>NC_056751.1:55188033-55825533 GCF_019279795.1 Protopterus annectens | reverse complement strand
AGCTTTCAATAGACTCCTTGACAAATGTTAGGACATGAAGGCTAAAGCCACTGATGGTATCCGAGAACACTTTTCTTGCAAGAATGGGGAATGAAGCCTCGGACTTACCAGTTCAATTAGGAGACAGTGAATAGATCTGATGAACCTCCAGATCTGAAAGACTTGGTGTCTTATGAGCAGGAACAGATTACTCCAACAGTTCCAGCAATCTTTTCCTAGTCTTTTCTGACTTTTCTTGTCCTTTTTTTCTCTCGCTGTCTTGCTCTTTGTCCTTCTCCTTCTGAGCTTAGTCTTCTCCGTCTTCTTGATGAAGAGGACATCTCAAGGGCAGGAGTGGCAGAACTTCTTGCTTGCATGGGAAGAAGGCTCTTCAGCACTAACTTATTTTGATGGCCTTGCAAGGTCTGAAAGAAGCACATACTATGCAGTTAAATCTATATGAGATACTCCAAAACAATAAACTCGTGAGTCAGGGTACTGGTGGAATCTTATGGCTAAAAGCTGAGCATTTTTTGAAGCCAGTTGCCTTGTCCGACATGCTGGATAAAGAAGCAGCACCAGTAACCACAACAACAATAACCAAACAAGGCCAAATTAAGGCTACATAGCCTTCCACACATTTAGACCAACAACAGCACAGACTGGGGTCAAAGGTGGAGGTGTCTCTATCTATGTTAGCAACAAAAAGTACAGTTGTGTACATACCATAAATGTAGATGTTCGAGTGTATTCACTGTTGCAGTCATTACAGTTGGGTTATCCTGCTGGCAGGCTACCCGCAGTCGGCCTGAATTCCAAAGTCTAGGTATAGTGTCTGTTGCCATCGCCTCTTCCCTGATGTCAGTGCGCCAGGGGTATACAAGATGCAGCCGACGCCATTTTCTTCAGTTTTTTCTTGCCCCAGATGTCAGGTGCCCCTAAAATGGTAGGCTAAATTATGCCAATAAGCATGCATGCACAAAAAACAACTTTTCCTTCATCTATAAGCAAATACACCACATAGGTTGTATAGAGTAGAAAAGAACAGTTAGGTCCCAGCAAAGAAGAAAGGGGTATGGTGGAAGGGTAACCTGGTCTGCAACAGTGAATACACTCGAACATCTACATTTATGGTAGGTACACAACTGTACTATTTTCATCGTGTTTCACTGTTGCAGTCATTACAATTGGGTTGAATCCCAAAGCTAAGGTTGGGAGGCTGGAGCTAAATAGGATTAGGAGAGGCTATAAGGCCCTGCAGAACTGCAGTGGCAAAGCCTGCCCTGGATTTAGAATAGAGAGGTACGTGATAGTGCTTTGTAAAGGTATGCACTGAACTCCAAGTTGCAGCCTCTAAGATGTCTTTGGTTGGTACTCCTCTGAGGAAGGCTGCTGAAGTGGCTGCTGCTCTGGTTGAATGTGGCCTAATGCCCTTAGGCACCAATTTGCCATGCTGTGAATAGCAGAAATGAATGCAATGGCCTATCCACTTTGAAATAGTCTGTTTTGAGGCAGGCTTTCCTTGTGATGCTGCAGCATATGCCACTAGAAGTTGACCAGTCTTTCTGAAAGCTTTAGTTCTGTCCAAGTAGAAGCGTAGCTGTCTGTGAATGCCCAAAGAATGCAGAATTTTCTCACCCTTATTCTGTGGGTTTGGATAAAAAGTACGTAAATGAATTGTTTGGTTAAGGACCACACTGGACACTACCTTAGGCATAAATGTAGGGTTTGCCCTCAGCAAAACCCTGTCAGGATGGAAAATGATAAAAAGTTCCACAGCCATGAGTGTCTGAGACTCTTCTAGCAGAGATTATTTCTAGGAGCAGAGCTGTTTTCCAGGATAAGAATTTTATGTCAGCTGCAGAGGCTGGCTCAAATGGAGGCAGTGTGAGTTTTTCCAAGATACAGTTGAGGTCCCATGCAGGTATTGGTGCTTTCCTTGGAGGTCTTATGTTTTTGGCCCCTCTGAGGTACTGCCTCATTAACGGATGAGAAAAAATAGGCGGTTCTGTATTGTAATGAGCTGAAATGGCAGAGGCATGAATTTTAATTGATGAAAAGGAAAGGCCTTTATCCAGCATCTCAGTTAAATATTGCAAAATCTGATAAATATTTGGAACAATCGTGTCAATGCCTTGTGCTTGGTTCCAAGCACAGAATCTCTTCCATTTGTCTGCATAAGATTTTCTGGTGCTAGGCCTCCTGGCCTCCAAAATAACATCCATCACTGCTTTAGAAAGAGGTGTGTCTTAAGAGGCTATTATCTGCCACGCAGCCAGGTTTAAGGTTTTGAGTTGGCTGTGCAGTATTTGGCTGTATTGTTGGGTCAATAAGTGAGGAATTTGAGGTAATGTCCAGGCTGGGCAGTGCGACAAGCTCTTTAGGATTGGGTATCAGTGCTGGTGGGGCCAGTCTGGAGCAATCAGTATCATTTTTGGTTTCTCTTGTCTGACCTTAAGGAGTACTTTGGAGAGGAGAGGCAGAGGAGAAAAGGCATATACTGTTAGATTTTTCCAGCTGAAGGATATAGCATCCACTTTCCATGCTTGCTTGTGATAAGTCCTTGTGCAGAATCTTTGTAGTTGGTAGTTGTGAGGAGAGGCAAATAGGTCTATGTCCGGGCATCCCCAGGTCCTTGTTATCATGCTGAAGACTTGTGGATCCAATTTCCACTCGTGGGGATCCATTAGATTTCTGCTTAGTTCGTCTGCCAAAGTATTTTTCTTTCCTGGCAGGAGGAATTGAGCTTGCAGATGTACTTGGTAAGTCAATGCTGTGTGCCACAATTTCATGGCTAGCCTGCAGAGGGGGTAGGAATGTGTGCCTCCCTGCTTGTTTATGTACCACGACTGTAGTATTGTCCGTCTTTATTAGTAGTTGTCCTGGATGAAGTTGATCCTTGAAGGCTGTTGGGGCGTTCTGAACAGCTAGCGTCTCTTTTTGATTGATATGTAGATGCATTTGACTTGCAGACAATGTGCCCTGAATACATCTTCCTGCCATATGGGCCCCCCAGGCGTAATCTGATGCATCTGTTGTCAATGTCTGCCTGGCTGTGGGTAAGGTGAATGGCTGTCCCGTGTTGTGGTGACAGGCTTTTGCCCACCATCGAAACTCCTGTTGCAGGCAGGGAATGAGGGTAATTATTGTTTCCGGGCTGTGGCAATGTTGAGTCCAAACACTTTTTAGATATCATTGAAGTTTCCTCATATGCAGTCTTGCATATGGAATTAGCAGAATGCAGGATGCCATGAAACCCAAGGCCTGCAGAATTTTTCTTGCAGATAACTGGGTCTTTGTTGCCAACATTTTGAAGTAAGTAGTCAGTTGTCTGTGTTTCTCTGGCGTGAGATAAGCCATCTGGGCAGTTGTATTTAAGCTTGCACCCAGGAATATTATCTCTTGAGAGGGTACGAGTTTTGATTTTTTCTCATTTACTGTGTACCCTAGACTTGTCAGTAATCTTTTTACCAATGCCAGATGCTGTAGTAGAATGTCGTTCTCTGCTTGAATGAGGCAGTCATCCAAGTAAGGATATATTTGTATTCCTCTGTCTGCAAAAAGCAATTACTGGTGCCAGGCACTTTATGATGACCCTGGGCGCAGTAGATAAGCCAAAGGGCAGTGCAAAGAATTGGTAGTGCATTGAGCAAGCTTTGAATCTGAGGTATCTTCTACATGTTTGTCTGATTGGGACATGCAGGTATGCCTCTTTTAGATCTAAAGTCACAAGCCAAGCCTTCTTGCCCAACATGGGCAGAAGCTGCTGTAGAGTCAACATTTTGAATTTTGGAATATCCAGATATGTGTTTAGAATAGATAGGTTCAGTACTGGTCTCCAGGTTTTGCCTTTTCTGGGTACCAAGAACAGTCTTGAATAGAATCCGTGACCCTGTTCTTGTTCTGGTACTTGTTGAATGGCCCTCATGTCCATGAGGGATGAAACTTGTTTTTGTGCCTCTGCCTATTGATTGCGTGGCAGGTCTGGCATACCGTTTTTGCCTTGGCAGGGTGTGAAAGTGGAACCTGTAGCCTTGTGAAACTATATTTAGAACCCATTTGTCCTGGGTGATCATGTGCCAATTTTGTGAGAAAAGTGCTAGCTTTCCCCCCCAAAGGGGCTGCCAAAAGATAAGTGCTTTGTGCTGGAAGTGGAAAGTCATTGAGACTGTTTCCTGAATGGCTGTGATTTTTCCTTTCTGCTCTTGTTGGTAGAAGCACCCCATTGTTTAGGCCTGTATGAGCCTTGGGGCTGTGATCTGCCTCTGGGGTGTCTGTATCTGCCCCTTTGTGGTCTATCTGACACTGGAAAGGACCAATTTTTTGTAGGCCAGTTCCTGCTAAATCTGGGAGGCTGTACCTGTAAGAAATCCTTGACTGTTTGCATAGATTTAGCCTTGTCCTCCATTTTCTTCAACACCTCTTCTGCTTTAGCACCAAAGTATCATGCTGTAAAGGAGCGTCTAATAGTTTTGCTTTAACATGATCCGGCAAATTTTGTTCTTTTAACCAAGCATGCCTCCTAATGACAGAACCTGTAACAGCGGCCCTGCGGGAGGCTTCAAGAGAATCAAAACCACATTGCAAACTATGCTTTCTAATTTGTTCAGCTGCATGCAATAAATCCTGCATTTCTTTATTGTCTGCACATTCTGCATTTGCTGGCATTTTTTGTTTAAGCAAGGATATAAGATATTGCTGATACTTAAGCATATGAAATTGGCAATTTAAAGCTCTTACAGCCCAGGTAGCAGAGGTATAAATCTTTTTGCCCCATCTGTCTAGGGTCCTAGAATCCCTATCAGAGGGAATAGTTTTTTTTGCAGTAGAAGCCTTGACCCCTTTGGGACCCTGAGAGATGGTTTCTGGGTCAGCTGCAGGGTTCTTATAGAGAAATTTATGTGAATCAGGAACCCTGTAGTATCTGTTTGGCTTAACAGGGGCTGGTGGTAAAGGGGCTGGAGAAAAACTGGACTCTGTAAATACATCATCTACAATGTCTAAAACAGGCGGGATAGCAAGGGGCCTGTGCTGGGGTAATAAAAGGAAATCTCTGAGCCTTTGTTTGGATTCTGAGTAAGCTTGGCTCTCCCAGTGGAAATGCTCCCTCATAGTATGCAGTGTTTCCCCCAAAAGAATAATCCTCGGGAGGAGAGGCTGAAGGGCTAGATTCTTCAGCATCAGAATCCTCATAGGGAGGAATAGAGTAATCCTGTTCAGAGGAGGAATCAGAGGAAATGGAAACCTGGTCTGAAGATTCATATTCTAACTCTTGCCTAAGGCCTCTTTTCAGGAGGGGGGGTGAGAACCCCTGATCAAAGTAATAAGGTCTTTAGCCATTTTAAGCATCTGTTTTTTAGACATGGAGGCCTGTCCAGGTGAATGCTGTACTTGTTTCTTTGTCTTTAGAGCTGCTTTAGTCTTTGTCTTTGTAGCTGAAGTAGGTTTCACATATAACTGTGTAGGCCTGAAAACACCCTCAGAAGCAGATGCCTGCTCAGCGACTCTGGACCCATCTGAGGGAATAGTTTCTGAGTGTCCAATACCTTGAATTTCCAGAGGCCCAGTCGGCTCCACTTGGGAGTCGGAAGCGGACTGTGGCTCTGAGGTAGCGGGCATCAGGGGCTGCGAAAGCGCCTCACTGAGAACCGGTGAAAGGCCTAGAAGAAGCCTCATCAGTTTTGGATCTCGGATGCCTGTACTTTTCTTTTCGTTTTTTTGTAAACTCCAGTAGTCGGCTGATCCGACGGCATTATATAATTAAATCTTCTGCCAAAGTAATGAAATGCAAAATCGTACCGACCCTTAATAGTGCGTTGGTTAAATCTAGCAACATTATGGTCAGGACCTAGGCAAGGAATACAGTAAGAATGAAAATCCTTATGAGGTATTTAATTCCCACAAGAAATACAGTTATTAACTTTTTCTGACATCGGTCTGGAGCAAGAAAAAAGTTTCCCCAACGGAGTACTTAGCTTTAATGAAGACTTCGGTTCTGAAATTTGAATTTGAAAACTTCAGGAATCGGACGACCGGCACTTGTGAACTGCTTTTGCTTCGGGCACCGCGCGACAAGAAAGACTGGGGAAAATGGCTTCAGCTGCATCTTATATACCCCTGGCGCACTAACGTCAGGGAAGAGGCGACAGCAACCGACGCTGGACCTAGACTTTGGAACTCAGGCCGACTGCGGGTAGCCTGCCAGCAGGATAACCCAATTGTAATGACTGCAACAGTGAAATACGATGAACATCTCCCTCCAGGTTGGTTAAACAGGATGATACCTTGGAGCTCATCCATATGCAAGTCATCATAGATAAGGTCCCACATTATAACATGGCAAGCTATAGGTCACCATCCATAACCGTAGAGTCTCATGACTCTTACAGAGAGGCTCTCAGCATCCAACCAAACATATTCATTGGTGACTTTACCCTTCTATAGACAGGAAAACCTACACTGTCTCAGACTCACAGGCACAATGTTTCATGGACTTTAACACAAAACACTCTGGAACAGAGTGTGCAAGCCCCAACCAGATGATCAAATATACTGGATCTGGTACTCACCAACAGGGGAAAGCATAGCACCCCCCCCGTGTCACATTCTCACTAGTGAGGTCATATCACAAAGTTGTCTCCTTTGAAGTAAAAATCAATCCAACTTAACCAGTAACAGTCAAGAACAATTCTAAAGCAAACTATATCCTAATAAGTGACAGTCTGTCAAAATTTAAGGCTCCCCCTAACCCTGAGACCACAGCTACCTATGCAGCATTATTCACTGTCATTATACAAACAAGTGAGTGGCTACATAGAGGCTGCCATACCTATCAGAAGTAAACCTAAAGCAAACACAAAAACGAACCCAACTGGTGGAATCCTCACCTAAACAGTCTATATAATAAAAGCAAAAAAAATTACTGCCAAAATCAGGAAGAGCAACTCCTTTAAAGACAAGTGCTCTCTTGCACAACTAAACAAGAAACTAAGAGGTCTAATTAAGTTCAACAAGGTCAACTATGAGGTCAAGATAGTCTTGCAAGCTAAGGACAATCATAATGCCTTTTTCAGGTGTGTCTAGAACCCTAAAGGTAAGACACAGCAGTGTGATGAACTGGTAGTGAATGGTACCACCTTCACCTATCAGGGAGACACAGCAAATTTACTGTCTGATAAATTCAGCTCAGACTTCATCACGCCCCACTCACCCCCAGCTCCACCAGGTGAAATTCCCTCCAACATACTACTCCCAATTATTAGCATGGACCAGGTGCTGGCAGCACTCATTAAAGCCAAGATCACCACTTTCATGACTCCTGACAACATCCAAGATTGCCTCATGAACAGTCTAAAACATGACCTATCAGGACCACTTGAGGCACTCTTCAACTGTAGCCTTGAAGCAAGCATTGTTCCAAGTGAATGAAGAACCTCACCAGTCATTACCCTCCGCAAGGGAGGACCATCAACCAACCCTGGGAAAAACCCAAAAAGGAGTGGTTCCAGGATTGATCCCTGAGAGACTCCACTTGTGACTGGCCTCTTTGTAGAAGTGGGATCCCCAATTCTAACTGCCTGGGTCCTGTCTGTGCGCCAGTTGGCTATCCACCGGGTGGCATACGGGTTCGTCCCTAACCTACTGAGTTTGTCAACAATGCCTGAGTGGAGTATTGTGTCAAACGCCTTGGCCAGGTCAAGGTAGGCAGTGTGAAACATTCTGCTATCATCCATTGCTTTGGTGACCTTCTCAAAGAAATCCACCAGGTTGAGTAGGCATGACCTGCATGACTGGACTGGATCCAATGTCTGGAGGTTTAATATATCATTAGTGATCATTACATGATAATTCTTTGCATGGCTTTGCATATAAGACTAGTGAGACATATGGGTCTGTAGTTTCCAGGGTCTGTTGATGGCCCACCTTTGTGCAAAGGGATGGCACTTGCTTTTTTCCATTCAAGTGACAACACCTGTTTGGAGGCTACAGTTAAATAGCAATTCCAGAGGGTGTGATAGGTCATGTTTCATGCTACTTAGAAGGCATCTTGGGATGTTGTCTAGCCTCACAGATGCAGTGTTTTTGACCTCAGAGAGAGCATTAAGGACCTGTTCCCTGGTGATAGTGGGGAGGTTATATTTGATGGTATTTCCCGAGGACAGGTTGAGGGGGGATACAGGTGTAAAGTTGGAGGTAAATTTTTGGCCATTAGGGTTCCTACATCTACTGGCCAAGTATAGGTGACTCCATTTACAATAAGCTCTGCACACAACTGCGTACTGCCTTTGTGGTTACGGACATAGATAAAGAATGCCTTGTGGCTGTCCTTGGGAGGTAAATTTGGCTTTGGTAGACTTTATATGCCCTCCAAGTTGTTTTTTAGTTTAATGGGAGTGCGTTTATCCTGTTGGGTACTGCACCTCCAAATTTTTGCCATGATTTTCTTCCTTCTGTTATACAGCCAACTGATTTTGTAATTTCACCAGCGTGGCTTGTTTTTTGAGTTAGTTCTGTATTTCTTCCAGGTGGGTACAGCTGCCTCTATGCAGCCATTAAAGTACAGTTTTGTACCTACCATAAATGTAGATGTTCGAGGATCCACATTGCTGCAGTCCTAACTATTGGGTAGTCCGCTGTCCAGTCGGCCCGAATACCAAAGTATATGGCTGGCGGGTCAGGTCAGTTAGACTAGACGGCGTCACCAGTGCGTGTAGGTACTATCATGACCGACCATATCCTCAGTCTTTTCTTGCCCCAGATGTCAGAAGACCCTGAAAAGCTAAGGCCAAAACCAAAATTCCAAACATACCTGCACCAAAAATATGTACAATATATACAAAATTACCAGAATATAACCTCACCTACACAACCACCCTTAAACACAGAGGGAAGGAGGGAGGGTGGACTGCAGCAATGTGGATCCTCGAACATCTACATTTATGGTAGGTACAAAACTGTACTATGTTCTTCATTCCACATTGCTGCAGTCCTAACTATTGGGTAGAATCCCAAAGCAGAGGTAAGGGAGGCTGGCAAATCATAAGGAAGCAGGAACTGACAACATGCCTTGCAAAATAGCTGTGGCAAAACCAGCCCTAGACTTAGAGTAGAGAGGAAGGTGATAATGCTTAGGAAAGTATGCACTGAACTCCAAGTAGCTGCCTCAAAATATCCTTAGTAGAAATGCTGTAGAAGTGGCAGTAGCCCTAGTGGAATGAGGCCTAATTCCAGCTGGAATCTCCTTGCCATGATGGGAATAACAAAATGCAATGCAAAACCCAATCCACCTAGAAATAGTTTGTTTTGACACAGGCTTGCCCTGGGAACCCAAAAAAAAGAAACAAACAACTGCTGAGACTGCCTAAAATCCTTAGTCCTGCTCAAATAATAACGCAATTGCCTGTGTACATCTAAAGTGTGCAAAATCTTTTCCCCTTTATTTTGGGGATCTGCATAAAAAGTAGGCAAATGAATAGTTTGGTTTAAAGCCACACTAGAAACCACCTTAGGCATAAAGGAAGGATTAGTATGTAAAGATACCCTATCCTTATGAAAAATCAAAAGGCTCTACCGCCATAAGGGCCTGCAACTCAGAAACCCTTCTTGCAGAAGTAATGGCCAACAAAAAAGCAGTCTTCCATGACAAATATTTCAATTCAGCAGTAGTAAGTTTCTCCAACACAAAATTGAGATCCCAAGCAGGAGTAGGAGCTCTCTGGGGTCTTATATTCTTTGCCCCTCTAAGAAATTGCTTGAACAAAGGATGAAAACAATGGTGGGTCACAATCATAGTGAGCTGAAATTGCTGCAGCATGAATCTTAATGGAAGAGAGACAAACCTTTGTCCAATAACTCAGTAAGATATTGAAGAGCCACACTCAAATTAGGCTCAGAAATCTCCAAATTGTTTGCTGCACTCCAAAATAAAAATCTCTTCCATTCCTTGTACTAGGTCTTCTGGCTTCCATAATCACATTTAAAACTTGTTGAGGAAGTTGAGACCTGCTGTCTTTCAAAACAGAATATGCCAGGCTGTTAGATGAAGAGATTGAAGCTTGACATTGAGCAGGTGACCGTCCCTCTGAGACAACAGGTGTGGAATCAAGGGTAAAGGCCATGGAGGCTTCCTTACCAGACTCCTCAGTAATGGGTACCAGTGCTGTCGAGGCCAATCTGGAGCTATTAAAATCATCCTTGGCTTGTCTTGTCTGACCTTTAGAAGCACCTTTGGGAGAAGAGGCAGAGGTGGAAAAGCATACACATGAAGATTTTTCCAACTGAAAGAAAGAGCATCCACTTTCCAAGCTGTGTGATGAAACCTCTTTGTGCAAAACTTTGGCAGCTGGTGGTTTAGTGGAGAAGCGAACAGATCTATGTCTGGAGTTCCCCATGACAGTGTCAATTTTGAAATACATGAAGATCCAGTTTCCACGGGATCCATGATTTGTCTGCTTAACACATCTGCTAAGGAGTTCTGTGCTCCCGGCAGAAACCTTGCCTGAAGAGTTAGTTGCAAGCTGAGCGCAGTCTCCCATAAAATCATTGCTTGCCTGCACTCTCAAAGAAGCCTTGGAAACAGAAGGGGAGGCTCTAACCACCTTAGGAAGAGAGGGAAGAACAGCCACCTGAGAAGCCCCCTCAGCCTGGCCTACTTCCTGCGAGGATACATCCTGTAACAGTAAAGTCTCTCCCTGAGACTCCAAAGAAACACCTGGCAAAACCTCCGGCTCCACTGAGCCTTCTAAAGATCCGACGTCTGGGACTGTCGGTTCTTCCACTCTAGGCTTTGCTGTTTTGTCCTTGCGCTTTTGGTCAAGCGCGCGTCGAGCCTCCGACGGCATTTTATAATTACAACGCTTCCCAAAACTAACCTGGCACAGTCTAACCTTCTCTTAATAGTGCGTTTGTTAAATCTAGCACAAGAGCGGCATCCAACAACGTCGTGCTCAGGCCCTAAACAAGGTGTACACAAAGTATGGTAATCCCTATGAGGTATCTGTTTCCACAAGAATTACAGTTATTCACTTTTTCTGACATCCGGTTTAATTCTGAGGCAAGAAAAACCAAAATATTGCCAACTTTGATTCGGTCTGAAACTCTGACTTCAGAAACTTTCAGAACGCCAACCTGCAAAATTGCTTCTGCATCGGACCATGCGGCAAAAGACTGAGGATATGGCGTCGGTCATGCGCATTAGTACCCTGACGTACTGGCGTCAGTCTAATGCGCCTGACTTTGGTATTCGGGCCGACTGGACAGCGGACTACCCAATAGTTAGGACTGCAGCAATGTGGAATGAAGAACATCATGCATGTACAGGGTTTCTGTTAACATTTCTGCATAATCCGCAATGTTCTCAGGGTTTATGGGGATTGAAATTTTGCCAGGTTATCACTTAATAGCAGGAAGTTAGCCTTAGAGTAGTTCCTGAATATTCCAGGGATAGTTTGGGGACCAGGTTTTATTTTTACTTCAAAGGAGACCATTTTGTGGTCTGCCCTTACTAGGGAAGACATTAAGCTAGGGGATGTGCAGCATTCTCCCATGTTAGTGAGGACCACATCCAGTGTGGCTGCACCCTTATTTGGTGTACTGACAATCTGGTCCAAGGAGTTTGTGTTTACAATATCGAGGAATCTTTGTGGCTGTACATTTGGTGTCATATAGGATTCTTAGTTAATAGTGGGTAATTAAAGTCACCATGAATATGGTATTGGTTTGGATAGTGTGTTTCCACTAAGTTTAAACATGCAGTATGGGTTTCCTGGGTCATACAGGGGGACCTACAGCTTGTAAATTGACGTATATTTATTTCTGGTGTAAATAAAGATACCTCCACCTTTAGTTCCTGTCTGTGTAGTAGCTGGTGTAAATGTGTGGTAGGCATTATAAAGAACAGTTGTGTACACTTACCATAAATGTAGATGTTTGAGTGTATTCACTGTTGCAGTCATCACACTTGGGTTATCTGCCTGCAGGTAGCCCTCAGTTGGCCCGAATACCAGAGTCTTAGCATTTCTGGGTAGGATGCTGTCGCCTCTTCCATGATGTCAGGTCGTCAGGGGTATAAAACATGCAGCCGACAGCATTACATCAGTTTTTCTTGCCTCAGATGTCAGGAGCCCCCAAAAAAGGAAGCAATTACATGGTGTGGAACACCTCCAGTAGAAAGTAAATACCATTGCCATAGGATATGGCCAAACAGAGGATAGGTAGAAAGTATACAAAAAGTCAGGGGGCTGGAGGGAGGGTGGCTGCAACAGTGAATACACTCTAACATCTACATTTATGGTAAGTGTACACAACTGTACTATGTTCTTTGTGTTTCACTGTTGCAGTCATCACACTTGGGTTGATTCCCAAAGCTGAGAAAGGGTAGAGGCAGTAAAGAAATATTAGGGCTGGCTAGCAGGCCTTGTAAGACTGCTGTGGCAAAGCCAGCTCTGGGTTTAGAAAAGATAGGTAAGTGGTAATGCTTGGTGAAGTTGGTTTAGAAAAGATAGGTAAGTGGTAATGCTTGGTGAAGTTGTCTACAGAACTCCAGGTTGCAGCTTCCAGGATGTCCCTGATAGGGACTCCCCTGAGAAATGCTGTAGAGGTAGCCCTAGTGGAATTAGTTCAGATTCCCTGTAGGGTAGGTTTTCCATGGTGTTTGTAGCAGAAATGGATGCAGTGTGCTATCCATTTGGAAATGGCCTTGCCCTCTGCCCCTGTAGCAAAGCTGTCTAGCAGATGGTCAGATTTTCTGAAGGGTTTAGTCCTGTCAAGGTAGAATCTGATTGCAAGATCCTTTCCCCTTTATTCTGAGGATTAGGGAAAAAGATTGGTAAATGGATGGATTAATTTAAAGCCACACTGGATATCACCTTGGGCATAAATGATGGGTTAGTCCTGAGGGAAACCTTGACAGCATGTTAAATAATGAAGGGTTCCACAGTCAGTGTGTATAATTCAGATACTCTTCTTGCCGAAGTGATGGCTAGCAGTAAGTCTGTTTTCCGAGACAGGAATTTTAACTCTACTGCAGCAGCAGGCTCAAAGGGGGAAAGCATGAGTTTCTCTCGTACAAAGTTAAGGTCCCAGGCAGGGGTGGGATCTCTCCTCCAGGGCATTAAATTGTTAGCTCCACTCAGGAACTATTTGATGAGAGGATGAGAAAAGAGAGGTGGCTCAGTATTGTAATGAGTTGAGATGGCAAAGGCATGAATCTTAATTGATGAATGGGATAGGCTCTGTGGAGCAGCTCTGCTAGATAACCTAGGATTTGAGATAAAGTGGGCACGGCTGTGTCCTTTCCTTGAGACTGGCTCCAAAAACAATATCTTTTCTACTTTTCTGAATAGGAGTTCCTAGGACTAGGCCTTCTGGCCTCAAGGATGACATCCAGCACCTATTTGCTGAGGGTTGCCTTTGGTGAATTTAGGGGATAAGCCAGGCTGCAAGGTTGAGGGTTTGCAGTGCTGGATGCAAAATCTGTCCCTCCTGCTGGGACAGCAGGGAGGGGGTTTGATGTAGGTGCCAGGGTGGCACTGCTGTCAGACTGCGTAGGAGTGGGTACCAGTGCTGGCATGGCCAGTCTGGGGTGCAAAGGATTGTCCTTGGTCTGTCCTGTTTGATCTTGAGTAGTACCTGAAAGAGGAGGGGCAGAGGGGGAAAGACATAAATTGAGAGGTTTTCCCATGTAAAGGATAGGGCATCCACTTTCCACGCTTTGCTGTGAGGGTTTCTGGTGCAAAAGTTGCTCAATTGATGGTTTTCGGGGGAGGCAAAGAGGTCCACCTCTGGTGTCCCCCATTTGTGGATTAGAAGTTTGAATAAGTTGGGTTCCAGTTTCCACTCATGTGGGTCCAGTAGATTTCTGCTCACGTCTGCCAGTGAATTTTGTTTGCCTGGCATTAGAAGTTTGAATAAGTTGGGTTCCAGTTTCCACTCATGTGGGTCCAGTAGATTTCTGCTCACGTCTGCCAGTGAATTTTGTTTGCCTGGCAGGAATTGAGGTTGCAGGTGCACTTGGTTGCTCAAGGCTGTGTTCCACAGGGCCATGGCTAGCCTGCAGAGTGGATAGGAATGGGTTCCCCCCTGCTTGTTTATGTACCACATAACTGTGGTGTTGTCTGTCTTTATTAGGAGTTGTCTTGGAAGGATAAGGTCTTTGAAGGCTGTCAGAGCATTCTGTACAGCTAACATTTCTTTTTGATTGATACGCAGGGGAATTTGTCCTGGGCTCCATTTGCCTTGAATGCATTTGCCCACCATCTGAGCCCCCCCATGCATAATTTGACAAGTCTGTTGTCAGAGTTTGGGCAGTGAGGTGTTAAATGAAAGGGAGTCCCTTGTTGTGGTTGCATGCCTCTGCCCACCAAAGGAACTCTGTCCTTAGGCAAGGGATGATATGAATCACTGTTTCCATGTCCTGAGAATGTTGATACCAAAGACTTTTTAAGTACCATTGAAGTTTACTCATATGTAGTCTTGCATATGGAATTAGTAGAATGCATGAGGCCATGAACCCTAGGGCTTGCAGTATTTTTCTTGCAGATAGCTGGGTTTTGGTGGCCATTAGTTTGAAGTAATTTGCCAAATAAGCCTGTTTTTCTGGAGTGAGGAATGCCATCTGGGAAGTTGTGCTCAAGCTTGCTCCCAGGAATACAATCTTTTGGCTGGGCACCAGCTGTGATTTCTTTTCATTGATTGTATACCCCAGAGAAGTTAATCTCTTTACAAATGCCATGTGCTGAAGTAGTAATTCCCGACTGTCCGTCTGAATCAGGCAATCGTCCAAGTATGGGTAAATTTTAATATTTCTCTGCCTGCAGTATACAATGGCTGGAGGCAGGCACTTTGTGAACACCCTGGGCACAGTAGATAAGCCAAAGGGAAGTGCAGAGAAAGTACAGTTTTGTACCTACCATAAATGTAGATGTCCGATAGGTATGCATCTGCAGTCATCACATATGGGTTGTCCTGCCTCAGGCAGCCCTTCGGTCGGCCGGATTCCAAAGTCTGTGTCCGGCGTCGGCTGATGTCGCCCTTTCCCCGATGTCAGAGTGCCTGGGGTATAAAAGCGTCAGCCGATGCCATCTTCCTCTGTGTTTCTTGCCCCAGATGCCAGGTGCCCTCAAAGGAAGGCTAAATTTGGAGAAATGCAATAAATTCCAAACATGCGCAGAAATATATATGTATATATATATATATATATATATATATATATATATATATATATATATATATATATATATATATATATATATATATATAAAAAACAAATACACCATAATAGATAACCCCAGCTAGCTATGAGAGGGAAAAGTACCCAATAAATACCAAAGAGGGGAAGGGGGGAGGGTTAACCCTGACTGCAGATGCATACCTATCGGACATCTACATTTATGGTAGGTACAAAACTGTACTATGTCCTTCAAGGATGCATCTGCAGTCATCACATATGGGTAGAATACCATAGCCAATCTGGGGGTGGAGGATCTATGTAAAGGATGGTGTAGCTAAAATGCCCTGCAGGACTGCCGTAGCAAAGCCTGCTCTGGATCTGGAATATAAAGGTAAATTGTAATGCTTGGAAAATGTATGCACGGAGCTCCATGTAGCAGCTTCTAAAATGTCCTTAGTAGCCACCCCTCTTAAGAAGGCTGCGGAGGTGGCTGTGGCTCTGGTGGAGTGAGGTCTAATGTTAGCTGGCACAGTTTTTCCATGAAAGGAATAACAAAAATGAATGCAATTCCCTATCCATTTTGAAATTGTCTGTTTGGAAATTGCTTTACCTTGTGCACCAGCAGCATATGCTACCAACAACTGGTCAGTTTTTCTGTAGCTTTTAGTTCTGTCCAAGTAGTAGCGCAACTGTCTGTGTATGTCCAGGGTGTGCAGAAGTTTCTCCCCTTTGTTTTGTGGATTTGGAAAGAAGGTAGGCAGGTGAATAGCTTGGTTTAATGAGACCCTGGATACCACCTTTGGCATAAATGAAGGATTGGTTCTCAATGAGACTCTGTCCTGATGAAAAATAAGAAATGGCTGTACTGCCATGAGGGCCTGTAACTCAGATACTCTTCTTGCTGAGGTTATGGCCAGAAGGAAGGCAGTCTTCCAAGACAGGAACTGTAGTTCTGCAGATGCTGCTGGCTCAAAGGGAGGCAAAGTTAGTTTTTCCAACACGAAGTTAAGGTCCCAAGTAGGCACTGGAGGTTTCCTTGGAGGATTGATGTTTTTAATTCCTCTTAGAAACTGTCTTAGGTTAGGATGAGAAAAGACAGGTGGATCAGTATTGTACTCTGCTGAAATTGCTGAAGCATGAATTTTAATGGAAGAGTAAGATGGGCCATTGTGGAGCATTTCTGCCAAGTATTCCAGGATATGTGCCATGTTCATCACTGTCGCATCTAGGCCTTTTGAGGTGCTCCAAGTGTGAAATCTTTTCCATTTTGCTGAATATGCCTTTCTTGTGGAAGGCCGGCGAGCTTCCATGATGATATCCTTCACTCTCTTGGATAGCTTATCCTGAGGAGGAGTCAAGGTATTTTCCAGGCTGTTAGTTGCAAGGTTTTCAGGTTGGAATGGAGAGAGTTTTGTAATTGTGCTGTGTCAGAAGAGGCCATGGTTTCGTGTGACATGCACTTTAACAGTGGGTACCAGTGCTGTCTTGGCCAGTCCGGAGCTATCAGAATCACTTTTGGCTGCTCTGTCCTGATTTTCAGTAAGACCTTGGTCATTAATGGAAGAGGTGGAAATGCATACACTGTTAGAGTTCTCCAGCTGAAAGAGAGGGCATCCACTTTCCATGTTTGTGGGTGGTATGTCCTTGAGCAGAATTTCTTCAGCTGATGATTGTGGGGGGAGGCAAAAAGATCTATGTCCGGCCTTCCCCATGATTTTGTTATCTGTAGGAAGATGTCTGGGTGCAGCATCCATTCGTGTGCATCCATGATATTTCTGCTTAAGGTGTCCGCCAGTATATTGTCTTTTCCTGGCA
This sequence comes from Protopterus annectens, assembly GCF_019279795.1. Lineage (NCBI taxonomy): Eukaryota > Metazoa > Chordata > Ceratodontiformes > Protopteridae > Protopterus > Protopterus annectens. The sequence continues at coordinate 55,808,570 of NC_056751.1, read as the reverse complement.
CAAACTGGGATTGCAGCTCTATATTGAGTTTCAAGGAAAGTTCCCATAGATTCATTGCCAGTCTGCAAAGAGGGTAGGAATGGGTGCCTCCTTGCTTGTTTATGTACCACATAACTGTGGTGTTGTCTGTCATTAGCAGGTGGCCTTGATGCAGGAAGAGTTTGAAGGCCTCGATTGCATGTATCACTGCCAGCATTTCCTTTTGGTTTATGTGCATGCATTGCTCCTTTTGTGACCATAGCCCTTGAATACATCTGCCCTCCATGTGTGCTCCCCAACCGTGGTCTGAAGCGTCGGTTGTAATAGTTTGGCTGGCTATTGGTTTGCTGAAGGGCAGACCCCTGTTTGACTGGCTTGCTTGAGCCCACCACAGAAATTCCTTTTGCAGGCATGGAATGAGTGGGATCAAAGTTTCTAAGCTGTGACTGTGCTGAGTCCATAAACTCCTTAGGTACCATTGTAGTTTTGTGGAATCAGAAGAATGCAAGATGCCATGTAACCCAGGGCCTGCAGGATTTTCCTTGCAGTCAGCTGAGTTTGTCTTGTCAGATTCTTGAAGTAATCCGGTAGTTGTCTTTGTTTTTCTTCTGTGAGAAAAGCCATTTGGGTGGTTGTGTCTAGATCCGCACCCTGAAAAGTTATTGTTTGGGATGGAACAAGTCTTGACTTGTGAATGTTGACTGTATATCCCAAGGCCTGCAGTAGGTGGATGGCATAATTCAAGTCCTTTACCAAAGTTTGTTGGCTGTCCGCTTGTATAAGGCAGTCGTCCAGATATGGGTATATTTGAATCCTCTGAAGTCTGCAGTGTGCAATTACTAATGCCAGGCATTTCGTGAATACTCTGGGCGCAGTAGATAAGCCAAAGGGCAATGCTGAGAATTGATAATGCTCTGAACCTGCAAGAAATCTGAGGTGTCTTCTGCAACTTTGTCTGATAGGGACATGCAGGTATGCCTCCTTGAGGTCTAGCGTCACCAGCCAAGACCCCTTGCCCAGCATGGGAAGGAGTTGCTGTAGAGTCAGCATTTTGAATTTTGGCACAATGAGATAAGTATTCAGTGTGGACAAGTCGAGAATAGGCCTCCATTGATTTTCTTTTCTTGGAACAAGGAATAGTCTGGAATAAAATCCTTGGCCTTGTTCTGAAAAAGGAACCTTTTCTATAGCTTTCATTTGCATTAAGTTGGAGATTTGTTTCAAAGCCTCTGCCCTTTGATTTGGTGATAGGTCTGGCATGCCTTTTCTTTTTGGCAATGTGTGAAAATGGAACCTGTATCCTTTGTCTATTATTTGCAGTGTCCATTTGTCTCTTGTAATACTGTGCCAATTTTCTGAGAATAAAGAAAGATTTCCGCCCAAAGGTGCTTCTAATTGAGCCCTGGTTGGCGGAGTCAAAGCAAAGTCATTGAGTCTGTCCTTGTGCAGCAGTTGTAGGTCCTGCACTACCTCTCTGGTTGGGAGGCTGCCATTGATGTCCTCTGTAGGAGCCTCTAGCTTGCCCTCTACCTCTGGCACGCCTGTTCTTGCCTCTCTGAAATCTTTCTGTGTCCGGAAAGGACCAATTCTTGGTAGGCCAATTTCTGCTGAATCTTGGTGGTTGGACTTGTAGGAAATCTTTGACTGTTTGTAGAGATTTTGCATTTTCCTCAAATTTCTTTAAGACCTCCTGGGCAGTGGAGCCAAATAACTTTTCCTTTTCCAGTGGAGCATCCAGAAGCTTAGCTTTAACATGGTCTGGCAGAGATTGTTCCTTCAGCCAAGCATGCCTACGTATGACTGCATCTGTCATAGCTGACCTACATGAAGCTTCCAATGCATCATAACCACACTGCAAGAAATGGTTGCTAACCTGCTGGGAGTTATGTACCAGATCCTGAAGTGATTTGCGATCTAGGGGTTCAGGTGAAGACAGTTTCTTATGCAATTCATCTAACAAATACTCTTGGTACTGTATCATATGAAATTGACAATTTAATGCCCTCATAGAAAGAGTAGCAGAAGTATACATCTCTCTAAAGCCCTGGACTCCCTTTCAGAGGGGAGTGGATTTTTAGTTGTGGCAGCTGCAACCCCTTTAGGGCCCTGGGAAATAGTTCCTGGATCAGCAGAGTGGGCCTTGTAAAGAAAATGATGCGAGTCCGGGACCCTGTAGTACCTATCGGGTTTAACAGCGGCTGGAGGAAGAGTGTCAGGGGTTATGCTAGACTCAGAGTAAACATCATCAATGACATTCAAAACAGGAGGAATAGCCAAAGGTCTATGCTGAGGTAAATGCAGAAAAGTTCTTAATCTTTTCCTGGAATCAGAGAATTCCTGGCCCTGCCATTTGAAATGCTCTCTCATAGTGTGAAGGGTCTCCCTGAAGGATAGTTCTTCAGGAGGGGAGGCCAAGGGGATAGATTCCTCTGCATCAGAGTCCTCGTAGGCCGAAAAAGCCTCCTCCTGGTAGTCCGAGAGCAGTGCCATCAGAGGCCTCCTCTGAGGAGTGGGGATCAGAGGGCTCAACCCTGTGCCTTTTGTCTAGAGGAGGTTGAGAGCCCCTGTCCGGATGGGGTGGAGAGCCCCTAATTAAGGAAATAAGGTTCTCTGCTAAGGTTAGAATCTGTGAACTTGTAGTGGGTCCCTGAGGAATAACCCTGGGAGGCATAGCTTTTGTGTGTTTAGCAGCTTTAGCCCTGGTGAATGCCTTTATGGACATGGATGCAGGAGGCCTGGCTGCACCACGTGCTGGTGTAGTTTTGTCTAGAGGAATGGTGTCGGAAGCTTCCAAGACACCAGTTTCTGAAGGAAATTCAATAACCGACTCAGCAGGGGCCTCCGGGGCCGAGGTTGTCGGTTGAGCGGTTTCGGGGGTCGGAAGTACCAAGGACTCTGTTTCAGCCGAGACCGAGACACTTGCGGTAGGCCTGGCCGTGGTTTCAGGCGAAACCGCGGCCCGCGTGTGTCGGTCCTTGTCCTTCCGTTTCTTTGTTAAATGTGAAGTCGGAGTCTCTGACGGCATATTGTACGAAAAACTAGCCCCAAAAACTTCCTCTGCAAATTTCGCCCGACGTCTAAGAGTGCGTTGGTTGAAGGAAGCACAGGCTGAACAGGCCGAGACGTCGTGGTCTGGGCCTAGTCAGGGGAGGCAGTAAGAGTGGAAATCCTTATGAGGTATTTGTTTCCCACAAGTTAAGCAATTATTAACTTTATCTGACATCGGCTGAGGCAAGAAAGAGTCCCCAACGGGGTACTTAGCTTTTGAAGTCTTCGGTAGCTGAATTACAGGAGCTGGCCGACCGGCACTTGCAAACTGCTTCTGCTTTGGGCACCATGCGGCAAGAAAGACTGGGGAAGATGGCGTCGGCTGACGCTTTTATACCCCAGGCGCTCTGACGTCGGGGAAAGGGTGACATCAGCAGACGCCGGACCCAGACTTTGGAATCCGGCCGACCGAAGGGCTGCCTGAGGCAGGACAACCCATATGTGATGACTGCAGATGCATCCTTGAAGGACATCTGATGGTGCATAGAGCCTGCCCTGAAACGTAGATATTTCCTGCAAGAGTCCCTTACGGGGATGTGCAGATAAGCTTCTTTTCAGTCTAGAGTGACTAGCCAGGTGTCCTTGGCTACCATAGGAAGAAGCTGTTGCAGTGTAAGCATTTTGAATTTTGGGACCACCAGGAAGGTGTTGAGAATTGATAGATCCAGGATAAGGCACCAAGAGCTCTTTTCTGGGTACCAGGAAAAGTCTGGAGTAGAAACCCTGTCCCCTTTGCTCTGTTGGAACAGGTTGAAGAGCCCTGACACTGAGAAGAGAAAGTACTTGCTTTTGAGCCTCTGTCCACTGGTTTGGAGGAAGGTCTGGCATTCTGTTTGGGGTTGGCAGTGAGTGAAAGTAGAATCTGTATCTCTGGGATACAATGTTTGAGGACCCATCGGTCTTGGGTAATGGACATCCAGTTTTTTGCATGCAGGGCGAGTTTTCCTCCTAGTGGTGCAAGAACTTGGGCATGGCTGGGAAGGATGACAGACAAGTCATCGTGAACTTTTTCCATAAGGGGCTTGCTTACCACTCCCTGTTTATGAGGTGGTAGCACACCATTGTTTAGATCTCTGCATACCCTGAGACTGCAGTCTTGGTGGTCTGTTGCCCCTGGGTTGGGACTGAGAAGGCCTGGGAGAGACAGGAAAGGACCACAGTTTTTAGAAGGCCAATGCCTACTGAATCAAGGTGGCTGGACCTGCAAGAAATCTTTAACAGTTTGGGCCTAAACAGGTGACACTGTGAGAATGAAAATCTCTGTGAGATATTAGCCTTCCACAGGCAAGACAATTGTTAACTTTTTCTGACATCAGTTAGAGCAAGAAAAAAGGATCTCCAACAGGGTACTTGGCTTTAGAAGACTTCAGGTTTGAAATTCGAACAATGAAAATTTCAGGTAGCGGCCAACTGACACTTGTGAACTGCTTCTGCTTCGGGCTCCCACACAGCAAGAAAAGCTGATGTAATGGTGTCGGCTGCATGGTTTATACCCCTGATGACCTGACGTCATGGAAGAGGCGACAGCATCTGATGCAGAAGTCCCAAGACTCTGGTATTCGGGCCAATTGAGGGCTACCTGCAGGCAGATAACCCAAGTGTGATGACTGCAACAGTGAAACACGAAGAACATCTTTGCACTGTCTGTGTGCTCTCTGTGGCTTTAAACCATATCTCAGTGACCACACATACATCAGCTTTCTCTAGGGTGAAGAGAGCTTATAGGAAGTGGAGTTTTTTGTTTAGATGCCTGGCATTGAGCATCTACCATTAGATTTTCTTGATTTTGACTTGCTATGTTGGAAGTACTTTCAATTTGCCATTGCCTAAAGAAGGCACTATGGAGGAAGACAATGTTTTAGCTAATATTTGAAAGCCTAGAGAAGAGAGGTGCAGACCATCCCTGGCAAAGCAGCGTGGTCTGTTGACCATCTCCTTCCACACTGACAAATATTGCACCCCCTTAGAATGACACCAGAAACTGAGTCAATTATTAAAATCAGTCATCATTTGTTCATATTGTGGCATCATCTTTGGAGAAGGCAAAATGCTGCTCAATGTTAGGCTCATACCAGCCTGGGACACATATTCCAAGAGCTCTATGATGTCTCTCTTCATATAGTCTAGAGAGGCATGTCTCAGGTCATTTACACCCACATGGACTATGGCGGACTCATACTGGTACTTGAGGTTGAATCAACTTGAATGAGCTGAGTGTGTGTGTGTAATGTGGTGGATCCTAGCTCCTGATAAGCAACTGATTGTGACTTTCTCCTTACTCAAACCTGCTGAGAGGGACATCAGTGTGTCTCTCAATAGAGGCTACCAAACTGTTCAACTGTGTGGTGGTTTGCCTTATGGGCTCAGAAGTAGATGCTCCATGAGATGTGGCTGTAATGTGTTGATGCAAGTGTTGTTTTGAAAGACTGCACTCGGGGCTGCTGAGGCTATCTGTTATGTGTACTTTGTTTAGGAGGTCTTTGGAGTTTAGGAAGGTTACGTTTAAGTGCCTCAGCATATGCAGGTCTAGATGTCTGCTTTGAATTGTGTATGAAGAGTGCAACATTTATATTACTGATAACCATATTGACATTAGAAGTACTTTTATGTGAGAGCTTTGCCTCCAGTGACATTGTGTAAATACATCTCTCACATACTATATTTGTTTGAGAATTGGTTACTGACTTGAAACTGTTGTTTTATTGGCCATTTTGGGTCAATTCCAAAACTCCTTCATCTTCCTCTCTTAAAACACTCTTCTGCGCGGTTTTGCGCATTTTTGTGCATAGAGCAACAGAGGACACCGCCGCCTAATTGGGTTTAAACTATTCCTGGCTCCACAAAGTCTGCTCTTCACTTTTTCCCTTAGAACTGCTCTACCTCTCAATTTAAACACCATATTCTCATTCTAAGGCCCTTCACTGGTCCAATTAAGTAATCCTACAAGTTAGCACTATTAAACCAGAAGCACTACTTACTCTTATACTCTCTATGATTACCCTGTCCTCTATTGGTCCATCTTAAATTCAGTTTCCCTATTACTCTAGCATGTCCAAAGGTCAGTCAATGGTTTCCTCTCCTGTCCAGCTGGTGAATCTGGGAATTTTGAGGCAATGTTACAACTGTCTCATGTACACGGACAACCCTCTCCTCCTCCAAACAGGTTCAAATATATGTGAGAGATGCAACTATTTAGCCAAACTGGAGGCTGAGCTCTCTCATCTCAAAACTGGTGTAACCAGTCAGGAGGAGAAGGTAACCTCACACAACACAATTCCAGTATCACATAGTCCCACCACATCAGTGAACCAAACACATAAATACACAAAAACATACTCAGAGGTACTAAATAAAAATCTACCTAAGCAACAGAGACCTCCAAATCAGACATCCAAGCAAATGCTACCTCAAAACAAAACACACACAACACATAACCCACAAAGTCAGTGTGCCAAGCAGCCACAGCCCTTAAGGCTGAATAACACATCTGATACTCTTGTTATAGGTGACTCTATTGTCAGGCACACTGACGTCCCGCTCACCAGGCTGAATAAAGAGAAGGTCATGGTGAGCTGCCTGTCGGCTGCTAGGATCCGACACATAACGCAAGCACTCAGGTCACTCCAAAGCAAATACAAATATGACTCGGTCATTGTACATGCTGGTGTGAATGACCTGAGACGTACCTCCCTGGACTACATGAAAAGAGACATACAGGAGCTCTCTGATCATGTAGCCCAAGCTGGTATGACCCTGACCTTGAGCAGCATCTTACCCTCACCTAGAATGATGCCACAGTACAAAGACAAAATGATCGATTTTAACAATTGGCTAAAATTTTGGTGTCATTCAAAGGGGGTCCAGCGTCTGTCAGCCTGGGATGACATGCTCGACAATCCACGTTGCTTTGTTAGGGACGGCTTGCACCTGTCACCACTGGGCTTTCTGATATTGGCAAAGGCTCTTGCCACCCCCATAGTGCCTTTTTTAGGCAAGGCTCAAAAGTCAAACCCACCCCCATAAACAGCACAAGGAACAAGAAACTAAGGGTAATGCTGCTAAACGCCAGAAGTCTTAACCTCAAGATGCACACACTCGAAGCTCTCCTCAGTATGGAGAACATCGCTATCTGTGCAGTGACAGAAACCTGGTTCAAGGCTCCAGAGAGCACCCCAGCACTACCATGCTATACCTCATATCATGCTTTTCAGCCCCAAAACCCGGACCGAACCACAAAAGGAGGGGGAGTTTCCATATTTATCAAGGATATCCACACCTCCAGGTTAGTGGCATTGCACGAAGTATCGGAGGCCATCCATGTACAACTAACAGTGGGCAAGACTGCTTTTCAGTTTATAGCATCCTACAGACCACCCCCTCAAAGTCAGGAATCCCACTCGGCTTTCCTGAAAACATTGGAGAACATGAAGATCTCTCCGAACACCATTATATTGGGCGACTTCAACTACCCAAACATTGACTGGGAGCACTACTCAAGCCCCAGCACCTTAGCCCAAAGATTCCTAGAAATTATAAACTCAAATGCTATGGAACAACTAGTCACCACTCCCACAAGAGAGGACAACATACTAGACCTGATCATTACCAACATGGGGACTCTATGCTCCACACCAGAAGTATATCCCCCATTGGTAAGATCAGACCATAAATTAATTTCACTGGATGTCCACATCCCGATCCCACCCCCAGCCCAGAAAACCACAGTGAAAAACTTCTCAAAAGCGAACTTCTCACTTCTCAAAACCTAAGTGGAATCCTTCAAGGCCCCAGGGCCAGTGGAAACTATGGCCCAAACTGCAGAATCCTATATAAATGCATTCTACGGACATCTCCAGGAATGCATGGATCATGCTATCCCAAACAAAACCAAGACCCAATCATCCAAAGGCAGGCGCCCAGTCTGGTGGACCCCTGCCATAAATAAACTGTACAACAGAAGGAGGAAGCTACTACATGACAGAGCAAAATCCCTAATAGGGAAGGCATCTCTGATCAGTACTAGCAAAAATTACGATCCCTCATAAAATCCTCCAAGGCCAGCTTCAAGAGAAAAATTGCACAGGACACCAAAGACAATCATAAGGCTTTTTCAGTTATGTTAGAAACCTGGGATGCAACTCCCAGACTTGTTCTGAGTAAATTCTAAATGACAAAAATACACTGAACCCACAGACATCGCCAATATCCTGGCAGACAGGTTCAGTGCAAACTTCTCCACCCCCCAAAGAGCAAGTATCTATCCCGGCAGAGGGCTGCCTCCCAAACATCTCAGATGCTCAGGTGAAGGCTGCCCTCTCCAAAGCAAAAAACACTGCTTCCATGGGACCAGATGGCGTCCCAGGTTGCGCCCTACATGAACTCCAAGAGGAACTAATCCCTCAAATAAAACAGCTATACAATCTCAGCCTCACTACAGGATATGTGCCCACAGAATGGCGTACAGCAACAGTGGTCCCACTCCACAAAGGTGGAGCCTCTACGGACCCTGGAAACTATCGCCCCATAAGCCTGACTAGCTTAGTCTGCAAGGCTATGGAGAGGATCATCATGGAGCTCATAAACAAAGACATTGGGGACCTACAGACACTAGATCCTACCCAGTTCGGCTTTGTCAAGGGCAGATCCTGCCTTTTGAACCTGGTTGACTTCTTTGAAACAGTCACCAAAGCCATAGATGAAGGGAAGGTAGTCCACACAACCTATCTGGACCTTGCAAAGGCATTTGGCACAATACCCCACTCGGGCATCATAGATAGTTATCCAGCTTAAATATAAACCCCTATGTCACAAGATGGGTCGCAAACTGGCTCAAAGACAGAACCCACAGAGTGAGAGTTGCTGGAGCCATGTCAGACTCGAAACCGGTCACAAGTGGCGTCCCACAGGGTTCTGTCCTGGGACCACTCTTGTTCAGTATATACTTTTCCGAGGTACAGGCAAACGTGGGAGGACTATGGCTCACCAAGTTCGCAGACGACTGCAAACTGGGCGCCATAATCAACTCTCCAGCTGACACAAACATCCTTCAAAAAGGTCTCACAGAGACAGATAACTGGTGCTAGCGCCATGGTTTAAAGATAAATGCCAAAAAATGTATAGTCATATCCTTTGGCAAAAACAATGTGCCCACAAATTACCACATAGGCGGAAACCCATTAAGTACAGAGAAAGTTATTAGGGACCTGGGGACCCAAGTTTATAGTAATCTTTCCTTTGAAAAACACATTGCCAAAGTGGTTAGAAAGACCTTCTACATAGCCCACCTCATCACGAAGGGTTTCACATCTAGATCAAGAGAGGTAATCGTGCCCCTTTATTCATCCCTCATCAGGCCCATCATAGAATACAATGCCCCTTTTGGGATGTACCTTACCCGACACCTGCAGCAATTAGAAAGACCCCAAAAGTATCTCACCAAGAGGATCAAGGGTCTCAAACAGATGCCATATGCTGCTTGGTTAAAAAAACTCCAGCTCTACTCAGTTGCATACCGCCTACTTCGAGGCGATCTATGCCTGACATACAAAGCAATGTCAAATCCAGAATTAATGGACATGCTCCACCTCAGTAAATCTAAATCCCTTAGAGCCACATGCTCGAGGGACTTGAACCTCAGCACAGAAATAAATAGAACTTGCTGGAGGGACAGGTTCATAACCCAGAGGCTCCCTTCGCTCTGGAATAGAATTCCAGTTCATGTGAGGCAGAGCACCTCACTGAATCTCTTCAAGAAGAATCTCGATAGGTGGATGGGGGATCGTAGGTTTGTCCCAGGGATTACTCCCGTGTCACTATTAGACAGAGGAACAGTAAACTAAACCTTAAAAAGGGCACAGTATACTCAAATCAAGGGGTGGCGTAAGCCATACAGAATTGGGCTAGGCTTATAATTGTCCCAGGGCAGATAGCCTAGTATGAACCTATGAACTGGTTGTCAGTAAACATGTGGCAATTTCTGCATTGCCTCAGGATGTCCATATCCACCAATCTGGTAACGCAGATAGTGGGAAAGTTCATATCCTTGGCAACAGACCCCTTTTTTAATGATTAGTCAGCTGGAGTGAGAATATAAAGGAATGTCAGGAGTATCTGTTTTGCAACTTTGGGGGCAGTGCTTGTCTCTGCAAACCATTCCTGTGTGAAACTAGGTACTGATGAAATTTTAGTTGTGCTTTTACAGGAAAAAAGTCACTCAAGATGTCCGTGTCTAAAGAGGGCACTGCCAAACACTTGAGGAGGAAACTAATAAGTAGACCCTGATGACTTATGGATGAGGTATTTAGGCAGATATTCTGAAGTTAGAAACAAATCAAGCAGTACTTAAAATTAGCTTGTCAAGAATGAGGAAAAGAGGGGAGTTGCGTGAATAGCACTAGTGCTGGTCTCACCACAGCTTCACTCTGCTGGGATTCAATGCTCCTTTTCTTCTTCACTCACCAGAAGCAGCACACTAGCACTAATCTCAAGATGAGAAGCAGGTCACAGCCTATATTTGGTGATCCACAGTCTTGTCTGTAGGGTTGTTGTAGCCTTTTCCTAGTAGATACCTTGACTAGCCAAAAAAGTGAAAATAACACTTGTCCTAATCTTGAAATCAGAACCATCTACTTCTGGGAGTCCTGAAGGATCAAGCAGCAATCAAGATCTGAGGTAATCTGGGGACCAGAGGGAATTATGGTTGGGGGAAAAGTCAGAGCCCCGGATCCATGCTTCCGAAAAAATGCCAAGGTCGGACACGGTTGGATATGAATACCCAATTGTTGACTCAGACAAAAAGGACATCAGATTCATATTTAGATGTGTACTAGCATGGCATATTATATTAGATGCACTACAGGATCAGGCTTTGCTTTTCTTGGGGAAATCTATGTGAACTGTTATGAGGCAATGAACTATGAGGCATCCTATGCACCAATATACTGGAATTATATGTTTGGCACAGTTAATGCATGAAAGACTTTCCTGTATTATAAAGCCAACTATCATCCCTGCATTTTGGGGTGTGCACTGGCACATCCTACAGGCATGAGGTCTGTATCTGCACATAAACATGAATTTATTGACAGGCACCTTAATTAGCAAAGAAGAAACATTGTATGCACTGCAGAAAAAGCAAAGGCGCCCAAAAAAGTACTACTAAGATTACAATTTTTTTTTTGAAATTCAAAAAATGAACAACATAGGTAAACCACAGATGCCTAGCAGCCTTGTCACATTCCAAAACTGTTTTATGCAAACTCATCAACAGTAGAACATATTTTGGAAGTTGGTAGCTAAAGGGAAACCAAATTAGTCTATTATTAAATGTGTCTGCATATATAATACATAAAAAAACTCAAAATGTGCAACATTAAAGACAGTAGATAAGAGAAGGTTGGGTATGAAACCTTTAATAGCACAGACCTTACAATAATCATAAATATCACTTAAAACACCTGGAATGGATAACTTAAGTCACTTTTCTTGAAGATGGAAAACAACATTCAAAATTCAACATAGCTGTTGTTGATAAGTTATAAGTTACAGGAATGTACTGAGCGATGTTCCTAGCTCTTGACAGGAGTGGAGCTCCCTTTCATAGTTTTCTTCAGATGGTGATAATTTGGCAGAATTTTCATCAGAAAATCTAACTGCAGTGTCTGTGGCTAGTCAAAAAGAAAAAGGGAGTTCAGTTAATTGGTTTCATGAGCAAGAACATGCAGGACAAAAACCTCCTCAATGCACAGTTCCCAATACTGTTCTGTCATGCACAATCATACCTCTCAACTTTCCCCGATTTCCAGGGATGTCCCTGATTTACACTACAAAATTTAGCTCTGTTCCTCTAAATCCCTCCTAAAACTGGTGACTCTAGGAGGAAAGGTGGTGAATTATACTGAATAAATAATGGCAGTAAGTAAGAGGTACAGATTTCTTTTATTTCACAAAATGTACAGTAATTGACATTCTTTTATTCTGCCAATGTGTCACGTTAATAGTATTAATATTTTAAAAATGTCCCTGATTGTCCCAGATTCTGTTGGAATATGTCCCTAATTATCTGAGAGCTATGTGCACAATTCTGCAAGACCCATCATTATGTTGCATTAAACAGAAATAAAATTGGTATATCCACTTGTTTAACATCTTGAACAAGGCAAATTTCAGATGTAACAGTGTAATCTACAATGTTTGCTGATAGACTCAGAAACAAATTACATACCTACCATACTGAGAGATGTGTGTGACCATGTCCCATCTTCTTCAAAACAGCAGGACTAAGGCCATCAGGTCTTAGCTTGGCATCTGAAACTTTCCCTGGGTCTAACACCTCCTTCCTTACCCACAATGCAGTGCTTTTTAACATGCTTCCCCAGAACTCTTGCGTACTATTCAAAACTGAAGCACATTTGGACTCCCAGAAGTGCGACATATGGAAATACTTTGGGTACAACAGAAAAAAACAGACAGTATGAAGGTGAGTTGCTCCACAGGTAGCCACACTGCAGGTCCTTGATCACAATAAATGCATCCTGTAGTAACAGACAAACTAGTGTATGCACAGTCAACACCTTAAACCTTTGTGCCTGTGGTAATCTGGTTCAAGTTGGTGATACCTAAAACATGCCTCCAGTGGAACCCGTCATTGCCACTAAGAAGAATGTACCAAAAGTATACATAGTACTGAATGAATATCTTCTAGTAAGTGATTACGGAGCAATGTAATTCTGTTCTCATGATGCAGTCATTAAAGCCTTGGACAAAACTAAAGTGCAACAAACAAACACTACTTCGCTGACCTATCTTGTCTAATGTTATCTAAAACAAATGGGGTAAGAAGTGCTCAATTCTTCCTCATAGGGAATACACTGTATTATAGGGTATAAAGGATAGTAATAACCATAACTGATTACTATAAGATCTAATTTGCTGGGAAGATTCCGGATGCTGCTGCTTTCATTTAGACTTTGAGACCCACTGTTTATTTTGTTACTGCCTTTTTTTGTATGTGCTGTTTTCTGGATCACTTACAGTAAAACAGATGTTCTTTGGTATAAATAAAGCCCTTGAGTATTTAAGAATATACAGATGGAAGATTTAAATAAAGCCCTTGAGTATTTAAGAATATACAGATGGAAGATTTACATTTACATATTCCATGTCTTACCCTATTCTCCCAAGTCCTTTAATAATTTCTAGAAAGAGGAGTCAAACTAGATGCATTGGTTTAGTGCAGTATTCAAAACCTTAATATCATCAAGGAAAGGCTGGAGTCTATGCTATGCATACCTTCTTGAAGTTAGCAACATCTATGCCATAACTACATTTTAAATAATTTAATTTAATCCTGACTTGTGCTCAGGATTAACTGTAACCTGTGGAACTTGTTTAACTTGCTTACTTATGTAATCTCTGTAAATAGTCTGTTTGTAATATGTAATGCTGGTATCATGTAATGCTGTATCTGCTTTTCTCCCCGGGCCTCTGCTGAAAATGGACATGCATCCAGTCGGACTATCCCGGTCAACAAATGTAAAATAAATAAAATAAAAATAAATAAATAAATATGTCTGACAAACTTGCCAGCACTTTGTACCTGTTTGTATTATTTCTCTAACAGAAACACCAAAAGAAACATCAGTACTATCTTTAGTCAGCTCATCAATTAGTTTCAAAATCCTTCCATAGCACAACACACTTTGGTTTTGTAGTTTACTGCCCTGATGCCCATGGCAGCAGAAATGTACATCCACTCACCAAATCTGTCAAACATTCTACTTTCTGTCATGTAGCAGACCCCTATTAGAGTATTAGAAGCCGCTGTCTTTTTAGACCCCTTAGGAGCACAGCTATGTCAGTTACGTTAGGATTAACCAAGGGAGTTATTTTTTTTTTCTTTTTCTGCAGCAGGTGAGCATTAAACTCTTCAGAAATGGCTTGGGGATATTTAGTGTTACATTAAAACAGATATTCTCCAGGAGGTACTCAGGAGAAGGGGAATCCTCATCCTTGGAATTTGTATTCAGAACAAGGGGTAATGTGATCTGGTCTATACAAGACAGGGATTTCTTCATCCTCCCATTGGGCAAAAAAAGCAGGAAGGAGGACACAGTCCCAAAAAGTGGAATAAGCTTTCAACAGTTTTTGATGATGAAATAATGAAACCCGATTTGCCTTTACTAGAAATTAAAAATACTCACAGGCTTTAGTAATTTGTCATAATCAAAGAAGTTATATCACATACCCAAAGAAACCAATATCAAGTCACCAGAGATGCTAGCATCAAGCAATCAGTCTTAATCAGTTTCTTAATTGGTGAGGTCCTCCATCTCTAAGGTCTGTTTCAGTGGCAGGCCAAACAGGTCTGAAATTGCTGTGTAGTAAATAGTTACCTTTACAGTACGGTTTCATGTGAGATCAGACTAAATGTGGATGGGTAACAATATAATTTTTCTTTATACTTCAGATAAATAGAAATACAGTGCTCAGCCAAATACTGGGTTATTTCAAATGCGTGCACATGTTAAAGTAATTTTCTTTATGTGGACACCTGAAGTATCTCACCTTTTTGAAAGCCTGGGAGGTGCAGGGACTGCTGTGATTTCAGGGAGGCCTACAGTAACACAGTGTGACAGATCTGACCACAAACTAATCACCATGGAAATCCACAGCTCACCCATACCCCCTGCAAAGGTAACCACCATGAAAAAAGTACAGTTTTGTACCTACCATAAATGTAGATGTCCGATAGGTATGCATCTGCAGTCCTTACATATGGGTTGTCCTGCCTCAGGCAGCCCTTCGGTTGGCCGGATTCCAAAGTCTGGGTCCGGTGTCGGCTGATGTCGCCCCTTCCCCGACGTCAGAGCGCCTGGGGTATAAAAGTGTCAGCCGACGCCATCTTCCTCAGTTTTTCTTGCCCCAGATGCCAGGTGCCCTCTAAGGAAGGCTAAATTTGGTAGAAATACAAAATATTGCAAACATGCACAGTAATATAAAACAAATACACCATAATAGATAACCCCAGCTAGCTATAAGAGGGATAAGTACCCAAGAAGTACCACAGAGGGGAAGGAGGGAGGGTAAACCTGACTGCAGATGCATACCTATCGGACATCTACATTTATGGTAGGTACAAAACTGTACTATGTCCTTCAAGGATGCATCTGCAGTCCTTACATACGGGTAGAATACCATAGCCAAGCTGGGGGTGGTAGGCTCTAAGAAAATGATGGTGTAGCTAAAATGCCCTGCAGGACTGCCATAGCAAAGCCTGCTCTGGATCTGGAATATAAGGGGAAAATGTATGCACGGAGCTCCATGTAGCAGCTTCTAAAATGTCCTTGGTAGCCACCCCTCTTAAGAAGGCTGTGGAGGTGGCTGTAGCTCTGGTGGAATGAGGTCTGATGTTAGCTGGCACAGCTTTTCCATGATAAGAATAGCAGAATCAAATGCAATTTCCTATCCATTTTGAAATTGTCTGTTTGGAAATTGCTTTTCCTTGAATGCCTGCAGCATATGCTACCAACAGCTGGTCAGTTTTTCTGAAAGTCTTAGTTCTGTCCAAGTAGTAGCGTAACTGTCTGTGAATGTCCAGGGTATGCAGAAGTTTCTCTCCCTTGTTTTGTGGATTTGGAAAGAAGGTAGGCAGGTGAATAGCTTGGTTCAATGAGACCCTGGATACCACCTTTGGCATGAATGAAGGATTGGTTCTCAAGGAGACTCTGTCCTGATGAAAAATAAGAAATGGTTGTACTGCCATGAGTGCCTGCAATTCAGATACTCTTCTTGCTGAGGTTATGGCCAGAAGGAAGGCAGTCTTCCAAGACAGGAACTGTAACTCTGAAGATGCTGCTGGTTCAAAGGGAGGTAAAGTCAACTTTTCCAACATGAAGTTAAGGTCCCATGTAGGCAATGGTGGTTTTCTTGGAGGATTGATGTTTTTAATTCCTCTTAGAAACTGCCTTAGGAGAGGATGAGAGAAGACAGGTGGATCAGTATTGTATTCTGCTGAAATTGCTGAAGCATGAATTTTTATGGAAGAGTAAGAAAGGCCATTATGGAGCATGTCTGCCAAATATTCCAGGATATGTGCCATGCTCATCACTGTGGCATCTAGGCCCTTTGCAGTGCTCCAAGTGTGGAATCTTTTCCATTTTACTGAATATGTCTTTCTCGTGGAAGATCTGTGAGCTTCCATGATGATATCCTTCACTCTCTTGGATAGCTTTTCCTGGTGAGGAGTCGAGGTATTCTCTAGGCTGTCAGCTGCAGGGTTTTCAGGCTGGAGTGCAGAGTTTTGTAATTGTGCTGTGTCAGAAGGAGTGTCCATAGTGGTAGAGGCCATGGTTTCGTGTGTGATAGGGTCCGTAACAGTGGGTACCAGTGCTGCCTTGGCCAGTCCGGGGCTATTAGAATCACTTTTGGCTGCTCTGTCTTGATTTTCAGTAAGACCTTGGTCATTAGTGGGAGTGGTGGAAATGCATACACTGTTAGAGTATTCCAACTGAAAGAGAGGGCGTCCACTTTCCATGCTTGTGGGTGGTATGTCCTTGTGCAGAATTTCTTCAGCTGATGATTGTGGTGGGAGGCAAAAAGATCTATGTCCGGCCTCCCCCATGATTGTGTTATCTGAAGGAAGATGTCTGGGTGCAGCATCCATTCGTGTAGGTCCATGGTATATCTGCTTAGGCTGTCCGCCAGTATATTGTCTTTTCCTGGCACAAACTGGGATTGCAGCTCTATATTGAGTTTTAGGGAAAGTTCCCAAAGATTCATTGCTTGTCTGCAAAGAGGGTAGGAATGGGTACCTCCTTGCTTGTTTATGTACCACATAACTGTGGTATTGTCTGTCCTTATTAGCAGGTGGCCTTGATGTAGAAAGAGCTTGAAGGCCTCGATTGCATGAATCACTGCCAGCATTTCCTTTTGGTTTATGTGCATGCAATTCTTTCTGAGACCATAGACCTTGGATGCATCTGTCCTCCATATGTGCTCCCCATCCATGGTCTGAAGCGTCCGAGGTAATGGTTTGGCTGGTTACTGGTTTGCTGAAAGGCAGGCCCCTGTTTGACTGGCTTGCTTGGGCCCACCACAGGAATTCCTTTTGAAGGCATGGAATGAGTGGTATCAAAGCTTCTAGGCTGTGACTGTGCTGAGACCATAAATTCCTTAGGTACCATTGTAGTTTTCTCATATGCAGCCTTGCTTGTGGAATCAGAAGAATGCACGATGCCATGTAACCCAGGGCCTGCAGGATTTTCCTTGCAGTCATCTGAGTTTGTTTTGTTAGATTTTTGAATTAATCCGGTAGTTGTCTTTGTTTTTCTTCTGTGAGAAAAGCCATTTGGGTGGTTGTATCTAGTTCCGCACCCAGAAAATTTATTCTTTGGGATGGCACAAGTCTTGACTTGTGAATGTTGACTGTGTATCCCAAGGCCTGTAAGTAGGCGGATGGCATAATTCAAATGTTTTTCCAAAGTTTGTTGGCTGTCCACTTGTATAAGGCAGTCGTCCAGATACGGGTATATTTGAATCCCCTGAAGTCTGCAGTGTGCAATTACTGATGCCAGGCATTTCGTGAATACTCTGGGCGCAGTAGATAAGCCAAAGGGCAATGCTGAGAATTGATAATGCTCTGAACCTGCAAGAAATCTGAGGTGTCTTCTGCAACTTTGTCTGATAGGGACATGCAGGTATGCCTCCTTGAGGTCTAGAGTTACCAGCCAAGACCCCTTGCCCAGCATGGGAAGGAGTTGCTGTAGGGTCAGCATTTTGAATTTTGGCACAATGAGATAAGTATTCAGTGCGGACAAATCGAGAATAGGCCTCCATTGTTTTTTTTTTCTTGGGACAAGGTATAGTCTGGAAAAAAATCCTTGGCCTTGTTCTGCGAGAGGAACCTTTTCTATAGCTTTCATTTGCAATAGGTTGGCAATTTGTTTTAAAGCCTCTGCCCTCTGATTTGGTGGCAGGTTTGGCATTCCCTTTCTTTCTGGTAATGTATGGAAATGGAACCTGTATCCTTTGTCTATTATTTGCAGTGTCCATTTGTCCCTTGTAATACTGTGCCAATTTTTTGAGAATAAAGACAACTTTCCACCCAAAGGTGCTTCTAATTGAGCCCTGGTCGGCGGGGTCAAGGTGAAGTCATTGAGTCTGTCCTTGTGCAGCAGTTGTTGGATCTGCACTACCTCTCTGGTTAGGAGGCTGCCATTGACGTCTTCTGTAGGAGCCTCTAGCTTGCCCTCTACCTCTGGCACGCCTGTTCTTGCCTCTTTGAAATCTCTCTTCTGGAAAGGACCAATTCTTAGAAGGCCAATTTCTGCTGAATCTTGGTGGTTGTACCTGGAGGAAATCTTTGACTGTTTGTACAGATTTTGCCTTTTCCTCAAATTTCTTTAAGACCTCTTGAGCAGTGGAGCCAAATAACTTTTGCTTTTCCAGTGGAGCATCCAGAAGCTTAGCCTTAACATGATCTGGCAGAGATTGTTCCTTCAGCCAGGCATGTCTACGTATGACTGCACCTGTCATTGCTGACCTACATGAAGCTTCCAATGCATCATAACCACACTGCAAGAAATGGTTGCTAACCTGTTGTGAATTGATCCTGAAGTGACTTACGATCTAGGGTTCAGGCGAAGACAGTTTTTTCTGCAATTCATCTAACAAATACTCTTGGTACTGTATCATATGAAATTGACAATTTAAAGCCCTCATAGATAGAGTGGAAGAAGTGTACACTTTTTTACCCCATCTCTCTAAAGCCCTGGACTCCCTTTCAGAGGGGAGTGGATTTTTAGTAGTGGCAGCTGCAACCCCTTTAGGACCCTGGGAAATAGTTTCTGGGTCAGCAGAGTGGGCCTTGTAAAGGAAATGATGTGAGTCCAGGACCCTGTAGTACCTATCGGGTTTAACTGGAGCCGGAGGAAGGGTGTCAGGGTAGTGCTAGACTCAGAATACACATCATCAATGACACTTAAAACAGGAGGAATAGCCAAAGGTCTATGCTGAGGTAAATGAAGAAAAGTCCTTAATCTTTTCCTGGAATCGGAGAATTCCTGGCCCTGCCATTGGAAATGCTCTCTCATGGAGTGAAGGGTCTCCCCAAAGGACAGCTCTTCAGGACGGGAGGCAGAGGGAATAGATTCCTCTGCATCAGAATCCTCGTAGGCCGTGAAGGCCTCCTCCTGGTAGTCTGATAGAGCAGAGCCATCAGAGGCCTCATCAGAGGACTGAGGTTCAGCAGACTCAACCCTGGGCCTTTTGTCTAGTGGGGGTTGAGAGCCCCTGTCCGGATGAGGCTGAGAGCCCCTAATTAAGGAAATAAGGTCCTCAGCCAAACTTAGTATCTGAGAACCTGTAGTGGATCCCTGAGAAATAGACTTGGGAGGCAGAGTTTTTTGTTGCTTAGCAGCTTTAGCCCTAGTGAAAGCTTTTATGGACATGGATGCAGGGGGCCTGGCTGCCCCACGTGCTGGAGTAGTTTTGTCTAGGGGAATGTTGTCGGTAAGTTCCGAGGGTAATTCTGTAACCGACTCAGAAAAGGCCTCTGGGACCGAGGCCGTCAGTTGAGCGGTTTCTACGGACGGAAGTACCAAGGACTCTGTTTCAGCCGAGACCGAGACACTCGCGGTAGGCCTAGGAGCGGTTTCAGCCGAAACCACGGTCCGCGTGCGTCGGTCCTTGTCCTTCCGTTTCTTGGTTAAATGAGAAGTCGGAGTCTCCGACGGCATTTTATAAGAGAAACTAGCCCCAAAAAATTCCTCTGCAAACTCCGACCGACGCCTAAGATTGCGTCGATTAAAGGAGACACAGGCAGTACAGGCCGAGATGTTGTGGTCTGGGCCTAGGCAGGGGAGGCAGTAGGAATGGAAATCCTTATGAGGTATTTGTTTCCCACAAGTCAAGCAATTATTAACTTTAAGCATTTGATCTGACATCGGCTGAGGCAAGAAAGAGTCCCCAACGGGGTACTTAGCTTTTTGAAGTCTTCGGTAGCTGAAGTTACAGGAGCTGGCCGACCGGCACTTGCGAACTGCTTCTGCTTCGGGCACCACGCGGCAAGAAAGACTGAGGAAGATGGCATCAGCTGACACTTTTATACCCCAGGCGCTCTGACGTCGGGGAAGGGGTGACATCAGCCGACGCCGGACCCAGACTTTGGAATCCGGCTGACCGAAGGGCTGCCTGAGGCAGGACAACCCATATGTAAGGACTGCAGATGCATCCTTGAAGGACATCTTCTCCAAAGCTGACTTTGGGCTCCTAAAAACAGAGGTGTCTAACTTCACGGCACCCATGTCAATGGAAAATAGATGCAGGACTGCCAAATCATACACCAATGCATTGTACGAGCATGTACATAAATGCATGGAACTAGCCATACCCAACAGAACCAAGACGCTCTCCTCCAAAAAAAGGAAGCCAATCTGGTGGTCCCCTGCCATTAATGAACTACAACAGGAGGAAGAAACTGTTGCAAAAAAAGGTGAAGTCCCAAGACTGGAAAAACTCCTTTATTAGCCTCAACAAAAAGTTGAGATCCCTCATCAAAACCTCTAAAGCCAGCTATAAAGGCAGAATTGCAGCAGACACTAAAAACAACCACAAAGCCTTCTATAGTTATATCAAGAATCTCGACAGCAATAACCAGGTTTGTTTTGAGTTACTGCACAATGGTACCTCCTATACTGAGCCAATAAATATTGCCAACATACTGGCCTACAGATTCATTGCCAACTTTACCCCTCTCCCCCCCAAAGGACCAATCACAATACCGGAGGAATGCCAGGCACCCAGCATTACTGCAGCACAGGTTAAAGCTGCATTGTCCAAGGCCAAGAATACAGCTTCCATAGGACCTGACAATATCCCTGGATGTGTTCTACATGAACTACAAAGTGAACTGACGCCACAATCTGTGTGCCCTGTTCAATCACAGCCTCACCTCAGGCTTTGGCCCTACCGAATGGTGCACTGCTACAGTCATCCCTCTCCATAAAGGGGGAGTGACTACAGACCCTGGGAATTATCTCTCCATTAGCCTGACGAGTCTGACATGTAAGGCTATGGAGCACATCATCATGGATCTAATTAACAAGGACATAGGGAATCTCCAAACTCTAGATCCCATGCAATGTGGTTTTCTGAAAAGTAGATCATGCCTGCTCAACCTGGTTGACTTCTTTGAGTCAGTCAGCTGAGCTGTGGGTGAGGAAAAGGCAGTTAATACAGCCTACCTTGATCTGGCCAAGGCCTTTGATACCATTCCCCACTCAGGAATTATTGATAAACCCGCCAAACTAGGCATCAGCCCCTATATCACTAGGTGGGTTGTAAACTGGCTCACAGATAGAACCCACAGTGTGAAAGTAGTGAACTCCAAGTCGGACTGTGAACCAGTCACGAGTGGAGTCCCACAGGGATCGGTCGTGGGTCTTGGCATCTACTTCTCAGAAGTCCAGGCCAACACGGAGGGACTCTGGCTGACCAAGTTCACAGATGACTGCAAGTTGGGAACCATTATTAACTCTCCAAGAGATGTAGACATCTGACAGAAAGGCCTCACTGAGACCAATGACTGGTGTCGAAACCATGGCCTTAAGTTTAATGCCAAAAAATGAATTGTCATCCCCTTTGGGAAAAACTCAGTTCTCACTAATTACCACATTGATGGGAGCCCACTGAACACTGAAGGCATTATAAGAGACCTGGGGACACAAGTTAACAGCTACCTCTCCTTTGTCCACCTCATTGCACTGTGGGCCTTAAATACATGTCCCTACATGGACAGACTCAAAAAACTCCAGCTATTCTCTCTCATACTTTCTCATTCTCTCATCTCATGCCTACTAAGAGGCAATCTCTGCTTGACTTACAAAGCCATGCCTGACCCAGCTCTGTTAGAAATGCTACATCTAAAGAAATCCCAATTCCTCTGCACCACATGCTCCAGAGACCTCAGCCTCATTACCACAATCAACAGAACATGCTGGAGGGGCAGGTTTATAACCCGGAGACTGCCTATGCTCTGGAACAGACTTCCCATACATGTCAAGCAGAGCACCTCACTGGCCCTCTTCAAGAGAAATCTTGATGAGTGGATGAGAAATAGCAAGTTCACCCTGGGGATCACTCCAGTGGCACTACTTGATAGAGCCACTGGGAACTAGCATCGGGCGGCATGATGCCAGGGCACTTCTATGGGAGAGGCTTGTAAAGGCTCCAGGGCCATTAGCCTAGTAAACACCTATGAACCTATACTCTAACCTGCAAGCAGTTATACAGGTGAATGTCCCCACTGATGTCTGGTCCCCAGGTATCCCTACCTACCATAACAGTGAAAAGATCTGTCAGTAAAAGAGCGGCATAAACACAGCTACATTATGGAACAGAAAGAGCTAGAGAAAGAGAACCAGTCTTTAGTCCTGCACTTGATATCTAGAGACCAACATCTGAGGTGAAACAATTTTTTATGTGAAATGCTCCAGCAAAATCCACAGTTTTGATGACGTTGGCAGGAACTGTAGCAACCTTTCTCATCTCCTAAAACTCATTGTTGAGACAATAAAATGGTAGGGACAACAGAAGAATAGATCTTAACTCCAACACTCAAAGGAATACTGGTTTTGCTTAGCCCAAAGGTATAACTCGCTTGTTTATAAACATCTGTCCCTACAGTGCACACCTTATATAGGTTCCATAGTTGTCTGCTTAACTTTACGAGAAGAAGATGCTGGCTTGTTGGTGGGAAGGGTCAGTTTCCATCTGTGACACCAGTACCCTGCACTTGAACAAAAAAACAGGGGCCAGAGAGACATCTGGGAGGGATAAACTACTGAGCAAAAGCATCTCTGGCCACCTCTCCTTCTCTTGGGGGAAGGGTGCAGAGTTTCCTTCTGCTTGGTTACAGCCCCTGGTGGAAGCTTAGGGCTCTAGCGTGGACAAACTCAATAAGGGAAAAGGCAGGCAGATCATCCAAGTGGAAGGTGTGCATGAATTAGCATATACATACAGACAGCACTTACATAACTGCATGCAGTAAGCAGAGAGTAGGGGGAAAAGAGGCATACTCCAGAGAAAGAGCTTTCTATACTTTCAGATGACACTATATGGGAAAAGTCCTAACTCTTCCTTGTTTTGAAAGAGGTTCCTTGGTTCGATTTTTGGTTAGGGTGCCTTCTTTGCAGAGTCTGCATGCCCTCCCTCCTGTTTCATTCCACATTTCAAACACATGCAGTAGGTGGACTGGACACTCTAAATTGGCCTTAAGTGTGAGTGTGCATGAGAGTGCACGGTGCTACTGCGGCAGGGCTAGCCACCTGGCAGTATAAACCTTGGCTCTAAATGATTGTCACTGTTGAAATGACACCCCAACCCCATGTGCAAAATTGGGAAAAGGGAGTTGTGGATGGATGGATGGATGGAGACTGAGGAAGGGCACACAAAAGATAATGGATGGTATGAATGCACACAAAAAAGACAATGAAAAAGAAATATGAGAGAAGACTTGCTATCTGTGATGCTTCTTTTCCTTAGAAGCTTTCACATTTAACTGCATGTTTGGTCTTAGATGCTTCTGACTAAAAAGGAGATTCAAAGGCAGAAGAATTGCAATGAAATTATTTTTTCCCCTAGCTATGACCTTTTGTTTCTGTTAGTTTAGCACTATGATCGCAATTACTAGTACCATGATACAATGTAAGTGGCACTTTTTCTGAAAAAGAAATGCCCACAAACATATCCAGTATTTTTTTCTTGGGATATCATTAGTGAAAGTTCAAGGACTTGCCCAAAAAATATCTACTTAGATATTTAGCACTGTCAAAGATCAAGGGCTCTACTACAAGCATTTGAGTCCCAAGTGCTTGAAAACTGCTGTCTTGAAGCCAGGGATTACAGACTCATAGATCATATAGGAGGCTGCTACACTCAAATCTGGAAAACAGTTCTGTCAAGCAGCTACAGCATCTTACACAAACACATTATTAGAGTACAAGAGAGGTAAGTGCAGCATCCGTAGGAGGGAGTGGGTGAGGGTGTAGATTAGAACAGTGATCAGGATGAGGGTTTAGGGAGTAGAAAGGGGATTTCAGGGTTAGGAGCAGAAGAGGAGTTTTAGGGTTAGGGAGTGGGAGAGGAGTTTTAGGTTTGAAAAGTGACTGGGAAATTTAGATTTTGGGGGGGTTGGAGTTTTAGGTTTAGGGAGCTATTGGAGATTTTAGGTTTAGGGAGGAGGGAATTTTAGGGTTAGGGAATGAGGAAGCAGGTCAAGAACTATTTAAAAGTTTTACGGTTAGAGTTAAGGCTCTGGTAGGATTATACAGTTTAAAAGGGTCAGGTGTTGGGAGAGCTAAATTGTTACACAAGATTGATCTAGTGGAAGATGAAGCACTTACCTTTTCAAGCAATTGTGTCATGAACTAATAGCGTGCAAGCACTTGTAGTAGACGCAAGATCATGGCTTACAGGTGACACCTGAAGTACAGTAACACAATATGCTGACTCTCACTTCAGACAACAAAGGAACAATTAAGTATCATACACAATACAGTCTTACAGCTAAGCTCCTACTAAAGGCTATGGTTTAAAGATGTTACTGTTTACAGCTAGGGATGTCTGACTGCTAAAAACGAAAAGACCATGGGAATGACATAACCTTCATCTACATCATACTGATATTATGAATTTCTGCACCAATTATCCTTATGGTATGCATCATGAAGAACTATAAAAATCAATAAAAAAGAATGATGACGCTCAGATGGGATATCAGGGTAAATAGTACCAGCCTTTTATTTCTAAACTGTGATGAGACCAAACCTAAATGAAGTCATAACTCTCTTCCTTGTCCTCCTCATTTTACATTACAACCTTATGTCAGAGCTAAAATCCCTATCAATGAGCTATGAAAACTGGAGGGGAGGAAAGGCAGATGCTTGCCACCCTGAAATAAGAGGAATGACTCAAGGGTGGGGCCACCTACAAAATAAAACATGGAGGGAGGAATAAAACTTAAAAACAAAACTGAAACCATAAAATAAAAAAGGCATTTGAATAAATAAACCAAAGCTAAAAGATGTAGCTAAAAGAGAAAAGACTTAAAAAAAAATGGGAAAACGCATAAGCAGAGATAGAATGGAAAGAGCAAACATGTAAAGTCCAAATCTGGACTATATAAATAGGTAAGATAAATGGTAAGGGCAGAAACTGAGTAAATAAAGACAATTATGACAATTGAAAACAAATCTCTCTACTCCTGGCAAATTTTCCACAGGACTGTCCTCAAACCTTAATAGTTTTAACTATTTTTTGCTCCTTGTATACAAATTTAACATCAAATGGTTTGACAC
This sequence comes from Protopterus annectens, assembly GCF_019279795.1. Taxonomy (NCBI): domain Eukaryota; kingdom Metazoa; phylum Chordata; order Ceratodontiformes; family Protopteridae; genus Protopterus; species Protopterus annectens. Next base: position 55,783,188 of record NC_056751.1, on the reverse strand, counting down.
TTAACACCTTTAAGACATAGGCAAACATATATTTACATAAAAGAAAACAAATCATGTTAACATGTTCATAGTTATAAACATTATACATCACCATGCATGTTCTTTCATACCATTAACATCAATCCAACATTATTTAAATTGATCAATTCCTGCCTTCCCTTAAACCTCACTCCACCTTCAAAACATTATTTTGCATGTACTGTTCCCACAATTTCCATTTTTCTATGTAATTTGCTTGTACCCTTTTTAAAGATTCTACTTCTATTTATTTTATTTCTGTAACAATTTTCATTACTTCAAATACAGTTGGTTAGACTTTGATTTCCATTTTCTAGTAATTGCAGTCTGGCCGCCACCACAACTGAAATGAACAAAGTATTACTGTGTCTAGGCAATTCAGATCCTGTATCCCAGCTCAAAAAAAATCTTAGTTGCATCCATTTGCTCACCCAATATTTCTGAAAGAATACTCTGTAAGGAATTTTTAAAGGCTGCCAACACATTTCACTCCCAAACACATTCCCAGTTACCTCTTTCTTCCACATCATACCTCCAACATTTGCCATTACTTGAGGAAAAATTCTCTGGACTCTGCATAGGTATTTTTACACTCCAAGCAAACACAAATGAAAATCCTAAGTCTTCTAGACTTTGCTGCATATTTGGGAGACATGCATATGCCCTCACATGGTTTCCCTGTGAAATGCTTATCCAATCTCTCTTTCTAATATTTTCTAAACTCCTCTGATTAATTCCTATAGCTATTGTGCAATATTTTATATGCCCTACTAATTATTCCTTTTTTAACAGCAGCATCTGTTCTAGATTCAACTAAAAACTCTACCAGAGCAGGTCTTATACTTACGATTCCACTATCCCTTTATGGTTGACACTTTCATGACATTTTCAGGGAATGCTGCTAACATAATTACTTACAAAACAACCTTAATATGGGTTTATATTTTCAAAAGCAAAGGAGCACATGCATTCTGAAATTTTAATGGGAACATTTTCATTTTATGGTGCAACTTATGAAGAGAATAAAAATACCCCTTTAAAGTGACCGACACATTTTTAGGCCTGACATCACATTATATACATGTTGATATTTTTTTTTTATCTTTTACAATAAAGAGAAATTAAAACTATAGGTTTGCTTTCAGCCAGTTTACAAATGTTGCTTGCTAACAATTTCAAAAGGCCATTCTGGCCAGAATTTGAAAAAAATACCAGTCTACTGCTTCAAGATATTTTTTTGACAATTTTAGGAAATGACACCTGAATGCCCAGTCCTAAGGAAAGATACCCGGATGGTCAGCCTCAGACTGCACAATACAAGACCTAATAGCAGTTAAGAGAAATATACAGTAGAATCTGAAATATGTGCATTCTGATATGAACAAGTAATTGCATTTTGATATAACCTTTAAAATGACATTTTTTTCTGAGGAAAGAAGTACTGTTTTGGTTTCATAGGAATGCACTAGTGATGGAATACAGAAATTTGTTTACTAGCATGAAAAATATAAAATATACATCTCTGCTGTGAATTAAATGGTAAAGTATAAAGCAACCAAACAGCTACATAGGACTACTGGTGGTCTCTAAAAATATAGGTCCATGTCTCCTAAACCATTTAAAATATTCGAGCAAATGTCTCAGAATACAGTAGGAGCCCCAACTAGAGAATGTACTTAGCTAATGATCCACATGCAAATCTATTTATACTTTATCTTTATATAATGTACTATTTTGCACGCAACTCTAAATTGGGTGAGGAAGTCCAGAATTAAAGTGATAAAAACAATTCCTTAATCAAGAAAAATATATATGATTTTTTTACTTCTGATGTAATGACTTCTCATTAAAAATATGCTATGGGCTATGCTGCATAACCCACCTTGAGTAGATGTCACATACCCCCACCCCAGCAGAAACAATTTTTTTATACTTATTATAACATTATATCTTCATGATCTACGAGTATCTTCAATCACTACGACTGGTCACCACAGGCAGCACTAATTTGGCATGTACAGGCTTCTCCCAGTACTCAAGGTCTTCCCTTCACTTCCATATTGCACCTCATTTCACTTTACTCCACAGATTGAGATTGATGCTTGCTTGCTCAAATCACTGGGAAAATGTCATATACACATCTCAAACTGTTTTTAACATGCCCTCCACTCAATGCCTCTGGTATGGATCACTAGCCAGGATATTCTAGATAGAGATCAAAAGGTGGGGGGAGTAGAGAGGACATGCTGAAGTGGATGGACATGGATCATGAAGTTCTAATGTCATGGCAAGTATACAACTTTTGTATTTTACATGATCTACTCAGTTCACTTCAAACAGTAGACTTCCTAGCTATATGTCTTTGGTAGCATCCTGACAAAATATCATGAAGGATGGTGGTTCCAAAGGAAGACCTAGATCTTCACATCATATCTATCTTCTAGTGCCTTGCAAAAGAATGCAGCAAAACTCATGTCACAGAATCACAAGTGCCATCCACTGGAAAAGTTCAAACAAAGGCTGGAGTTGTAGTCATATCTTGTAGAATGAGCATGCATTTATACAGGTCATATGATTACTTTTAAACTATCTGATAAAGTCTTTTACTATACATGAAAGCACTTATCACCCGCATGTTTCTAGTGGATTTTATGTGGTTACAGCTGAAAAAATAATTTTAACCATTTCTGTTTGCTGCGTTATTTTGGTTGACTTTACCGTGCATTTGTGGTTTACGACCATGTTTTTATTTTCTAAGCTGGCAGTCCCGCTATGGCTTCGGACAGATAACATGGTTCTGAAATGGGAATTTCAGAGCTTGAATTAGGAGCCTTGTATGATTCCTTGCACAACCTGACACTCTTTGTGCAACAACTTACACAGCAAATAACTATGATTAGTTCGGGCAGTCAGGACAATATGTATCATATGCCAAGTTTGGGTATGGACTTAAATAGTCAATACAGTGACTTTATTCCACTGGGACAGCAGCAACTTTGTTACCTGGATATACAACCAGGCTAGAACAACTGTTTTCTTAATTCACATACTGTGAACCTAGATACCTGGCTGAAGAGAGCAATTGATTTTAACACTTTGAACATAAAGCAATATGTCTTCCATCGAACAACAGCTCATGAAATTTCACAAGAAGCTGTTATGATATCGCAAATTACAACAGGAGAATACTTACTTTAAAGAATGCATAAAGGCACAAAAGGTACCGAAGGGCCCGAGATCTTGGAAATATCCAACTTGCCTTCTATAAACATTCACTGCTGCACCAAGAACTGCTTGCAATGTTCGACATACATGGATGTGAATTAATGGAGTTGCTGATAAAACACAATCTCAAAGAGATGGATATATCCTGAAATTAAAAAGTTGGACTCCCCATTACCCAGGATATTTTATATAATGAATTCAAACTTGCATACCAGGCCATATTCAATGACATTGACAAAATATATGGGTATATTCAACAGCAGAAAACCAGGAAGTTAGAATGGGACCATACCATACCGATTACCTGAAAGGTACAGCATACCCCAACAAAAGGGCAGCCAAGGAGTGAATATCGGAATGGACAACCACGGGGACATATTGAGGAACATCCACAAGTATACAATGATGACCAGCAAGGAGAAGAACACCCTTTGTAACACCCTTTGCCTTGCAGATCAGAGCAGTTACAGAACAAGAGAACAACCAATTACAACCCTTATGCGATACTTTCTCGTCCATCCTCGTCATACCAGAGGGGGAATTCCAACAAAAAAATAAACATGTACGGACAGTGATTGTAATTGGCTCTGACAACACAGGCATCTGCACTATAATTTCCAACAGTACTAATGATTTTAATATCTACAATTATGGTACCTTCAATATAACCGGAGACCATGCTGATTTATTCAGCAAAGGTTACACTTTTGTGCCAGTGAGACAGGCTGATATTACTAAAATTATCTGTGAATTAAAACTGTACATTATAAACTTGCAACTGATTGTCAACAATGACAATAAGATGGTGGTGACTATGAATTACGAGTTCCTAGTACATTTCAATCCAGACCACCACCCTATTTTAAACACTTTTGAGCAGCTCTGCGAGATGGGCATTCTCTACTTGTTAAATCAGCTGTCGGTGGTTTCCTAGCAGAGTCTTGATAAAAACAATGGGATATCATACATAAGCTTAAGACTGCTGAAAAATTAAGTGTTATGCGACCCGACAAAGGCGGCAGCTTAATAGTCATAAACCAACTTGATTATGAATGGGTCTACTTTGTTTCAGCAAAATTACATTTACCTGAAACTTGAAAACTTGAGACGACTTCACCAAAGACTTAAAATTCCAAAGCAACTAATCACTGATAAATTTTAAGGGAACCACTTGACCACCAGGATACACTAAAAAAAGGATGATGCAAATTAAACCCATGCAAGTAGGTGGCTCTGTCCCTCACACCCCCAAAGTAAATATACCAACTCTGAGATCACACTACAGTGGGGAAAAAGGCAAAGTTCACTCTGGTGGCCAAGTGGTTTGTTTCCTTGTAAAAAGTATTGGTGATTAGTTGCTTCAAAATTTTAAGTCTTTGGTGAAGTTGCCTTGCGTTATAAAGTTTCAGGTAAGTGTAATTTCGCTGAAACAAGGTTTACCCAATGATACATATACTGAACCTTCTCTCAATGAGCTTAATATCTCATACAAGAAAACAGACTTACAGCTGTATGGTACGTTGATGCAAGGACAAATCACCCCAAGGAATACAACTTATTATATCAACATCTCAAAAGTCCCTACAATCCCTGGAGTGCCCAAAATCCACAAGAATTTGTGTGATCCTCCTTTAAAACTCATTGTGGATGCAGGTACCTCAAAACTAGCTTTCTAGCTAGATATATTGACCAGCAACTTAAAGCAAAAGTCATAAATATAATATTCCACATCTTTGCAAGCATTCATGGGACTCCCTCACTAATTGTCAACAATTGGAAGCAGTTATGAACACTTGTGTTCCTAACTAATGATGTGAAAGATCTTTTCAGTTGTATTCCCCACGACACTGGTATTGAATGGTTTACCGAATATTTAACCGACAACATGGACCTTGAGCAAGATAAAATTAACACTGAGTCAAGTGGTTGAGTTACTCCTCGATAATAGTTTTATATTCTTTGAGGGACTTTATTTTAAACAAGGACTGGGATTGCTATGGGTGCATCTTGTGGACCTTTATATGCTATCATTACGGTTGTGTGGGAGTATAGATATCTTTTCAACAGTCCATTTACTAGCTCAATAAGAATGTATATACGTTATCTTGACGATATATTTGCCATATGGTCAAGTCCACAAGATAGTACTGAAGAATTCATTCATTACATCAATGGCACCACTTCATTTCTCTAATTCACTTATACTGTTGGTCAGGATGCCATCTCATACCTGGATGTCAAATTATCGACAGATCATACAAAAAATATATTGACATCATGTATATACAGAAAGCCAAAATATTTCAATACCTTCTTATATTTCAGCAGTAGCCACCCTTACCATAAAAAATTAGCTGTGGTAAAAGACCAAACGGAAAGGGCGGCAAGAATGGTATTCATATTGGAGTAATTTGTTGCTGAATATAATACACTATGTGAAATGTTTAAAAACAGAGGCTATATCTCAGGAATGATAAATCCCATCAAGAAGGAAGTAATACATAAAAGGAAACAGATATATATGTCCCTCTATTGGGAATGAATAATATTATCGAAGGACCTTTGCCACCAGGGATCCATAACATGGCACAACCTGATAGTCAAAGGAATTCCTCAAGTGGCATACACAAGAATAACAGAGAATACAATGTTTATTATTTATTTATTTATTTATTTGCAGTTGTTTAACCAGGATAGTCCATTGGGCCTAAAGAACCCGTTTTCAATGGAGTCCTGGGGAGAAAAGCTCCACATACAGATTATACAAAGATTATATTCCACATACAGATTATACACAAAGGTTATGTTACACGCATAGTTTATATGTGAAATTGAAGAAAATAAAAAAAAAAAAAAAAAAAAAACATTGTAGAAATTCTGATTATAAGTTAGAAAAAAATATATCCACAAAAACAAGTGATACAGGCATAAATATTTTTTATTTTTTTTTTGCTAAAAATTTTAGGGTACAAGTAAGGAGTTGTATGCTAGGAGCCGGCATGAATTTGCTAGCTGGGATTTGAGAAAAAGGAAAGAGGAAAGTATTGGGATTAGAGAGTAGGTTATGAGGGATGTGAACAGGAGCATTCCCAAGAGGATGTTAAATGAGAGTGTAGAGATTTTTTGAAGGATGGCAGGCTTGCAATTGTATGAATGAAGGGGGAAAGGGAGTTCCATAGGCGTGCTAATGAGAAGGACAGGAGGTTTTGTCCTGGAGGGTGTAGGGGTCTGTAAACTTCTAGGAGGTTTTGATTATTAGATCTTAGAAGTCTTTGAGTTTTATGCATTTTGAAGGTAGTTGAGAGAGAGGGACAGAGGGATGGCTGAAAAATGAGTTTATGTGCATAGGTGAGCTGCGTGTAGTAGAGGTAGTTGGGAAGCTCTAGCCAGTTGAGTTTATGGAGAGGTTCACAGTGATGGGTGGATGATTTGTTACTGGTGGCGAATCTGGCTATTTTATTGTAACAAGATGAGAGCTTGGTTTTCAGGGAAGATTGTAGGTTTATAAGGAGAAGGGCACCATAGAGAAGGGAGGGAAGGAGAAATGTGGTAGAGACAGTAATTTTGGTAGTTGAGGTGAGGAACCAATTGTGACGGTAGAGCAGGCCTAGTTTTTGGTGAGTTTTTTTTATATTTAGTAGGAGGTGGGAGTTGAATTTGAGCTTGTCATCAATTTGGACTCCTAGTAGTTTGGTTTCAGATACTAGCTCAAGAGATGTGTTGTTTTGGCTGGTGATGGAGAATAGAGATCTATCCAAGTTATGAGTTTTGGAGGGGGTAAATACCATAAGTTTAGTTTTAGCAGCATTGAGTGCAAGATGGTTGTCTTTCATCCATTGTTCTGTGGTGGTGAAGGCATCTTGGGTAAGTTTTAGAAGAGTTGGGATGGATGAGGCAGCACAGATGATTGTTGAGTCGTCTGCATATTGAATAATGTTTGCAAGGGGGATAGGATGGTAAAAGTCATTGATGAAGATATTGAAGAGGAGGGGGCCTAAAATAGAACCTTGTGGAACGCCTGTAGGGGTGTTGAGGAAGGAGGAGGTGTTTTTTTTCCACTTGACGGCTTGTTGCCTATTGGAGAGATAGCTAGTAAACCAATGGAGGGAAGAGGGGGAAAGGTTTAGGTTAGATAGCTTAGTAAGAAGTAGATTATGAGAGATAGTGTTGAAAGCTTTAGAGAGATCGAGTAGGATGGTAGATACAGTGAGGCCGGAATCTCTTGCTTTATTCACAGTTTCAAGGAAGGATAGGAGGGCAGTCATAGTACTATGATGGGGTCTGAATCCATGCTGTGTGGGAGTTAATAGATTGTTGTCCAGGAGATGGGGAAGGAGTTGTTGATGGATACATTTCTCTAGGACTTTTGAAAGGGGAGAGAGGATGGCGATGGGATGGAAATTGGTAATATTAGTATTGGTACCACCTTTATGTAGGGGAATGATGTAGGCTTTTTTCCAGATTTGAGGAAAGTACAGTTTTGTACCTACCATAAATGTAGATGTTCGAAGATCCACATTGCTGCAGTCCTTACACTTGGGTAGTCCGCTGTCCTCGGTCGGCCCAAATATCAAAGTATAAGGCTGACGTCGGTCAAGGCGCATTAGACTGACATCAGGACGTCAGGGTACAAATGCGCATGACCGACGTCATATCCTCAGTCTTTTCTTGCCCCAGATGTCAGAAGACCCTAAAAGAAAGGTCAAAACCAAAAAATAGCAAACCACCAAGCAACCACCCTGCACTAACAATATGTACAATATATACAAGAAATACAATATTTACAACCCACACCATACAACCGCCTCTAAAACAGAGGGGAAGGAGGGAGGGTGTCGACTGCAGCAATGTGGATCTTCGAACATCTACATTTATGGTAGGTACAAAACTGTACTATGTTCTTCATCTCACATTGCTGCAGTCCTTACACTTGGGTAAAATCCCAAAGCAGAGGTAAGGGAGGATGGCAAAACTATAAAGCAGCAGGAGCTGCCAAAATGCCCTGTAAAATAGCAGTGGCAAAACCAGCCCTAGATTTAGAGTAAAGTGGAAGGTGATAATGCTTAGAGAAAGTATGCACTGAACTCCAAGTAGCTGCCTCCAAAATATCCTTAGTTGCCACCCCTTAAAAGCTGTCGAAGTGGCAGTAGCCCTAGTGGAATAAGGCCTAATCCCAGCTGGAATCTCCTTACCATGATGGGAATAACAGAAAGCAATGCAAAACCCAATCCACTTAGAAATAGTTTGTTTTGACACAGGTTTGCCCTGAGAACTCAAAGCAAAAGAAACAAATAACTGCTGAGACTGCCTGAACCCTTTAGTCCTACTCAAATAATAACGAACTGCCTGTGCATCTAAAGTGTGCAAAATCTTTTCCCCTTTATTTTGGGGATTTGCATAAAAAGTAGGCAAATGAATAGTTTGGTTTAAAGCCACACTAGAAACCACTTTAGGCATAAAGGAAGGATTAGTACGCGAAAGATACCCTATCCTTATGGAAAATTAAGAAAGGCTCAACTGCCATAAGGGCCTGTAATTCAGAAACCCTTCTTGCAGAGGTAATGGCCAACAAAAAAGCGGTCTTCCATGATAAATATTTCAACTCAGCAGTAGCTGCAGGCTCAAAAGGTTGTAGAGTGAGTTTCTCCAACACAAAATTGAGGTCCCAAGCAGGAGTAGGAGCTCACGTGGGGTCTTATATTCTTTGCCCCTCTAAGAAATTGCTTGAACAAAGGATGAGAAAACAATGGTGGGTCACAGGCATAGCGAGCAGAAATTGCTGCAGCATGAACCTTAATAGAAGAGAAGGACAAACCTTTGTCCAGTAACTCAGTAAGATATTGAAGAGCCACACTTAAATTAGGCTCAGAAACATCAAATTCCTTTGCTGCACTCCAAAATAAAAATCTCTTCCATTTATCTGCGTACACTTTCCTGGTACTAGGCCTTCTGGCTTCCAAAATAACATTCAAAACTTGCTGTGGAAGTTGAGACCCTCCAGAGTTCAAAACAGAATATGCCAGGCTGTTAGGTGAAGAGAGTGAAGTTTGACATTGAGTAAATGACTGTTCTCCTGAGACAGTAGGTGTGGAATCGAAGGTAAAGGCCATGGAGGTTCTCGTACCAGACTTCTCAGTAATGGGTACCAGTGCTGTCGAGGCCAATCTGGAGCTATTAAGATCATCCTTGGCTTGTCCTGTCTGACCTTGAGGAGTACCTTTGGGAGGAGAGGCAGAGGTGGAAAGGCATACACATGAAGATTGTTCCACTTGAAAGAAAGAGCATCCACTTTCCAGGCTGTGGGATGAAACCTCTTTGTGCAAAACTTTGGCAGCTGGTAATTTAGTGGAGAAGCGAACAGATCTATGTCTGGAGTTCCCCATGACACTGTCAATTCCTGAAATACATGAGGATCCAATTTCCACTCGTGGGATCCATAATTAGCCTGCTCAACGATCTGCTAAGGAGTTCTGTGCTCCGGCAGAAACCTTGCCTGAAGATGTAGCTGTAAACTGAGAGCAGTTTCCCACAAAATCATTGCTTGCCTGCAGAGAGATAAGAATGTGTTCCCCCTGCTTGTTGATGTACCACATGACAGTTGTGTTGTCTGTTAGAATCAACACCTGCCCTGGAAGAAGTAAATCCTTGAAAGCTATTAATGCAAATTGGACTGCTAACATCTCCTTCAAGTTGATATGTAGATGTTGTAGTCTGGCAGGCCACGTGTCTTGTATCCACTTTCCATTTAGATGAGCTCCCCAAGCTTTGTCTGAGGCATCTGTCGTTAGAATCTGACTCACCTCTGGCCAGGTCACAGAGAGTCCCTTGTTTAGGTGACATTCCTGAGCCCACCACAAAAATTCCTTTTGAATGCAAGGTATTATTTGAATGACAGTGTCCATATCCTGGCAGTGCTGTGTCCATACATTTTTGAGATACCATTGTAGCTTCCTCATATGCAGTTTGGCATTGGGAAGCACCAGAATACAAGATGCCATGAACCCCAAGGCTTGAAGGACTGTCTTTGCAGTCAGCCTGGACTGATGAGATAGTTGATGGAAGTAAAGGGAAAGATTCTTTTGTTTGTCCGGGGTCAAAAAGGCCATCTGGGATGCTGTATTCAGTCTTACACCCAGAAAGCACATGTCCTGAGAGGGTACTAGACTGGACTTTATTTCGTTCACAGAATACCCCAGGCATCTTAGCACTGCTATCACATATTGCAGATGATGAAGTTCGTCCCTTTCTTGAGCCAGAATCAGGCAATCGTCCAAATAAGGATAAATCTGTATTCCTTTTAGCCTGAAGAAAGCTATCACTGGAGCCAGAACTTTGTAAACACTCTGGGCAGTAGATAAGCCAAAGGGCAATGCAGAGAACTGATAATGAGAAGTTCAAGCCCGAAAACGCAGATACTTCCTGCAACTTAGTCTGATAGGAACATGAAGGTAAGCCTCCTTGAGATCCAGAGTTACCATCCAGTGATCTTTGCCCAGCAGAGGTAAAAGCTGTTGTAACGTCAACATTTTGAACTTGGGAATGTCCAGATAAGTGTTGAGGATAGATAAATCCAAAATTGGTCTCCACGTGTTCCCCTTCTTTGGTACTAGGAACAGGTGAGAATAAAATCCTAGGCCCACTTCTGGCAGAGTTGGCCCCTATTTGAAGTAGCAGAGAAATTTGTTTGTGAGCCTCTATTCTTTGTGGAGGAGGAACGTCTGGCATGCCTTTGCAAGGAGGCAAGGTATGGAAATAAAACCTGTAACCTTTGTGTATGATATCCAACACCCATCTGTCTTGGGTAATTAAACTCCAATTTTCCTTGAAAAGCGCCAACCTTCCTCCCAAAGGTGCTGCCAGACGAGAAGGCTCTGGCAGCTGAAAAGATAGGTCATTGGGTCTGTTTACGAAAGGACTGACCCCTGCCCTCACCCGAAGACTGTGCAGGTGAACTCCCTGTTCTAGGCCTGAAAGCCTGAGCTCTGCCCCTACCACGTCTAGATCTACCCCTAGACTGGGAATCATAAGAAGGGTACGTCCACCCCTTGGTAGGCCAATTCCTACTAAACTTCGGAGGCTGAACCTGCAAAAAATCTTTAACAGTCTGCATAGACTTAGCCTTGTCTTCCATTTTCTTTAAGACTGCCTCCACAGGTGACCCAAACAACACATCAGACTGTAAAGGAGCATCTAAAATCCTTGTCTTAACATGGTCAGATAAATTCTGATCCCTCAGCCAGGCGTGCCTGCAAAGAATTGACCCAGTGGCAGCCACCCTAGATGAGGCCTGAACAGCATCAAAACCACATTGTAAAGAATGCTTACCCACCTGTTCAGAAACATGCACCAAATCCTGTAATTCCTTACACTCAATACCTTCCGCCAGAGCATCTACCTTAGACTTCAATTGAGAAAGTAGATAGTTTTGGTATTTCAACATGTGAAACTGGCAATTCAAAGCCCTCATAGCTAAGGTGGAAGAAGTATAGACTTTCTTTCCCCATCTATCCAAAGCCCTGGCCTCTTTATCTGGAGGAACCGGATTTTTCACAACAGAAGCCTTGACACCCTTAGGCCCTTGACTAACAGTTTCTGGGTCTGCCCTAGGACTCTTAAAAAGATATTTATGAGCTTCAGGCACCCTGTAATACCTATCCGGTTTAACAGGAGCAGGAGGCACAGAATCAGGATTAAGAGAAGCCTCTGCAAACACATCTTCCACAACATCCAGAACAGGAGGTATAGCCAAAGGCCTATGCTGGGGTAAGAACAAAAATTCCCTAAGCATTTTCCTGGAATCAGAGAAGTCCTGACCTTCCCACTTAAAATGCTCCCTCATGGAATGAAGAGTCTCTGAAAAGAAAAATCCTCTGGAGGAGAAGCAGAAGGAGTAGAATCATCCACATCAGAATCAGAATAAGGAGAATACTCCTGCAAGTCTTCAGCCAAGACTCTGAAACATCCGGGCCTGCTCAAAACTTCCCAACTCTGGTTCCACCCTAGGCCTCTTATCAGGAGGGGCAAAGAACCTCTGATTAAAGTAATTAAATCTTCTGCCATTTTGAGCATGTGCTTCTTGGGCACAGATCCTGATGAACTAGGAGTGACACCAACAGAAGCTAAACCTGGCCTGCCTCTGGGAGAAGCCTTGGAAACAGAAGGAGAAGGCCTAACCACCTAGGAAGGGAGGGAGCACAGTAACCCGAAGCCCCTTCAGCCTGACCTGCCTCCTGAGAGGCCACATCCTGCAATAACAAAGTCTCCCTGGGACTCCAGAGAAACCTCCGGAACCACCGGTTCCACCGACACCTAAAGAACCGGCGTCCGCGGACGACTCTTCCTGTCTGGGCTTAGCGCTTCTTGAAGAAGCCCGGAGCATCCGACGGCATATTATAATTGCACCGCTTCAAGACTAACCTGGCACAATCTAACCTTCGCTAATAGTGCTATTGAACCTAGCACAGCGACACCCAACAACGCCGTGCTCAGGCCCCAAACAAGGAATACACAAAGTATGATAATCTCTATCGCGTATCTGTTTCACAAGAAATACAGTTATTCACTTTTCTGACATCCGTAAAACCACTGAGGCAAGAAAAACTAAAATATTCCCCACGGGGTCTGAAACTCAATTGAAATTTCAGAACGCGAACGGCACTTGCAACGCTGCTTCTGCATCGGACCATGCAAAAGACAGAGGATATGACGCCGGTCATGCGCATTTGTACCCTGACGTCCTGATGTCAGTCTAATGCGCCTTGACCGACGTCAGCCTTATACTTTGATATTCGGGCCGACCGAGGACAGCGGACTACCCAAGTGTAAGGACTGCAGCAATGTGAGATGAAGAACATCAATACTTTCTTGGATGGAGCGGTTAATTAGTATGCTGATAGGGAGGGCAATGGCTTCTGCTGCTATGCTAAGGAAGTATGAGGGAATGTCATCTGGGGCATTTTCGCATGGTTTTAATTTTTTCAGGAGTTTTTTTATGATGGATGTAGGAACAGGTTTAATGAAGAATGGTGGGGGTGTGGAGCGAGTGGCAGAAGTTGGAGGGGGAGAAGCATGGTGAGGGGTGGGAGAAGTTGGAGGGGAAGAAGTCTGAGGAGAAGTGGGAGAAGTTGGAGGGGGAGAAGTAGGAGGAGAGGTGGGAGAAGTCTGAGGAGAAGTGAAGGTAGGGAAAGGATTGTTATTTGAGAAAGAGGATGTAAGTTTGGAGATAGCGTCTATGAAGAAGGAATTGAATTGGGTAGCAAGATCTGTGTTGTCTACATTTGGGCAAGGAATAGGGTTTTCTGTGGTCCCGGGTTTTAGGAGGGTAGTAATACTCCTCCAGAATTTTTGGGGGTTAGTTTTGTGGTTACTTTGCAGTTGGGTGAAGTAGTAACGACAGTCTGCAGAGATAAGTTTTTTAACTGAGTTACGAAGAGTTTTGTATTCATTGAGGGAAGATGTAGATTTGTTCTTTTGATATTGTGTCCAAGCTTTGTCTCTAAGTCGCATGGTGGTTAGGGTGTTTATAGTTAACCAGGGGGTGGATTGCCTTTTTATTCTTTTGGTTTTTAAAGGAGCTTGAGTATCTAGAAGGTTTAGGAATGTGGTATTAAAGTGAGTGATCGCGTCTTCAAGAGGTAGAGTTTTTAGAAGAAAGCTTCTGGGTTAAAGTTTTATGGCATTGGGTAGTTATGAGTAACTTGTAAGGGAGAAGGAAGACGTCTAGTGAATATAGGTAGGTGGTCACTGAGGAGTCAGGTATGGTTCGCTATCTGGGTAGTAGTGAGGTGGGAGACTACTTTACAATACTGTAAAGACTGGACATTCTTTGTCACCACCTTCTCTATAGACAAAAATACATTTCCTACATCTTAACCAAAAACTGGCAGGTTATTTTGAATGACAAGGAGATGTATGAAAAACTCAGTGTAACCCCCAGGACTGTAGACATACATGGCACTAGTTTCAAAAAAATATTCAACATTTGCTGTAACAGAGACTTGATTTGAGGCAGAAAACACCCCTGCGCTCCCAGGCTACAACTCATTCTATACCTTTCAGCCCTAGAATATGGCCAGAAGCTCCAAAGGTGGTGGTGTCTCCATATTCTTAAAAAAATATGCATGCCTCTAGACTGGTAGCCCAGCATAATGCATCTGAGATACTTCAGGTACAACTAACACTGAGTAAGACGGCGATACAAGTCGCAGCCTACTACAAAACCCAAACACGTCCCTAGACTCTCACTCCAAGTTCCTAAGCACCCTGGAATCTATCAACGTCCAACCCAATACTCTCATACTGGGTGGCTTCAACTACCCTTCCATCAAATGGGAAAACTATTCAAGTACCAATGTACAGGCATAACACTTTCTGGAATTTATCAATTCCAATGCCCTGGACCAGCTCATTCTGACCCCCACTAGAGGAAGCAACAGCCTTGACCTGGTTATCACCAACATGGGAGACAGTTGCTCCACACCTATAGTCCTCCCTGGTTAAATCCAACCACAAAATGATCACCATGGAAATCTCCATCTCACTTACAATCCCCACTAAGATGACCACCCTGAAAAACTTCTCTAAAGCCAACTTTGGGCTCCTAAAAACAGAGGTGGCTAACTTCTCAGCACCTATGCCAATGGAAAATAGCTGCATGAATGCCGAATCATACACAAGTGCACTGTACGAGCGCATACACAAATGCATGCAGCTTGCCATACCAAACAGAACTAAGATGCTCTTCTCCAAAAAAAAGGAAGCCGATCTGGTGGTCCCCAGTCATCAATAAACTCTACAACAGAAGGAAGAAACTGTTGCTGAAAAAATGAAGTCACAAGACTGGAAAACCTCCCTTATCAGTCTCAACAAAAAGCTGAGATCCCTTATCAAAATCCTCTAAAGCAACCACAAAAGCCTTCTAAAGCTATATCAAAAACCTCCACGGCAATACCCAGATTTGTTGTGAGTTACTGCACAACAGCACCTCCTATACTGAGTCAATATATACAGCCAACATGCTGGCTGACAGATTCAGTGCCAACCTTACCCCTCTCTCCCTCCCCAAGGGCCCTATCACAATACCATAAGAAAGCCTGGTACCCACCACTCCTGCGGCACAGGTAAAAGCTGCATTGTCCAAAGCCAAGAACACAGTGTCCATGGGACCTGATAATATCACTGGCTGCATCCTGCATGAGCTACAAAACGAACTGGCACCACATCTGTGTGCCCTGTTCAATCATAGCCTTACCTCAGGCTATGTTCCTAATGAATGGCGCACTGCTATAGTCATCCCGCTTCAAAAAGGGGGAGCAACTACAGACCCTGGGAACTATCGCCCCATTAGCCTGACGAGTCTGGTATGCAAAGCTATGGAGCCCATCATCATGGACCTGCTTAACAAAGATATAGGCAATCTCCAAACTCTTGACTCCACAGAGTTACACTTTGTCAAGGGGAGATCCCGCCTGCTGAACCTGGTTGACTTCTTCGAGGCAGTCACCAAGGCTGTGGATGAGTGTAAGGCAGTGCATATAGCCTACCTCGAACTGGCCAAGGCCTTTGATACCGTTCCCCACTCGGGTATCACTGATAAACTCACCAAACTAGGCATCAATCCTTACATCACTAGGTGGGTCGCAAATGGGCTCACAGACAGGACCCACAGAGTGAAAGTTGTGGATTCCAAGTCAGACTGTCGACCAGTCATGTGTGGAGTCCCACAGGGGTCGGTCCGGGGCCCTCTCCTGTTTGGCATCTACTTCTCAGAAGTCCAGAACAACACAGGACGACTCTGGATGACTATGTTTGCTGATGACTGCAAGCTAGGAGTCAATATCAACACCCCAAGTGAGGTAGATATCCTACAAAAGGGCCTCTCTGAGAGCAATGACTGGTGTCAGAACCATGGCCTGAAGCTTAATGCCAAAAAATGTGTTATCAACCCCTTTGGAAAAAACTCAGTTCTCACAAATTACCATGTTAATGGGAGCCTACTGAACACTGAAGATGCCGTAGGAGATTTGGGCACCCAGGTCGACAGCCCCTCACCTTCGACCACCGCATTGCCACTGTAGTCAGAAAGTCCTTTCATGTGGCAATCTTATAACCAAAGGTTTCGCATCCATGAAGAAAGAGGTCACCATCCCTCTCTACTCATCCCTTATTAGACCAATCATTGGATATAACACCCTATTTCACATGTACCTGACCAGACACCTACAACAGCCGGAGAGGCCACAAAAGTACCTCACAAAAAGGATCCTAGGCTTTAAACACATTGTCATACACAGAAAGACTCAAGAAACCTCAGCTGTTTTCAATCTCTTATCGTCTACTTAGAGGTGATCTCTGCTTGACTTACAAAGTCATGTCCAACCTAGCCCTACTTAAAATGCTACATCTAAAGAAATACCAATCCCTCCGCACCACATGCTCCAGAGATCACAACCTCATTACCACACTTAACAGAACATGCCGAGGGACAGGTCGCCCAAAACACCTCGCCGGCCCTCTTCAAGAGAAATACTGATGAATGGATGGGTAACAGAAAGTTCACTCCAGTTGACTTACTGGATAGGGGCACTGTGAACTAACATCGGGTGGCCCGGTGACTGGGCAATTGTTTTGGGCTAGGCTTGTAAAGACTCCAGGACCATTAGCCTAGTACACACCTATGAACCTAGCTCACAGTAATAAAAGAGACACAGGCAACATGACAAAATGTGGAACATGCAGCCAGTGTCAGTACATTATAAATCTTGATATTCATGTGGGCAATAAAAAGATTAGGGTCGGGGGGCAATTCAAATGCCACACACAAGGTGTGGTTTGTACTACTCTTTGCAAAAAAAAAATGCACCACATTTTATGCTGGAAAAACTGAGCGGAAATTAAAACAGCGGATCAATTAGCATCATTGTGATATAAAAAAAGAAAAAATATACCAACACCCTATGTAAATATATAACTAATCATACTAATTGCAGTTTCCTGTTTACCATACTAGAAAAGGTAGAAAACAACCCAAGAGGGGGAACATTGGACCATTGTCTTTGAACAATGGGAGTTGTAGTGTCAAATTTATCTGAATGCTAAGGCACCACCAGGTCTTAATGACATAATTAACATAAACAGTTTATTTAAAATGAAAGCATATCTGAAGTAGACCATATAGTCTTACTCTCTTCATCATTATTTCATTATTACTTTATTACTCTTCTATCTCATGGTTCATCCTATTTTTAATATTTATTTTATTTATTTATTTTACTTTTGTTTACTGGGATAGTCCGACTGGGTCACATGACATGTTTTTAGCAGAGGCCCAGGGAGAAAAGCTCCAACAGTTAAATCAACAATTAATCACAAGATACATTGGTAAAATAAACGTATATACATAACATAGTAGGTTAACAACATGCAACTAATTCAAAATTTCAGTTTGTAACAAAGGTACAGTATGTACAGATTTTTTTACAGCTTTCTTGACATACAACAGAAAATTAACATTTTGCATGATTAATTTTACAAGACTGGTAGTTATATTACAAGATATGGTGTGGACATATTGACAGGTTTATTGTACTATACATATTGTGATGTCCCTCCTCTGGGCCAGTAATCAAGGAGCCTCAATCCTCACCAGTGAGGGACGTTCACTTGGAACAAAAATGGATACACACAGGATTTACAGATGCAGCTCTCTGCACCAAGCACAATTTCACTTAAGAGTCCTGGGGCTGGGTTTTCCTCCCCAGGCCCAAAATAAGATTCCACCTTTCTCTCTATGGAAACCAGTGCTGTGTGTTCTGGTTCAAAGTAACTCACACTCACACACACACACACACACACACACACACACACACACCCAACACACCTAACACACACACACACACACCCAACACACACGCACACACGCACACACACACACACACACACACACACACACACACACACCTAACACACACACACCTAACACACACACACCTAACACACACACACACTAACACACACACACTAACACACACACACATGAGAAAGGCTGGCACAGATTTATTAGCTATGCCATCTCCACCCAGACTATAAGGTAGATTTCACTGCTACCAGCCAGCTACTTTAAGGCTCTTACCAGGGTACCCAATTACTCTTAGTAAAATTAATACCTACACAAATGGTAATGTTTGGTCAACAACAAGACTTTCAGGAGCATGAAGCCCACAGTGCTATCAAATAAATGCAGTTACTCTCCAAGATTAAACTATTTTAGATGGAAAGACTCAAAGACAAAGAAAAACAACACTAATCTCACTATTTTGCTAACTGACTAAATAATTACAATCTCCTGGTTACTTTATTTTATTTTTATTTTATTTTACATTTGTTGACCGGGCTAGTCCAGCTGGATTTGTGTCCATTTTCAGTGGAGGCCCGAGGAGAAAAGCTCCAAGGATACAAACAAGATAATAAACATGACACATTTTACAAAGGCAATAAACAAGAATGCAGTGATTTTAGTACAGGTAATACAAGTGTAAAAAGAAGACAAGTAAAATATCTAAGTAAAAGGAAGGCAGTAGCTGCTTTTTGTGCAAAGTTAGGTGATATAAAGTTCAATATATAATACATAGTTGATAAACCAAGAAATATATAATTGGTAGTATTTTTTTTTTTTTAACTATAGAGCTATTAAGTTATTTGTAGTCAGATAGAATATTGTAGTTATGACTAGAGAGAATTATAATAGTGAAAAGATGGAAGTATTTAGTCAGGATTGGTACAAGAGCATAGCCAGAATTTGTTCAGATGTATTAGGAGTTGTTTCTTGAAGAGTGGAAGAGTGGCTTGAGAGGAGATGTGTGAGGGAAGATTATTCCAAATTTTACCAACTGAGTTGGAGAAAAAGGTGATTCCTGCAGAGTTAGTAGTTTTAGTAGTGTTAACTTGTAACTTTTCTGAAGCAGTTGTTTCAGATTATTATAGGGAGTTAGGAGGCTGTTAAGAGCAGGTGTTTTTGATGGTTGATATAGGATTTTATGTACTATTTGGAGTTGTTGATAAATAAGCTTATTAGGAAGTTCTAGCCAGTGTAAATGTTTTAAATTTATACAGTGGTGAGTTCTAGATTGAGATGCTGTAAATCGAGCAATATTATGGTAGATGTAGTCAGCTTCCTGAGGTTACTTTTAGAGATTAGTGTAAATAGAGGAAGCATACAAAGGGTGGAGATAAGATGTGATTGGGCTAAGGTGGTCCGAGCTTCAGGTGTGAGAAGGGCTTTATTCTGTACAGTGAACCCATTTTTTGTGTTGACTTTATTGTGTTATTGATATGATAATCGTAGTTAAGATTATTATCAATGGTAACACCAAGCAGTTTAGTTGTAGGGTCTGGTGAAATGTGGGAATTATCACTTGTAGTGATAGTGAAGTTTAGTTGAGTAGATTTGTGGGTAGGTGAAAAGAGTAGTAGTTTGGTTTTTTTTGGGTTCAGAAGAAGACATCTATTTGAGAACCACTGTTCAATGGTTGTGAAGGCTGTTTGTGTGAGAGCCTGGAGTTCTGTTTGGGAGGAAGCTGTACAAATAATGGTAGAATCATCAGCATATTGTATACAGGTAGTGTTTTGAATAGAGGATTGGAGATCATTAATAAAGATAGAAAATAAAAGTGGACCTAGTATAGATCCTGGAGGTACTCCTAAGGAGATAGGACGTAGAGCAGATAGTGAGTTTTTCCAGAGTACTGCTTGTTGTCGGTTTTCAAGGTAGGATGAGAACCAGGTTAAGGAAGAGGAATGCAAGGCAAGGGATTTAAGTATGTGTAGGAGAAGTACTAATTCAAGAAAAGGAGGAAATTGTTTTTCAAAGTGAATGAATTCAAATATACTAAGGGGGAAAAAAAAATTTTTATTTTAATGTTTTTTTTTTTTTTACAAAGAAACTTAATTTTAGGCCCTTGACTAACAGTTTCTGGGTCTGCCCTAGGACTCTTAAAAAGATATTTATGAGCTTCAGGCACCCTGTAATACCTATCCGGTTTAACAGGAGCAGGAGGCACAGAATCAGGATTAAGAGAAGCCTCTGCAAACACATCTTCCACAACATCCAGAACAGGAGGTATAGCCAAAGGCCTATGCTGGGGTAAGAACAAAAAATTCCCTAAGCATTTTCCTGGAATCAGAGAAGTCCTGACCTTCCCACTTAAAATGCTCCCTCATGGAATGAAGAGTCTCTGAAAAAGAAAAATCCTCTGGAGGAGAAGCAGAAGGAGTAGAATCATCCACATCAGAATCAGAATAGGGAGAATACTCCTGCAAGTCTTCAGCCGAAGACTCTGAAACATCCAGCCTGCTCAAAACTTCCCAACTCTGGCTCCACCCTAGGCCTCTTATCAGGAGGGGCAAAGAACCTCTGATTAAAGTAATTAAATCTTCTGCCATTTTGAGCATGTGCTTCTTGGGCACAGATCCTGATGAACTAGGAGTGACACCAACAGAAGCTAAACCTGGCCTGCCTCTGGGAGAAGCCTTGGAAACAGAAGGAGAAGGCCTAACCACCCTAGGAAGGGAGGGAGTACAGTAACCGAGAAGCCCCTTCAGCCTGACCTGCCTCCTGAGAGGCCACATCCTGCAATAACAAAGTCTCCCCTTGGGACTCCAGAGAAACCTCCGGCGGAACCACCGGTTCCACCGACACCTCAAGAACCGGCGTCCGACGGGCGACTCTTCCTGTCTGGGCTTAGCAGCTTTGTCTTTGCGCTTCTTGAAGAAGCGGGCCGGAGCATCCGGCGGCATATTATAATTGCACCGCTTCCGAAGACTAACCTGGCACAATCTAACCCGGCAATAGTGCGCTTATTGAACCTAGCACAAAAGCGACACCCAACAACGTCGTGCTCAGGCCCCAAACAAGGAATACACAAAGTATGATAATCTCTATCACGGTATCTGTTTCCCACAAGAAATACAGTTATTCACTTTTCTGACATCCGATAAACCACTGAGGCAAGAAAAACTAAAATATTCTAGCGGTACTTAGCCAACTTTGACTCGGTCTGAAACTCCGAATTGAAAAATTTCAGAGCGAGCGGCACTTGCGCTGCTTCTGCATCGGACCATGCGGCAAAAAGACAGAGGATATGGCGTCGGTCATGCGCATTTGTACCCTGGCGTCCTGATGTCAGTCTAATGCGCCTTGACCGGCGTCAGCCTATACTTTGATATTCGGGCCGACCGCGCACAGGGGACTCCCCAGGTGTAAGGACTGCAGCAATGTGAGATGAAGAACATCAATACTTTCTTGGATGGGCGGTTAATTAGTATGCTGATAGGGAGGCAATGGCTTCTGCTGCTATGCTAAGGAAGTATGAGGGGAATGTCATCTGGGGCATTTTCATGGTTTTAATTTTTCAGGAGTTTTTATGATGGATGTAGGAACAGGTTTAATGAAGAATGGTGGGGGTGTGGAAGCGAGTGGCAGAAGTTGGAGGGAGAAGCATGGTGAGGGTGGGAGAAGTTGGAGGGAAGAAGTCTGAGGAGAAGTGGGAGAAGTTGGAGGAGAAGTAGAGAGGTGGGAGAAGTCTGAGGAGAAGTGAAGGTAGGGAAAGGATTGTTATTTGAGAAAGGATGTAAGTTTGGAGATAGCGTCTATGAAGAAGGAATTGAATTGGGTAGCAAGATCTGTGTTGTCTACATTTGGGCAAGGAATAGGGTTTTCTGTGGTCCCGGGTTTTAGGAGGGTAGTAATACCCCTCCAGAATTTTTGGGGGTTAGTTTTGTGGTTACTTTGCAGTTGGGTGAAGTAATGTGACAGTCTGCAGAGATAAGTTTTTAACTGAGTTCTGAAGAGTTTTGTATTCATTGAGGAAGATGTAGATTTGTTCTTTTGATATTGTGTCCAAGCTTTGTCTCTAAGTCGCATGGTGGTTAGGGTGTTTATAGTTAACCAGGGGGTGGATTGCCTTTTTATTCTTTTGGTTTTTAAAGGAGCTTGAGTATCTAGAAGGTTTAGGAATGTGGTATTAAAGTGAGTGATCGCGTCTTCAAGAGGTAGAGTTTTTAAGGGGTACCAGTTAAGTGATTTTAGGGTATTGCAGAAAGCTTCTGGGTTAAAGTTTTTATGGCATTGGGTAGTAATGTAATTATGAGTAACTTGTAAGGGAGAAGGAAGACGTCTAGTGAATATAGGTAGGTGGTCACTGAGGGAGTCAGGTATGGTTCCGCTATCTGGGTAGTAGTGAGGGTGGGAGACTACTTTACAATACTGTAAAGACTGGACATTCTTTTGTCACCACCTTCTCTATAGACAAAAAATACATTTCCTACATCTTAACCAAAAACTGGCAGGTTATTTTGAATGACAAGGAGATGTATGAAAAACTCAGTGTAACCCCCAGGACTGTAGACATACATGGCACTAGTTTCAAAAAAATATTCAACATTTGCTGTAACAGAGACTTGATTTAAGGAGGCAGAAAACACCCCTGCGCTCCCAGGCTACAACTCATTCTATACCTTTCAGCCCTAGAATATGGCCAGAAGCTCCAAAGGTGGTGGTGTCTCCATATTCTTAAAAAAATATGCATGCCTCTAGACTGGTAGCCCAGCATAATGCATCTGAGATACTTCAGGTACAACTAACACTGAGTAAGACGGCGATACAAGTCGCAGCCTACTACAAAACCCAAACACGTCCCTAGACTCTCACTCCAAGTTCCTAAGCACCCTGGAATCTATCAACGTCCAACCCAATACTCTCATACTGGGTGGCTTCAACTACCCTTCCATCAAATGGGAAAACTATTCAAGTACCAATGTACAGGCATAACACTTTCTGGAATTTATCAATTCCAATGCCCTGGACCAGCTCATTCTGACCCCCACTAGAGGAAGCAACAGCCTTGACCTGGTTATCACCAACATGGGAGACAGTTGCTCCACACCTATAGTCCTCCCTGGTTAAATCCAACCACAAAATGATCACCATGGAAATCTCCATCTCACTTACAATCCCCACTAAGATGACCACCCTGAAAAACTTCTCTAAAGCCAACTTTGGGCTCCTAAAAACAGAGGTGGCTAACTTCTCAGCACCTATGCCAATGGAAAATAGCTGCATGAATGCCGAAT
Source organism: Protopterus annectens (assembly GCF_019279795.1). NCBI lineage: Eukaryota > Metazoa > Chordata > Ceratodontiformes > Protopteridae > Protopterus > Protopterus annectens. Next base: position 55,759,818 of record NC_056751.1, on the reverse strand, counting down.
CATACACAAGTGCACTGTACGAGCGCATACACAAATGCATGCAGCTTGCCATACCAAACAGAACTAAGATGCTTTCTTCCAAAAAAGGAAGCTGATATTGTGGTCCCCAGTCATCAATAAACTCTACAACAGAAGGAAGAAACTGTTGCAGAAAAAAATGAAGTCACAAGACTGGAAAACCTCCCTTATCAGTCTCAACAAAAAGCTGAGATCCCTTATCAAAATCCTCTAAAGCAACCACAAAAGCCTTCTAAAGCTATATCAAAAACCTCCACGGCAATACCCAGATTTGTTGTGAGTTACTGCACAACAGCACCTCCTATACTGAGTCAATATATACAGCCAACATGCTGGCTGACAGATTCAGTGCCAACCTTACCCCTCTCTCCCTCCCCAAGGGCCCTATCACAATACCATAAGAAAGCCTGGTACCCACCACTCCTGCGGCACCGGTAAAAGCTGCATTGTCCAAAGCCAAGAACACAGTGTCCATGGGACCTGACAATATCACTGGCTGCATCCTGCATGAGCTACAAAACGAACTGGCACCACATCTGTGTGCCCTGTTCAATCACAGCCTTACCTCAGGCTATGTTCCTAATGAATGGCGCACTGCTATAGTCATCCCGCTTCAAAAAGGGGGAGCAACTACAGACCCTGGGAACTATCGCCCCATTAGCCTGACGAGTCTGGTATGCAAAGCTATGGAGCCCATCATCATGGACCTGCTTAACAAAGATACAGGCAATCTCCAAACTCTTGACTCCACAGAGTTACACTTTGTCAAGGGAAGATCCCGCCTGCTGAACCTGGTTGACTTCTTCGAGGCAGTCACCAAGGCTGTGGATGAGTGTAAGGCAGTGCATATAGCCTACCTCGAACTGGCCAAGGCCTTTGATACCGTTCCCCACTCGGGTATCACTGATAAATTCACCAAACTAGGCATCAATCCTTACATCACTAGGTGGGTGAAATGGGCTCACAGACAGGACCCACAGAGTGAAAGTTGTGGATTCCAAGTCAGACTGTCGACCAGTCATGTGTGGAGTCCCACAGGGGTCGGTCCGGGGCCCTCTCCTGTTTGGCATCTACTTCTCAGAAGTCCAGAACAACACAGGACGACTCTGGATGACTATGTTTGCTGATGACTGCAAGCTAGGAGTCAATATCAACACCCCAAGTGAGGTAGATATCCTACAAAAGGGCCTCTCTGAGAGCAATGACTGGTGTCAGAACCATGGCCTGAAGCTTAATGCCAAAAAATGTGTTATCAACCCCTTTGGAAAAAACTCAGTTCTCACAAATTACCATGTTAATGGGAGCCTACTGAACACTGAAGGTGCCGTAAGAGACTTGGGCACCCAGGTCGACAGCCCCTCACCTTCGACCACCGCATTGCCACTGTAGTCAGAAAGTCCTTTCATGTGGCAATCTTATAACCAAAGGTTTCGCATCCATGAAGAAAGAGGTCACCATCCCTCTCTACTCATCCCTTATTAGACCAATCATTGGATATAACACCCTATTTCACATGTACCTGACCAGACACCTACAACAGCCGGAGAAGCCACAAAAGTACCTCACAAAAAGGATCCTAGGCTTTAAACACATTGTCATACACAGAAAGACTCAAGAAACCTCAGCGGTTTTCAATCTCTTATCGTCTACTTAGAGGTGATCTCTGCTTGACTTACAAAGTCATGTCCAACCTAGCCCTACTTGAAATGCTACATCTAAAGAAATACCAATCCCTCCGCACCACATGCTCCAGAGATCACAACCTCATTACCACACTTAACAGAACATGCCGAGGGACAGGTCGCCCAAAACACCTCGCCGGCCCTCTTCAAGAGAAATACTGATGAATGGATGGGTAACAGAAAGTTCACTCCAGTTGACCTACTGAATAGGGGCACTGCGAACTAACATCGGGTGGCCCGGTGACTGGGCAATTGTTTTGGGCTAGGCTTGTAAAGACTCCAGGACCATTAGCCTAGTACACACCTATGAACCTAGCTCACAGTAATAAAAGAGACACAGGCAACATGACAAAATGTGGAACATGCAGCCAGTGTCAGTACATTATAAATCTTGATATTCATGTGGGCAATAAAAAGATTAGGGTCGGGGGGCAATTCAAATGCCACACACAAGGTGTGGTTTGTACTACTCTTTGCAAAAAAAAAAATGCACCACATTTTATGCTGGAAAAACTGAGCGGAAATTAAAACAGCGGATCAATTAGCATAATTGTGATATAAAAAAAGAAAAAATATACCAACACCCTATGTAAATATATAACTAATCATACTAATTGCAGTTTCCTGTTTACCATACTAGAAAAGGTAGAAAACAACCCAAGAGGGGACATTGGACCATTGTCTTTGAACAATGGGAGTTGTAGTGTCAAATTTATCTGAATGCTAAGGCACCACCAGGTCTTAATGACATAATTAACATAAACAGTTTATTTAAAATGAAAGCATATCTGAAGTAGACCATATAGTCTTACTCTCTTCATCATTATTTCATTATTACTTTATTACTCTTCTATCTCATGGTTCATCCTATTTTTAATATTTATTTTATTTATTTATTTTACTTTTGTTTACTGGGATAGTCCGACTGGGTCACATGACCTGTTTTCAGCAGAGGCCCAGGGAGAAAAGCTCCAACAGTTAAATCAACAATTAATCACAAGATACATTAGTAAAATAAATGTATATACGTAACACAGTAGGTTAACAACTTGCACATAATTCAAAAATTCAGTTTGTAACAAAGATACGGTATGTACAGGTTTTTTTTTACAGCTTTCTTGACACACAATAGAAAATTAACATTTTACAGAATTAATTTTACAAGACTGGTAGTTAAATTACAAGATATGGTGTGGACATATTGACAGGTTTATTGTACTATACATATTGTGATGTCCCTCCTCTGGGCCAGTAATCAAGGAGCCTCAATCCACACCAGTGAGGGACGTTCACTTGGAACAAAAATGGATACACACAGGATTTACAGATGCAGCTCTCTGCACCAAGCACAATTTCACTTAAGAGTCCTGGGGCTGGGTTTTCCTCCCCAGGCCCAAAATAAGATTCCACCTTTCTCTCTATGGAAACCAGTGCTGTGTGTTCTGGTTCAAAGTAACTCACACTCACACACACACACACACACCAACACACACACACCCAACACACACACCCAGCACACACACACACACCCAACACACACACACACACACACACACACACACAACACACACACACACACCTAACACACACACACCTAACACACACACACCTAACACACACACCTAACACACACACTAACACACACACACTAACACACACACACATGAGAAAGGCTGGCACAGATTTATTAGCTATGCCATCTCCACCCAGACTATAAGGTAGATTTCACTGCTACCAGCCAGCTACTTTAAGGCTCTTACCAGGGTACCCAATTACTCTTAGTAAAATTAATACCTACACAAATGGTAATGTTTGGTCAACAACAAGACTTTCAGGAGCATGAAGCCCACAGTGCTATCAAATAAATGCAGTTACTCTCCAAGATTAAACTATTTTAGATGGAAAGACTCAAAGACAAAGAAAAACAACACTAATCTCACTATTTTGCTAACTGACTAAATAATTACAATCTCCTGGTTACTTACTAAAGCCAAAGCAAAATTAAGTGGATGAGTAGTCTTGTCAGGTCCAGTACAAAGTACAGAGTATCTCTATCACATCTCTCATTACTATCTAAAATCGTTTCAGTGCTGGCTATATAATGAAATCACACCTGGTCACCTGATTCTGTGGTTTCCACACTACCTCCCTGACTAGAAGCTGAGCTAGGATTTAGCACAGATGTGTTACAATACACACCCAGAGCTTTGCTAAGGCATCTGGAGACTGTAAAACAATTCCAATACTTTCATCCTTTATGCAGAGAGTAACCAGCCATTCTCCAGCACCCCAGGATAGCAATTAGTTTACCGCTAAGGACAATAAGTGCATGATCCCAGACCAGACACTATGTCTCTGGCTGCAATCAGGCCTGTGAGATAAAATCTTTATGGCCTAAACCAAATAATTTATTTCAAACTATTTTTCTTAAGGTAAGCTGGGCTGAGCTTAACCCCCTCCCTTCCAGCATTCCCTGCTAACATATATACACTTCCTCAGTTACAACAGTACAGTCTGATATAAATGTATATTTCTGTTCTGTCCAGCAGGACCAAATGTTGATATATTTTTAACACAAGCAACTTTACAAATACATTTTAACACAAGCATCTGTATAAATCTGTTTGGTACACAAATGACATAAAATTATTTATAAAACTCCAGCTAGCTTTGCTGGCATATGTTACACATGCATTGCCCTACTCTGCTATAGCTGGCACTACCTCACATCATCACATCTGCCCACCCTTTGAAGACTCAAGCTACTTTCTCAACTGACCAAGGAGAAACATTGCTTGAGAGGAATGAGATTGTCTGGGAACACATTAATCCATGCCTGTCTGGACAGCCCATCTGCATTGGCGTTGCTGACCCCAATATGGTGCTGCACTATCATATCATATGCCTGCAACCCTAGGCTCCATCTTAGTAACTTGGCATTTTGCTGGCTTGCCCAATGTAGCCATGTTAAGGGGTTGTGGTCTGTAGCCACAGTGAATTTCCTTCCATACAGATAGGGCTGAAGTTTTTCCATTGCTCATACTATGCCTAGGCATTCTTTTTCTACAGCTGCATAACATTCTTCCCTGGGTTGGAGTTTACAGCCGATATATATATATATATATACACAACAGGGTGCTCTTCTCCCTCTGAGGAATCCTGGCTGAATACAGCCCCCACCCCATAGTTTGAATCATCCACATACACAACAAATTATTTGCTGTAATTTGGACTGGCTAACACAGGCTAACACAGAGAGTCCCTCCCAAAGCCTCTGTAAGCTTTTGGAATGCCTGCTCACAGGCGGGGGTCCATACTACCCATCTAGCCTGTTTTTCCTCATTAGGTCTGTGAGGGGAGTGGCTACTGTACTATAATTGGAAATTAACTTTCTATAGTACCCTACTGTCCCCAAGAATGCCCTCACCTGTTTTTTGGTAACGGGCAGGCCAAGCATGTACAGCTTTCACTTTGTCAGGTTCTGGCCTGATCTCACCACTCCCTACTCTTAGTCCCAAGTAGAAGACCTCTGCCATACCCACTTGACACTTACAGGGCTTAACGGACAAGCCTGTCCAGGACTTCCCTGACATGCTGAAGGTGCTCTTGCCAGGTATGGCTTTAGATGGCAATATCATCCAGGTAAGCAAGATCATAATCTCCTCTTCCGGCTAGGATATTATCCACCAGTCTCTGGAAGGTTGCTGGGGCATATTTCATCCCAAAGGGCATATTCATGAACTTGTATAATCTGAAAGGAATCACAAAGGCTGACCTCTCTATACTGGTGGGAGTCAAGGGCACCTGCCAATAGCCCTTGGTCAGATCAACAGTGGTCAGATACTTAGCCCCACCCAGCTGCTCTAAGGCTTCATCTGTCCTAGGAATGGGGTAAACATCTGACACTGTGTGGCTGTTTAGTTTTCTGTCGTCCACACAGAACCTGGTGTTGCCATCCTTCTTTAGTACCAGCACCACTGGGGATGCCCAGGGACTGCTGGACTCCTGGATTACTCCCAGTTCCAACATTTCCTGTTTTCTCCCCCCTGAGAGTCTGTCTTACTTGCTCAGGCTCCTTTTAAGAGGCCTGCTTGATAGGTCTTTGGGATCCTGTAGCCACATGGTGCTGCACCAGGTAGGTGCACTCAGGTTTCCCAGTGAACATGTCCCCAGACTCCTGTAACACCACTTGGATTTCGAACCGGGTAGGGGATAGCTGCTGGGACATTGCTACTCCTTCCACTGACATGCAAGTCCAAGCCTTATTGAGGAGATCAGTCACCAGATTCCCCCTCAGACTCCTCCTGCCACCCGCTGCAAATACCAGGGCCTCCTCATCATGGTAAGGCTTCACCATGTTAACATGGTACAGCTTGTGCCCCTGCCTCCTGCCTAGCAGTTCTACCATGTAGTTAAAATCACCTTCCTTACCACTTCGAATGGTCCTTCCCAAGCTGCCTGCAGCTTATTGTGTCTGACAGGAATGAGCACTATAACCTGCTGTCCCCATAGCATACTTTCAGGCTTGAGCAGTCCTGTCATACTAGACATTTTTCTGCTGCTGGGCTCCTGCCAGGTTCTCCTAGGCAAAGCCCATGAGCTCTTTAAGGCTTGTCCTGTGGTTTAGGGTATATGCCACAACAGACACCTTTGTAGGATTCACACTCACCCTCCCACTCATCATGAATCACATCCAAGGGTCTCATCACCCTATGCCTATACAGTAACTCAAAGGTTGAAAAAGTACAGTTGTGCACACATAAATGTAGATGTGCGAGTGTATTCACTATTGCAGTCATCACACTTGGGTTATCTGCCTGCAAGTAGCCCTCGGTCGGCCCGAATACCAGAGTGTTGGGATTTCTGCGTCGGATGCTATCACCCCTTCCATGACGTCAGGTCGTCAGGGGTATAAAACATGCAGCTGACGCCATTACATCAGTTTTTCTTACCCCAGCCAGGAGCTCCCAAAATAGGAAGGAATTAAATGGTGTGGAACACCTCCAGTAAAAAGTAAATACCATAGCCCTAAAATATGGCCATAAAGAGCAAAGGTAAAAAGCATAGAGAAGTTAGGGGGCTGGAGGGAGGGTAACCAGGACTGCAACAGTGAATACACTCGAACATCTACATTTAGGGTAAGTGTACACAATTGTACTATGTTCATGTTTCACTGTTGCAGTCGTCACACTTGGGTTGATTCCCAAAGATGAGGAGTGGTGGAGGCAGTCAAGAAATATTAGGGCTGGCTAGCAGGCCTTGTAAGCCTGCTGTGGCAAATCCAGCTCTGGATTTAGAAAAGAAAGGCAAGTGGTAATGCTTGGTGAAGGTGTGTACAGAACTCCAGGTTGCAGCTTCCAGGATGTCCTTGGTAGGGACTCCCCTGGGAAATGCTGTAGAGGTTGAGGTGGCCCTAATGGACTGAGTTTTGATCCCCTGTGGGATAGGTTTTCCACGGTGTTTGTAGAAGAAATGGATGCAGTGTATGAACCATTTGGAAATGGTTTGCTTTGAAATGGCCTTGTCCTCTGCCCCTGTAGCAAAGCTGACTAGCAGCCGGTCAGTTTTTCTGAAAGGCTCAGTCCTGTCAAGGTAAAACCTGAGCTATATGTGCATGTCCAAGGAGTGCAAGATCCTTTCCCCTTTATTCTGAGGATTAGGGAAGAAGGTTGGTAAATGAATGGATTGGTTTAAAGCCACACTGGACACCACCTTGGGTATAAATGATGGGTTAGTCCTGTGGGAGACCCTGTCCACATGGAAAATAATGAAGGGTTCCACAGCCATAAGAGCCTGCAATTCAGACACTCTTCTTGCTGAAGTGATGGCTAGAAGTAAGGCTGTTTTCCAAGAGAGGAGTTTTAACTTTGCTGTAGCAGCAGGATCAAAAGGGGGAAGCGTGACCTTCTCCAGTACAAAGTTGAGGTCCTAGGCAGGAGTGGGAGCTCTCCTCGGGGGTCTTAAATTGTTAGCTCCTCTCTGGAACTGTCTGATCAGAGGGTGAGAAAAGTGGGGTGGCTCAGTATTGCAATGGGCTGAGATGGCAGAGGCATGACTCTTAACTGATGAGAACGATAGGCCTTGGTGAAGCAGCTCTGCTAGGTAATCTAGGATTTGAGGTAAGGTGGGCATGGCTGTGTCCTTTCCTTGAGACTGGCTCCAAGAACACTTTTCTGAATAGGATTTCCTAGTATTAGGCCTCCTGGCCTCAAGGATGACATCCAGCACCTGTTTGCTGAGGGTTGCTGGTGGAGTATTCAGGGAATAAGCCAGGTTGCAAGGTTCAGGGTTTGCAGCTGAGGATGCAAAATATGTCCATCCTGCTGAGACAGCAAAGAGGGGGGTCTGATGTAGGTGCCAGGCTGGCACTGCTGTCAGACTGCGTAGGAGTGGGTACCAGTGCTGGCATGGCCAGACTGGTGCAATAAGGATTGTCCTTGGTTTGTCCTGTTTGATTTTGAGTAGTACTTTTGAAAAGAGGGGCAGAGGGGGAAAGGCATAGATTGAGAGGTTTTCCCATGTAAAGGATAGGTCATCCACTTTCCATGCTTGGCTGTGGGGATTTCTGGTGCAAAATTTGCTCAATTGATGGTTTTGGGGGGGAAGCAAAGAGGTCCACCTCTGGTGTCCCCCACCTGTGGATTAGAAATTTGAATGAGTTGGGATCCAGTTTCCACTCGTGTGGGTCCAGCAGATTTCTGCTTAAGTCGTCTGCCAGTGAATTTTGTTTGCCTGGCAGGAATTGAGCTTGCAGGTGCACTTGACTGCTCAAGGCTGTGTTCCACAGGGCCATGGCTAACCTGCAGAGTGGGTAGGAATGAGTTCCCCCCCCCCTGCTTCTTTATGTACCACATAACTGTGGTGTTGTCTGTCTTTATCAAGACTTGTCCTGGAAGGATAAGGTATTTGAAGGCTGCCAGTGCATTCAGTACAGCTAATATTTCTTTTTGATTGATATGCAGGTGAATTTGCCCTGGGCTCCATTTGCCTTGAATGCATTTTCCTGCCATGTGAGCCCCCCATGCATAGTCTGATGCATCTGTTGTCAGGGTTTGGGCGGCGAAGGGTTGAGTGAAAGGGAGTCCCTTGTTGTGGTTGCAAGCTTCTGCCCACCAAAGGAACTCTGTCCTTAGACAAGGAATGATAGGAATCAGTGTTTCCAGGTCCTGAGAATGTGGACACCAGAGACTTTTTAAGTACCACTGAAGTTTCCTCATATGCAGTCTTGCATATGGAATTAGCAGAATGCATGAGGCCATGAACCCTAGGGCTTGCAGTATTTTTCTTGCAGATAGCTGGGTTTTGGTGGCCAGTAGTTTGAAGTAATTTGGCAAATAAAGAGTGAGGAATGTCACCTGGGAAGTTGTGTTCAAGCTTGCTCCCAGGAATACAATCTTTTGGCTGGGTACCAGATGTGATTTATTTTCGTTGATGGCATACCCCAGAGAAGTTAAGAGTCTCTTTACAAACGTCAGGTGCTGAAGTAACAATTCCTGACTGTCCACCTGAATCAGGCAATTGTCTAAGTATGAGTAAATTTTAATATTTCTCTGCCTGCAGTATGCAATGGCTGGAGCTAGGCACTTTGCAAACACCCTGGGCGCAGTAGATAAGCCAAAGGAAAGTGCAGAGAACTGATAGTGCATAGAGCCTGCCCTGAAACACAGATATTTCCTGCAAGATTCCCTTATGGGTATGTGCAGATAAGCTTCTTTTAAATCTAGAGTGACTAGCCAGGCATCCTTGGCTAGCATAGGAAGAAGCTGTTGCAGTGTAAGCATTTTGAATTTTGTGACCTCAAAGAACGTGTTGAGAAATGACAGATCCAGGATAGGGTACCAAGAGCTCTCTTTTCTGGGCACCAGGAACAGTCTGGAGTAGAAACCCTGTCCCCTTTGTTCTGTTGGAACATGATGAAAAGCCCTGACACTGACAAGATAAAGTACTTGCTATTGAGCCTCTGCCCACTGGTTTGCAGGAAAGTCTGGCATCCCGGTTGGGGTTGGCAGCGAGTGGAAGTAGAATCTGTATCCCTCGGATACAATGTTTAGGACCCATCGGTCTTGCGTAATGGAATCCAGTTTTTTGCATGCAGAGCGAGTTTTCCTCCTAGGAGTGCAAGCACTTGGGCATGGCTGGGAAGGATGATATACAAGTCATTGCGAACTTTTTCCATAAAGAGGTGGCTTACCACTCCCTGTTTTTGAGGTAGGAGCACTCCATTGTTTAGATCTTTGGATACCCTGAGACTGTAGTCTTGGTGATCTGATGCCCCTGGGTTTGGATTAAGAAGGCCAGGGAGGGATTGGAAAGGACCAGTTTTTTGAAGGCCAATGCCTACTGAATCTAGGTGGCTGCACCTGTAGGAAAGTGTTAACAGTTTGCATAGATTTAGCTTTTTCCTCCATCTTTTTAAGAACGTCTTCTGCTTTTGTGCCAAACAAATGCTCCTGGTTCAATGGAGCATCTAGTAATTTTGCTTTGACATGGTCTGACAGGATTTGTTCCTTCAGCCAAGCATGCCTTCTCAGTACAGACCCAGTGACAGCAGCCCTGCAAGATACTTATAAGGCATCAAAGACGCACTGCAAAATATGTTTACTAGCTTGGTTTGCAGAATGCATTAACTCTTGTAAATCTTTTTCTGTACAATCTGGAAGCAACAACATTTTTTGTTTAATTAGTCCCATGATATGCTGCTGGTACGTCAACATGTGAAACTGGCAATTCAAAGCCCTGATTGCAAGAGTTGCAGAGGTATATGCCTTCTTACCCCATCTATCTAAAGCTCTAGAATCCCTGTCCGAAGGGGTAGGGTTTTTAGCTGTAGTAGCCTTAATGCCTTTAGGTCCTTGGGAAGTGGTCTCTGGATCTGCAGTGGGATTCTTAAAGAGAAATTTGTGAGAGTCAGGTACTCTTAGTACCTGTCAGGCTTTCTAGGAGCTGGTGGTAAAGTATCAGGAGTAAGACTGGATTCCATGAAGATATCATCTACAATATCCAGGAAGGGGGGGGGGGGTATAGCTAGAGGCCTGTGCTGAGGCAAGTCTAAAAATTCTCAGAGTCATTTTTTGGGCTGAGGGTAGTCCTGGCATTCCCAGTGGAAATGCTCTCTTAAGGTATGCAAGGTTTCACCAAAAGAAAAATCCTCTGGAGGGAAGACAAAGGGAATGGAATCCTCTGCATCTGAATCCTCATAGGTAGATAAGGGTAAGTCCTGGTAATCAGAGGGATCAGAGACATCGGACTCATGTGGTCTGTAGAATCAGAAGGAAAATTAATTATTTGTCTTTTAGAGGGGGGGGGAAGCTATAAGGTCTTCGGCCATTATAAGCATTTGATTCTGTGGCATGGGAGCTTGAGCATGGGTTTTGGTTGTCCGTTTTCTAGGCGTAGTGCGAACTCTGGGCCCAAGAAACTCGGTAGTTTTAGTCAAAAACGAAGATGTCAGTTTAATACGAACATCAGAAGGTCAGAATACACCCTCAGAAGCCAGTGTCTGCACAGCAGCTCCGGACTCATCCAAGGTAGAGACATCCGCAGGTTCCATAGTAGAAGAAGCATCTCGCGACATACCAGACTCCGAATGGGTCTCAGCAGAGGCCTGCGAATCTGAAAGCGGGTATCAGGGGCTGCGAAGGCGCCTCACTGAGTACAGGCCGACTGGCGACAAGCTTAACGGAAGTGTCGTCGGTAGTTTTGGACCTATGCAGTCTTTCTCTATCTTTATCATCACTTTTTTTGGAAGATCGGTAGTCGGATGGCTTATCGAAGCCATTTCGGAATACAGAGAACAAGAATGAAAGAGTTTAGTGATAAAGATAGCCTGACGAATAGTTCGGGCGTTAAACAAGGCACAAAACAGATCGCGAGGAATGCCGCGGTCTGGGCCTAAACAGGTGATGCAGTAAGAATGAAAATCTCTGTGAGGTATTTGCTTTCCACAGGCAATACAAGTGTTAACTTTTTCTGACATCGTTTAGAGCAAGAAAAAAGGATCCCCAACGGGGTTACTTGGCTTTAGAAGACTTCAGGTTTGAAACTCGAACAATGAAAATTTCAGGTAGTGGCCGACCGGCACTTATGAACTGCTTCGGGCTCCCACGCAACAAGAAAAGCTGATGTAATGGCGTCGGCTGCATGTTTTATACCCCTGACAACCTGTCATGGAAGAGGCGACAGCATCCGACGCAGAAATCCCAAAACTCTGGTATTCAGGCCAACTGAGGGCTACACGCAGGCAGATAACCCAAGTATGATGACTGCAACAGTGAAACATGAAGAACATCTGTGGGTTCCTGGGGTACCTCTCGGTATGCAAACAGCAGATGGGGCAAATATTTCTCCCACTCTCTTTTAAACTGGTCTGCAAATGTCCTTAGCATGGTCTTTAGTGTAGAGTTTAAACCAGTGGCAGCTGGTGACTTGAAATCAAAGGGGGGCTGCAGGAGACAGCGGACTGGGTGGGGCCAATGGGGAGGGGTGTGACCAACTAGAAAGGGGTGGAGCTATGCTCAAAACCATAAAAATTGGGACTTTAATTAAATACGCTGCCCTGGGTGCCAAACAGTAATTATGACAGTCCAATCAAGACAAAATGAAGTGAAGAAGAAAAAAAAAATATTTCAATGCATTGGCTACATGAGAGCTTACTTAATATCTAGATGGAAACAAAAAGGTTGTAAGGCATGAAAAAATAAATTACTTTTTAAATACATTACTGGAATGCCAGTCAAAATCAGATATAAAAAAACAAGCAGCTCTCAACTCAAACCACTTCTCCTTGCACTGCAGTTTTAATTATAATTGATATTTAGCTTTATAAAAGTACCAACCAACATACAGAAAGAAGCAATACCCCCACTTGTAAAAATGTTTCTTATCCAAAAAGGACCTGCTGCCTGACAACAACTATCTTCTGGTTTCATGGAGAAAACATGATCAAAGTAAAAAATGAACAGCAAACAAGAAACAAGCTCAAGATAAATTGCTTAAAGAATTACTGCACAAGTTATAGACTGGCATTCTGTTCAGTTTACAGGTAAAGCCTGCAAAGATGACTGAAGTTCTCAACAAATGTAATGAGCTTCTGAAAATACCGTAATCCTGTAATTTATTACAAATAATGTCATATGCATTTCAGTACTTAAGACTTACACATTCTCTAGTTATGTAAATATTCTCTGCATGGCAACAACGAAAAGGCCTTCAATGTTGGTAATTCTTTAACAGCATGCTTATTAAAGCTTACTTGCATCTTACAGTCTCAGACAAGCTTACCTGATGGTTATTAAAGCATTGTTACTTAAACACAGAGCAACAGGCACTACAATGACGCATTTTCTGAATAAGAAGCATAAATCAACAGTATAAAAATATGGCAGAAAACCAGAATAGTCTTCAAAATCAAGGACAGATGAAAAGCCACTGTAGTACTTGTGTTTACCTTGGATGGGGGAATACTCTGCACATTTACACTGCATAACTGCTCCTTGCCTTGCTTGGACACATCCAGAGTCACTAAGTGGGGGAGTGAATTGCAACAAGTATGCCACAATTAATCATCTCTGGCTGACAGTGATGGCCTTGAGCAAGAAATCTGGACAAAGCCATACAGAGAAGTGGAACAAGTGCCCAAAAATAAGGGCAATTTTTAAATATTGTTCTAATAAACTTAGAAAGATAATAGAATAGTAGGTCTTACGTTAGTATGAATTTTCTGAAGGGTATGAAATCAAACTCAAATGTCTATCATTATTTTCTAACTTCAATCTTTAATGATTTGCCACTAATTTGCCAAACAAAAACACAATTTTATGAAAAACGGACCAAAAATGTGATGCAAAAATATAAAATACCCACACAATACAGCTGAGAACCTGTCAAAGAAGGGACACTTGTAATATTAGTACTGTTAACTTGAGCAGCCGACAAAATAAGAGAATCTACATGCATTTCCGAAATTAAAAGTAATCTGAAACCAATCATTACAATTATTTATTAATTGTAAACCCTCCACATTTTCTTCGAAATTGGCCATTTTGTGGAGGGATTGTTAGGGGAGAGCAACATTTTGAGCCAAAATCAGGGACAGTTGAGAGGTTTGGATATACCTAATTCTATTTAGTGATTTATTTGAGTGCACCTCTCATCCTCTTAGCACAAGAAATTTGGACAAGGCCAAATATATTGGGGGAACATATGACCAGTACTAAAAGTTGCTCTTGTATAAACATAGTCAGTTGACAGAACAACAGGTCTTGCTTTAGCATGCATTTTTCTGAAAAGTGTGAAGTCTAAAACTCAATGTCTGCCATTATTTAGTGACTTCATTCCTAAATGATATGCCAGAAAACCACAATTTGTATGAGTAACAAACCAAAAATAAGAAGCAAAAATCTATTAATTCTGCAAAAATCCAGACAGTTAAGAGGTATAGTTCAGCTGGGGCTGTCTGGGTTTGCCGCCCTTCCCCTCCTCACAAAATCATGGTCAAATGGGGACTCCCCCCTGCAGCTATTCCAATGTACCATGATTTGGCTATTTCACCACATTTACCATAAACACTGTAATGTGCATACTGCTTTACTTCTACAATGATTTGGATTTCATTTAAAAGTTTTATTTTACATTTTACAGCACAAACAATAACAGAAATCTGCTAAACAAAGCAATGCAGTCTCACAATGAAAATATACTTAGCATTAAAACTTCTCTGCTCTTGAAACTCACATTCATTAAAACAGCATTGAAACCCACATTCAAAGAAAATACATTTTGCCAGTGGCAGATAAAGATTAATTTTGGGCTGTTTTCAAATCATAGGCCCCTTGAACACGAAACGTACACAATATACTTCATACCCCGACGCAAATTCATGCTAATGCTAAACCTGTTATTCTATCAACTTTCTCGGTTTGTAGGGACAATTGTCCCTTATGGCTTTGTCCAGATTTCTTACCCTGATGGGTTGGGAGGTGTAATGAGCGATCTTGCTCTATTTAAATTGCCAAACAGCAATTCTGGTGTGCAGGAGACGTGTGTATTGTGAGAGCCCTGCTCTCAGACACACCCCCCCTTGCATTCTTAAACAGAACCATGTCTGTATTAAAACACGGCAGAACGCCTTCATGAATATGCATGGTGTACTGTCATGCTGCACAGGAACAGTCCCTTCCATGCAGGAATAAGCTATTCCTGCATGGAAGTTTACTGAATCCAGGGGGTACAACCTTAAGGCTTCATAGTCTGAACACAACCATAACACAACTGTGCATGACTCCATAAACTCCATAATGCTTTATAGCACAAACACTATCAGTTTTATTACATGTATTATGTCTATAAAAATAAAGAATAAATTCCCTTGTCTGGAACTAGGAGATGAGTCAAAGTATGACAACCCCATGTCATGCACCCATTGTTTTCAAGAAATGTATTCAGGACACAAAGCCGGATGGTACCCTTGGTGTTGGTGTTAGTTGGAGAAGAGATGTAGTAAACATCTCCCAACAAAACTAGGTTTCACTTTATCTTTTAATAAACATTGAAATGAACCTTTTGCTTTTTTAACACTATAGCTGGATAAAGGTAAATGAAGTATAACAGTAATATATGATGGACATGCTTTATGGCTGCTTCAACAAAGGTGCTTTATCCCAGAGCAAATGTGTTTAAAACCTCAAAAGACTGCAGCTCTGTGCACAACAGAATGGCTACACCATGCTTTTTCTCTGATGCATGCAATGAAGATGCTGCATTATATATCTGAAGTCAGAATGTTTGGAGTGATCTTCCAATATCAAATGAGTCTCCTGCATGACCAGTGAATACAGTGTCTCGCTCTTGTCCGATCCAAATAAACTGCCTTGCTCTTTTTATAGGGGGAAATTAATTCCATTAATTTTATCTGGTAGAAGTTTCATTCAGGATCCCAGGACAACTTATAATTAGATTATCACATATAACAGAGCTCACTATTTTCAGATCAACAAAAACAATTTCTGAAAATTGCTGCAACCCCACCTTTCACTGTCTAAAGATGGAGTTTGCAAAGACCAGCTTACAATAAATTTGAAGACAAAATATATACTACTGATATACACCTCATAATATCAACTGAAGAAACTGTCTCACAGAACCATTAACAGTGAGAAGTCTTACCAACTACATAAAATTAAAACTAACATGGCTTCCAAGACCCTCTGGCATATCTTGCTATAATCATTTATCCACCTGCAACTATGTGACAAACTAGGTTCCTTTAACATTTTAAAAGCCTAATAGCAAACCATGTTTAGTCTTGGCATTACATTGAAACACCTGAAATAAACAGTTTGCCATAGACAAAATAAGTAACTGTCATTGTCAGAATACTGCATACTATAGCTTCCCAAATACTTGACTGCTTATAATTGTGACACATTTGTAAATAAGTGTATTATAGTTCGGATGTATGTTTGATATGACACCATTTATTCTCTTCGTATGTAGCCTGTGTGTGAAAGTGTTACTTGATTTTAAAAAATAATCTATAAAGATTTTTGAAAAAAAAAAGACTACTACATACTACTGGTATACAACTATATGACAGAGTGCTATGTTTATCAACATTAATATATTGCAGAGTCAGTAAATAAGCAAAATGCAGTACACAGCAAACACAGAGGTTAAATAAATTAAATCTGACAATAAAAATGAAAACTTAGGATGAATAACCATCTGTGCCTACAAACTGTACTGACCCCAACCCTAAACATTGGCAAAACAAACTGGACAGCATTTGTAATTAGCTGCTTCAGTTATAACCAATAATCTTCCAGACACCCCACAAAAGTATAAGCATTACATAATTAAATGCCCCAAGACCTTCAGGAAAAAAGGATAATGTTCACACATCTCAGCCAAATTCTCCTAGCCATGGGAAACTGACACAGCTATCCAACATCTCACTACATCCACACTAAATATTGGTGGAAGGTATTCACTCATCCATCAGAACCAGATGCTGAATGATTATATTTGTAACACATCTCCTTGTAGATGTATCTGTATACAGGGACAATACATTTGATCAACTTATAAGGACATGGAGACCCCTCGAGCATGCAGCCTCTGAGAAGTACCAAGCTTGCATGAATATTGCACTCTGAACTAGAATCTATCTTTAACAAGGATAGGAGAGGGGACATAGGTAAGTAAGATACAGTCACTTAATTACAGTAGGTATCTTCAACCATGGCACCAAGTCTAACACAATCATGTGCCATTGTTCTGTATATCATAGTAAATAGTGTCTGACTATGGTCATGCCCACCACGAAAAGAAAAGCTTTAACTTCAGTTACAACAACATGGAATTAAAAAGTCACAAGGGTAAGGTCATGTATAGCAGTGTGCTGCGCTGCTTCATAATGTTTACTGTCTGGTTTAAGTGTAGCATATGTTAAACTGTACTGGCATTGTTTCTCCCATTGAGGTGAGCACTACATCTTTTCCAAATCCGGGCTCAGATCCTTGTCTTGTAGGACCTGCATGGCATATCCAGGATCGACACACACACACACACACACACACACACACACACACACACACACACACACACACACACACCCTTACCTGCTGTTTCCCCGATCGGTCCACTCTTCCAAGCGATCCATGAATGCCCCAATCGGTCCTCCTCTACTAGTAGCGATCCTCCTAGCTCAGTCTCCCGCGATATCCTCCATAAGCGGTCCTCCTAGCCCGCGCTCGGTCTCCCGCGATATTCTCCTCCTCCATAAGCGATCCACCTAGCTCGCGCTCAGTCTCCCGCGATATGTGAGAAGGCTGGAGCCTCCTGCAATTGGCCCAGCCTGTGGGCGATGCAGTCCGGTGACCGTCTGGTATGTGCGGTCATCACTGCATAGATCTCTGGGTCGGAACTCCCTTCCCTATCTGGACTGCCTAACTAAGCAGTCTGGAGCTCAGGAATGCCTGAGCATGCATGCTTTGAGCTCTGGTCTGCCTAACACAGCGGCCAGGAACTAAGCACGCATGCGCAAAATCAGAGAATTTTTATTTTATTGTTTTATATGTTCTGCGGGATGGTGGGGGGACTGGGGACTGGGACTTTATTTTATAAACAGGTGGGGGGACACATTTTACAGGTGGAGGGCTGCAGTCCCGCAGTCCTATGGCACGAGCTGCCCCTGGTTTAAACTCTCTACAAGACCATTAGTCTTGGGGTGGCCTTTAGGTGCTTCACCCCACTGCACTCCCAAAGACAAGGCAGTAGGTCTGACATGAAATTAGCACCTCTGTCAATCAGTATTTCTCTCGGGAAACCTACCCTTCTGAAAACCTCTAATAAGGCATTTGTCACCTTCTCTGCCTCAATGTAGGACAGAGCCACCTCCTCATGGTATCTTGTAGCATAATATTCTACCACTAGGATGCATTTTGTCCATGTGGAACTTATGAGTATTCAGAGGCCCCACAATATCCATAGCGACCCTCTGAAATGGTTCCTCAATTACAGGCAAAGCCATCAAAGGAGCTTTCACCTTGTCTCCTGCCTTGCCTACCATTTGGCTATGCTTACAGGTCCTGCAGTACCCTGTTGCATCTCTGGAAATCCCAGGCCAATAAAAGTTCTGCACAATACATCTCTTGGTACACTTTATGCCCATGTGACCTGCAAAAGGAATATCATGGGCTATGGCTAGAAGTGATAGATGGTAGGCTCTAGGCACTACCAAATGCTCTACTACCTCATTCTCTAGCCCTCCCCTCAGGGGTCCCACTGTTTATACAATAAACCTTTACTCCAGTACACATACTCCCCCTTTTCCTCGAGAATTAGGTGCCTCCTTAGCTACCTCCCTCAAGCCTCTTACTATAGGTTCCGAGAGCTGAGCCTGCCTCAACTCTACCTTTGCAACCCTTCCCAGCTCTCCTTCAACAGAAAGACTGGTATCTTCTGATAGTGGTGCCTCACAGTCAGTCCGTGTACTACCACTCACCTCTGCCCTTGCAGTCACCCTGTCCAAGGGAACATCAGTACATATCAGCAGCTGAGGTTCACTACTACAGAGTAGCTCCCTCCCTGAAATAGCCAGATCATCAACCTCGGCTTCAGGTGTGGGGTATATGTCTGGGTCTTACCCAGTTTACCAGATCCACATGACTGTCTCCAAGCCTGACTGCATGTAACTGCATGCACACAAGGGACTGCATTACCAAAATCATTCCCTGTCACGACATCTGCAGGGATATCCTCAAACACACCCACTTGCTTGCTTCCTTTTCTGCCCTCTCTGTCAAAGTGAACTCTGCCCAAAGGTATATGGAATGGGGTCCCTCCTAAAGTTCTGACTGGAATGGACTGCCCAAACAAATACTGCTCCTCTTTAACCACTGCAGGCTTCACAATGGTTATGTCAGCTATTCTCTCTCTCTTAGCAGTGGCCTATTTTCCACCCACTAAGATAGGATACAAACTCCTGTGATAATTTTGTAATCCTGTTGTCTCCTGACAACTTACCACTGGTATAATGTTATTCACACTTGCTGGCTCCCTTACCTTTTGTTTCCCACCTTGCTTCAGTGGACATTTGTATGCTACATGGCCCCTCTGGTTATATTTAAAAAGTCTTGATCCTGGCCATGTACCTACACTAGTGGCTTCCCCTGCTACTTGTGGACTCTGCTGGGGTGGTTTAAGCTGCCCACCATGGGTTTCCTTATATCCATGTGCAGCACTGAGTATCTCCTCCTTGTGCAGTGGTGTCCTGCTTGCCAAGTAGAGATTTCTCCCCAGCTCATCTGCAGAGTTACACTCCCAGTCTGCCAACCAGATTCTCATGTCCTTAGGCAAAGTGCTAAGGGCTTGTTCCTTGACCAAAAGGTCTGCCAGCCTTTCAAAAGTGGTGACCTGACACCCACTCACCCATCTATGAAAAATAAGTGCTTAGGTCAGCAATATAATCACATACCCTTTCATCTGCCTTATGTCTATGTTCACAAAACTTTTATTCTGTAAGCTTCAGGTGTTAACTTAAAACATTCCAATAAACACTGTTTAACATTGTCATAATTTAAACAATCAGTATCAGACAATTTAGAAACAGCAGTTACAGCTTTACCATGGAGTAAGGGGGTCAGGAACAGTACACAGAACCCTTGGTCAGCATCATATTGTCTATATACTCTTTCAAATATATAAATAAAAGTATCAACATTATCATTTTCTTTATACTCTAAGAAATGTACTGACCTTTGTTGCTCCTGGAATTTGTTTTTTCCCTTCCTCTTTACCTCCATGTTTCTGTCGAAGAGTCAGCATGTCCCACTCATGTTGAGGCTGCTTCTGATTTTCTTTAGCCTCCAAATGCTGCAGTCTCTCTGCCAATTCTAATTCCAAAAATTTGGCCTCCAGATGAAGTCTCTCTAACTCCAGATGTTTTTTACATCCTCTGAGGAAAACCTGAACTGTCCCGTTTCTGAAGGCTGCACATCCCTTTCAGCAGACTGGTTGTCTTCCTAGTTGCTGGTCAGTGCTCCAGATGCAATTAAGGCTGCAATAATTTCCTCTTTACTCAAGCTAGCATGCACCAGTCCTTTGGATGTGCAAACCTCAGTCAAATGGTTCACTGTCAGCTTGCCAAAATCCTCTGCTACCATCTTTGCCTGCTTTCCCTGACTAAACTAAACTAAAAATAAATAAATAAAACTGTTGTGAAAAATGAAACTCTGTATGTTTATCTTGTGGCTGTTGACAGTGCACACACCTTCAGTGACAACTGCTTACAGGCTACAGAAGTTTAATTAATATCTCACTACTGTCACTAATATGTGATATCCCTCCTCTGGGCCAATAAATCAAAGAGCCTCAATTTTCACCACTGACACTGATGAGGGACATTCACTTTGAACAAAAATGGATACACACAGAATTTACAGATAAAGCTCTCTGCACCAAGCACAATTTCTCTTAACAGCACAAAAAGGGAGCACACTTACCCCTGGGGTTGGGTTTTCTGCTCCAGGCCCCAAATAAAACTCCAACTTCCTCTCTGCAGAAACCAGTGCTCTGTGTCCCTGTTCCAAGTAGCTGACACACACGTTATTTGAGATTTGATTTTCACAGACACACACACACGAATGGTTTACAAAGATTTACTAGCTATGCCACCACCACCCAGACTACAAGGTAGATTCACTATCACCAGCCAGCTACTTTAAGGCTCTTACTAGGGTACCCAATTACTCTTATTAAAATTAATATCTATACAAATGGTAATATTTAGCCAAAATGGCAAAACTTTCAGGAGTATGAAGCCCACAGTGCTATCAAATAAATGCAGTTACTCTCCAATGTTAAACTATTTTCTAAAAGACCAGCCATAATGAAAAGTGCAGATATATTTAATAATAAATAATAAAATAGAAAACATAAAAATACTGAACATTTACAATAAACACCAGAGTTTCAATTCACAGGAAATATAAAAAATAATGATGGAAAGACTCGGACAGAAACAGAAAAACAATAATTTTAGCTAATCTCACTATTTTCCTAACTGACTGAAAAATTATAATCCCCTGGTTACGTAAGCCAAGATGAAGTGGATGAGTGGTCTTGTCATCAGGTCTAAAAGTGCTCAGTGTCACTATCACATCTCTCACTAATATCTAAAATAAGTTCAATGCTGGCTATAGAATGACATTACATCTGGTCACCTGATTCTGTGGTTCTCACACTACCATCTGATTAGAAGCTGAGCTAGAATCTAGCACAGATGTGTTACAATACAAACCCAGAACTTTGCTAAGGCATCTGGAGACTGTAAAACAATTCCAATACTTTCATCCTTTCTGCAGAGGCTAACCAGCCATTCTCTGGCACCCCAGGATAGCAATTAGTTCACCACTAAGGAGAACAGCAGCAGGATCCCAGACCAGACATTGCGTCTCTGGCTGCATTCAGGTCTGTCAGACAAAATCTTTATGACCTAAACCAAGTTATTTAATGTCACACTATTTTTCTTAAGGTAAACTGGGCTGAGCTTAACCCCTTCTCTTCCAGCATCCTCTGTTAACATATATATAACAACACTACAGTCTGATATAAATGTATATTTCTTTTCTGTCCAGCAGGACCCACTATTGATACATTTTTAACAGAAGCAACTTTGCAAATGCATTTTAACACAAGCATCTGTACAAATCAGTTTGGTATATAAATGACTTTTTTTTTTTTTATTTTTACAAAACTCCAGCTAGCTATGCTGACATATGTTACACATACATTACCCTACTCTCTCTCTGGCATAGGTGGCACTATCTCACAATGTCACACATATAAATTATTTTATGAAAAAACAGGGGACACCATAAATTTCATGTCCGTAATATCAATAGACACAAACAGTTAATGTTGCAAATAGCATTAAACAAGGTTCATATATGTCAAGGATACTTTATTAACTTCATCAATTACATTGTATTTTGTGTAAAGCAATTTTGCTACATTATTACTTTGAAGCTTTGAACCTATACTCATGTGACCAGTAGAAAATGGATTTATAGAGGTCATACAATTGCTTTTAAACTATCTGATGAAATATTTTACTATAGATGAAAGCACTTATCACCAGTATGTTTGTAGTGAATTTTATGTGGATTACAGCTGAATAAATCGTTTTAACCATTTCTGTTTGCTGCATTGTTTTGGTTGAAGACCAAAATCTTCACATCATACCCAACTTATAGAGTGTTGCAAAAGAGTGCAGCAAAACTCACGTCACAAGTGCCATCCACTGAAAAAGTTCTAATAAAGGCTGGAGACAGTCTTGCATCTTGTGGAGGGAGTTCTTAGTTTACCTTGAATTATTTGCCGCTGGAAACATTGCAACAAAAATGCAATCTGATAATCACATGGACAAGATAAACTTGGAAATCTTGTGGCTCTGTATCTGTAACAAAGGATATGAAAACCTGATCATCCTAAATTTTTTACTCCCGTGCAAACAGAATCTCAGCTGTCTGAACATCTAGAGAGTGCAGCCTGCACTTGCCCTTGTTGGAAAATCCAGGGAGTAAAACTGGTACATTAATGGACTAAATGAGGTTAAGTATTGAGGCTACTGTGATCATGAAAGCTGGAGCAGTTCTTAATGTAACCCGATCCTTTTGAAAGTTTAAATACGGAGGTCAATAAGAAAGGGCCTGTAAACCTCATAGCTGATGTTACTGCTACGAAGAACAAAGTCTTCTGTGAATAAAGGTTTGAAAGGGGAGTGCACCAGCTTTTCCAAAATAAAGTTGAGGTCCTAAGGAAGAACAGTGTCTTTAAAGGGTCTTCTCAGCAAGAAGGCACCCCCTTAAAAAGGCTTTACAGTTTTCCTGAGAAGCTAGGGATGTGGAGTTAAACCTATTATGAAAATATGAACTAACTATCAAATATACCATCAGAGTTGAAAAGCTGGAGTCTGTCAAATATGTCAACCAAAACCTGAAGAATAGTAGGAAGAAGTACCATACATAGATCTACAAGTTGTTGAGTCACCGACATAGATGGATTTATCTTTTCCTCTTGTAAATCTTTCTATTGGAAGGTTTCTGGGATGCTGTTAAGATATGGATCACTCTAGGAGGGTAAACAGAGTCCCATCCCATCAAAGGAGTTACAGAAACCATGCAATCAGCTTGAGGGAATGGAGTTCCATGTAAGGCTTGTCATATGGGGGAAAAAGGAGACATGGATAAGGCTCCAGAAGAGTTTCTTAACAAGGTGAGGCCACAGAAGGGGGAACTGAATTTGTTGAGGCTATGAAAACAATTCTGGCCTGGCGCACTTTGGCATTCTGCAAGAATTTAATTATCAGAACAAGAGGGATGTCATACAGTGTCCCCAGATGCCACGGGTGGATAGCTGTGTCCTGGGTTGTCTGACTCTGTGAAGGGACAAAGGCAAAGATATTACTAATTTGGTGTTGGTCAGGGCTTCCAAAATTTCAAAGCATGGCTTCCTCCAGCAATGGAAGATCATTCTTGATGTTATGAGGCATACAAACATTTTTTTTGTGACAGCAGAAGGCATTTTCTGACCCTATCTATTAAAAAGTTTGTCTGATCAGGGATGCGCTACACAATCCAAAAGTGATGAGGAAATACAGCTGTGTAACAACTTAACATAATAGTATGTCCAACTGATCAATGTTGCAGTATTCCTAACATATGGGTTATTAGCACTGTCGTCTGGGTCAGGGTACCAAAGCTTTAGCTTCACAGGATTGTACATTGATGTGTGACCTCAGCTTGCAAGCACACAGGTATACACAGATGGACATATGAGCATAATTCCTCAGACTATTTCCAGGCCTGAAGATCCCTGAGACACAAGACTGGTAAGCTAGAAGGGGCACAGCATGAAGTGGTAAAAAAGGCCCTCTCTGTTTGATGCTGTTTCTCTGGGAATAGGAATGGAGGGAGAAAGATGATGAAAGGAGAGAATAAAAGCAAAGACTGAAGGAGGGTGGGAAAGAATACTGTGACAGTGATCAGTAGGACATCTACTGTCATGTTAAATTCATACACAAATATACTATGCCCTTACTGAAATAACTGTTGCAGTGTATTCCTAACATATGGATAATTCCCAAAGCTAAAGGGAAAGCAATAGAGGCTGTTTAGACGCTAGTAGAACTGTCCAAGAGGAAAGGATAGTACCTAGTGAAAACCACTCTGGACCTTGAAAATGCATTTATCATGCAGTGTTTAGTAGAAGTGCATACAAATGACCAGGTGGCAGCCTCAAGAATGGACCTGGCATTCACTTCTTTGTAGAAAGCTCCAGAGGCTGCTACTGCTCTGGAAGGTGAGCTCAAGGGCACACGGGCAAGGGCATACCATGTCAAGAGTAACAAAATAAGATGACCTTACAGATCTAGCTTGCAATGGTTTGCTTAGATATTTGATGGCCCAGTTTAGAGTCCAGGAAAGAAACTATCAGATTTTCTAATGGATTGTGTTTTACCCATATAGAATCTTAGCTGCCTGGAAACGTCCAGAAAATGTGGTATCCATCCCCACAAATTCTGTGAGGTGGGAAAAAAAGATAGGGTCATTTACAGCTTGTCCACCATCTTAGGCATAAATGAAAGATTAGTCCTGAAGGTCACACTGTCTTTGTGAAAAATAAGAAAGGGTGGAATGGCTATGGGTGTCTGAAGCTCTGAAACTCTCTTAGTTGAAGTGATGGCTATAAGAGAGTTTTCCAGGTACAGAATTTAATGTTTGCTGATGTTACTTGTTCAAAGAGAGTTAAGGTAAGCTTCTCCAGCATGAAGCTGAGGGCTCAAGTAGGGGCAATCATCTTTCTAGGTGGTCTCGGATGCAGTACTCCTTTAAGGAAAAACTTGATCTCAGATCTGGACATAAGTGGAGGAGTGAGAGGCAAGGGAGAGAAGATGGCTGACAGGTGGGCTTTGATGGAAGAACAGGCCAGATCTGTATGTAATAGCTCACACAGATATTTCAGAATGGAAGGCATCTCTGATTGCTTGGGATCCTGTCCATTTCTCTGGCACTGGTAAGAGAATCTCTTCCATTTTGCTATGTAAGATTTTTGAGTGGTGGACCTTCTGGTTTCTTGGAGAAATTTAATGACATCCTCAGAAAAATGGTGCCTGTAAGGATTCAGAACCATATCATCCACAGAGTTAGGTTTAGAGATAATTGATTGGGGTGTAGTAGTAACCCTTTGTGTTGAGTGATGACATCGTTTGTTGTAGCAATTTGTGGTACTTGCCCATAGCTACAATAAAAACAGGGAACCAATGTTGCCTTGGCCAAAATGCAATCACTAAGAATAGTTTTGGTTGTTCTTTCTGGGACTTTGGAAGAACTCTTGGAATAAGGGGTTGTGGAGGGAAAACACTGAGGAACTTCCATGTCCATTGAAAGGAGAAAGCATCTGTCCTCCAAGCTGAGGTGCAAGGATCTGTGGTGTAAAACAGTTGAAGCTGTTGGTTGTCCTTTGAAGCAAACAGGTCTATCAGAGGGGGTCTTCCACTCATGGAGGATTCATGGAAAACATTTCTGCTCAAGATCCATTCGTAAGGATCCTCTAAGGACCTGCTTAAAGAGTCTGCCAGCACATTGTCTTGTGATGGGATGTATGTGGCTGTGCTCCACATGTTTTTCTGCGTGGCAAGGTCCCAGGCTTCCTGAGCTAATCTAAACATACCACATTACAGATGTGTTGTCTGTGAACACTCACATGGTACTTGGTTTCCAGAGAAGTGAAAAGACCTGAAGAGCTTGAATGAGTGCCTGCATTTCTTTCATGCTGATGTGTTGTTTTGGTAACCTTGGCTGCAATCTGTACTCTGCACCTGCACTTGTTGGTTGCCTGTCCAGGTGCCTCATGCCTCTTCCGAGGCATCTGTGTACATTTCCTAAACTAAGGCTGGAGAAGTGAAAGGAAGCCCTGTGTTGAGATTCACCTGCTCCTTAAACCATAAGAGCTCCCATCTGAGATACAGTAA
Source organism: Protopterus annectens (assembly GCF_019279795.1). Taxonomy (NCBI): domain Eukaryota; kingdom Metazoa; phylum Chordata; order Ceratodontiformes; family Protopteridae; genus Protopterus; species Protopterus annectens. The sequence continues at coordinate 55,733,586 of NC_056751.1, read as the reverse complement.
AAGAGGGGTCACTGTATCCAGAAGGTGAGAGTGCTTAGATCATGCTGTTTTCAGGTACCGCTGGATTTTCCTCATATGCAGTCTAGCTAAGGGAAGCACTGGGATAGTAGCCACCATAAACCCCAGAGTCCTTAGGATCTCCCTTGCTGAGCACAGTCTGAGGGAGACAAGGTTGTGGAAGCAGTCTGTAAGGCTCTGCACCTTCTCTTAACGTAAGAAGGCCTGCATTCTCTGTGTCCAACTAGCAGCCCAGAAAAACTAGATCCTGAGATTACTGCAGGGAGGATTTTTTTGTAGCTGATGATGAACTCCAGGTGAGACAGAAGGTGGACAGTGAACTGGAGGTAATGTTCGAGAATTTGAGGTGAACTAGCTTGGATTAGCAAGTTGTCTAAGTAGGGAAAAATTTGAATTAGGGGTTTGGCAGAAGACAATCACTGGTACCAGACACTTTGTGAAAACCTCTGGGGCTGTGGAAAGCCCAAAAGGCTAAGCAGTAAATGGACAGTGAAATGAACCAGTGCGAAATTTGAGGAATCTCCAGCAAGGCATCAGAATTGGTATATGAAGGTAAGCATCCTTTAGATTTAGGGATATCAGAAAAGCCTGGGGCAGAATACAAGTGTGAGTGCTGGGAGAGCATTTTGAAAGTAGGCACTTTTAAGAGGGTGTTAGTAGAGGGAAATCTGGTATGGGTCTCTACTACCTTTCTTTCCTTGACATTAGGAAAAGTCTAGAGTAAAACCCCTTTCCCACAAATTCTTCTGGCACCAGCTCTACTGTGCCTTGAGCCAGTAGTTCCTGTAAAATGGGTGGAAACAGATGAATCTGATTGTGTGGCAGTGGGGTATGCTATTTAGGGGAGGAATCTGCATCCAAGACATGGCATAACCATTTTTTATGATAGATAAAAATTTGTCTGTGGTAATCTTTTCTCATGTGGACAGAAACTGGGTCAGTCTTTTGAGAGAGGTAGTGAGGGGCTGTGGGTTAGAGGAAAGGGAGGTAAAAGACAGTTACAGAGATTTGTCCCTAAAGGAAGGCCTTCCAGATGAGGCATCCCTGTATGGTTTACCTGGGAATCTCTTTAGGGCCCCTTTTGACAAAAGAGGTAGACTTGGTTGGATAATTCCTCTGGTGCCTAGGTACAGAGGTTAACAGAAGCTACCTGCAGTTCTTCATGGTTTTACCTTGCTCTTGAAGGGTTTTCAAAAGGCTGGCCACTGCGGTGCCAAACTAGAAATCCTTGTCTAAAGGGGAGTCCACTATTTTTGTTTCAAGTCCTCAGGAATAGTCTGGTTACTTAACCATGTACACTTGTCTATTATAGAGCCTGTAGTAGCTGCTCTGGACAACACTTCCACAGCACCATAAAAAGAAGTTATGTCTTACCATAACGTTCCATCTGTGTTGTTGTTCTTCTTTCATTCATCACTGATGGGTTCGGTTCCGATCCCTCGGAACAAAGTTGGCCTAATACCAAGCTCGCATAAGCCTAAAACTCTCGAGCCAAGTTTCTACCCATAGTGCCCTTCTCCCCGTTACCTCAGATCGAGTTTACCCATGTTGTACAAGTAAAGCAGAGGCCATTTCTGCAGAAGTGCCCTAAGTCACCACTTGGACCCAAAGTATCCCCCAGGAGCCTTTGGCAGGGGAAGGAGGGTGGGAAGTGATGAATGAAAGATCAACAACACAGATGGAACATTATGATAAGACATAACTTCTTTATCCGATGTTGTTAATCTTCTTTCCATTCATCACTGATGGGACAGAATCTTCAGCTACCTTGTGATCCTTGGGCGGCCTTTATGGAAGAACATTCCTGAGCACCACTGAGCCGAAGACAGTTCTCCCTCTGGAGACCACATCCAATTTGTAATGATTAATAAAAGTGTGGGGTTTAGCCCAAGTGGCTGCTGCACAGATATCCATAGAAGCTCTGGAATGGAAGGCTACAGACGTTGCCATAGATCTGGCAGAATGGGCTTTAACATTCTGTGGCACAGGTTATTTTGCAAGTGAATAAATGTAACATATGTAGTCTCTTAACCATTTTGACAAAGTGACCTTGGAGACAGAATTTCCCATTCTTGTTTTACATATTGCTTTGTTCCTGTCTAAATAAAATCTCAATTGTCTGTGCCCATCCAAGGAATGTAGAAAGTATTCCCCTTTATTAGAAAAATTCAGGAAAAATACTGGCAAATCAATGGACAGATTGATGGAAAAATCTGAAATAACTTTGGGGAGGAAAGATGGATTTGTCCACAGAATGATGCTCTATCCTTGTGGTAGAACAGATAGGGCCTTTTGGTGTATAATGCCTGAAGCTCAGCAATTCACTTGGCTGACGTGATGGCTACCAGGAAAAAGGATTTCCACGACAAAAATTTGAGGTCACACTTCACTGGAGAACTAACGTGAGGTTCCATGGCTCTATAGGTTGCCTGATTGGAGGCCTAATGTGGGAGACCCCTTTGAGAAAAGTTTTGCATAACCGAAGTGAGATGAGAGGGGAATCATCCAACCCATTATGATAGTTTGAGATAGCCACTAGATGTACTTGTATGGTAGAAGCTGCGTCTCCATCTTCAAAGAATTTAGATAGGTATTGTAAAACTGCTGTGACTGAAGCAGAGTATGGATCCACCAAATAGAGAACCTTTTCCATTTGTCTAGATATAGTCTTCTGGTGAATGGTTTATGAGAGGCCAGAATAATGTCATGAACAGGTGGGGTTATCCTGCCTGGCGATTAACGAAAGTGGAGAAACCAAGCTGTCAGCTTGAGACTGGATAGGTTCGGGTGACTCAACCCTTGGGGGGGGGGGTGAGAAATTAGGTCTGGAAGAGGGTCCAGAATCCGCAGTCGACATAACAGATGAGGCTGAAGGAAGGGGAACCAAACTTGTCGAGGCCAAAAGGGGGATATGAGGATCACTTTGCATTTCAACTGAATAGATTTCTTTATGAACTAGGGTGTCAGAGGAATGGGGGGATAGGCATATAGCAGTCCCATGGGCCAATCGTGAATCAGAGCACCCCTCAGGGACTTCACCCTATGGGGGAATAGGGCAAAATAGCTGCTGCATTTGTTGTTTGATGGGGAGGCAAATAGGTTGCAGCAAGGCTGGCCCCAACGGCTGAAAATTTCTGCCGCTACGTCGGGATTGAGGGACCACCAGTTAGGCAGGAGAATACATCTGCTCAACTCGTCTGTAATCATTTTGGAGATCCCCGGGATATGCGTTGCTATCAGAAAGTGGTTGGAAGCTATCACCCACTGCCAAATTCTCATGGCCTCTCGACGCAGGGGATAGGACTTGGTTCCTCCTTGCTTCTTGATGCACCAGACTACTGACATGTTATCTGACTGAACTGCAATTGTTCCAGAAGGAAGAACAGGTTGGAATACTTGCAACGCTAACAGCACCGCTCTCAGTTCTAGAACGTTGATATGCATGTTGGCCTCCAATATGGACCATGCGCCTTAGACTGTCTTTCCCTGGAAATGCCCCCCCCCCTCCACCCTATCAGGGAAGTATCTGTGGTCACAATGGTATTGGGCTGAATAGGTGGCTCCAAAGTTCTGCGTCTGGCCTCATCCACAAACAAGGTCCTGTTTGCAAGTATTGGCTATCTGAATTTGAAAGCATAGTAGGTCGCAATTCGGAAACCATTGAGAGAGTAGAAGCCATTGAAGTATTCACATATGCAGTTTCGCAAGAGGTGCTATTGATATGGAAGCTGCCATGGATCCTAAAACCTGAAGAACCTCTCTTGCTGAGACTTTATTTTGACAGAGTATCACCCTGAGCTGGATCCTCAATCTCTGAAGTCTGTGAGCTGGGAGCGACACCAGACAAGAGCGAGTGTCAAAGCTGCTCCAATTAATTCTATGTTCTGGACTGTAGCAAGATTGGATTTCTCCCAGTTTGCAATTATTCCCAAAAGTTTCACCAGGGAAAGAGCGTGTTGCAGGGCTGTTACCAGAAGATGCTTGGTGGGGGCAGTAAAGAGCCAATCGTCCAAATACGGAAACACCTGGAATCCTTGCAGTCTCAAGTGAGCTGTAACCACTGCCATTCAGTTTGTGAATACTGTGGGGGCTGTAGAGCATCCAAACTGCAGGGCACGAAACTGGTAATGATTGGCTCCTAGCCAGAAGCGAAAGAAAACTCCTGCAACATTTGTCCATTTTTATGTGGTAATACGTGTCCCCAAGATCTATCAAGCACATCCAATCGCCTTCCCTTAGAAAAGGGAGATTGGACTGAACCGTGACCATCAGGAACTTGGTTTGGGCAACAGACTTGTTCAAGTTTGCGAGATCCAGAATGGGTCTCCAGTCCCCTGTCTTTTTTGGCACCAAAAAGAATCTTAAGTAAAATCTGGATCCACACTGGTCTGGTGGGACTAACTGGATGACTCATTTTTTTCACAGCTTGTTTATTTCTGCAGCTGCTTCTTCCCTTTGACTGGGTGGAATGTCAGGAAGTTTTGTTGGAAGTTTTGGATAAGTGATAAGGGGAATGGTGTAACCTTTGGTTATGATCTTCTGCACTCAATCATCGGTGGTTATTGAATGCCAGGCAGCTTGGTGCAGAGAGAAATGACCCCCAACCACTTCCAGAGGAAAGCAATCGGGCCACTCTTCAGGAGCGCTGATAAGGCTACCCAGAGAAAGAACCCCTGGGTCCCTGATTATGTGGACCCCCTCTGCCTCGGTAGGGGCATCTTCCAGAATTGTTACCTCCTTTGCCCCTGAAAGTATCATCACCATATGTGGAACAGAAATGACCCTGAGATTTTTTGTGCCACATTTTGCCACTCCTCTGGTTCATGGAAAAGGAACGTTGAGGACTGGAAAAACCGACCTACGGCAGACAGTGTCTTACCCTCCTGCTCACACCTGGCCAGAGTGTCCTTCACCTTGGGGCCAAAACGGGAAGATGCTTTGATGGGAGCGTTAAAGAAGTAAGACTTGAAAGGGTCCACAAAGTCACAGAGGCGCACCCAGGCAAGGAGTCTCATAACCATGCCTGAACTCGTACCTCTAGCCGCCCCTTCGGTTGTGTGTAAGAGCAACCTCATGGACGAACTGGAGATCGATTCCAGGGTTGCGAGCTGCGAGGCAACTTTATCCTTTACCTCGTCAGACACCTCTCCTGTGAGTATTCCAGAGAGTTTGGAAACGAAGTCTCTTTGCAGCGTCGTAAAATGTGCCAAGTAATTCAGGGACCGTATGGCAAAATTTGCTGAAGCAAAGACTCGCTTCCCTAATCTATCCATGGCCCGGGACTGTCTGTTGGGCAGGTGAACAGTATGACTCTCTTCGGCGAGATCCTTTTTCATGGCTGCCGCAACCACTATAGCATCGTCAGGTAAACCTCTGGACCAATGTAGGTTTTCCTTGAGGGAGGGTATCTTGTCAGGTCTCGAAGGGATTGACTCAACAGAATCAGGGTTCTTCCAAGAGCGCTGCACCACGAGTTGTACTAGCTCGCCTGCAGATGGGGGTCACCCAAGACTTATATGGCCGGGCATGGAAAGCCTGCAGAAATAAGGACTCATTAGAAGAATGATTAGTGGTCTTCCTGTCACCCCAAGGGGATGACAGTGGGGACCCTTCACAGTCATCAATATCCATGTCCTCTGTTAGAGACTTTTCAGGAGAGTCTACGTGCTTCCTCTTGCACGATCTCTTCCTTGGGGGCTCCTCAGTGGGGGCTTCTAAGGAGGACTTGGAAGAGGGGGCACCCTGCAACGGAAGATCTTCTGGCTTTCCTGCCCAGTGCCCCAGGGAGGTGGTCTTTGACAGCTGTAGCTCAGGGGAGAAGTCTGGGGTTCCGTCAGCTAAATGCTTCCAGAAGCAAGTGCCCTCTCCATAGCTCAGAAAGCACGTCCACCCAAAGAGGGATGGGAGCCCAGAACCAAGAAGGACAACCTCAGAACCGGGGTAACACCCCACTCCATCAAACCCACTCCTGAGGATGGAGCCTCAAGCGGGATCTGTGCAGACAGGACTCCCAACACAGAGGATTTAACCGAATAGACAGTCAGAACAGTGCCACGAACCGAGGAGTCCACAGCCCAATCACAGGGTTGGGGAAGACCCGGTTCAGCGGGGACCGAAGGCCAAAAGGACAATCCTGGAGCCCCAGTGAGGGCCAACACAGGTGCCAAGACTGGGGGTGGGGGGGTCCGAAAAGGACATCAGAGCAGAAGGTTGTGGAACTGACCATCGCCAACCTTGTGATTGGGCTGTAGGCTCCTCAGTTCATGGCACTGTTCTGAGTGTTTCTACGGTTCCGTCCTCAGTGTCGGGAGTACTGTCTGCACAGATAGAGTCCATGGAGAAGGCAACCCAAGTCCTGCAGGAGGATGGATCCTAGAAGGGGTGAGTATCCCCCTGGCTGTCAACAGCTGGTCCACAAGACGCACCACATCAAGTTCTGAAAGGCTCCTGGTGGATCTTGTAGATACTCCTGATGGGGAGTCAGGTCATTCTAAGAATGGGCTGTACACCCGTCCTAGAAAGGGGTCTGTAGATGGAGAGTATCGGGTCTGTGGTGTGGAATCTACCGGCACCGATGTCTCAAGTTTGGAGACCAGAAACAGTGGAGTCAAATTCGTATTTATCAGGACCGTAAAAGGGCTCGGTGCCAAAGGGACATTTGAAGCCAACATGGAAGGTTCAGTCATAATTGCAGAGATAAGCATCAAAGCAGCACTCCGTGCTGAAGTTGTGATGTCAATAGTTGGTACCAGAGACAGTATCAGAGCCGAAACTGGCGCTGACATAAGAGCACCCAAAGCTGGAGCGGAATAGGTCAGTGTCGACGAGGCAGACTTATGCTCCGAAGATAGCTTTGGCACTTTAGGCTTAACAGATTTGCCCTGGTCACCAGATGGTGAAGAGCAAACTGAGTTGGACCTTTTCTTATCCTTGATTGGAGGGGATGAGACCTCCATCGTAGAAAGGGCCTCTGAAAAGGGCGACTTAAGTAGGCCCTTCAGAATCAACTTATTCTTGCGCCCGTTCAAGGTGCGCCGACTAAAACTTTGACAAATCACACAGGGGGGTTGCACCGAACAATGGGGCACCCCCAAACAATAAACACAATCATCATGGGAGTCACTATTAGGAAGTTTATCCTTACATGAAGCACAATGTTTGAAACCGGATGTGGCCTTTTCATCAGACATCATGAAATTTACACACAACAATCCAAATAAAATACTAGAGAAACAATTTCAAACTCTACTATCTCTAAGTCTTTTGTGTCTTTTGGCTTTTCCCGGTTAGAGGTCACCACAGCAGAACTCCGGTCCGCTAATGATTGGCAGTTGATTTTTATGTACCAGCTTGCCAGGCCTGACGCAGAGCCTTCAAGCGAAGGTACGCCCATTCACGCATGTCTCCACGCAGAAGACGCTCTAACTGAGAATCGAACCAGAGAGCGTCTTACTGTGAGGCGACAACGCTACCGCAGCACCACCACCGCAGTTCTAAACTATCTAAATATACACAAAATCTATAAAATATGGCAAAAAACACACTAGTTAGTTAAAGGGAAAAAGAGAAGACATACCAACGATGGTATTCAAGAAATACCACAAGGGTAGGAAGAAAAGGCCGCATCACCAATGGTACTTAAAAATTTTACCAAACGAAAGGAAAAAATTACAAAATATCTTGAGAGAAATCAAAAAGTTTTCACTTAGCTGAGAGCTTGGCTGAAGCACGGCTTTACAGATATGCAGCAAACGAGACCCGAGGTAACAGGGAGAGGGGCACTATGGGTAGAAGCTTAGCTCAAGAGTTTTTGGCTGGCGCGAGCTTGGTATTAGGCCAATTCGGTTCTGAGGGATCAGAACCGAACCCATCAGTGATAAATGGAAAGTAGATTAACATCAGATCTGCATTTAATGCTGTGCCTGGCCAGTTGTGTAGCCTAAGTAATGATAACATCTGTTGTTTAGAGTCAGTATCCTGCAAATCCACCATTACCTTTGTAAAGAGTTGAGAATGGATATCAGATATTTGGTTATCCAGGTTTGGTAATTAGTAGCCCAGAATGCCAAGATAGAGGAGGTATAACTCTTTTTACTCCACCTATCCATAACCCTGCTATCCTTGTCTGAAGGAAGGGCATTGGCATGGGAAGGAGCTTTGCAGGCTTATTAAACAAGAGGAAAACTGCAGAAGAGTCCACCACAGGACTGTTAAACAGAATCTTAAGATCATCAGGGACTTTATAAAAATATGTTTGGTCTTTTTGGAACTGGAGGCTGGGAGTCTAGGGCAAAAGCAGTGGATTGAAAAGCATCCAAAAGGCTTCAAGTATGGGGGGAGAAGGGGTTTGGGTGCCCATTTCTAAAAGAGTGTAGTATCTTTTCTGCACCTTTAAAATCTGCCCAGACTCTCACTTAAAATGCTTCATCATATTTAAGATTTTCTCTCCAAAGGAAGCTTCTTCTATTGGATAATCAGGTGAAATTTATTCCTCATCATCCAAAGGGACTTGACCAGGAGAGTGCTTTTGAGGCTAGTAAGCCAGAGAATGGTCAGAATCAGAAGCCTCCTAACTTTCAGAGGAAGATGAATGCAAAACCATCTTTTGAGGGGTGGGGCAGGGAGTTGAAATGAGAAAGGAAGAGGATTCATAGTCAAAATGGCCTTAAACAAACCTTGAGAGAAATCTATCCATTCCTTCTCCATATAAGAGGAAAGGAGGAGGTTGAGGGGAAGCAACACGTTTTGTTTTCTGACTTTTCTTGGGTGTGATGTCTGTCTGTACTAGGAGATGTGACTAATTACCCTGACGTACCTCAATTAGTCATCCCTGGGATCTCTTCCTTAACCAGGATATGGTCCGTCGATATGATGGTTTACTGTCTGTAGAATCCTCAACCATCAAGGCCACTGACTCCATACTGGCTTTGAGTGGGGTCTTGGTAGAGGGCATCTGAGTAGAAATCAGACATACCATGGGTTCTTAAACCTCAGCAGGTACATCAGAGTCAGAGAGACCAACCGAATCTCTGGCCTAGATCTTTTAAGCTTTTTCTCAAGTGGTGAAGGTAGGAAATGGACATACCTCAGGGTCAGAAATCTCAGCAGGTATATCAATGTCAAAGAAGGCTGTCAGCGTCTCTGGCCTTGGCCTTTTAAGCTATTTCTTAAGTAGTGGAAGTACTTCCAAAGAGGTGGAATCAGCCATCTTGGAGTGGGTCAAGCCTTTGAGATGTTGGGTCTCAAAGAAAGTGTTAAGCAAAGACAGACAGGAGCACAAGGTCTTGAGAACAAAGACTTGCCAGGTGGAACAAGCTTTGTAATCATATTCCACTCCTAAGCAAAAAAAGCATAGAGTGTGCAGTCTTTGTATGGGATATGCCAACCACACATGCACTTATCCATCCTAGATTACATCTGATGCCAGTAAGAATACACAGTTAAGAAAAATAAAGGAAGGTTCCCCAATGGGGCACCTAAGTATTTGAAGCAATGGTACCAATGGCCAAACGATGATCAGTCTGCTGGATAAGAGACCTGCATTTGGGCTGGTGGAGAGACAGCCTGAGGAATTACATTCATACATCTGCCTATATACCACTATGCTTACAAGTTGAGTTTACGCATCAAAAATACGATCTTGGGAAGGTAAAGCTTTGTTACCGAGGCCAGATGACAGTGGTGATAACCCATATGTTGGGAACACTGCAATGATGATTTCAGCAAAGACATCTGAATGTCAATTCCCACAAGTCCCATGGCATCCTGACACCAGGGACAGGATCTGCCTCCCCCCCCTTGACTGCTGATGTACCACACTAATGACACTGTTGGAGTGTACTGTGGCTTACAGAAGTTAGTCCTGGAAGACATTGCAGTGCAAAGAGGATTACCCTCATCTCCAGAATGTTGAGTCTATGTTCCTTGAATTGTCTGTCCCAAAGAATACCCTCCTTACTCTAAGGTAGACATGTCCATGGTAACTGTGATTGTTAGAAGATGTACTTTGTCTAGACTGGATTTGCAAAAGACTTTGAACCGTGAGCTTTAGTGGCTGAGATCAATGTACATGCAGTATTTACTATAGGATTCTCATCTGGAACCTTGTGAATAGAAGCAAATCAACTGTTACTGCCATAAGCCCCAATATCTTCAACATTAAGGCTTCTGACAGCCAATGTTCTCTTTCTGAGCCCTGTCTTCCTCTGCTCTTTTTTGCTTTTTTTCCCATCAGCTGTTAGGAGCCCATTCAAACTAAGCTTACTTTGGTAATGTCCTCTTACCAAATGTTTTACATAGTTCACAACAGGTGCCCAAAATGATCCACCCCAGGAACACAATACAAAGGTCTTATGCATCCTGACGGGATTTTGTGGCCACATTTCACATTTTGTTTTTAATTATGTGGCCTTATCTTTATCCATATTTATCTAGCTGCACTGCCTATCCTTAGACAAAAAAAAAAAACCACCAAAAAATAAACTAAGCCCTAAGAGTCCTAAGTCCACTGCTGATCTTAGCGAGAGAGAGTGTTCAGCTAGACTAAATAATCTCTGATACCAAAAGCACTAGCTACAGAAATATACAAAACATATTCTAGGTTCTACCAAAAAGCTATACTGAGGCTTTTGAAGAAAAGGACAGCTATCGCCCAAATTGCACAGTTTTTAGAAAATATGTTCACGTCTGGATGCCCTGTAAATACCCATGGCTAATGAGATCTGTAGAATAACGGGAAGTGTGGACTGAGGGGAGGAATCCAAGCTTGGGAAAATCCCTGTGGGATGCTGAAGCACATGCTGCTTGTGACAAACAGTCTTGTCTTTGAAGTGGAGGGACTAAATTGTGTAAGATGAGGTAACTAATGTGCTACAGAATATTGAATATCCTCTTGAGCATACAAAGAAAAGTTAGTGCTTCATAAAATAGTTGTTAATTTGCTGCAGATTTACAAAATGTTATATAATGCCCAATAGAAAATAATCTTAATGTCCAGTAAGAAACTAGGTATGACTGGGACTCTGTAATAAAAATCAAGTCAGTTGTAACTCTACTAGGACTGCAAAAATTGAAAACATCTCACCATAAAATAATCTAGTAGCCAAACTATTACAGTAACAAAAATATCTTGTACATTAATAATCAAATAATACTTACAACCAGTAGAGTAAATAAAGTTCAACAAACATCAATAACTGGTCAGCAGTAGAATGATCCATAACAATGTCAGGCAGCATACATAATAAAACAAATTTAAGTTTCTGAAAGAATACCAAAAACAAAGCAATGCAACTGCAAACAAAGTGTTCCGGTATATCTATTAATAATAATTGTCAATTTAACAACTTTCTACAGTTGTCTGCAGACATTTTAGGAAGTTCAACAAACATCAATAACTGGTCAGCAGTAGAATGATCCATAACAATGTCAGGCAGCATGCATAATAAAACAAATTTAAGTTTCTGAAAGAATACCAAAAACAAAGCAATGCAACTGCAAACAAAGTGTTCCGGTATATCTATTAATAATAATTGTCAATTTAACAACTTTCTACAGTTGTCTGCAGACATTTTAGGAAGTAATCAATTTGTCAAAGGAACAAAAGGTAGACGGGAAGAAAGTACAGTTGTGTAAAATCTTACCATAACAGTAGGTGTTCTTCTCTTTACTGTTGCAATATTCTTTATGTAAGGGATCTCCTGCCAAGGATAGCCCAATGTCTGGCCAATATACCAAAGCCTTGGGTACTTACAGGCATCTTATGTCACACCTATGCTCCCCGTGTAAAGCATAAGGCATAAAAGTGATGTATGGATGCACACATTCAGAACTGGAAATGCCCCAGGAGGAAAAGAACATCCCTAAGGACAAGGAAAACGTGGATTCAGAAGAAAAAAGAAAAGAGCCCCCTCAGCCAGAACAGTAAGAAAAGAACAAGGCTAGAGTGAATACTGCAACAGTGAAGAGAAGGACATCTGCTGTAATGGTAAGATTTCACACAACTGTACTATGTCCTTCCATATCACTGTTGCAGTATTCTTCACATAAAGGAGAATACAAAAACTCAAGTGGAAGCCGGGAGGAGGATGGCACAGAACAGCCCTCCAGAAACCTATGCAGGATATCCCTGGCAAAGCCAGCTTTGCCTTTGGAAATAACATCAGACTTGTAATGCTTAGTGAAGGTAAGAACAGAGGACTAAGTAGCAGCCGCAAGGATGGAAATGGTATCCAGACCCTTGAAAAAAAGTATAAAAGAGGAGGGAACAGCCCTGATAGAATGAGCCTTTACTGATGAGGAAAGACATTTTCCATGAAAAGAATAACAAAAAAAATGGCCTTAGTAATCCAGGAAGAGATGATTCGCTTAGAAACAGCCTCATCCAAAGTCCTGGGATGAAAGGAAACAAAAAGCTGCTCAGATTTGCAAATGACTTTAGATTTGACCAAATAACATCTGAGCTATCTACGCAAATCCAAGGTGTGAAGAACCTTCTCACTGGCAGACATCGAGAAGGGAAAAAAAGAGGGAAGATGAATAGACTGATTAAGGGACAACTCATTGACCACTTTGGAAATACAAGAGGGATTACTACAAAGATACACCTTGTCTCTATGGAAAACTAAGAAAGGAGGAATTGCCATGATAGCCTGAAGTTCAGAGACTCTCTTGGCTGAAGTTAGTGCCAAAAAGAGAACAGCCTTCCAAGTACAATGTTGTAAGGAAGATGAAGAAGCGAGCTCAAAAGGAACCGTGTCAATTTTTCAAGAACAAAACTGATGTCTCAAGAAGGCAGAATAGGCTTCCTGGCAGGCCTGATATGAAGGGCACCGTTAAGAAGCTGCTTGTTTCAAATCTAGAGGCCAAAGGAGGACTTAAGGGCAGACAAGCAGAATTTGCTGACAGGTGAGCTTTAACTGAAGAATACACTAACCCAGCATGGAGCAGATCACACAAATAAGAGAGAACCAGAGGAACCTCCACAGACTGGGGATGTGATGGTGAGAGAGGCACCAAACAAAAAATTGCTTCCACTGGGGCATATAAGATTTGCTAGTACTGGGTTTACTGGCCTCCTACAGAACCAAAAGCACATCCTCAGTGGTGCCTGAAAGGTATGAAAACCCTATTACCCACAGCATCAGTTGAAGAGTGGCCAATTGAGGATAGATAACAGATCCTTTGTCTTGTGTGAGAAGATCCACCTGGTGAGGACTTGTGATTGCCCCTGGCAAAGTGAGAAAGAAAGAGGAACCAGTGTTGTCTGGGCCAATGCCTAATCTTGTGCAAGACTCATGACAATAAGGGAAGGGAAGGTGTACAGAAACATCCCCTTCTGAGGAAAAGGCAGGGCGGACACTTTTCAAGCCAGAGGACTTGGGAATCTGGAACAGAATACATGAAGTTGTTTGTTCAGAGTGAAGGCACAAAGATCTACCTGAGTAATACCCCAATGATGGACAATGTCCAGGAACACATCTCTGTAAAGCATCCAATCGTGAGCTTGTGTGCTGGACCTGCTCAAAGAACCACTAGATTGTGCTCCCGGGGAATGTAAACTTCCTGAAGAGTCACTTGATAGTGGACAGCTAGACCCAAACCTGAACAGCCATTCTGCAAAGAAGATAGGAAATTGTACTCCTTTGTTTGTTGACATACCATATCAATGGGGTATTGTCTGTGAAAACTTTATGGGACACAGGCTGAAAGATGGAATGAAAATCATGAAGAGCCAGAAGTAGAGCTCTCATCTCCTTTACACTGATGCAGTCTGACCTCTGATAAAGAGGCCAGAGATCTTGAATCTTTAGGGGTCGAAGGAGACACCCCATCCCCTGTATGAGGCATCTGTAAAGAGCTCCTGAACTGGGACTGGAACTTGGAAAGGAAGCCCTGGGATGACAGAAAGTTGATGAATCCACAACTGAAGCTTGAGCCTGAGATGGGGAAAGAAAGGTACCGGGAAGTTGAGGGGTGGCAATGTTGGAGTCACACTGACTTGAAGTACCACTGAAGCTTTCTCATGCGGAGCCTGGCCAGAGGTAGAATGGGAATGGTAGAAGCCATGAACCCGAGAACCTTGAGAAAATCCCTATCTATGACAGATGCCAGAGGAAGAAGAGACTAGAAAAAGGCTGTGAGAAACAGGGCCTTGGGGAGAAGTAGAGATGCCAGCATGGGAATGGTCTGACATCTACAGCCAAGGAACATATGATCCTAAGAAGACGTCAGAGCTGACTTCTGAAAGCTTATGGTGAACCCCAGACTCAGTAACAGGAAACATAGTAAATTGGAGATCCTTAAGCAGAGCTTTGGGGGAAAGAGCTTGAATGAGCAGATCTTTCAGATTGGGGAAGATCTGAACACCTCAACTGCAAAAGGCAGTGACAAGAGCGAGGAATTGGTGAATACCCCTGAGGCAGCAGGGAGGCCAAAAGAATAAGCAGAAACCTGAAAATGTGAGGAAGAAACAGAGAAATGTAAAAATTTCCTAAAAAGGGAATGGATGGGGATATGAAGGTAAGCATCCTTGAGATCCAGAGAGACTAGAAAGGCCTAAGGTAGAAGATGGGGAAATAATGGACATTTGGTGAATACCCCTAAGGCAGCAGGGAGGCCAAAAGACAAAGCAGAAACCTGAAAATATGAGGAAAAAACAGAGAAATGTAAAAATTTCCTAAAAAGGGAATGGATAGGGATATGAAGGTAAGCATCCCTGAGATCCAGAGAGACCAGAAAAGCCTAGGGTAGAAGATAGGGAAATAATATTTGTAGAGACAACATCCGAAAGGAAGCAATCTTGAAAAAGGAGATGAGCCAGGAAAGATCAAGAATTGGTATATATGTGCCCTCCTTTCTGGGGACCAAAAACACTCTGGAATAAAAACCCCTCCCCAACTTGGGGAGAAGGCACAGACTGAATGGTGTCCTGAACCAAAGGAGAATGAAGCACCTCTGGGGAAAAAAAGTTGTTCCCAAGGAGGTTGAAGAATGAACACAAAGGGGGGAAGGGACTTCCAAACCATAAAATATCCCTGGTGGATAATGGACAGAACACAAGAATCTGAAGTGATTCTTACCCAATTTGGAAGAGAAAGGGAAAGGTCAAGCGGGATAAGCTGATTCTTCCAACAGAACAAGGCGGACTAGGATTACCCAATTTGAGGAAGTAATTTAGAAAAACACAGTTAAGGCTCGTATACATAGCACAAGCATAAAACTACAAGTCAAAGTGGAAAGGAATGATGATGATACGGGGGGAAGCTCAAGAAATAAAGAGAGATTGGGATTTTGGATGCAGATTCTTAAGGAGAATAACAAAAATCATACAGATATTACATTAATAAAATAGCATGGAGTATTCTAAGAACTAAACCAGCATGAGACTGGAGAAAATAGATTCTGTTGATAGAGATGACTGTGGTTAGCGATACAGATAATAGATAAGAGGGGGCTGGAATTTATTGGAGAAAACTGGCAAAGGATCCAAGGTATTGGGAGCAAATAACTAGAAAGGGAAATGTAATAGAATGGAAAGAAACCAAGAATTTATTTGAACTGCACGTTAGAGATTGACTCCCCTATCAAGGACTGATAGAGTACAGGCAAAGAGAAAGAAATAGGGGAGTCCTAAATGAAAGACCAGCACCGGTAGAGTTTTTAATTTAATCTAGAACAGAAGTTGCCATTAAAAAGGAATAACTAGTAGAGCATATACAATATTGCATGATAATTATAAGACTCAGTCAGATGAGTTAAGAAAGGATTGGGGAGAGATTTGATAAGCAAGTCACAAAAAGACAATGGAGGATATATGTATATCTTCTAAATATGCAACAAAGTCTAGAAGATTTGGGATCTTTGCCTAGAAGTGTTTACATACGTATTTTATACCCCAAGTAGATTCCAAAGAATTTTTCCTCTCTTGGATAGCAAATGTTGGAGGTG
This sequence comes from Protopterus annectens, assembly GCF_019279795.1. NCBI lineage: Eukaryota > Metazoa > Chordata > Ceratodontiformes > Protopteridae > Protopterus > Protopterus annectens. Next base: position 55,717,620 of record NC_056751.1, on the reverse strand, counting down.
TGATGGGCAAGAAAGGGGTGGCTGGGAACATATTTTTTGGGAGTGTAATGAGCTGCCAGATTTTAGGGATTCCCTGTGGACTGCTCTATCAGAGATGTTGGGTGAGCGGACTGGATTGACTGGAGAGATGATTTTTTTTTAGCTCAATACAGAATCGGAATTGCCTAGACATAGTAAAGCCTTGCTGAGACTAATTATAGCGGCTACCAAAAAAGCAATTACTAGTAAATGGAAATCAGAGTCTAGACCAACTTCACTACAAGCTGTGAATATAGTAACAGGGGTCTACTTCAGAAGGACAAAATACCAGTAGACCGACATTTAAAAGACAGATACGAAAAAACGAACATTTACAATCCTGAAAAGTCACATTGCCGACTATCAAATGACCAACATTCACAATCCCGATACCCAAAACACCATCATAAACCAACCACATGTGCGATCTGTCCCACCACCGGGGTAACCATGTACATCCAAGAAAACAAAATAATACAAATCACACTTCCACTTTACAAATATCCAAACTGAAAAGTATTCCAAAATCAAACTAAACATAGTGCTCTATATCACATTTCTTTACTAAATTTACTTCTAACTTAAAACTCATTGCACATTTCTTAAATTAAGCAATTCTACACTATTCACAGCTCTTCCATTACATTCACACACTGCTTAATATTTGCAACTGCAGTATTTCCTTCTATTTCTACATTTCTCTAAATACTGCATACAACCATCTAAATTACATTTCCTTACTTTTTCATGAAATGAAACTATAACCCATACTTCCAAACACTCCTGCACTTTCCTACAACACGTCTGCCAAGTTTTTAACACATTCATTACTTACTACAAATATTTAAAGTGACAGAACACAATATAAGCAGACTATGTTCTCATCTCCGTGATTCAACTACACAGCAGTTAAATTGCTACTTATTAGGTAAACACCAACACTTATTTTATTTGTAATATTTACATTTTAGCAGGGGACTGTGCTCCCTCGCACCCCCCAAACCTCCTGCAAATTAAATATATCAACTCCGAGATCACACTACATAGTAGAAGAAAGCAAAGTTGTGTAAAATCTTAGCATAACAATAGGTGTCCTTCCCTTCACTGTTGCAGTATTCTTTACTAAAAGGGATCCCCTGCCAAGAGAAGCCCTACTTCCAAGCATACCTCTCAAGTGTACCTCATCAGGAGGAACATACCACATTTGGGGTCTTAAAAAGTTCACGTTCCTCGAAATTCCTCAAAGTTCCACACTGAAAGACTCTGTCACACATTCAGTGTTAGGAATTTTTTTAAGTGAAATCCATTGTAAATAGAAATTAATCATATTAATTCATTAATCATATTAATTCATTAAAAGATCTTCTTTATAAGTAAAACCAGCATATTTTAACCATCCTATAACCTTCCTAGCCGAAGTTGTTAGTAAGGCATTAGTATGTGTTCCACATTTTGCCCATTTGTTCCACATTATGAGGGCAAGTGTTCCTCAGTTTGGAGATGGAAGGTTGAGAGCAATGCTTCCAAGCCAGTATATCAAAGCCTAAGGTTTTCAAGGATGCCGTATGTCATACATATGCTCCCCGCTCACTGAGTAAGACATAAAGGTGGCATACAGATGTACATAACTCAGAAATGAAAAGCCTCAGAAGGAACAACAGTTCAAGGAGAAACGGAGGAACATCTGCATCCAGAAGGAAAAAAGAAAAAAGGAGTAGAGAAAAAAGGGAGGGGCAGGACATCTACTGTTATGGTAAGATTTTACACAACTGTACTATGTCCTTCCACATCACTGTTACAGTATTCTTTAATAAAGAAAGAGTACAACAGCACAAGAGGAAACTTGGGAGGAGGAAGGCCCAGCAGAGCTCTCAAGAAACCCATGCAGGACAGCCCTGGAAAGGCCAGATCTAGCCCTGGAAACTACATCCAGCTTGTAATGTTTAGTAAAGGTATGGATAGAAGACCAAATAACAGCCTCAAGGACAGAATTGCTATCCAATCCTTTGAAAAAAAGCACCAGAAAAAAACCACAGCCCTAGCAGAATGAGCTTTTACAGGAGCAGAAAGGCTTTTCACATGAAAGGAGTAACAAAATGAAATGGTCTTAGAGATCCATGAAGAAATAAGTTTGCTTAGAAACAGCCAAACCTAGAGATCTAGAATCAAAAGAAACAAAATGTTGCTTAGACTTGCGAATGGCCTTAGTCTTACTCGAACAATATCAGCGCAGTCTTTGCAAATCTCATTAGCGAAGAACCTTCTCACTGGCAGACTGTGGAGAAGAGAAAAAAAAGTGGACAAATTAACAGACTGATTAAGAGACATTTCATTAACCACCTTGGGCATAAAAGAAGGATTAGAATGAAGTGACACCCTGTCCCTATGAAAAACTAAAAAAGGAGGGACAGGCATAAGGGCCTGAAGCTCAGACACCCTTCTAGCTGAAGTAAGGGGTCAAAAGAAGAACAGTCTTCCATGTAGAATGCTGCAAGGAAGCTGAAGCTGCAGCCTCAAAAGAAGCCTGAGTCAATCATTCAAGAACAAAATTAAGGTCCCAGGAAGGAGGGACAGGTTGCCTAATATGAAGGGCGCCTTTAAAAATTGTTTGACCTTAAACCTTAAGGCTAAAGGAGAAGTCAAACAAGCAGAAACAGCTGAAAGGTGAGCTTTAAATGAAGACGCCAACCCAGCATGGAGCAATCCACACAAATAAGAGAGAACCAGAGGAATCTCCACAGAAAGTAGATCCTGGATGACAGCAAGGCACCAGACAGAAAATCTCTTCCATTTGGACAAATAAGATTTCCTGGTAGTGGATTTCCTGGCCTCCTGCATGACCTAGAGCACGTCCTTAGAAAACAAATGCGCCTAAAGAGGATCAAAATCCTATCACCCACAGTGTCAGATGAAGAGTGGGCAAGTGAAGATGGATGAGAGACCCCTTGTCTTGTGTGAGTAGTTCCACCCTGTGAGGTAACCTGCAGTGACTGCCCTTCACTAGGTGCAGAAGAAAAGGAAACCAATGCTGTCTGGGCCAAAAGGGAGTAACCAACAAGATTTTGGGAGAGTCCTGTTCTATCTTGAACAGGACCCTTGGTATGACAGGATAGGAGGGAAGGCATAGAGAAACACCCCTTTCCAAGAAAAAGAGAGGGCACCCACCTTCCATGCCAGAAGACAAGGGACACTGGTGCAAAAAAAGAGGAAGTCTGTTCAGAGGAGAGGCAAAAAGATCTACCTGAGGAGTACCCCACTGGTGGACAATGTCCAGAAACACATCTCTATGAAGCATCCACTTGTGAGTCTATGTTATGGACCTGCTCAGACAGTCTGCCACAAGGGTCTGTTCTGAAGGAATATAAACAGCTTGAAGAGTTACCTGATTCTGGACAGCCAGATCCCAAACCTGAAGAGCTAGTCTGCACAAGAGGGAAGACCATGTTCTTCCTTGCTTGCTGGTGTACCACAGGACTGTGGTATTGTTTGCAAAGATTTTTAGAGGCCCTGGAAGGAGCAAAGTATGAAAAGCTTGAAGTGCAAAGAGGACAGCTCTCATCTCTTTGATGTTGATATGGTCAGCCCTCTGACAAAGGGACCAAAGGACCTGAACCTTTATAGGGCCAAAAAAAGCTGCCTATCCCACATTTGAGGCATCTGAACAAAGGTCCTGAGCGTGGACTGGGGGCTGAAAAGGAAGCCCTGGGTTGAGAGACAGATGATGAATCCACCACTGAAGCTCTAGCTTGAGGCATGAAAGAAGAGGAACTAGAAAGTACAAAGGGTGAGAATGTTGAAGCCAAACTGACTTTAGGAACCACTGTAGCTTTCTCATATACAGCCTGGCTACAGGAAGCACAGGAATGGTGGAAACCATGAAATTCAGAACCCTTAGAAATTCCCTGGCCGTAACCTGAAGAAGAAGGGATTGAAAAAAGGCAGTTAGAGTCAGAGCCTTGGGAGGTGGCAGGGATACCAGCATAGGAATGGATCCTGAGAAGGAGGCAGGAAGGATTTCTGGAAATTTACTGTAAACCCTACACCTTGCAAGAGGAAAACAGTGTAGTGGAGGTACTAAAGCAGGGTCTCTGGACAGGAAGCCTGAATGAGCAGGTTGTCTAAGTAAGGAAAGATTTGCATTCCCCCTCATCCTGCAAAAGGCAATCATAGGATCAAGGCATTTGGTGAAGAACCTTAGGGCAGTAGAGAGGCCAAAGGACAATAATACAACTGAAAATGCAATGAAGAAACAGAGAAATGTAAAAATGTATTGAAAACCAAGTAAAAAGCAGCACTGGAGACCACGTAGTTCAAGTACAAACAGTTTATTAGCAAAACCACACCACGGACATAACAACAAAACACATTAACGCTACACAATTCCTTATATGTTTTCGTCACCAAATAATTTTATCAGATGAGATACTGAGAACACATTAGGCGTTAATAAATACCTATCCTAATTTAAATGAACCAATCATGTAGTGAATAAAGGTGCAACCATTTTAAATAGTAAAAAAAAATAAATATCTTGAATCACAAAGTACATTAATAAAAATGTGTCAGAAACTTTAAAATTATTTAAAAGACAATTTACATTAAATAAAAAAACAAATGTTATAAAAATAAATGTAAATATGTAAGATGTTTAAAATGCGTTTAAAACTGAATGAACAATCCTGCACCCTCTAGTGGATAACAATGGGTATATACCCATTCTAAAAAACTTCAATTGATTATATTAAAGTTACTACAGTTTTGCAGCCCTCAATTTAAGGACTGGTTTGAAGGATAGCATGTCATTCAAACCTGGACTGGTACATGCATCCAAAGTTATTTGCCAATGTAGTTCTCTATATTCAATCATATTTTCCCAGGGGCCACCTCTAGGGTCAATAGGCACCACTTCAATAACAAAAATTTGATAAATTACTTGTGGGCAAGATAGAAGATGTCTATATAGAGCATTACTTTCATTCTTTTTCCAAATCTTGTATAAATGCTCATATATCCTCTGTCTAAATTTTCTTTCCATCTTGCCAGCATAAAATGAACCACAGGTCCCACAAATAACAATATATATATATTACCCCAGTTGCATCACAATTTGCATAGCCCCTGGTAGATATATCTATACCTCTAACATTCAAGTATGTTTCCCCTGTAAAAACATAACTGCATTGGCTACAATGCCCACACCTGTGAGTACCATTTTTGATATTTTGAAAAGGTCTAAGCTTGTTGTTATATGCACCACCCTCTAATCTATTCTTGATGTTCCGACCTTTTTTATATACACATTGTAAAGGTTTATCAAATATAATACCTAAATCTGATAATGCAGAATATTTCTCCCATTCTTTATCAATAAGTTGTTTGATCAGGTGTGATTCACCACTATAGGTAATGGTCAAAACTGATTTAAATAATTTCTCTCCAGTAGTCATGTTATTGTTATTAGTGTTGACTACATCCAGTCTACCTACAATTGGGGCAAATCAACCTTCTCTGCCTTCACATACATCTTTCAAAACATCCAACAACAGTGCACTGGGATAATCTCTATCCTGGAACATTGCCAGTATGAAATCACATTCTACCTTAAAATCAGAACTTTCTGAGGTCATTCCACTGGCCCAAACCAATTGGCCCTTTACTACACCCCTTTTCTGTTGTGGTGGGTGTGCACTAGTGTAGTGAAGGTACGAATTGGAGAAAGTCTGTTTTCTTTGAATTCTAGATTTGTAACCATTATTGGTCTTTTGAATATTAACATCAAGATAAACTAACTTCATAATTAAGTTATGTAAATCTAAGAAAATTTGTGGTGGAGGAAATATAATCAATCCATTTTGAAAATTCATGGTCAGTACCATTCCAGAACAAACAAATGTCCAAAAACCGCACATAAAGGTTCCAATATTGCCTAAAATCTGATTCTAAAACACATTTATTTTCCCAATATAGGAGTATAATATTGGCGTAGATGGGGGCACAATGAGCTCCCATTTCTACTCCTTTAAGTTGTTTGTAATACTCTCCTTGAAAGAAAATAAAATTGTTTTTTAAAACTAAATCCATTAATATTAAACAAGTACGGAATACATTTATAGATAAATCTGTACAATCAGCTAAAAATTCCTCAAACCAACTAAGTCCTAAATCATAAGGAATACAAGTGAACAGATCAACCACATCTAAGGTGATAAAAGCTTTTGTATTAAAAGCATAATCATTTTGAATACGTCTTAAAAAAAATCCCAAGAATCTCTAAGGATATTCTGATTCTTAAAAACTATGTTTTTCAAGTGGTGATCTATGTATTTTGCCAGGGGAGCTGTCGCTGACCCCTCAACCGAAACAAGTCTAGGTGGGGGGGGGGGGGTCATCAAGGTTTTTATGTACCTTGGGAATGCCAAAGATGGAGGGCACCCTGGGCTTATCTACATGTAAAAAGTTATGTCTCAAAATCTATGAGCCCCTCCATCACCAGGTCATTTAAGAATATATAAATCTTTTTATAAGCTAAATTAACTTCATTCAAGGAAACACGAGCATAAGTCTCGTCATCATTTAACAATTCAAACATTTTACTCTCATAACAGATCTGGTCCATTAGAACTGTCCCCCCCACCCTTATCAGGTTTCATAGTTCTAAGATTCCGTTTGCCCCTAAAATTGTGCAATATATCCTTCTCGACTTTAGTTATGTTTGGAATAACTGTTGTGTTTCAGTATTTCCCTCAACTCCTTCTCAACCATTTGCTCAAAATTTTTGAGCTGAGGATGCAAGGGAGGATTGAATAAACTTTTCTTGTATAAAACAGTACCACTATTCTTTTTCTCCTGTCCATTAAAAAATAACTCAAGTTTTTTTGTCTAATAAATAATTTGAATTCAATTAACAAGTTCAGCAAATTACTCTTTACCCTTGGTATAAAAGTGAAACCCTTGGAAAATAAAGAAAAAATGTTCTTTAGAGAGGGCAATGCTGTTATAATTAAAACTATTAAAGCCTTTGTAGGTACAAACAACCATTCTGCTGGATTTCATCATCATGATCTACCTCTAGTGGGTTCTCTGCTGCTGGACTCCCCACCCTTTCTGTGTTTGATTTCCATAACTGTAATTCACCACCCCCTTCTCTCTCAACCTCTCTGACCTCCTCAGGGGTGGGTACTGGGAAAGGTCCTGAAAGTTTAAATTTTCATTGTCGTTACATTCCAAGTTAGCCCCGTGTGTCCATTTTGTCATGTAATCCCTCCCATGAAAGATACTATTACCATTAAAAGGTTTTGGTTTGGGATAATGAATCTTATTAGTATAGTCATTAATATCCCTCTCAATTTTAATAAACTTTCTATCCTGTGTTTTTTACACCTTGATTCAATGTTGTTCAACATATCATTGTACTTCACCTTCTCAGTATCTGCACTAAATAATAAATCGTTAATAATATTATTATTCAAACATCAATTTCTTTATACAAATTTTCCATTTCAAATTGATTGTTCTTAATAATAGCTTTCATAATGTCTGCACCACATCTATCGAACACCATGATGAGATCGTGGTGAAACAGAATTTTCTCTGACATTTAGGGTATTTACTAACCCTCAAACGTTTAGGAACAATTTTTAATTTTAAACAGCATTTTAAATAAGCATTGTAAATTTCCCATGCTTTATATTTATAAAGTAAATTATCTAATTTACTTATCTTGTTAGCATGGGTTTCATTGCCAGTTACAGTCTTGGTGGTGTTATTAAAATCCACCCTATAATTTAAAATATCTTGAAAATGTCTGTGTACCTGGTAACCGTGCCTCGTCTAAACGAGAAGGTTGACCATTATGTCCGCTTCCAAACCCCGTGTTCGTAGGAGAATTAGTACTGTTTTCCCAGCCAAAAAGATGTTGGGAAAATCTTAGGTTTTTTAAGATGTTAAGATAACACCACCAAGACTGTAACCAACAATGAAACCTATGCTAACAAGATAAGTAAATTAGATAATTTACTTTATAAATATAAAGCATGGGAAATTGACAATGGTTATTTAAAATGCTGTTTAGAATTAAACATTGTTCCTAAGTGTTTGAGGGTTAGTAAATACCTTAACAAAGTCATAGAAGATTCTCAGTTTCACCACAATTTATCATGGCGTTTGATAGATGTGGTGCAGACATTATGAAAGCTATTATTAAGAACAATCAATTTGAAATGGAAAATTTGCATAAAGAAATTGATGTTTCATCATGGCATTCGATAGATGTGGTGCAGACATTATGAAAGCTATTATTAAGAACAATTTGAAATGGAAATGTGTATAAAGAAATTGATGTTTTGAATAATAATATTATTAACAATTTATTATTTACTGTAGATACTGAGAAGGCGAAGTACAATGATATGTTGAACAACACTGAATCAAGGTATAAAAAAACACAGGATAGAAAGTTTATTAAAATTGAGAGGGATATTAATAAATATACGAATAAGATTCATTATCCCAAACCAAAACCTTTTAACGGTAATAGTATCTTTCATGGGAGAGATTACACGACAAAATGGACAAACAGGGATAACTTGGAATATAACGACAATGAAAATTTAAACTTTCAGGACCCTTCCCAGTACCCACCCCTGAGGAGGTCAGAGAGGTTGACAGAGAAGGAGGTGGTGAATTACAGTTATGGAAATCAAGCACAGAAAGGGTGGGGAGTCCAGCGGAGAACCCACTGGTGGTAGATCATGGTGATGGAATCCAACAGGATGGAGTTATTTGTACCTACAAAGGCTTTAATATTTTTAATTATACCAACATTGCCCTCTCTAAAGAACATTTTTCTTTATCTTCCAAGGGTTTCCCTTTTATACTAAGTGTAAAGAGTAATATGGTGAACTTGTTAATTTAATTCAAATTATGTATTGGACAAAAAAAACCTTGAATTATTTTTTAATTGACAGGAGAAAAAGAATAGTGGTACTGTTTTATACAAGAAAAGTTTATTCAATCCTCCCTTGCATCCTCAGCTCAAAAATTTTGAGCAAATGGTTGAGAAGTAGTTGAGGGAAATACTAAAACACAACAAAGTTATTCCAAACATAACTAAAGTCGAGAAGGATATATTGTACTATGTTAGGGACAAACGGAATCTTAGATCTATGAAACCTGATAAGGGTGGGGGGACTGTTCTGATGGACCAGATCTGTTATGAGAGTAAAATGTTTGAATTGTTAAATGCTGACGAGGCTTATGCTCGTGTTTCCTTGAACGAAGTTAATTTAGCTTATAAAAAGATTTATATATGTTTAAATGACCTGGTGATGGAGGGGCTCATAGATTTTGAGACTTATAACTTTTTACATGTAAATAAGCCCAGGGTGCCCTCCATCTTTGGCATTCCCAAGGTGCATAAAAACCTTGCTGACCCCCCACTTAGACCTATTGTTTCGGTCGAGGGGTCAGTGACAGCTCCCCTGGCAAAATACATTAGATCGCCACATGAAAAACATAGTTTTTAAGAATCAGAATATCCTTAGAGATTCTTGGGATTTCTTAAGACGTATTCAAAATGATTATGCTTTACATACAAAAACTTTTATCACCTTAGATGTGGTTGATCTGTTCACTTGTATTCCTCATGATTTAGGACTTAGTTGGTTTGAGGAATTTTTAGCTGATTGTACAGATTTATCTACAAATGTATTCCGTACTTGTTTAACATTAATGGATTAAGTTTTAAAAAACAATTTTATTTTCTTTCAAGGAGAGTATTACAAACAACTTAAAGGCGTAGCAATGGGGGCTCATTGTGCCCTCATCTACGCCAAAATTATACTCCTATATTGGGAAAATAAATATGTTTTAGAATCAGATTTTAGGCAATATTGGAACCTTTATGTGCGGTTTTTGGACATTTCTTTGTTCTGGAATGGTACTGACCATGAATTTTCAAAATTTATTGATTATATTTCCTCCACCACAAATTTTCTTAGATTTACATATCAACTTAATTGTGAAGAGTTGGTTTATCTTGATGTTAATATTCAAAAGACCAATAATGGTTACAAATCTAGAATTCACAGAAAACAGACTTTCTCCAATTCGTACCTTCACTACACTAGTGCACACCCACCACATCAGAAAAGGGGTGTAAGTAAAGGGCCAATTGGTTTGGGCCAGTTGAATGACCTCAGAAAGTTCTGATTTTAAGGTAGAATGTGATTTCTTACTGGCAATGTTCCAGGATAGAGGTTATCCCAGTGCACTGTTGTTGGATGTTTTGAAAGAAGTATGTGAAGGCAGAGAAGGTAGATTTGCCCCAATTTTAGGTAGACCGGATGTAGTCAACACTAATATAACAATAACAACATGACTACTAGAGAGAAGTTATTTAAATCAGTTTTGACCATTACCTATAGTGGTGAATCACACCTGATCAAATAATTTATTGATAAAGAATGGAACACATTTTCTGCATTTTCAGATTTAGGTATTATATTTGATAAACCTTCACAATGTGTATATAAAAAAGGTCGGAACATCAATAATATATTAGAGGGTGGTGCATACAACAACAAGCTTAGACCTTTTCAAAATATCAAAAATGGTACTCATGTGTGGGCATTGTAGCCAATGCAGTTGTGTTTTTACAGGGGAAACATTATACTTGAATGTTAGAGGTAGAGATATATCTACCAGGGGCTATGCAAATTGTGATACAATTGGGGTAATATATATTATTTGTGGGACCTGTGGTTCATTTTATATTGGCTAGATGGAAAGAAAATTTTGACAGAGGATATATGAGCATTTATATGAAATTAGGAAAAAGAATGAAAGTAATGCTCTATATAGACATATTCTATCTTGCCCACAAGCAATTTATCAAATTTTTTGTTATTGAAGTGGTGCCTATTGACCCCAGAGGTGGCCCCTGGGAAAATATGATCGAATATAGAGAACTACACTGGCAAATAACTTTGGATGCATGTACCAGTCCAGGTTTGAATGACATGCTAATCCATCAAACCAGTCCTTAAATTTAGGGCTGCAAAACTATAGTAACTTTAATATAATCAATTCAAGTTTTTTTAGAATGGGTATATACCCATTGTTATCCACTAGAGGGTGTAGGATTGTTCATTCAATGTTAAACACATTTTAAACATCTTACATATTTACATTTATTTTTGTAACATTTGTTTGTTTTTTATTTAATGTAAACTGTCTTTTAAAGAATTTTAAAGTTTCTGACACGTTTTTATTAATGTACTTTGTGATTCAAGATATTTATTATTTTACTATTTAAAATGATTGCACCTTTATTCACTACATGATTGGTTCATTTAAATTAGGATAGGTATTTATTAACGCCTAATGTGTTCTCAGTATCTCATCTGATAAAATTATTTGGTGACGGAAACGTATAAGGAATTGTGTAGCGTTAATGTGTTCTGGCATTATGTCCGTGGTGTGGTTTTGCTAATAAACGGTTTGTGCTTGAACTATGTGGTCTACGGTGCTCTTTTTTACTTGGTTTATAGTACTGTGGTTGGAGCATTGTGCCATTTTCGTTTTTTGGATTTAAAAATGTACTGAAGCAGGGATGGATAGGGATGTGAAGATATGCATGCTTGAGATTCAGACAGACTAGGAAAGCCTGAGGTAGAAGAGGAAACCAGATCTGAAGAGACCATATTTGAAAAAAAGGAGCCTTTAGAAAGGTGTTGAGCTGGGAATGATCCAAAATGGGCCTGCAGGTGCCTTCTTTCCTGGGAACCAGAAATATTCTGGAATAAGCCCTTTTCCTCTTTGAGAAGTAGAAACTGCTTGGATGGTGCCTTGAGACAAAAGGCTCTGAAGTACATCCAGAAAAAAGTGCAGCTGTTCTGGAAAAGGAGACTTCTAAGTAGTAGGAGTCTGAGTAAACTTAGCAGGAGGAGCCCTTCTAGAACCCTTCTTACCTTTGAAAGTAGGACAAGACTGTCAACAAACAAAGGCAGGTTTGGAACGATAATTCCTCTGAAATTTGGGAACAGGGAAAACAAAAATATGTTTAAATTCTTGCATAGCCTTATCTTTCTGCAGGGACTAAAAAAGCTCAACAGCTACATAACCAAAGAGAATTTTTATTGTCAAAAGGAGCATCCATTAATTTAGTCTTAACATTATCAAGCAAAGGTTAGAGACGAAGCCAAGAATAATTTCTTAACACAAAACCAAAGGCAGCAGCTCTAAAAGAAGCAGCAGATGCATCATAATTGCATTTAATAGAATGACGGGCCATTTGAGAAGAGCAGCCCAACAAACAGAGGGCTGAAGCCTTCCCCCTCAGAATCAGGAAGGTCAGAAATAACCTGATAAGCTTGAAAGAGAAGAGCTAAAACATACCTGATCAGACAGGTCTGGTAGTTAATAGCCCAAACCAACAATGTAGCAGCAATGTACACCTTTTTGTCAAGCCTTTCAATGGCTCTACTCTCCTTGTCAGAAGGAAGTCATTTAGTGGAAGGCAACAGCTTAGGTTTGTCAGAAGAAACTCTGCCAAAAGAGGGGTTAGCAGAAGGAAATTTGTAAGGAAACTTGCAATCATCAGGTACCTTATAAAATCTATCAGGTTTTTTAGGGGGTTGGGGAGGGGCTGGTAATCAGGAGCCTGAGAAGCTGCTGATAAAAAGTGTCCAACAATGCAGCAAGGACAGGAGGGGCAGCAGAAGGCTTAGGAGATTCCATCTGGAGGAGGTCATAATACCTCTTATGGAAGTCAGAAACCTGGGTACACTCCCATTTAAAGAATTCCATCATACCAGAGATAGTATTCTCCAAAGGAAAGTTCTTCAACAGGAGAGTCTGGAATAATGGAGTCCTCCTACTCAAAACCATAATCTAATGGAGAAGGAATCTGAGAGGAATAAAACAAAGACTATTCTTCACAGTCCAAGTCCTCATCAGAAGAGTCCTGCTCTCTAGGCCTTTTAAGAGGAATATATGACTGGGGGACAGGAACAGAAACTCCTTGGGGAAGCTTCAAGGCCATGAGTGCATTAAATCACCCATGTGTGAAATCCTGCCATTCATGCCGACAATCCTTAGGAGCATGGGAAATCCGTTTTGTATTATGTTTCATTTTAAAGGGACATCAGCCCTAAACATCTTAGGAGGTTTGGACCCTTGCTAACACTCAATCAATGCAGTGAGAATCTCCTCCCTAGCAAGAATCCACCAGAACACCCCTCAGATATGATCAGCTGCAGTTGCCCTTCATCATCTGTAATGGATGTCTGCAGAACCTTTAAGGACATGCGAGAAGCCGGATCTATATTGGCCTCCAAAGCTGTCACAGCACAGGAATTCGACGGAATAGCCAGATGATCCTCCAAGCTTTCACCAGCTTCGGGAGAGACATCCAGGAGTACAGCAGCTGAATCTGACCTAACTTTTTTGGTTGTCTTCTTGGCAGATGGTTGACCCTCGCGCCAGGATGATTCCAGCATCGCACCCTGCGCCAACAATGTAAGACGCAGGTTCTCTAGGTAGATAGACAAGGACAAGAGATGACTACAAAGAATCTTACGGACAAATGTTTGACAAATCGGGCGCAACGTATGGTCATAAAAAGCACCCAAGCAAAACAAACACTGCTTGTGATGGTCCTTATGAGTAATCTATCTCCCATACTGACATTTTCCCTTTCTGCATGACATGGACCTTAGAAAGAAAAAGAACAAAGACAAGATAAGAAGAAAACCAATGGGCACTTGTATGAAAACGGCTTGATAACTAGCAAAAAAAAGTATTCAGACCAATGATCAAAGATGGCGTTCAGACTGGCTGCCAAGATGTTCTGAGGTATGTATGTCACTTTTATGCCCTACGCCATAAGCAGGGAACATACATGTGACATATGACATCCTTAAAAACCTAAGCCTTTGGTATATTGGTCAGACATTGGGCTACACTTGGCAGGAGATATTTAGTAAAGAATACTGCAACAGTGATATGGAAGGACATCTAGAAGATGAACATCTTGAATTTGGTTACCTTTAAAAAATCTATGCAGTCTGAAAAGGTCCTGGATGGGTTCCAAGGGCTCAACCAGAACAGAAAGGGCCTGGAATAGAAATCAAGTTTTTGATCCCCCTAAGAAATTTCTCCATTCTTCCCCAGACAAACACTTTGAAACTGGTGGAATATTACTTCACCAGTCTAATACATACTCTACAGTAAATTTCTGTAATCAAATGTTAGTTGGGGCATTAGACTATGGAGTGGGTGCATTGATCTCTGGCATCAAGCCTACCACTCCAATGGAAAGCAATCCCTTTTCATATGGAGCCTACCAAATTTTTAAAAAAAGGCTCTTTCTTCTGTACATTATATATCAAAGCTATTAGAATGCAGTATTTGTGTTAGAAACTTTCCATACCTATAAATGTTTGAGTATTTCCACTGTTGCAGTAGTGGTAACTTCTTGGGACTTCTGATGCAAAGGAATCTACCACTGGGCCTGACTTCGACAGCTTTGCACTCTTCCCCCCCTTCTGGCTATGTGGACTCCCTCCCACCTGAACATCAGCAAGTCAGCGGGGTAAGAAGGTTGCTTGCCTGTGTCATATTTAGTTCCTTTTTGCCTTGGTTCCCTCTAGTGTTGAGATCTGAGACCACAACACAAATGGTTCTGTACGACATGGGCCACTGACCATGATGCTCAACCAGAAGGGACCTGCTAAATTAACTTTTCAAACATGAGGTCAACATTGAGAGGAAGGGTGTCTTATAAGGATGAAAGAAGAGGAGGCTGTAGGGTTGCCACCTTTTCAAATGCCCAAAGTGGGACATTTTTGGTACAAATGACAGATTTTGCAAGGTGAAACATACCCATTTGTCAGTACCAAGGACAGAACTTCACTTTTTTGCATAAATAAATGCTTATTGTTGTAGCAATTTAGTTGCTTATTCTGTTTCTTATAACATTTAGGGGTTTCAGATACAGAATAACTGTTTTATGCAACTATTGCATAAAATATAGGAAATAATTTTGTCCTAAAATCTCACATTTGCCATTTTTTCAATTTTTTGTGGGACACAACTGCCCAAAGAGGGACTGTCCCTCACAATGAGGGACAGGTGATAACCCTAGGAGGCCGAGGACTAGGAATGTGTGCATACATATTCAAACTCTAAGGAGAGTCCAAGAACAGAAAGGAAATGAGGGATGGAGGTAGGTAAACACCACTGCAACATGGGACTTACTTGAATATCTACAATTACAGTAACATGTTCATCATTCCCACTACTGTAATAGCTTTTAGGCTATATGGATTGTTTCCCTGCCTAGGAAACAACAGCATCCACAAAGCTCTGGCTCACCCCAAACTCCTTCACTCTGACTGGTGATTGGCTAGCCCTAAAAGGGGAAATCAGCAGTTACAGTAAAGATTTCTTCAGGACTTCCTTGCCCATACAGACAGAAGAGCCTAACAAACCTGAAAAAAAAAAAACAACAAAGAAACATATCAAGTAAAAACACACACGACCCTACTTCATATCCAAATAACTATATGTAAATAAAAGGGGGGAAGAAGGGCGAGTGTGGCCACTGCCCAAGTGTAGAATTTGAATATCTACTGTTACAGAGAACTGCAACTTACATACAATTGTACTATGTTCATTTATTTATTTATTTATTTCAGTTTGATTACCGGGGAGGTCCACTGGGCTTTGGGGCCCGTTTTCAGTAGAGGCCCGGGGAGAAAAGCTCCACAAAAACAACAGTATTTCTTACAAAAGAGTTCAGACAAAAAATAATTTACAAAAATTAAACAGGATTTTAAGAACAGTCTACAGTAGTACAATAATTTACAATGATTAACAGGATTTTCCGAACAGTCTACAATAGTAATGTCCGATGGCAAAACATAGCAAACTATTAACAGATTTAGTTAGGTTTCAGCACAAAAGAAAAGTGAAGTAAAATATTCTGGGATGAAGAAAGCAGGAGGAGATAACTTTAGCTGCTCATGTAATTAGGAATATAGAAGAGAAGAGGAGAAAAAGATGGTCAGCCTAGGGTTACTTAGTAACTAATTCATCTAGTAAAGATAATATATGAGTAGCTTATACAGCTAGTATTTTAGGAGAGGCGAAAGAGAGTTTTAATTGAGAATGGGGGTTAGCCAGGAGAGGAGGAGGATGATTTGAAAGGTGTAGGTTGAAGAGTGCAGTTGCAAATTTTATTAAGATACAGGTGAGAATGAAGTAGACCTTATGAAGTTATCTAGGTTGTTGCAGAATCTTAGAGAGGTGGGTAGGGCATTCCATTTTTTAGCAAGGGTGAAGGATAAAAGCATTTGGCCAGCTGGGCGCTTAGGCTTTTGTACAGTGATCAGGTTTTGGTGAGATCTAAGGGGTCTAAGGGGGTTATAGGGTAGAAGAATGTTTGACAGAGCAGGACAGTTGGTTGGATGGAACAGTAGTTTATAGGCAATGGAGAGTTGGAGAAAGGTAAGTTGATTAGGGAGTTCAAGCCAATTTAGAGAGTGGAGGGGGGAGCAGTGATGAGTGATGGACTTGGCATTGGTAGCAAATTTGGATATTTTGTTGTAGCATTGTTCCAGTTTGGAGGTGAGACTGGGTGAAATAGTAGTGAGCAGAGGAACGCCATAAATTAGAGAGGGAAGGAGGAAAGTAGAAGCAAGGGTTAGCCTAGTGAAAGGAGACAGAAGGTGGCTATTTCTGTACAATAAGCCAAGTTTTATGTGTGTTTTTTTGATGTTTAGCTGGATATGATTATTGAATTTCAGCTGGTCATCAATTATGACACCGAGAAGTTTGGTGGAGGTTACTATTTCAATAGTGGAGTTGGAAAGGCTGGTAATACGAAAGGAGTGCTTGTCTAGTGGTGAGGATTTGGAGGGTGGAAAAAGGAGGAACTTAGTTTTGTTGGCATTAAGGGAGAGGTGATTTTGGAACATCCAGTTTTCAGTGGTAGAAAATGCAGTCTGGGTTAGAGCTTGGAGTTCTGTTTGGTTAGGGGCATGGCAGATAAGAGTGGAATCGTCAGTGTATTGAACAATTGTGGTGTTGGGGATGGCTTTATGGAAGTCATTAATAAAGATGTTGAATAGTAATGGGCCAAGAATGGAACCTTGAGGTACTCCAGTAGGTGTAGGAAGGAAGGTAGATGTAGCATGGCCCCATTTCACAGCTTGGGACCTGTTTGAGAGGTAGCTAGTGAACCAGGAAAGAGCATTTTGGCTAAGGTTGAGATTAGAGAGATGGTTTAGAAGGTGGGAGTGGGAGATGGTGTCAAAGGCTTTAGATAGATCTAGTAGAACAGATGAAACTAAATTGCCGGAGTCACGGGCAGAGTTCACTGAATGAAGGAAAGAGAGAAGGGCAGTGGTGGTACTGTGTCCAGGGCGGAAGCTGTGTTGGGTGGGGGAGAGCAATTGGTGTTCAGTAAGGAAAGGCAAGAGTTGCAGGTGTACACACTTTTCTAGGATTTTGGAAATAGGGGAGAGGATGGCAATGGGACGGAAATTAGAGACATTACAGTTTTTGCCACCTTTTTGTAGTGGAAGAATGAAAGCAGAACGCCAGAGTTTGGGTACATAGGATTCATATAGAGACCTGTTTATTAGGAAGCTGATGGGTATAGCAATGGAGTTAGAAGAGCAAAGAAGGTGGGAATGGCCAGAAACAATCAGTGATCAGCCAGAAGGAGAGCTACAACAGGGGGTGCAGGTAAGAGAGTGTAACCTTTAGAAGCTTAGTTTCTTAAGCTTTGTTGGGGAAGGAAAAGCTACTCTATTTGTCTTTTAAAAAGGAGGGAAATAGAGTATGGTTTTGTGAGATACAAAAAGTAGACATAGCAGAGAGGTAAAATAACAGCAGTCTTAGTGAGGGGACGGACAGTGTCTAGAACAAGTGTACCTAAGTAGTGGGATGAAGTTATGGCTATTCTTGGTAAGGGCAGTGGCTGAATAGAAGTGAGAAAAAGGAAAGGAATTACAGCTAAGCTTGGTGAGGGCAGGGATACTGTCTGGGTAGAGTTGGATTGAGGGGAAATAAGAGGGAGGTTAGTTGCAGGGCTTATTATTAAGAGGGTGCTGCCACCTAGTGGGAAAAGGAGGGAGTTGCACTAAAGGATAGGAGGTACAACTAAGAGGTACGGGATATGGAGAAAGGATAGAGGTAGATTGTAATTATTAAACCCAAGGAAGAGGTTGGGGGGGGCAGTGCAGTGACCAGAGGTAGGCTGCTCTCACGTGAGCCAGGTAGGGTAAAGCACAAGGTAGAAGCTACTAGTAAAACATGTAAAACAGATAACATACACAGAGTCTCTTTGGGAAGAGTAAGGTCGCAGTAAGCTTAGATAGTATCGAGCAGACTGTCCACCGCTGTCTTCTCTTTTGAAGGGAAGGATATTCTATTTGGCAGTGAAGAAGGGGAAAATAACCACCTTGGGACCAGCGGGAACGAGGCCCTTTAGCCTATGTAGGTTGATTACCAAAGCCTACTCAACCTGAAAAGGAAGAATATGTATCCAGAAGCCCCTGGAAAAGTCTTAGCAAAGCTAGCCCTGGACTTCGAAAAGGAATCCAGTTTGTAATGATTTGTAAAATTATGAAGACAGGACCAAGTAGCTGTCTCTACATTGCTTCTAGAGTGTACCCCTTTCCAATATATGATAGAAGACAAAGCTATAGTAGAATGTGCCTTGAAACTGCCCGGAATGGATTTCCATGGTGGGAATAAAAAAAAAAAATAACTTAGGATAACCACCTTGAAATTGTCCACTTAGACACAGGATGTCCCCGGGTGGTCTGAGTATAATTCCCTTGAGAAATTGCTTCATGTGAGGATGGGAGCAAACAGGAAGGAAGACTAGGAGGCAGGCTGAAATGGCAAAAACTTAAACCTTGATCCTAAATTAAGATAAGCCTTGTTTGAAGAAGGAGTAGAGGTATTCAAGAATATATTTTATGTTAGCTAGTGAAGATAGAACAACTTTGAGCTGGCACCAAATAGACAACCCTTTCAATATTGCTAAATATGACTTTCTAGTGTTTGATTTTCTAACCTCTTTCAAAATGGAAAAGACATCCAGCAGATAAGATAGGGTGGATGAAGTCAAAATCCAATCTTCCAGGCTGTGAGGTTGACAGTTCTCGGGTTGGGATGCATCAGAGATCCCTCGTCATGGGTAAGAATGCCCACAATTATCAGTATTGTTTTGGTCTTTCCCCCACTGAAAGTCAGAAGAGAAAAGCAATGGTGTCAGGGCCAGAAAGGAGCAATTAAGATTATTTTGGGCTGGGCTGGCCTGACCCGACCGTTAGAGGTACCCAGGGAATGAGGAGTATCAGTGGAAAGGCATACAGGAAGAAGTCTGTCCACCTGCTGGAGTAGGTGTCTGCTCTCCATGACCCTGTCTGATGGGTTCTTACGAAGAATTTGTTCAACTGTCTGTTTTCTGTGGAGGCAAATTAATCTAAGTCTGGGACACCCCATTTGTGTATGAGATGAAAACAGACTTCCCTTTTTAAAATCCATTCAATGAGGTCTAGGAGGGTTCTGCTCAGGGAGTCTGCCAGCTGATTCTCCTGACCCTGACTGCAGGATGCTATGGGAGTTGCCCTGAGTTGCTGTGTCAATAGCCAAAAATTCACAGCCAGTCTGAAGATGGTGTTCTTCTCTCTCTGCTTGTTCATGTACCACATGACTGTGTTATTGTCTGCCCACATTCCTAAGAGTTCTTGGAAATGGTTTGTAAGATGACTTCCATCTTTTCCTTTAGATTAATGTGCTGATTTACTTATTGCCTGTCCCAAATCCCCTGTATTAGGAAATGCCATAAGTGGGCCACCCACGTCATGCTGGCGCCATCTGTTATGGCAGCATTTACTGCCTCTGGCAAGATAAAGAGTTCCCTTGGGCTGGTGCACATACTCTCCTCCCACCACAGGATATTCCTTCTGAGGCATGATAACACAGGGCTCACAGTTTCCAGGGGCTACAAATGCTGGGCACTTGTTTTTTTTAGAAACGCTGCAACTTCATCAGCAGTCCTTTGTCAAGGGAATTATAATGCAGAAAGCAATGTAATCCAGGACCCTGAGGAGTTCTCTTGCTCAGATAGCGTGCTTGGAGCAGAAATCTCTGAAGTGTTTTGAAAGAAAAGGTACAGTTGTGTAAGATCTTACCATAACAGTAGATGTCCTACTTCTCACCGTTGCACTGTTCTTTATTCCTGTGATATCCTGCCAAAGTTACTAAAGCCTTTACATCTTCTTTGTGCTGTGCGTCAGACATATGTCCTACATGCAGATGTAAGGTACATATGTGATGCATGAGCACCTAATCTTCACAATTAAAGTGCCCTAAAAGAGTCAGGGAAGCCCCAGGGGAAAAGTAATAACACAAATATTCAAGAAGGGAAGACGAAGAAGAAAGAAAAAGGATAAAAGAAAGACCCCTTGGTCAGAAGGAAAACAACAGAAAGTAACGGTCTAGGAAGGTGGACAGAATATGGCAACAGTGAAAAGCAGGATATCCAGTGTTATGGCAAGATCTTGCACAACTGTACTATGTCCTTCCTTATCACTGTGACAGTATTCTTTACTCCTAACAGAGTACAAAAGCTACTGTAAAGTATTTGTGGAGGAAACTACAGAAGAGCCCACCAAGAAGCCAATTAAGGATGGCCCTGGCAAATCCTGGCCTAGCCACAGAAATGAAATCCAACTTGAAATGTTTGGTGAATGTGTGAACAGAAGAATAAGTAGCAGCTTTCAAAATGGATCTAGAATCCAGACTACTGAAAAAAGTACCAGAAAAGGTCACTGTCCTGGCAGAATGAGCACAAACAGGAGAGGAAAGCTGCTTGCCATGAAAAGAACAGCAAAAAGAAATGGCTTTAGAAATCCAGGAGGAGATGATTTGCTGAGATACCATCAAACCCAATTTCCTGGCATAAAGGGAAACAAAAAGCTGCTCAGATTTCCTGATGTGTTTTGTCTTGTCCAAGTAATATCTGAGCTATCTGTGCAAATTGAATATGTGCAGAACCCTCTCACTAGGATTCTGTGGAGAAGGGAAAAAGAAGGAAGATGAATGGACTAATTCAAGGAGACATCTTTAACCATGTTAGGCATAAAAGAAAGACTGGTACAAAGAGACACCCTGTCCCTGTGAAAAAACAAAAAGGTGGAACTTTCATGAGGGCTTGAAGTTCAAAGACCCTTGACAAAAGTAATAGCTACTAACAATGCAGTCTTCCAAGTACAATGTTGTAGGAAGGAAGAAACGGCAGACTCAAAAGGGGGCTGAGTCAATTTCTCAACAAAATTAATATCTCAAGGAGGAGGAATAGGCGTTCTTGGAGGCCGAATATGACGGATGCCTTTAAAAAATTTTTGACTTCAAAACTAGAAGCCAAAGGTGGATTCAGAGTATGACAAATGAACTTCAGCAGATGAATATGCCAAAACAAAATTCAGCAACCCGCACAAATAAGAAAGGACCACAGGAACCCCCACAGAAAATGAATCCAGGTCATGCTTGAGACACCAAATGGACAATATCTTCCATTTATTCACATACGGTTTTCTAGTAGTGAGTTTTCTGGCCTCCTGCAAAACCCAAAGCACGTCCTCAGAAAAATGGTGCCTAAACGGAATCAATGAACTATCACCCAAAGTGTCAATTGAAGGGTGGATAAGTAACGGTGAATGAGAGATCCCTTGTTTTGTGACAGAAGATTCATGCTGTGAGGTAACTTGTGATGATTTCCCATGGCCAGATGAAATAAAAGGGGGAACCAGTACTGTTTTGGGTCAAAAGACAGTCACCACAGGATTTTGGGTGCATCCCACATGCTCATGCGCAGGACCTCTGGTAGTAAAGGAAGAAAGAAACAGGCACACAGAAACATCCCCTTCCAAGAAAAAGAACTGGCATTCACATTCCAAGCAAGAGGACTTGGTACTCTGGAACAGAACTGGAGAAATCTGTTCAGAGGGGAGGCAAAAAGATCTAATTGAGGAGTACCACACTGATATGCAATATCCAGAAACACCTCCCTGTGAAGCAACTATTTGTGAGGATTTGTCCTGGACCTTCTCAAAGAGTCTGCCACCAGACTGTACTTTGAAGGAATGTAGACGCCAGAAGAACCACGTGATGGCAGACTGCAAAATCCCAAGCTTGAACAGCCAGCCAGCAAAGAAGTTAAGATTTTGTGCCCTCTTACTTGCTGATCTGACATGACTGTGGTATTATCTGTAAAAAGCCTTTAGAGGACCTAAAATCCAAAGGAAGCGAAAAACCTAGACAGCTAGAAGAACCTTCATCTCAATGATTTGATATGTTCTGCCAGTTGTTGATGGGATCAAATAGCCTGGATTTTGAGGTTGTTGAAGGGAGTTTCCAAACAATGATCAGAAGCATCCATATACAGCTCCTGAGTAGGGAGAGGAACCTGAAAAGGCAGATATGGATTCAGGGAAATCTGATGCATCCACCAGAGAAGCTTGAGCTTGAGACAGGACAGGATAGGAACAAGATACTCCAAAGGGTGGCAGTGCTGGAGCCAAATGGTCTTGAGACACCATTGAAAATTTCCTCACTTGGAGTTTGGAAAAGGGAACCACAATAATGGTGGATGGTATGTACCCCAGAGCTTGGAGAAATTCCCTTGCCGAAAGAATTGGAAGATGAAGAAAAGATTGGATATAAGCAGTCAAAGAGAGGACTTTAGGAGGCAGGAGAAAAGCCAACATTAGAATGATCTGAATGCTGCAACCCAGGAGCACTAGGTACTGACAGTGAGTCAGCAGAGACGTTTTTGAGATTGAGGGTGAACCCCACACCATGCAGAAGAAGCATAGTGAAGTGTAGATTCTGAAGCAGGAGCTACTAAGAGGGGGCTTCAATCAAAAGGTCATCCAAATAAGGGAATATGTGAATTCCATGAAGTCTGCAGAAGGCTACCACAGGGGCTAGACATATGATAAAGATCCTTAGAGCTGTAGAAAGACCAAAATGCAAAACAGAGAACTGATAATGAAGGGAAGAAACACAAACATAAAAATTTCCTGAAAAGATGGTGAATAGAAATGTGGAGGTAACCAATTTTCAAATCCAGAGATCCCAGAAAGGCTTGAGGAAGCAATAGAGGGAAAACTGAAGAGGCAACATCATGAAAGAGGGAGCCTTGAGAAAGGTGTGGAGAAAAGATAGGTCTAGAATGGGCCTCCACGACCCCTCCTTCCTGGCAACCAGAAACAACATAAAATATTGCACTTGGTTGCAGGTGTAACTTCTGGAGGCTGAAGGTTAGGCCCACCTTTTGAAAGAAATCCATGGTGATTTGCATAATTGCTTAGAGTTCTAGGGGGGGGGCTTTACCTGAGTGGCACATTCATTCACTTAGGGACAGACATGAACCCCTTGTGTCCAAGAGAAAGCAATGACTGGAACCAGCAATTTAGTAAAAATTCTTGGAACAGTAGACAAGCAAAATGGTAAGGCACAAAAATGGTAATGTAGTCCCCACACCTGAAAACGTAGGTATCTTCTGTGTTTCTGGGCAATAGGAATATGAAGGTAAGCATCATTTAAGTCCAGAGTCATCACCATGCTCCTTAAAAGATAGAGGGTAGTAGCTTCTGCAAGACTAACATCTTGAATTTTGGAACCTGAAGAAACTTAAGTCAAGTCTTAAGAGAGTTGCAATTGGCCTCCAGCTGCGTTCTTTCTTGGACACAAGAAAAAGTTAACACCCTATGCCCTCTTTTTTGGGCTATTCATTGACTGTAACCCTGGTGCAACATGACTTCTAGAACAGATCGAAGTTTTTCTACTTAGTTTTTTTTTTTTTTTTTAAATTGGATGGAGTTTTACCTTTAAGATTTTTAATTCCCATTTGTCTTGAGTTAAGTCTTCCCAATGGTGATAAAAATGTGAGTCTTCTAACTACGTGTGGGGTTGAGATGGGAGGCACTCGTAATGGTCACAGCTGATCCAGAGGGATTCTTGAATCCCTCAGGTCTGGAGTATTGTTTGGTTTGTCACTTTCTGAGCAGTTTCTTCTCATTCTTTCTAATTTTCTCATGTTTAGGCAGAAAGAGACAATACTATTATATCTGAGAGTAGCAACCATGTAAAATTCTTTGACAGATTTCATCTAGTTTCCTTTCTTACCCAGTTTACCAAATACTTGCTCAGCAGGCATTCAAAAAGGAACTCCTTGTCCAGGGGGCATCAAGGAGTTCAGCTTTTACCTAGGCTGAGAGGGGCTGAGTTCTCAGCCTGGCATGTCTCCAAGTGACTGAGCCAGTAGCAACCACCCTGCATGAAGCATCTAGAGAATCACAGCCACATCTGAACGAGTGTCTGGACACCTGGAGAGTGACACCGCACAGGTTCTGGACATTCTTCATAAGGGTTTTGTCTTGGATCCCCTCTGTCTTGGATTTAATCTGTTCCATTAATGACTCAAGGCATTTCAGCATGCAGAACTGGCATATGAAAGTCCTCATGGCTGAAGTAAAACTTTTCTTATCAAATCTGTCCAGCAATCGACTAGGTAATAAATTCCTGGATTCACACCCAGAAGCTCCCTTGGTGGCTTTGCCACTGGGTTTTTATAAAGGTGCTTATGGGATTTCAGCACCCTGTAGAAGTGCTTAGGCTTCCTAGTAACAGGGAGAGATAAGGGTGCAATCATATGTCCCCAAACATATCTTCTAAGACCACATGAACTGCAGGTCCCAACAAAAGTCTAGGGGTCAAGGAGTTTGAGCCTTAGTTAATTTCTTAGATTCCCAGCTGAAGGCTTCCTTCATCCTGTGAAGGATGTCTCCAAATGATAAATCTTTTGGAGGCAATAGGGTGTCAACTGAGGGAAAAGATGTTTCACAATGGCCAAGTCCTTCTCATCCTCTGATTCTGAGGAATCAGAGTCTCTCTTGGGAGAAGTGTCCCTTTTCCTTTACAAGAGGACATTCCTGGAACAAGGATCCTTTTTTTGCAGTGTGGGTTGCCTGGTCTTCGTGACAACTATGAATTTCTGGGCTAGCCTAACCCAGTCCTGTGAAGATGCAGTGGGCTGAGACAGCAATAGCTGGGGCAAGTCTGGTGGTCTCTCAGATTAATATGCCCATGGCCTAGGGGAAGTGAAGGCCTCAGTTTGCAGGTGGGAGCCCACTACCTCAATCCAGTCCCCAGGAATATCCTCCCTAACAATAACCCAAGGGGATACTGCCTCACCCTCAGTCACCAGTGCTTGGGTTTTGGAAGCCATGGCCTGCTCAGCACCTTCAGAGCCAAACAACATTTTTCTAGTGTCTGACTACAAAATAGGGGACTAAGTCATGGTGGCAGCTGGTGGGGCTCTGCCAGAGGACTCCAGCCTAGCAGGCGTTGGACTAGTGAACTGCAAATGTGCCTCACCTGCATCAGTGGCATCATGTTTAGTCAAAAGTTTGGACAAAGAAACCTCCCCGATGTCCCTCTCCTTCAGACACCTACCTTTACATTTTTTGATAGGATGGCCTGGAAATTTGAGGTATGTGAAAGCTCTGCCTTACTATATTCTTTGTTAAATTCCATATGCCACGGAAGGGACTTGGGCCTACTCTTGACAGCTTTTAGAGTTAAACCTACCACAATATTGAGTGATAGCAAAGTCATGCTGTGGGCCTAAACAAAAAAGACAATGCGAGTAGAAATCTTTGTGGGAATCTCATTCCCACAAGAGGGAATATTCGTTTTCTTGAACATTAATAAGAACAAAGGTCTCCACTAGGGTACTTATCTGAGGAATTTATGTAATTCAAGCAAACTGACATTCTGATGACATGAAGTAAAGTATTGTTGAACACTGGACCACATGGTAAGAAAGAACTGAAGATGGTGCCAGATGACACCCACTTTATACTCTGGCCTCCAAACATCAGTCCATGCAGCTGTATGTCAGTTGGGAGAAGTTGAAAAGACTCTGGTATTTGGGCCTGCCCTGGGCTTCTGCACTGCAGGAAGACCCAGGAATTAGTACTGACTAACACATACAGTGAGCTACCCATTTAGAAAAGGTTTTCTTAGAAGGAGGTCCATCTTCCCTGCCTTATGCAAGTGACACAATTAACTGGTCTGTTTTCCTTCTTCCTTTGTTTTGTCCAAATAATGTCTTGGCTGCTTATACATTCTAGGGAATGCAAGACTCTCTTCCCTTTGTTTTACTGCGGTCAGGGTAAAAACAGTGAGGTGAATAGCCTGGTTTAAAGATACCCTAGTCACTAACTTGAGTATAAAAGAAGGGTTAGTCCAAAGTGCGATTCTGTCACTGATTCTATCACTGTGGAAGATAAGAAGGGGCTCTGCACAAGACGATGATGCAGTTGTGTAAAATCTTACTATAATGGTAGATGTCCTTTCTCTTCACTGTTTTAGTATCCAAAACAGAAGGGATATCCTGCCCAGGGCAACCTGATGTTCGGCCAGTATACAAAACCCTAATGATCTTATGTGCCATGCATTACATTTATACTCCCTGCACAGAACGTTGGGTATAAAAGAGACACAAGGACACAACCACCCAGAAATAAATTGCCTCAGAAGAGAACAGTCTCCATAGGACAAGGGAGTCCATGTATATCCAGAAGGAAAAAATGCAGAAGAAAAAGGGGAACCCTCAGAAAGTACAGTTTTGTACCTACCATAAATGTAGATGTCCGATAGGTATGCATCTGCAGTCATAACATATGGTTGTCCTGCCTCAGGCAGCCCTTCGGTCGGCCGGATTCCAAAGTCTGGGTCTGGCCTCGGCTGATGTCGCACTTCACCCGATGTCATAGCTGCTGGGGTATAAAGGCATCAGCCGACGCCATTTTCCTCAGTGTTTCTTGCCCCAGATGCCAGGTGCCCTCTAGGAAGGCTATATTTGGATAAATGTAGAAAATTCCAAACAATAAAAAGCAAAATATATATACATATATACATACAAACAAATACACCATAATAGATTCCCCCAGCTAGCTAAAAGAGGGGTAAGTACCCTAGGAATACCACAGAGGGGAAGGAGGGTGGGTAATCCTGACTGCAGATGCATACCTATCGGACATCTACATTTATGGTAGGTACAAAACTGTACTATGTCCTTCAAGGATGCATCTGCAGTCATAACATATGGGTAGAATACCATAGCCAAACTGGGGGAGGAGGCACTAAGATAATGATGGTGTAGTTAAGATCCCTTGTAAAACAGCAGTAGCAAAACCTGCTCGGGATCTGGAGTATAAAGGAAGATTATAATGCTTGGCAAATGTATGCACAGAGCTCCAAGTAGCAACTTCTAAAATGTCTTTGGTAGCCACTCCTCGTAGGAAAGCTGTAGTGGTGGCTGTAGCTCTTGTGGAGTGAGTCCTGATATTTTCAGGAGTTATCTTTCCATGAAATGAATAGCAGAATCGAATGCAATTTCCTATCCATTTTGAGATTGTCTGTTTTGAAATTGCTTTTCCTTGCACTCCTGTTGCATATGCTACCAAAAGCTGGTCAGTTTTTCTGTTGGCCTTAGTTCTGTCCAGATAGTAGCGCAGTTGTCTGTGTACATCCAAGGTGTGTAGTAGTTTTTCCCCCCTGTTCTGTGGGTTGGGGAAGAATGTAGGTAAATGAATAGCTTGGTTCAAGGATACCCTGGATACCACCTTTGGCATAAAAGTAGGATTGGTTCTCAGAGACACTCTATCCTGGTGGAAGATAAGGAAAGGCTGCACTGCCATTAATGCCTGTAACTCAGATACCCTTCTTGCTGAAGTGATTGCTAGCAGGAAGGCAGTTTTCCAAGATAAGAACTGTAAGTCTGCTGTTGCTGCTGGTTCAAAAGGGGGAAGTGTTAATTTTTCTAGCACAAAATTGAGATCCCATGCAGGCAGAGGTGGTTTCCCTTGGTGGCTTTACATTTTTGATCTCTCTCAAAAATTGTCTGAGGAGAGGATGAGAGAAGACAGAAGGATCCATGTTGTACTCTGCTGAAATTGCTGATGCATGAATCTTAATGGAAGAATAAGACAGGCCATTGTGGAACAGTTCTGCTAAGTATTCCAGGATGTGTGCTAGGTTTGCCAGTGAGACATTTTCTCCCTTTTCTGCACTCCAAATGAGGAATCTTTTCCATTTGGCTGAATATGTTTTCCTTGTGGAGGGTCTGCGAGCCTCCAGGATAATGTCCTTAACCCTCTGAGATAAATCAGGTTGGTTTTGTTTTATGCAATTTTCCAAGCAGTTAGCTGCAGCGTTTTTAAGTTTGGATGCAGGGTCTTGTAGTTGTTCTGTGTTAGAAGTAAAGGACATAGAGGTAAAGGCCATGAGTGCGTCCGAGGCATGCTTCTCAGTAGCAGGTACCAATGTTGCCTTGGCCAGTCTGGAGCTATCAGAATTACCTTTGGCT
The DNA here is from genome assembly GCF_019279795.1 of Protopterus annectens. Lineage (NCBI taxonomy): Eukaryota > Metazoa > Chordata > Ceratodontiformes > Protopteridae > Protopterus > Protopterus annectens. Next base: position 55,689,140 of record NC_056751.1, on the reverse strand, counting down.
GTTCCTCTCTGATCTTCAGTAGAACTTTGTACATCAAAGGGAGAGGTGGGAAGGCATATACTGTCAGGGCCTTCCAGCTGAAAGAAAGGGAGTCCACCCTCCAGGCAAGTGGGTGGTATACTCTTGAGCAGAATTTCTTCAGTTGGTGGTTGAGTGGGGAGGTGAGCAGGTCTATCTCTGGCATTCCCCATTTCTTTGTTATGGTTTTGAAGATATCTGGATGCAGCATCCATTCGTGAGCATCCGTGGTAGTTCTGCTTAAGGTGTCTGCTAGTGAATTCTCTTTCCCTGGTACAAATCTGGCCTGCAGTTGGATGTTGAGATTCAGGGCCAAGTTCCACAGGTCCATTGCCATCCGGCATAGAGGGTATGAATGTGTGCCTCCCTGTTTGTTGATGTACCACATGACTGTGGTATTGTCCGTCTGTATCAGCAGGTGTCCTTGCTGGAGGAATGGTCTGAATGCCTCGACTGCATGCTTCACTGCCAGCATCTCCTTTAGATTTATGTGTAGATTCAGCTGGTCTTGGGACCATAGGCCTTGGATGCACTTGTCTTCCATGTGTGCCCCCCAGCCTAGGTCTGAGGCGTCCGTGGTGATGGTCTGCCTTGGATGTGGTTTGTGGAAAGGCAATCCTCTGTTTATCTGACAGGCCTGAGCCCACCACAGGAATTCTTTTTTCAGGCATGGAATGATTGGTATCAGGGCTTCTAGACTGTGTTTGTGTTGAGACCATACATTCCTTAGGTACCATTGTAACTTTCTCATATGCAGCCTGGCATGTGGGATCAAGATTATGCAGGATGCCATGTAACCCAGGGCCTGCAGGACTTTCCTTGCAGTAAGCTGAGTTTGTCTTGTTAATGCCATGAAATAGAGTGGTAGTTGTTTTTGTTTTTCCTCTGTGAGAAAAGCCATCTGAGTTATTGTGTCCAGTTCTGCACCCAAAAATGTTATCCTTTGGGATGGCACTAGTCTTGACTTTTGTATGTTGACTGTGTATCCCAAGGCTTGCAGCAGTTGTATGACATTGGCCAAATCCTTTATTAATTTTGTCTTGTTGTCCGCTTGTATTAGGCAGTCGTCCAGGTATGGGTAAATTTGAATTCCCTGAAGTCTGCAATGAGCAATTACTGATGCCAGGCATTTCGTGAATACTCTGGGCGCAGTAGATAAGCCAATGGGCAATGCTGAGAATTGATAATGCTCTGATCCTGCAAGAAATCGGAGGTGTCTTCTGCAATCTGGTCGTATAGGGATGTGCAGGTATGCCTCCTTGAGATCTAGAGTCACCAGCCAAGACTCCCTGCCCAACATGGGAAGAAGTTGCTGTAGGGTCAGCATTTTGAATTTTGGAACAATGAGATATGTGTTCAGTGCGGACAAGTCGAGAATAGGCCTCCATTGATTTTCTTTTCTTGGTACAAGGAATAGTCTGGAGTAAAATCCTTGGCCTTGTTCCATAGATGGTACCTTTTCTATTGCTCTCATCCTTTATAAGCTGATGATTTGTTTTAGAGCCTCTGATTTCTGGCTTGGAGGAAGGTTTGGCATTCCTCTCTTTTTTGGTAGAGTGTGGAAGTGAAACCTGTAGCCCTTGTCTATTGTTTGTAAAGTCCATTTGTCTCCTGTAATGTAATGCCAGTTTTTTGAAAATAAAGCTAGCTTTCCACCCAAGGGTGCTTCCAGTTGTTCCCTGATAGGCGGAATCAGAGCCAAGTCATTGTGTCTGTCCTGTGGAAGTGGTTGCAGTCGCAGATGTGGCGGCACTTCTCTGGTAGGCAGGTTGCCACTGACGACCCCTGTAGGCACCCCTTGATTGACCTCTGCCTCCTGGTCGTCTATTTCTGCCTCTCTGTGCTCTGGAGGTGTCTGGAAAGGACCAATTCTTTGAAGGCCAATTTCTGCTAAACCTCGGAGGTTGGACCTGCAGAAAATCCTTGACTGTTTGGACAGATTTTGCTTTTGCTTCCACTTTCTTTAGAACCTCCTGTGCAGGGGAGCCAAATAAACTTTGTTTCTCCATAGGGGCATCTAGGAGTTTAGACTTAACATGGTCTGGTAAGGATTGTTCTTTTAACCAGGCATGCCTTCGAATAACTGCTCCAGTCATAGCTGATCTAAATGAAGCCTCCAGTGCATCATAGCCACATTTTAAGAAATGATTACTGAGTTTCTGAGAGTTGTGGACCAAATCCTGAAGGGACTTACGGTCTAAAGGTTCAGGAGAGGCCAGCTTTTTATTCAGCTGATCTAACAAAAATTCCTGGTATTGTATCATGTGAAATTGACAGTTTAAAGCCCTGGCAGAAAGAGTAGCAGATGTATAAACCTTTTTACCCCATCTCTCTAATGCTCTAGATTCTCTTTCAGAGGGTAGTGGGGTTTTGGCAGAGGCAGCTGCAACACCTTTAGGGCCCTGAGAAATGGTTTCTGGGTCTGCAGCATGGGCCTTATACAAGTGGAAGTGAGAATCCGGGACCCTGTAGTATCTGTCAGGTTTGGCAGGGGCCGGGGGTAGAGAAAGTACAGTTTTGTACCTACCATAAATGTAGATGTCCGATAGGTATGCATCTGCAGTCCTAACATATGGGTTGTCCTGCCTCAGGCAGCCCTTCGGTTGGCCGGATTCCAAAGTCTGGGTCTGGCCTCGGCTGATGTCGCACTTCACCCGATGTCATAGCTGCTGGGGTATAAAGGCATCAGCCGACGCCATTTTCCTCAGTGTTTCTTGCCCCAGATGCCAGGTGCCCTCTAGGAAGGCTAAATTTGGATGAATGCAGATAATTCCAAACAGTAGAGAGCAAAATATATATACATATATACATACAAACAAATACACCATAATAGATTCCCCCAGCTAGCTAAAAGAGGGGTAAGTGCCCTAGGAATACCACAGAGGGGAAGGAGGGTGGGTAATCCTGACTGCAGATGCATACCTATCGGACATCTACATTTATGGTAGGTACAAAACTGTACTATGTCCTTCAAGGATGCATCTGCAGTCATAACATATGGGTAGAATACCATAGCCAAACTGGGGGAGGAGGCACTAAGATAATGATGGTGCAGTTAAGATCCCTTGCAAAACAGCAGTTGCAAAACCTGCTCGGGATCTGGAGTATAAAGGAAGATTATAATGCTTGGCAAATGTATGCACGGAGCTCCAAGTAGCAGCTTCTAAAATGTCTTTGGTAGCCACTCCTCGTAGGAAAGCTGTAGTGGTGGCTGTAGCTCTTGTGGAGTGAGGCCTGATATTTTCAGGAGTTGTCTTTCCATGAAAAGAGTAGCAGAATCTAATGCAATTTCCTATCCATTTTGAGATTGTCTGTTTTGAAATTGCTTTTCCTTGCACTCCTGTTGCATATGCTACCAGAAGCTGGTCAGTTTTTCCTGCTGGCCTTAGTTCTGTCCAGATAGTAGCGTAGTTGTCTGTGCACATCCAAGGTGTGTAGTAGTCTTTCCCCCCTGTTCTGTGGGTTGGGGAAGAATGTAGGTAAATGTATAGCTTGGTTCAAGGATACCCTGGAGACCACCTTTGGCATAAAAGTAGGATTGGTTCTCAGAGACACTCTATCCTGATGGAAGATAAGGAAAGGCTGTACTGCCATTAATGCCTGTAACTCAGATACCCTTCTTGCTGAAGTGATTGCTAGCAGGAATGCAGTTTTCCAAGATAAGAACTGTTAGTCTGCTGTTGCTGCTGGTTCAAAAGGGCGAAGTGTTAATTTTTCCAGCACAAAGTTGAGATCCCATGCAGGCAGAGGTGGTTTCCTTGGAGGCTTTACGTTTTTGATTCCTCTCAAGAACTGCCTGAGTAGAGGATGAGAGAAGACAGGAGGATCCATGTTGTACTCTGCTGAAATTGCTGATGCATGAATCTTAATGGAGGAGTAGGACAGGCCATTGTGGAACAGTTCTGCTAAGTATTCCAGGATGTGTGCTATGTTTGCCAATGAGACATTTACTCCCTTTGCTGCACTCCAAATGAGGAATCTTTTCCATTTGGCTGAATATGTTTTCCTTGTGGAGGATCTGCGAGCCTCCAGGATAATGTCCTTAACCCTCTGAAATAAATCTGGTTGATTTTGTTTTATGCAATATTCCAAGCAGTTAGCTGCACTGTTTTCAAGTTTGGATGCAGGGTCTTGTGGTTGTTCTGCATTAGAAGTAAGGGAAATAGAGGTAGAGGCCATGAGCGTGCCCGAGACATGCTTCTCAGTAGCGGGTACCAATGTTGTCTTGGCCAGTCTGGAGCTATCAGGATTACCTTTGGCTGTTCCTCTCTGATCTTCAGTAGGACTTTGTACATCAAAGGAAGAGGTGGAAATGCATATGCTGTCAGGTTCCTCCAGCTGAAAGAAAGAGAGTCCACCCTCCAGGCAAGTGGGTGGTATACTCTTGAGCAGAATTTCTTCAATTGGTGGTTGTGTGGGGAGGTGAACAGGTCTATCTCTGGCATTCCCCATTTCTTTGTTATGGTTTTGAAGATATCTGGATGCAGCATCCATCCGTGGTAGTTCTGCTTAAGGTGTCTGCTAGTGAATTTTCTTTTCCTGGTACAAATCTGGCCTGCAGTTGAATGTTGAGATTCAGGGCCAAATTCCACAGGTCCATTGCCATCCAGCATAGAGGGTATGAGTATGTACCTCCCTGTTTGTTGATGTGGTATTGTCCGTCCTTATCAGCAGGTGACCTTGTTGGAGGAATGGTCTGATTGCCTCGATTGCATGTTTCACTGCCAGCATCTCCTTTAGATTTATGTGTAGATTCAGCTGGTCTTGGGACCATAGGCCTTGTATACACTTGTCTTCCATGTGTGCCCCCCAGCCTAGGTCTGAGGCGTCCGTGGTGATGGTCTGGCTTGGATGTGGTTTGTGGAAAGGCAATCCTCTGTTTATCTGACAGGCCTGAGCCCACCACAGGAATTCTTTTTTCAGGCATGGAATAATTGGAATCTGGGCTTCTAGACTGTGCTTGTGTTGAGACCATACATTCCTTAGGTACCATTGTAACTTTCTCATATGCAGCCTGGCATGCGGGATCAATATTATGCAGGATGCCATGTAACCCAGGGCTTGCAGGACTTTCCTTGCAGTAAGCTGAGTTTGTGTTGTTAATGCCATGAAACAGACTGGTAGTTGCTTTTGTTTTTCCTCTGTGAGAAAAGCCATCTGAGTTGTTGTATCCAGTTCTGCACCCAAAAATGTTATTCTTTGGGATGGTACTAGCCTTGATTTTTGAATGTTGACTGTGTATCCCAAGGCTTGCAACAGTTGTATGACATTGGCCAAATCCTTTATTAATTTTGTCTTGCTGTCCGCTTGTATTAGGCAGTCGTCCAGGTATGGGTAAATTTGAATTCCCTGAAGCCTGCAATGAGCAATTACTGATGCCAGGCATTTCGTGAATACTCTGGGCGCAGTAGATAAGCCAAAGGGCAATGCTGAGAATTGATAATGCTCTGATCCTGCAAGAAATCTGAGGTGTCTTCTGCAATCTGGTCATATAGGGACGTGCAGGTATGCCTCCTTGAGATCTAGAGTCACCAGCCAAGACTCCTTGCCCAACATGGGAAGAAGTTGCTGGAGGGTCAGCATTTTGAATTTTGGAACAATGAGGTATGTGTTCAGTGCGGACAAGTCAAGAATAGGTCTCCATTGCTTTTCTTTTCTTGGTACAAGGAATAGTCTGGAGTAAAATCCTTGGCCTTGTTCCATAGATGGTACCTTTTCTATTGCTCTCATCCTTAGTAAGCTGATGATTTGTTTTAGAACCTCTGTTTTTTGGCTTGGTGGAAGGTTTGGCATTCCTCTCTTTTTTGGTAGAGTGTGGAAGTGAAACCTGTAGCCCTTGTCTATTGTTTGTAAAGTCCATTTTTCTCCTGTAATGCAATGCCAGTTTTCTGAAAATAAAGCTAGCTTTCCGCCCAAGGGTGCTTCCAGTTGTTCCCTGGTAGGCGGAATCAGAGCCAAGTCATTGTGTCTGTCCTGTGGAAGTGGTTGTAGTCGCAGCTGTGGCAGCACTTCTCTGGTTGGCAGGTTGCCACTGACGACCCCTGTAGGCACCCTTAGATTGACCTCTGCCTCTCGGGCGTCTATTTCTGCCTCTCTGTGCTCTGGAGGTGTCTGGAAAGGACCAATTCTTCGAAGGCCAATTTCTGCTAAACCTCGGAGGTTGGACCTGCAAGAAATCCTTGACTGTTTGGACAGATTTTGCTTTTTCTTCCACTTTCTTTAGAACCTCCTGCGCAGGGGAGCCAAACAAACTTTGTTTCTCCATAGGGGCATCTAGGAGTTTTGACTTAACATGGTCTGGTAAGGACTGCTCTTTCAACCAGGCATGCCTTCGAATCACTGCTCCAGTCATAGCTGATCTAAAAGAAGCCTCCAGTGCATCATAGCCACATTTTAAAAAATGATTACTGACCTGCTGAGAGTTATGTACCAAATCCTGAAGGGACTTACGGTCTATAGGTTCAGGAGAGGACAGTTTTTTATTTAGCTGGTCTAACAAAAATTCCTGGTACTGTATCATGTGAAATTGACAGTTTAAGGCCCTGGCAGAAAGAGTAGCAGATGTATAAACCTTTTTACCCCATTCTCTCTAATGCTCTAGATTCCCTTTCAGAGGGAAGAGGGTTTTTGGCAGAGGCAGCTGCAACACCTTTAGGGCCCTGAGAAATGGTTTCTGGGTCTGCAACATGAGCCTTATACAAGTGGTAGTGAGAGTCCTGGACCCTGTAATATCTGTCAGGCTTGGCAGGGGCCGGAGGAAGAGAATCAGGGGCAGTACTGGCATCATTATATGCATCATCAACAACTGATAGTACAGGAGGTATGGCTAAAGGCCTATGCTGTGGTAAGTGTAAAAAGGTCCTTAGCCTTTTCCTTGAATCTGAAAAATCCTGGCCCTGCCATTGGAAGTGTTCCCTCATAGAGTGTAGGGTTTCCCCAAAAGAAAATTCTTCAGGAGGAGAAGCAGAAGGAATGGAGTCTTCTGCATCAGAATCCTCATAAGGTGAATATGGGCCTTCCTGATGGTCAGAAATATCTGAGCCATCCGAGGAATAATCTGAAGAGAGAGGCTCAGGGGGTTCAGTCCTAGGCCTCTTATCTGGAGGGGGTTGAGAGGCCCTGTCTGGGTGAGGTTGGGATCCCCTGATCAAAGAAATAAGGTCCTCAGCAAGGCTGAGTATCTGTGAACTAGAGGTAGGCCTGTGAGAGGGAGCTTTTGTAGGTAAGGTCTTGGAAATTTTGGCTGCTTTAGCCCTGGAAAAAGCCTTGATAGACATAGAAGCAGGGGGTCTAGCAGCCCCACGTGCAGGAGTAGAGATGTCTAAAGGAATAGTGTCTGACAAATCCTGGGTGCCTGCATCTGCAGCAGTAATTTCTGTAGCCGATTCAGCCATGGCCTCTGTGGCCTCGGATATCTGAGGCATGCTTTCGGCCGAAGGGAGGACCGAGGACTCGGTTTCAGCCGAAAACGAGACACTCGCAGTAGGCCTAACCGTGGTTTCAGCCGAAACCGCGGGCCGCGAGTGTCGGTCCTTTTCCTTGCATTTTTTAGCTAATTGTGTAGTCGGAGTCTCCGACGGCATTTTATATGCAAAAGCGGGACCAAAAAACTCTTCTGCAAACTCCGACCGACGTCTAAGTGTCCGTCGGTTGAAGGAGGCACAGGCTAAATAAGCTGATACGTCGTGGTCTGGGCCTAAGCAAGGAAGGCAGTAAGAGTGGAAATCCTTATGAGGTATTTGTTTCCCACAAGTTAAACAATTATTTACTTTGTCTGACATCGGCTGAGGCAAGAAAGAGTCCCCAACGGGGTACTTAGCTTTTTTAGAAGTCTTCGGTAGTAGAAATCTCTGGATCTGTCCGACCGGCACTTGCGAACAGCTTCTGCTTGGCACCAGCGGCAAGAAAGACTGAGGAAAATGGCGTCGGCTGATGCCTTTATACCCCAGCAGCTATGACGTCGGGTGAAGTGCGACATCAGCCGAGGCCAGACCCAGACTTTGGAATCCGGCCGACCGAAGGGCTGCCTGAGGCAGGACAACCCATATGTTGGGACTGCAGATGCATCCTTGAAGGACATTCAGGGGCAGTGCTGGCATCATTGTATGCATCATCAACAACTGATAGTACAGGTGGTATGGCTAAAGGCCTATGCTGTGGTAAGTGTAAAAAAGTCCTTAGTCTTTTCCTAGAATCAGAGAAATCCTGACCCTGCCACTGGAAGTGTTCCCTCATTGAGTGTAGGGTTTCCCCAAATGAAAATTCTTCTGGAGGTGAGGCAGAAGGAATGGAGTCTTCTGCATCAGAATCCTCGTAAGGTGAGTATGGGCCTTCCTGATGGTCAGATAAATCTGAACCATCCGAGGAATAGTCAGAGGAGAGAGGTTCAGGGGGTTCAGTCCTAGGCCTCTTTTCAGAAGGGGGTTGTGAGGCCCTGTCTGGGTGAGATTGGGATCCCCTGATCAGAGAAATAAGGTCCTCAGCAAGGCTGAGAATCTGAGAACTTGAGGTAGGCCTGTGAGAGGGAGCTTTTGTAGGTAAGGCCTTGGAAAGTTTGGCTGCTTTAGCCCTGGAAAAGGCCTTGATAGACATAGAAGCAGGGGGTCTAGCTGCCCCACGTGCAGGAGTAGAGATGTCCAATGGAATAGTGTCAGACAAATCTTGTGTGCCTGCTTCTTCAGTAGGAATTTCTGTAGCCGACTCAGCCATGGCCTGTGTGGCCTCGGTTATTGGAGGCATGCTTTTGGCCGAAGGGAGAACCGAGGTCTCGGTTTCAGCCGAAACCGAGACACTCGCGGTAGGCCTAACCGTGGTTTCAGCCGAAACCGCGGGCCGCGAGTGTCGGTCCTTTTCCTTGCGTTTTTTAGCTAAATGTGTAGTCGGAGTCTCCGACGGCATTTTATATGCAAAAGTGGAGCCAAAAAACTCTTCTGCAAACTCCGACCGACGTCCAAGTGTCCGTCGGTTGAAGGAAGCACAGGCTAAACAAGCTGATGCGTCGTGGTCTGGGCCTAAGCAAGAAAGGCAGTAAGAGTGGAAATCCTTATGAGGTATTTGTTTCCCACAAGTTAAACAATTATTTACTTTGTCTGACATCGGCTGAGGCAAGAAAGAGTCCCCAACGGGGTACTTAGCTTTTTTAGAAGTCTTCGGTGGATCTGACCGACCAGCACTTGCGAACAGCTTCTGCTTCGGGCACCGCGCGGCAAGAAAGACTGAAAAAAATGGCGTCAGCTGATGCCTTTATACCCCAGGAGCTATGACGTCGGGTGAAGTGCGACATCAGCCGAGGCCAGACCCAGACTTTGGAATCCGGCCGACCGAAGGGCTGCCTGAGGCAGGACAAACATACGTTATGACTGCAGATGCACCCTTGAAGGACATCAAGGGAATCTAAAACAAACAGAACAAACAAGAAGGGGTTGGAGGGAGGGAGCAAATACTGCAACAGTGAACATTTACTGTTATGGTAAGATTTTATACAACTGTACTATGTCCTTCTATATCACTGCTGCAGTATCCAAAACAGAGGGAAAAAGTAAAAAAAGCTCAAGAAACAGAATTGGAGGTGGTGGATGGCTGAGAACAGCCCTCAACAAATGCACTTAAAATAGTTTCAGGAAAATCTGCTCTGGTCCTAGAAATCATACCCAACTTATAATGCTTATTAAAGGTATGCACTGAAGACCAAGCAGCAGCTTCAGGAATGGAATTGGTGTCCAACCTCTTGAAGAAGGCACCAGAAGAGGCAACAGCCCTAGTGGAATGAGCTCTAGAAGAAGTAGACAGAGATCTGCCATGAAAAAAATAACAAAAGGAAATGGCCTTAGATATTCAGGAGGAGATAGTTTGCTTAGAAACAGCGAAACCCAATGTCCTTGGATGAAAGGAAATAAAAAAGATGTTTATTATCCAAAGGAGCATCCAACAACTTTTTCTTAATGTCCTCAGGCTGAGGCTGAGAATGAAGATGAAGCCAAGAATAATGCCTCATGACAAACCCAAACACCCTAGCAGTATCACAGCTACACTTAGCAGAGTGACAAGCCACTTGAGAAGTAGGACCTACAAATGATAACGCACAGGATTTACCTTCAGAATCAGGGAGGTGAGAAATAACCCGACAAGACTGAGCAATCAGGTCCAGAGCATACCTGGTCTGGTAATTAACAGCCCTAAAGGCCAAAGTAGAAGCAGTGTAAACTTTCTTACTAATCCTCTCCATTGCCCTACTATCCTTATCAGAAAGCAAAAGTGTGGAAGAGGGCAAAAGACTAGAAGGTTTGTCAGAAGAGACTGACACTATAGCAGAAAAGTACAGTTGTGTACACTTACCATAAATGTAGATGTTTGAGTGTATTCACTGCTGCAGTCATTACATTTGGGTTATCTGCTTGCAGGAAGCCCTCAGTCGGCCTGATTAACAAAGTCTTGGGTCCTGCGTTGCTTGCTGTCCCTTCTTCCATGACGTCAGGTCATCAGGGGTATAAAGCATGCAGCCGATGCCATTACATCAGTTTTTCTTGCCCCAGATGTCAGGTGCCTCCCTAATGGAGAGCAATTAAAGATAAAAGTACAATGATATACCTCCAACAAAAAAGCAAATACACCAAAAAGGCTTTTAAGCATAGTAAAGGAAAGTAGAGGTATAGCCAAAAGAAGTTATGGGGCTGGAGGGAGGGTAACTAGGACTGCAACAGTGAATACACTTGAACATCTACATTTATAGTAAGTGTAGACAACTGTACGACGGTCTGCGTGTTTCACTCTTGCAGTCATTACATTTGGGTAGATTCCCAAAGCTATGGTTGGGAGGAGGAATTTAGATAGCATTAGGACCAGCTACAAGGCCCTGCAAGACCGCAGTGGCAAAGCCAGCTCAAGACGTAGAGAAAATTGGCAAATGATAATGCTTGGTGAAAGTATGTACAGAACTCCAAGTAGCAGCTTCTAGGATGTCCCTGGTATGGATGCCTCTGAGAAAGGCTGCAGAGGTAGATGCAGCCCTGGTGGAGTGAGGTCTGATCCCCTGGGGGATAGGTTTTCCATGGTGCTTATAGCAGAAATGAATGCAATGGCCTATCCATTTAGAAATGGTTTGCTTTGAAATAGCCTTCCCCCTCTGCCCCTGCAGCAAATGCTACCAGCAGTTGTTCAGATTTCCTTTGAGGTTTAGTCCTGTCCAAGTAGAATCTGAGTTGTCTGCACATCTAAGGAATGCAGTATCCATTCCCCTTTGTTCTGTGGATTGGGAAAGAAGGTTGGCAAATGAATGGACTGATTAAGAGCCACACTGGATACCACCTTGGGCATGAAGGATGGATTGGTTCTGATGGACACCCTGTCCGCATGAAAGATGATGAAAGGCTCCACTGCCATAAGGGCCTGTAATTCAAATACCCTTCAGGTTGAAGTGATTGCTAAAAGGAAAGCTGTTTTCCAAGAAAGAAATTTTAAGTCTGCAGTAGCAGCTGGCTCGAAAGTAGGTAGAGTGAGTTTCTCCAAAACAAAGTTAAGGTCCCAGGCTGGGGTTGGAGTTCTCCTGGTTGGTCTCAAATTTTTGGCCCCTCTGAGGAACTGCTTGAGCAGTGGATGAGAGAAGGGGGGGTCTGTGTTACAATTAACTGAAATGGTTGAGGTGTGGATTTTAATGGAGGAAAAAGACAGGCCCTTATGAAGCATCTCAGTTAAGTATTGCAAAATCTGAGGTAAAATGGGTGCTGCTGTGCTTATCCCTTGAGATTGGTTCCAGGCACAAAATCTTTTCCATTTCTCAGCATGGGATTTTCTAGTGCTAGGCCTCCTTGCCTCTAAAATGATATCCATCACAGGTTTACTGAGTGATGGTAAAGGAGAGATTATGTAATTAGCCAGACTGCAAGGTTCAGTGTTAAAAGCTGAAGGTGCAGAATCTGGTTCTCCTGCTGAGACAACAGGGAAGTAGTCTGAGGCAGGTGCCATGGAGATAACCGTGACATACTGCGCAGGAGGGGGTATCAGTGTTGGCGTGGCCAGTCTAGAGCAATCAAAATCATCCCTGGTTTGTCCTGTTTGATTTTTAGTAGTACTTTGGAGAGCAGAGGCAGAGGGGGGAAGGCATAGATGGATAGTTTTTTCCAGTTGAAGGACAGAGCCTCCACTTTCCAGGCTTATTTGTGGGGAGTCCTTGAGCAAAATTTGTCCAATTGGTAGCTCTGGGGAAAACAGGTCTATATCTCGGCTGCCCCAATTTGCTTGTCAACATGTTGAAAATCATTGGTTCCAGTATCCACTCGTGTGGGTCCATGAGGTTTCAGCTTAGTCCGTCTGCCAGTGTATGTAATTTTCCTGGCAGGAATTGAGCTTGAAGGTGCACTTGGTAGCTCAAGGCTGTGTTCCACAATGCCATGGCTAGTCTGCAGAGGGGGTAAGAATGTGTATCCCCCTGCTTGCTTATGTACCACGTAACAGTGGTGTTGTCCATCTTTACCATTAGTTGTCCTGGAAGAATGTGGTCCTTGAAGGCTGTCAGAGCATTCTGTACAGCTAACATTTCTCTTTGATTGATATGCAGGTGCATTTGACTTGGGTTCCATTTGCCCTGAATGCACTTCCCTGCCAAGTGAGCCCCCATGGATAGTCTGATGCATCTGTTGTTAGGGTTTGGGTGGCAGGGGATGGTGTGAAAGGTAGTCCCTTGATTTGGTGGCAGGCCTCTGCCCACCAAAGGAACTCTAGGCATAGGCAAGGTATGATAGGAACCATTGCTTCTAGATCCTGAGAATGTTGACACCATAGGCTTTTTAGATATCACTGTAGTTTCCTCATATGCAGTCTTGCATATCGAATTAGAAGAATGCAGGAGGACATGAACCCCAAGGCTTGCAGTATTTGTCTTGCAGATAGCAGGGCTTTTGTGGCCACGTGTTTGAAGTAGGTTGTCAAATAAATTTGTTTCTCTGGCGTGAGGCAGGCCATCTGGGAAGTTGTATTCAAGCTTGCTCCCAGGAATATAATTTGTTGACAGGGTACCAGGTGTGATTTCTTTTCATTTATGGTGTATTTCAGACAAGTTAGAACCCTCTGTACAAAGGCCAGATGATTTAAAAGTATGTCCTGGCTTTCTGCCTGAATTAGACAATCGCCCAGGTATGGGTATATTTGAATATTTCTTTGCCTGCAAAATGCAATAACTGGAGCTAGGCACTTTGTGAATACCCTGGGCGCAGTAGATAAGCCAAAGGGCAGTGCAGAGAACTGATAGTGCGTGTAGCCTGCTTTGAAGCGGAGGTATCTTCTGCAAGATTCCCTGATTGGGATGTGCAGGTATGCTTCTTTTAAAGCTAGTGCTGCCAACCAGGCATCTTTGCCTAGCATAGGAAGTAATTGGTGAAGAGTCAGCATCTTGAATTTTGGAATTTCCAAAAAGGTGTTTAGAGTAGACCGGTCCAGGATAGGACGTCATGAATTGTCTTTTCTGGGTACCAGGAAAAGTCTTGAGTAGAAACCTTGTCACTTTTCCTCTTCTGGTACCAGTTGAATAGCCCCCATGCTTAAGAGAGACAGTACTTGTTTTTGGGCCTCTGCCCACTGATTTGGGGGTAGGTCCGGCCACCCGCTTGGTGTTGGCAACATGTGGAAGTGAAACCTGTATCCCTGGGATACTATATTTAAAACCCATTTGTCCTGGGTAATGAGTTCCCAGTTCTTTGCATGAAGAGCAATCTTTCCCCCCAAAGGGGGAGTCAGTTGATAAGTGTTTGGAAATTTTAAAAACATGTAATTGAGACAGTTTACCACAGGGGGGAGTCTTATTACTCCCAGATTTGGAAGTGGAGGCCCCCCACTGCTTAGTCCTGTGTGTCCCCTGGGACTGAAACCTGGGGTTTTTGCTGTGTCTGGGTATGGCTTGAAAAGACCTGGAAGGGTCTGGAAAGGACCAATTCTTAGGGGGCCAGTGCCTACTAAATCTAGGAGGCTGAACTTGTAAGAAATCTTTAACAGTTTGCATAGATTTAGCTTTATCTTCTATCTCTTTAAGAACTTCTTCAGCCTTATTGCCAAACAGGCGGTCCTGATTTAAGGGAGCATCCAACAATTTAGCTTTAACATGATCAGGCAAAGATTGTTCCTTAAGCCAAGCATGCCTTCTGAGCACAGACCCAGTAACAGCGGCCCTGCAAGAGGTCTCTAATTAATCAAAACCACTTTGCAAAGCATGTTTTCCAACTTGTTCAGCAGAATGCATTAAATCATGTAATTCGTTATTTTCCACACAGTTAGGAATCAACATCATTTTCTGTTTAAGTAATCCAGTAACATGTTGCTGATACTTTAACATATGAAACTGGCAGTTTAAAGCCCTAATGGCCAAGGTTGCAGAAGTGTAAACCTTCTTACCCCATCTATCCAGCGTCCTGGAGTCTCTATCAGAAGGGGTAGGATTTTTAGCAGTAGAAGCCTTAATGCCCCTGGGCCCCTGTGAAATAGTCTCTGGATCCGCAATAGGATTTTTAAAAAGAAACTTGTGTGACTCAGGGACCCTGTAGTATCTGTCTGGTTTTCTGGCAGCAGGAGGCAAGGAATCAGAGGCCAAACTAGATTCCGAAAAAGCATCATCAACAATGTCTAGTACAGGAGAAATAGCTAAAGGCCTATGCTGAGATAGCAGTAAGAAATCCCCAAGCCTCTTTTTTGAATCAGAAAAATCTTGGCTTTCCCAGTGGAAATGCTCCCTTAGAGTATGTAAGGTTTCCCCAAAAGAAAAATCCTCTGGAGGGGAAGCAGAGGGAATGAAGTCCTCTGCATCAGAATCCTCATAAGTAGATAGGGCAAATCCAGATCATCAGAAGAATCAGAAAAAACAGAATCCTGGTCAGAAGATTCATAAACCACTTCAGTCCTATGCCTCTTAGTTTACCCCTGATTAGAATTATTAGATCTTCAGCCATTCTTATCATTTGTTTTTGGGCATAGAGGCCGGAGCATGTGGCCTGGGCATCGGTTTTTTAGGCATGGTTCGAGACTTAGGCCTAAGAGAAGAAGGATGGGTCGATTTAATATGCAAGTCCATAGGCCTGAATACACCCTCAGAAGCCGGTGCCTGCAGAGTGGCCCTGGACCCATCCAAGGTAGAGACATCCACGGGTTCCATAGTTGAAGCATTTTGCGGCATACCAGACTTCAAATAGGTCTCAGTAGAGGCCTGAGAATCAGAAGTAGCAGGTATCAGGGGCTGCGAAAGCACCTCACTGAGTACTGGCGAACTGGCGACTGGCTTAAGAGAAGCATCGTCTGCAGTTTTGGACCTCGGTGGCCTGTCTCTGTCTTTATCTTTGCGTTTTTTTGGAATCCCGGTAGTCGGATGGCTAACAGACGACATTTCGGATAAGTAAACAAAGAACCAAAATATTTAGCGGAGAAAATGTAACGACGACGGATACTGCGCTGATTAAATAAAGCACAAAACCGACAGCAAGGTACGTCGTGGTCAGTGCCTAGGCAAGGAATACAGTACAAATGAAAATCTTTATGAGGTATTTGCTTTCCACAAGTAATGCAATTATTAACTTTTACTGACATTGGTAAGGAGCAAGAAAAAGTTTCCCCAATGGGGTACTTAGCTTTTACTTGAAGACTTCGGTTCTGAAACTCAAACGAAAATTTCAGGAGTCAGCCGACCGGCACTTGCAAACTGCTTCTGCTTCGGGCACCACACGACAAGAAAGACTGATGTAATGGCATCAGCTGCATGCTTTATACCCCTGACGACCTGACGTCATGGAAGAAGGGACAGCAACCGACGTTCGAGTGCTAATACAGCTGCAGTCATAACAGATGGGTTCTGCCGTCAGGCGGGTCCTCGGTTGGCCGAATTCCAAAGTCTAGGTCCGGCGTTGGTTGTCGTTGCTTCTTCCCTGACGTCAGTGCGACAGGGGTATAAAGGAACCAGCCGATGCCATTTTCTTCAGTTTTTCTTGCCCCAGATGTCAGGTGCCCCCAAAAGGAAGGCAATACATAAATTTGTGTAATAATGCAGTGCAATATAATCAAAATACAGTAGTTGCAAGCAAATACATCATAAATGAATACCCCAATCAGGTTGTATGAGGATGTGTTATCCTATAGGCCTGTCCCAAGAGGGGAAGGAGGGAGGGAAACCCTGCAAGACTGCAGTGGCAAAGCCCGCTCTAGATTTGGAGTATAATGGTAGGTTGTAGTGCTTGGAGAAGGTATGCACAGAACTCCAAGTGGCTGCTTCCAAAATATCCTTGGTAGGAACTCCTCTGTGGAAGCTGCAGAGGTGGCTGCGGCCCTGGTGGAATGAGTTCTAATGCCTGTAGGTACAGTTTTGCCATGAAAGGAATAGCAAAAACGTATGCAGTGGGCTATCCATTTTGAGATTGTCTGTTTGGAAATTGGCTTTCCTTGAGCTCCTACAGCATAGGACATAAAGAGCTGTTCTGATTTCCTGAAAGGCTTTGTTCTGTCCACATAATAACGCAGTTGTCTGTGGATGTCCAAGGAATGTAGTAATCTCTCCCCTTTGTTTTGAGGATTAGGATAAAAAGTAGGTAAATGTATGGCCTGATTTAAAGCTACCCTGGATACCACTTTAGGCATAAAGGACGGGTTGGTTCGTAAGGAAACTCTGTCCTGATGGAAGATGATAAAAGGCTGGACAGCCATGAGAGCCTGTAGTTCTGAAACTCTACGAGCTGAGATGATAGCCAGAAGGAAAGCTGTTTTCCAGGACAAATATTGCAAATCTGATGAGGCAGCTGGCTCAAAAGGAGGCAAGGTCAGTTTTTCCAGAATGAAATTAAGATCCCAAGCAGGTATTGGTTGTTTCCTTGGAGGTCTTAGATTCTTAGCCCCTCTGAGGAACTGTCTTAAGAGAGGGTGAGAGAATAAAGGTGGGTCAGTGTTGTATTCTGCAGAAATGGCTGAGGCATTGATTTTGATGGAGGAGAATGAAAGTCCACTGCTTAGCAGCTCAGCCAAATATTGTAGCATTTGAGGCAAATTCAGTTTTCCAGGATCCTGGCCCTTTTTCTCATTCCAGACACAAAACCGTTTCCATTTTGCGGAGTAAGCTTTTCTAGTTGATGGCCTTCTGGCCTCCAAAATGACATCCTGCACCTCCTTGGAGAGTAGGGCCTGTTGTGATGCTATGGAATCTTCCATGCGGCTAGATTGAGTGTTTTTAGCTGGCTGTGAAGAGTTTTGAAGCTGTGCTGAGTCAGAAGGAGAGGCATTAGAGGCATGGTCCATGGTGGGGAATGCGTCAGGCTCCTCAGGAGTGGATACCAGTGTTGCCTTGGCCAGTCCGGAGCAATGAGAATCATCTTTGGTCAGTCTGCTCTGGTTTTCAATAGAACTTTGGGCAGCAGAGGAAGAGGTGGGAAGGCATAAACTGTTATTGATGTCCAACTGAAAGAGACAGCGTCCACTCTCCAGGCCTTTGGATGGAAAATCCTTGAGCAGAATTTTGTCAATTGGTGATTTTTGTGGGAGGCAAAGAGATCTATGTCTGGCCTTCCCCATTCTTGGATTATTTCTGTAAAAACTTTTGGATGCAATTTCCATTCGTGTGGATCTGTCATATTCCTGCTTAGGTTGTCTGCCAGCGTGTTTTCCTTGCCTGGCAAGTACTGTGCTTGTAGTTCCATTTGTAAGTCCATGGCCATGTTCCAAAATGACATGGCCAGTCTGCATAGGGGGTAAGAATGTGTTCCTCCCTGTTTGTTTATGTACCACATAGCTGTGGTGTTGTCCGTTCTTATCAATAGTTGACCTGGTTGTAGAAGGTCCTTGAAAGCTATTATAGCATTTATTACTGCTAGCATTTCCTTTTGATTGATGTGAAGGTGCTTTTCTTTTTGGGACCATTTGCCCTGAATGCACCGATCTGTCATGTGCGCCCCCCAGGCGTAGTCCGAGGCATCTGTTGTGATGACTTGATTTGCTTGAGGCTTGCTGAATGGAAGACCTGTGTTTGTTTGACATGCTTGAGCCCACCACAGAAATTCCTTTTGTAGACATGGAATTAGTGGTATTATTGTTTCCAAACTGTGGCTGTGTTGAGACCATATGTTTTTCAGGTACCATTGTAGTTTCCTCATATGCAGCTTTGCACATAGGATTAGTAAGATGCAAGATGCCATGAATCCCAGAGCCTGCAGGATTTTCCTTGCAGTCAGCCTGGTGCAATTTGCTAGTGCTCTGAAGTATTGAATTAGTTGCCCCTGTTTCTCTGGCATGAGGTAGGCCATCTGGGTGTTTGTGTCCAAATTGGCACCCAGGAAAATTATCTTCCGAGAGGGTATTAGTCTTGATTTCTTTTGGTTGACTGTGTATCCCAGAGAGTTCAACAATATTATTACATAAGCCAGATGTTTCAGAAGAATGTGCTTGCTGTCCGCTTGGATCAGGCAGTCGTCCAAATAGGGGTATATTTGTATCCCTTGAAGTCTGCAGTAGGCAATTACTGATGCCAGGCATTTTGTGAATACTCTGGGCGCAGTAGCTAAGCCAAAGGGCAATGCAGAGAATTGATAATGGGTTGAACCTGCAAGAAATCTGAGGTACCTTCTGCAATTTTGTCTGATTGGGACATGCAGGTATGCCTCCTTGAGGTCCAGTGTTACCAGCCAAGACTCCTTGCCCAGCATGGGAAGAAGTTGCTGTAGAGTGAGCATCTTGAATTTTGGTACGAGTAGAAATGTGTTTAGGATGGATAGGTCCAAAATAGGTCTCCAATTTTTTCCCTTCCTTGGTACCAGAAATAGCCTGGAATAAAAACCTTGACCTTGTTCGTGCGTAGGTACCTCTTGAATAGCTTTCATGTTTATGAGATCTGTAATTAGCCTTTGTGCCTCTGCCCTTTGATTGTGTGGCAGGTTTGGCATGCCTCTCATTTTTGGAAGGGTGTGAAAATGGAATTTGTAGCCTCTGTTTATAATGTCCAGGATCCATTTGTCCTTTGTGACAATATGCCAATTTTTTGTAAATAATGCCAGCTTTCCTCCTATGGGGGCTGCCATTTAAAACTTGCTTGGCATGCAAAGGGGAAAGTCATTGGGTTTGCTTTCTGAAAGATTGTGAGTTATCCTCACCACCTCTTTGTGTAGGAGCTTGCCATTGTCTGCCTCTAAACGATCCTTGGGATTGTCCTCTGCCCCTCGGGCGCCTGTATCTGCCTCTTTGGGGTCTGTCCGTGGCAGGAAAGGACCAGTTTTTAGAAGGCCAGTTTCTACTAAAACGTAGGGGTTGTACCTGTAGAAAATCTTTCACAGTTTGCATAGATTTAGCCTTTTCCTCCATTTTCCTTAATACCTCCTCAGCATTAGCACCAAATAATACATCCTTTTGAAGAGGGGCGTCCAGTAATTTAGCTTTAACATGATCAGACAAGGCTTGTTCCTTAAGCCAGGCATGCCTACGTATGACTGATCCTGTAACAGCAGCTCTACATGAGGCCTCTAGAGCATCACAACCACATTGTAAGGTATGCTTACCCACTTGTTCTGCACTATGCATCAAATCCTGCAACTCCTTCAAGTCTGGTTGTTCAGGTTGTGACATTTTACTTTTCAATTGTGATAACAAAAACTGTTGGTATTTTAGCATATGGAACTGACAGTTTAAGGCCCTCATGGTTAAGGTAGCCGAGGTATGTACCTTTTTTCCCCACCTTTCTAAGGATCTGGAGTCTCTCTCGGAAGGTAATGGATTTTTAGCAGTGGAGGCCTCAACTCCCTTGGGGCCCTGTGAGATGGTTTCTGGGTCAGCAGCATGGCTTTTGTATAGAAATTGGTGTGAGTCAGGAACCCTGTAGTACCTGTCAGGCTTTACTGGAGCTGGAGGTAGAGAGTCCGGGTTAAGGCAGGCCTCCGAGTAAACATCATCTAGGATGTCCAAGACAGGAGGTATAGCCAGAGGCCTGTGTTGACGTAGCAAGAGAAATTCCCTAAGCCTTTTCTTGGAATCTGAATAATCTTGGCCTTCCCAGTGGAAGTGCTCCCTTAAGATATGCAAAGTTTCCCCAAATGAGTAATCCTCAGGGGAGGATACAGAAGGGATGGACTCCTCCGCATCAGAGTCTTCAAAAGGGGAGTAAGAATGTTCCTGATCATCAGAGTGCTCTGAAATAATGGAGCCCTGATCAGAGGAGTGGGGATCTTCCTCCACTCTGGGCCTTTTGTCCGGTGGGGGCTGAGTACCCCTGATAAGAGTAATTAAATCCTCAGCCATTTTAAGCATCTGTTTCTTAGGCATGGGGCCTGTAGATGGGCCCTGTGTAGCTTGTCTCAGAGTGCAAGGCTGCTTCAGACTTAGTGAAAGCCTTGA
Source organism: Protopterus annectens (assembly GCF_019279795.1). Taxonomy (NCBI): domain Eukaryota; kingdom Metazoa; phylum Chordata; order Ceratodontiformes; family Protopteridae; genus Protopterus; species Protopterus annectens. Next base: position 55,668,791 of record NC_056751.1, on the reverse strand, counting down.
TGGAGAAAGAAGAGGAAGGTCTGAAGACACCTTGAGTGGAGGTGGACCTGTCCACATTCTGAGTTTCAACGCCAAGAGTGGCTTCGGTATCTGTAGTCAGGGTGTGGGCCGAGGACCCTGCGACCTCGGACACAGGAGACACCGCCAAAGAAGTGTCGTCGGTAGTCAGGGGCTGCGTAGGTGCCTTGCTGAGAACCGGACCACGTGTAGTCGGCTTTGGCGTGGTGTCGGTAGAGGCCGCGGACCTCGTGTGTCGGTCCTTATCTTATCGTTTTTTAGACAAAACTGGAGTCGGAGTATCCAACGACATAATATAGTTAAATGCTTTCCCAAAATAATGCTGGGCGAACTCCGCCCGATGCTTAATGGTGCGTTTGTTGAATGTAGCACAAAAGCGACAGACCGAGACATTGTGGTCTGGGCCTAAACAAGGTATACAGAGGGAATGGAAATCCTTATGCGGTATTTGCTTCCCACAAGAAATACAATTATTAACTTTGTCTGACATCGGTCTGAGTCAAGAAAAGTTTCCCCAACGGGGTACTTAGCTTTCAAGAAGACTTCGGTTTCCAAATTTTCATAATCTCAGGAGCTAGCCGACCGGCACTTGCGAACTGCTTCTGCTTCGGGCACCGCGCGGCAAGAAAGACTGAAGAAAATGGCGTCAGCTGGTTCCTTTATACCCCTGTCGCACTGATGTCAGGGAAGAAGCGACGACAACCGACGCCGGACCTAGACTTTGGAATTCGGCCAACCGAGGACCCGCCTGATGGCAGGAGAATCCATCTGTTATGACTGCAGCTGTATGCACGATGAACATCTTTGTAAGTTAAGCAGTGATCGCCTCCGAGTAGGCAATATGCGACAGAGTATCTCTGGAGTTTTTTTAGACGGTCAGCATGGGGCATCTGCTTTAGGCCTGTGATTCTTTTAGTAAGGTGTTTCTGCAGCCTTTCCAGTTGTTGCAGATGTCTTTTGAGGTACATACCAAATGGGACATTGTACTCTATAATGGGTCTAATGAGTGATGAGCACAGTGAGACACTGACCTCCTTTTTTCTGGATGAAAAGCACTTAGTGATGACGTGTGCCACATAGAAGGATTTCCTGACTGTTGTGGAGATGTGGTTATCAAAGGTGAGCTCACTGTCCACCTGTGTTCCTAAGTTTCTTATTACACTTTCGGTGTTTAGTGTACTGTCACCTATGTGGTAATTCATGGGTACATGGAACTGTACACTTCTTGGCATTGAGCTTGAGCCCATGGCTCTGGCACAGAGCATCTGTTTCTGTAAGGCCCTTTTGTAGAAGGAATGGAACTTGTTCTTACCGTCTTTGAAGACTAGCCATAGAAAAATGGTTTCTGGCTCATCACATGAGCAGAATAGAAGAGTGTCCTTGTGAATGGATATTAGCCAAAAGATGTTTTTCTGGCTCTGGCTCAGAGGTGGGATGTGTTGGAAACAGATTTATTTACTTCTCCAGAAAGCAGACAACTGCAGAAACTTTGTACAAGGATTCCTCTTCCAAATGTCTGGGCAATGGATGCAGTCTCCATCAGCTGGACAGACCTGCTTCTGTACACTTTTCTTCCTATCCTTCTTGTACTCGGGGTACCACAAAGCATAATGGAGAAAAAGCCAAAAATGCTACTAATAATTTCTGGCTGAGGTGGAGGGATAGGTTCCTGACCCAGAGACTCCTCATACTCTGGAATAGACTGCCCATACATGTCAAGCAGAGCGCCTCCTTGGCCCTCTTCAAAAGGAACCTTGATGACTAGATGGGAAATAGGAAATTTACCCAAGGGGATCATGTCAGTTGCCCTTCTAGACTGGGGTCCAGGGAAGTAAATATTGTGGGAAGAAATAGCCAGGGAATTGTTATGACTAGGCTTGTAGGGCCGATAGCCTAGTGCCAACCTATGAACCTATGCACCAAATTACTGGAGTACTGTCTACAAACATGTGCAGAATTCCAGGTTTCCAAATGTGTTTCATGACCCTAATACCCAGAGTCAATGCATCATTTCCAGCATACAGGTATGTCTTTTCTTTTGCAACCTGTCTCAAGGCCCCTAGATCCCCAGACCCATGAGCTCTTTGTACTGTGTCTAATAAGTCTCTGATTAATGCTTGGATGTCTTGACCCAATCTGGATGAGACTCCAAGGTTTAGGATTGCACATTATGTCCACCATGCCAACTTTTTTTTTTTTTTTTTTTATAAAAGGTATAAGGGAAATAGGAGAGTCCAGAGGATGTATACACTGATACTATCTGTTTCATGGGTACCACTGAAGCTTCTTCATGTACTGTCTGGCTAACTCATCATCGGGATGGAGGAAGCCATGTACCAGTGTCCTTAGAATCTCCCTTGCTTTGAAGTTGTTGCACTGTGCTATGGAGTTGAAATACTGGCTCAGAAAAGTCACTTTTTCCTCTCGCAAGAAAGCTTACTGGCTCACTGTGTCAGTCATGCTCAAAGGAAGAAGATTTGCTGCCTGTGGAACAGTTGGAATTATGAAAGTTTCAGAGAGAGTCCCAGAATGTCAAAAAAGGGTAAATTACAGGGCTTCCTAAATCTCCTCTAGGTTGATGCCTGTATTAGGCAGTCCTCCAGGTACAGGTAGATTTGAATCCCTTTGATTCTGCAAAAAGCAACTACTGCAGGCAGGCATTTTGTAAACATCATGGGAGAAAATCACTAAGTTAGAAATCTTCTATAAGGTTAACTTCTCCAAATCTTTTGGGGTTCTAATACCACGATGAGACCAGACCCCATTCCTAAGTCAGAGTATGATTAAACTTGATGAAATCAGTATTGTTTCAATATTTGATGACAGCCAAAAGTGTTCTTCACAGCCCCCCAATGTGCTCAGAATTGACTCATACAATTTATACAGACTTACATGAATTGACTACATATCTAAATACAACTGTAAATTCTTTTTTTATGAGACTCATTGCTCCTACTACTATTGAAACTGTCTGGGTATCCTTCTTCCACACTGCCCTCATTTCTGCCTGCAAACTTGTTATTTTACAATTGAAGGAGACCCAGAGAGACACAAAGGATCAAAATTTCACAACATCGAACCTCTGATCTGTGAAGACCAGATGATGGAAGTTGTGAAATATCGAACCTTGTGAATGGAGAAGACCGTACAGTGCCGAATGGGAAATTTACCATTCCCTTCACTGTAGTGCGATATCAGAGTTGGTACATTTAAGTAGCAAGAGGTGTGGAGGGTGCAGGGGGTTTTGTCCCCCCTGAAAAAAGTGAAATAAGTTTAAACGTTTTACATTTTTTTCTTTAGATTCGATATTCCACAACTTTAGTCCTCTGGCCTTAGATGATCAGAGGTTCGATGCTGTGAAATTTCGATCCTTTGAAGGGGACCAGTCTCTCTATATGTGAAAAGCTGATCGTTAGGTGTAGCAATTTTAATGATCAACGCTACTTTTTTCTTTTTTTTCATGGATCACTACACTAGGTTTCCTTGCACCTATTTGTCGAATTATTGGCAATAAGTGATCCCATATGCCACTTCTTCATTCTCTATAATGCTTTGTGGTTCATAATTCTAATGCTTTTCAGCTACTTCTACATTGTAGCATTTGCACAATTCCCACTGCAACAATCTTGCCACATTACTGTGCCTTTCAATGTACAGGCCCTCTGCCATTTGAATGTTACACCCAGCAACAATGTGTACAACGGTTTCCAATTTTTTTTTTTAATAAAACCTACATTTGTCTGCTTCTCCCAGACATTCAATGGACTTTGTAAACCAAAGTGTATGCAGTCCACTATCATGTGCTGCCATTATTAACCCTTCATTCTTTGCTTTCAACTCTCCTTAACCAGTCCTGCATCAAATCCTGAACAACATTATTGCCACTATATTTATGGCTTTTCAACATTTCTTTCCATATCATCTGATCCCTCTCCTTATATTTTTCATTTTTTGGCACATTCAGTTGTGGTCTGATTTTTGTCTACTTCTGGTTTCATTTTCATTCCCGCTTGCCACCTGAATGTTTCTGCTAAACTAAGCAGAGAGGTCATCTTGGACTTACTCTCGTCATGTTGTAAAACTTTCACTACATTTGGATCTGACAAGGTCATATGAATATATGAATAAGATGTGAATGCAGTCCCACGATTGCAGATCTATACATGTAGAGAATTTCAATGGTCCCATACCTCCTCCAGAGCATAGAATACATAATCTTGGTATACACTGATTTTCATACATCATCTGATAAGCATGAAGCATTTTTCTTGTTTTTCTGTCCCACTAATCCAATACCTTTTGGGGCCAGTCAATCATACCAAAACTGTAAGTTAAAACCAGAAGAGCAAATCGGTTTATAATGTGAACTTTTTTCCTAAATGTCAAGGCTGTTTTCAATATTAGTTTTGGTTTTCTGGAGTATTCCTTACTGAGTTTTATTCACATTTGTTAATTTTTCATAGCTGATCCTTCATCAATTCCCAAATATTTATATATGCCTGCCTCATCAAGTTTTCCCACATGCTTTTGGAGACTTTATGTATTGTTTTGGACATTTTAGCAGGGCCTGGATGTTTTTCTGTATAAGAAATGGCTTCCGCCTTGCAACCGTACCCCACAGTCCAGACATATGTACAGATACAGACAGTATCTGTCTGCCTGGGATGACATGGTTGACAGACCTTGATGCTTTGCCAGAGATGGCACCCACTTGTCACCCCTAGGATTCAAGATTCTGTCCAAGGCTCTTCCCTTCCCCATTGTGGCTTTTTTAGGCAATGTACGACACACAAATCTTCCAACATAAAAGATCTGTCAAAAAGCAAATTGAAGGTCATGCTGCTTAATGCTAGGAGCCTTAACCTGAAAATGCACTCACTAGAGGCTCTCCTAGCACTGGAAGATGCTGACATCTGTGCAGTCACGGAAACTTGGCTCAAGGCTGCTGAGAGCATCCCTGCCTTACCAGGCTATACCTCATCCCATACATTCCGATCCCAAAATGAGGTCGGGAAGACTAATGGTGGTGGAGTTTCTATTTTCATTAAAGATAAGCACACCCCCAGACTGGTTTGCCAGCATAATGCACTAGAACTTCACCAGGTGCAACTGACAATTGGAAAGACACCCATCCAAGTTATAGCCAGCTATAGACCCCCATCCATGACTCAAGACACCCACGCCTCCTACCTGGACCTACTTGAGTCCATCAAGGTACCCCATAACACCCTGATCCTTGGTGACTTCAACTACCCCACCATAAACTGGGTGAACTATTCCTACTCTAATGCACTCACCCAAGGATTCCTTGATTTCATCAATTCTAATGCACTAGACCAGCTTGTGTCATCCCCCACAAGGGGAGATAGCATTCTAGACTTGGTTCTCACCAACATGGGTGACTGCTGCACCACCCCCATAGTAAGTTCTTCCCTGGTGAGATCAGACCATTGATCTGTCTCATTTGAAGTGTCTATCCTGTCCAAACCCCCCCAGTCGTAACCAGGCTAAAAAAAATGGGTTTATATTAGATCACCGACATTTGAAAATGTCAAGTCACCTTTAGTCAACACAAAAATGTCGAACTCCAAATTTGTCAAATGGCCAAAACACCACTTTCCAAGAGAAAAAAATCAGTTAGCCATTCTGTCACACCTGCCCTTTCCCCAACTGTAGTGCAGTCTCAGAGTTAGAATATTTAGTTGGGGGGGGTGGGGGGGCACGGCTCCCCATGGTGGGGTGTGTGTGTGTGTGTGTGTGTGTGTGTGTGTGGGCCCCCCCCCCACTTAAATACATTTGTTTTTATGTGGTGTTTTTGTTGGCCTTCCAATTTCTTCCCCTTGGAAAGAAATCGGTGATTTGGCCATTCGACAAACTTAAGAGTTCGACATTTTCGTGTCGTGTAAAGGTGACTCAACATTTTCGAATGTCGATTATATGATACAGACCCAAAACACTTCTCAAAAACTGACTACAACCTTCTAAGGGAGGGTATCTGTAGCTTCACACCACTGCCCCCCTCAGAGGATGCAGACAAATATGCTGAACAGTAAACCAGTGCAGTATATAAGCACCTGTACAACTGCATGGACTCAGCCATACCCAACAGAACTAAAACCTGCTCCTCAAGGAAACACAAACCTATGTGGTGGACATCCGCTATCAACTGGCTTTACAACAAAACAAAGAAACTGTTGTCCAAGGGTAAAAAGGCACAAATTCACAAATGGAAAAACTCCCTCCTTAGCCTCAACAAGCAAATTAGGTCACTAATGAAAACCTCCAAAGTCAATTGTGAATTGCAACTAGCCTCTGAAACAAAGGTTAACCACAAAGCTTTTTTCAGTTACATCAGAAACCTCCATGGCAAAGCCCAGGTTTGTTCCGAATTAGTTCTTAATGCTGTCACTTACACTGATCTTGTTGACTTAGCCAACCTGCTAGCAGATAGGTTCAGCGCACACTTCACAATCAATCAGACAATCAGGTCCCCCCAAAGGCCCATTCGACATTCCCTGATACTTGCCCAGCACCTCACATCTCCAGAGATCAACTGTTAAAGGCCCTATCCAAGGCAAAGAACACAGCTTCCATGGGACCTGATAGTATCCCAGGCTGTATTCTGTAGCATCTCTTTCCCGAACTAGTAATGCCACTGAGCACCCTATTCAACCATAGCCTAAGTACAGGCTTCATTCCAGCACAGTGGAGAACTGCCATTGTCATCCCTTTGCACAAAGGTGGTGCCACTACTGACCCTGGTAACTATCACCCCATTAGCTTGACAAGTCTGATCTGTAAAGCCATGGAGCATATTATTATGGACTTCATAAACAAGGACATAGGCAGTCTCCAAGCACTTGACCCCACCCAGTTCGGATTTGTCAAGGGCAGATCTTGCCTGTTGAACCTGGTCGATTTTTTCGAGACTGTCACCAAGGCACTGGATGAGGGAAAGTCGGTGCACACATCTTATCTTGACTTGGCCAAAGGCTTTGAGACAATCCCCCACTCAGGGATCATCAAAAAGCTAACAGAACTTGGTGTAAATCCCTATCTCATCAGGTGGGTGGCCAACTGGCTCAGTGATAGGACCCACAAGGTCAAAACAGGTGCCACTACCTCCGATAGCAGACCTGTCACTAGTGGTGTCCTCCAGGGATCTGTCCTGGGACCCCTGTTTGGCATCTACTTCTCAGAGGTCCAGGCAAAGACAAAAGGCCTGTGGCTGACCAAGTTTGCAGACTACTGTAAGTTGGGTGCTGTCAATGACTCCCCAAATGATGTTAACATACTTCAAGAGGGTCTCACAGCAACAAATGACTGGTGTCAAAGTCATGGCCTTAAGTTAAATGTAAAAAAAATGTATCATCATGCCATTCGGCAAAAACACGACCTCTGCTGATTACCACATTAGCGGCAACCCCCTAAGCACACGACCTGTGGTGAGAGACCTCGGTACACAAGTTGACAACAATCTCACATTTGACCATCATGTAGCAGCAGTGGTCAGAAAAGCCTTTTACTTGGTTCATCTCATAAGTAAAGGGATTGCATCCAGAAAAAAGGATGTTATTACCTCTTTGTACTCCTCCCTCATTAGGCCAATAATGGAGTACAACGCCCCATTTGGTATGTACCTCTCCAAACACCTGCACCAACTGGAAAGGCCAGAGAAATACCTCACAAAGAGAATCCATGGCCTCCAACACCTGTCCTATGTGGACAGGCTCAAATCACTATCATTCTACACTGTATCATACAGATTGCTCAGAGGTGACCTGTGTCTCGCCTACAAGGCAATCTCAGACCCTGCTCTACTAGAGATGCTCCATATCTGTAAGTCTAACTCCTCGCATAGTACCCGATCAAAAGGCTTAAATCTAATATGTGACATTAACAAAACCTACTGAAGAGACAGCTTTGTCTCCCAGAGGCTGTCCCGTCTCTGGAATAGACTCCCCATACACGTCAAGCAAAGTACATTGCTGACCCTCTTCAAGAGCAACCCTGATGAGTGGATGGGAAACCACAAATTTGTCCCACGGGTTCCACCTGTGCCCCTCAATGAGAGGGGTGACAAATGCTGATTGTGGTTTCTTTTCTGGGGATAAACTCTTGGCTGGGCTTGTAAGTACCCCCAGAGCCATTAGCCTAGTAATCTCCTATGATCCTATGATACAGAGAATACGGGAGATTGTTGTCACATGTAGTACACAACCAGTACTTGCCAGAAATTCCTGCAGCTCCTTCAGTGTTGCTGTAGGCCTCTTGGCAGCCTCCCTGACCAGTTTTCATCTTGTCTTCAATTTTGGAGGGACATCCAGCTCTTTGCAATGTCACTTTTGTCCTATATTTTCTCCACTTTTTGATGACTGTCTTCACTGTGTTCCATGGTATATCCAATGCTGTGGAAAATTGTTTGTACCCTTCTCCTGACTGATACCTTTAAACAATGAGATCTCTTTGATGCTTTGTGAGCTCTTTGCGAACCATGGCTTTTGCTGTAGCAGGCAACTGAGTAAATGTTAGGAAAACCCTACTAGGACAGCTGAACTTTATTTGAGGTTAATCAGAGTCTCTTTAATTGATGGCAGGTGTGTACCCAAGAAGACTGAATGCTGTAATTAAATCAAAACAAAGTATTAGTTTAAGGGTGTGCACACTTATGCAACCAGTGTATCGTACGTTTTTTTATTTCTTATATTTTTTCCCCCAACAGATTTGTTTTTCAACTGAATTGTACAGGTTATAGGTCACATTAAAGGTGGGGAAAGCTTTGTAGTCTCATTTTTTATATCACAAAAACCTGGCATTTTAACAAAGGTGTGTACACTTTTTATATCCATTGTACATACCTGCTCTGTAATTGAAAGTCTCTGTGAAATAGTCTGTGCACTCTAAGGATCTTTTACTAAGTAGGCTACTGTCCTTTTTTTATGAACAATATACTATACTGCATATGCCAGTTATTTAGCCTCAGATAATGACAGAAAAACCACTTTAATTTGCTTATGTTAACATACTTCAAGGGGGTCTCACAGCAACAAATGACTGGTGCCAAAGTCATGGCCTTAAGCTAAAAAAAAAAATGTATCATCATACCATTCGGCAAATTTGTTAATTGCTTTGTAATGGCTATAAAATGATTGCTGTTTAATTTGACCCGAGGGTGGGATGGTCACAGTAATACAATGTATTGCTAAATATCCCCTCGGTGTTGTCTCCTCCAACACTTCGTCACTATCTGCCTTCATACAGCAGGTACGTACCATATGTTACTACATTTCTATTTGTTCTAAGACTGTGTAGAACAGCGAAAAGACTTTGGTAGTGTGTTACACTTGCAACAATTTCTTCAGATAGGATAAGCTTTTGCATGCTGTGCGTGTTTTCCTTTAACACATGTACATAATGTGTGCTGCTGATGTTCTAATATAAATATATTTTTATATATATTTTTATATATATATATATATATATATATATATATATATATATATATATATATATTATATATAAAAACACTGTTTTGATGTACTGGTTAATCCGATGAATGTTTACTAAGTGATGGTTTTACTGACCTTATCAGTGTAGTGTCATGTTCTGATAATTTGCTCGATACAGCTGTATATGTACAGTGTATTACTGTGGTTCTCTACCAGTATAGATCCTGCTAAAACTACTTTGAGCTTACATTCATAAACTTTCTTACCATCCTTCTAGGAGGAGATATGCATCCTAACCCTGGCCCCACCTATTACAATGAAAGCAAAGATTATTCTCCCCCACACACTTTTCTAACCCAACAGCCAGTTCCCAACCCTGGTGATCTAATGTTTGTTGCAATAAATGTTAACAGCATAATAAATAAAACTGCTGAACAGGATGCCTGGATTATCCAACATAAGCCTGATGTTCTCACTGTAACTGAAACTTGGCTTAAACCCAGCACAAACAACTCCAAAGTTATACCTCCTGGCTACAATATCATCCATAATGACTGTTTAAACAGGAAAGGTGGTGGTATTGTTTTAATATTTCCCAGCACCTACCACATTTCCCATCACAGCAAACCAATACCAAAAATCCATTCAGCAGAGCTTCTTATTGCCTTCCTCAAAATAAAATAATTTTAAACAAATATCTATTACTGTCCTTTACATCCCTCCTGGCAACAATATAGCTATATTACAAAATATCCTAAATTCAATATCCATAACATTTCCACAAGAAAAAATACTACTAGGTGATGTGAATCTGAATTGGTTGGACAAACTCTAACTCCCCCTAAATCTAGTATGAACTTATCTGGTTTCACACAACTAATTAATAGCCCCACCCATTATAACAAGACATCAAATTCCCTATTAGACTGGATCCTAGTATCCGATCCTAGCAAACACTCCACCACAGGTACAATGAAAGACTTTGTCAGTGATCATCTCCCAATCTATACAAACAGACATCTCACACATCCAGTTAAGCAGCATATTTAAAACATGCAACCTTTCCAAGTTTAACCCAGAAATGTTCATTATTACACTATCATCTACTAACTGGAACTTCTTAAAAATTCTCTCCTTAAATAATGCTGTAAATTAATTCAATAAAACTTTTTTTAAATATCCTAAGTAGCCTTGCACCTCCCAGAAGGAAGAGACTAAAAACAAATAATGCAATTTGGCTATCCAAAAAGAGTAGAATGCTAATGTAGGATACAGAAAAAGAATGGAAACAATGGCAAAATTATAAAATACCTCAATATCTTGAAAAGTTGTGCTTTGCAATTGTACTGAAATGCAAATAAATAAATAAAAAACCCTATACTATAATAAGTTTCAGAAAAATGTTGGACATCCATTAAAGAAATCTTACATCTTGGCCAAAAATTCAACTTAAACCCCATCTCCCAATAACTCACAACTCGAAAGTGCAATACAGTTCAACTCTTATTTTACAGATAGTATTGCATCTCTAACCAAGGATTCCTCAACATGTAATCCCTACTCCAACCGCCACATACCATCACATCCTCTTTCACCTTCAAACCTATGCCTACATCATACATAAAACTACTCTTATACAAACTTAAACAGTGCTCTTCTTCAGCTGGTGACCTTCCAAACAAGTACCTAAAAACTGCAGCCAATAGCACTGACTATCCTGTTTCAGTCCTTATAAATAGGTCATTCCAGGAATCCCACACTCCTCTCTGGAAAAGTTACACATTATCCCTCTGCACAAAGGAGAAAATCCAACAAACAATCTTATTTTCCCTCACCAAAATACTTGAAAAATGCATTTAAAAACAACTGCTAGACTATCTCCTGTAGGAAGAACGGGTCTATATCCTAACAGCGAATGCTAAAAATAGCGAACGCTGTTATGTCAAACTCAAATGTCTGAAATCTAAAAATAGCTAAGGAATGGCTTAGCAAATTTTTTCCTAGGGAAAAAATTTGCTAATCCAAAAAGAGTTGTTGTTAGTCTTTCGGCTTTTCCCGGTTAGGGGTCGCCACAGTGGAACTCTGGTCCGCTAATGATTGGCAGTAGGTTTTTTGGCTGGTGTAATCATGTGACATTAAGTATACCTCTATATGAATGTGGTCACATTGTGTTTATACATGCTGATGAAGGGTAGAGTACCCGAAAGCTTCTTTTATTAAAGTTGGCGTTTTGTGATAAACTTGTGTCCTATGGTTTTATGGTCGAAAGTCTTTGGTGCTATTTATATTATGCAAGAATGTTCACAGAAACTCTAAACAAGCATGTTAATAGCTGCGCAGAGGCAGCTGTACCCACCAGGAAGAAATACAGAACCAACTCAAAAAACAAGCTACCCTGGTGGAATCACAAAATCAATAGGCTGTATAACAGAAGGAAGAAAAATGTAGCAAAAATTAGTAGGTGCAGCAAGTACTCTCATCAAACTAAACCAACAACTCAGAGGACAAACAAAGTCTACCAACGCCAAATTTGAGGTAAATTTGGCCTCTTAGGCCAAAGACAACCATAAGGCATTATTTACATAAGTTCGCAACCTCAAAAGCAATACACAATTGTTTGCAGAGCTCATTGTAAATACAGCCACCTATACTGAGCCAGAAGATGTAGCAAATCTACTGGCTGACAAATTCAGCTCCAACTTTACCCTTCTCTCTGCAACCTTCCCTTCAGGAAATATCATCAAAAATAACTCCCCCTGTTATCACCCAAGGGAAGAGGTCCTTAGTGCTCTCCCTAAAACCAAGAACACGGCATCAATGAGTCCAGACAATATCCCAGAATGCCTTCTAAATAGCATAAAACATGACCCATCAGGTCTGCTTGAACTGCTATTTAACAGCAGCCTCCAAACAGACTTCATGCCTCATGAATGGAGAACAGCAACAGTCATCTCTTTGTACAAAGGTGAGCCATCTACAGATCCTGGAAACCACAGACCAATTAGTCTCACTAGTGTCATATGCAAAGCCATGGAAATGATCAATAACTATATAGTAAACCTCCAGACACTGGACCCAACCCAATCTGGTTTTGTCAATGGCAGGTCATGCCTACTCCACCTGGCAGATTTCTTTGAGGTCACCAAAGCAATGGATGAGGACAAGATGCTTCGCACTGCTTACCTGGACCTGGTCAAGACATCTCACACAATACCCCACTGGGCCATTGTTGACAAACTCAGTAGGTTAGGTACAAACCCTTATGTCATCTGGTGGACCTGGAAAGTTAGAACTGGGGAGTCCACCTCTGCAAAGAGGCCAGTCACAAGTGGAGTTCCTCAGGGATAGGTCCTGGGACTGCTCATTTTGGCATTTACTTCTCTGAAGTCAAGGGTAAAGTGAATGGTCTCAGGCTGACTACATTTACAGATATTTGCAAATTAGGAGCTGTCACTGAATCCCACACCGACACAAACGTTCTTCAGGAAGAGCTAACACAAAAACAACTAGTGTCAGAGCCATGGACTAAAACTAAATGCCAAGAAATGCATAATAGTATCCTTCAGAAAGTCATCCACCCTTGTAACTACCATACTAACAACACGCCCTTTATAGTTGACCCACTAGTCAGGAACTTAGGGACACTCATAGACAGTAATCTAGCCTTTGACTATCACGTCTACAGTAGTTAGGAAATCATTATATGTTGCACAACTTATAAACAAAGGTATGGCATCTTGGTCCAAGGAAGTCATTGTTCCTCTGTATTCGGCATTCAGCAGACCTATCATTGAGTAAAATGCCTCCTTTGGTATGTACCAAACCAGGCATATCCAACAACTGGAACGTCCACGGAGGTTCCTTCCTAAAAAAAAAAAAAACAGGGTGTTAAGTAACATGCCCTGTGCAGACCGTTTCAAAGCGATATCCCTGTATTCTGTCTCCTAGAGGCTGCTAAGGGAAGATGTATGCCTGGCATACAGGGCTTTGTAACACTCACTCTGATGAACCTCCTGCATATCCACAAAACAAACAGCACCAGAAGTACCCATTTTAAAGACGTAAACCTTCCCTGTGATATATAAATAGGACCTGCTGGAGAGATGGGTATGTATCCCAGAGACTACCCAGTCTCTGTAACAGGTTTCTCATCTATGTGAAGCAAGGTCCCTCCCTAACCCAATTCAAGTGCAACTCAGACAACTGGATCGGGAACAGGAAATTCATCCCTGGTTTGCACCTATGTCTCTAATGGACACAGGCAGCCTGTAAATGGTTCATCTCCCAGGCCCCTGCTTGTAAAGGTTTCATCTTCCAAGCCCCTGCTTCCATTTATCAAGGGTACCAAAATGGCTAAGATTAAAAAGGCCCTTGTGGTCATTAGCCTAGTAAACACATATGAACCTATGAATAGGTATCAGTCAGTAAAATGGCACTTCACGCTCTCTCCTTACCTCCCAGTCACCAGTGGTCTACCACAAGCTTCTATCCTTGGTCCCCTCCTCCTTAACATTTTCACCAACACCCTCAATACATCCACACATCAAGCCACCCTAATATAATATGCAGATAATTCCACTCTCATTTGCACATCTGACAACATGGTACACCTCCAAAACATTACTCAGGAAGTTTTAACAGCTACTGAAACATGTCTTCATAACTCACAACTCATGCACAACCCAAAAAAAGACCAAACTACTACTTTTTTCCTCAAAAATCTGCTTGGTTAAATTCTTGGTTAAATTCTCCAATTAAACTAAATGACAGTACAATAAGGTTCGACAATGACTACTCTTCATTTGTGATTTCAAAGAGAAAAAGAGTTCCTTCCTTTGATAAAAGAATTGAAAAAGAGACGGATTAAAGTGCACTTACTATTTTCAGCTCGACTTAAAGTTTTTTCTTAAAGAAAGTGCTAAAACTTTTGAAACACTGGAATCAGTTATACCCTTTTTAAAATCAAACAACATTTTGGAATAAACAGAAGAAAGAGAATGGAGCAATAGCTCTTTGAAAAGTCAAGGAGAAAATAATGGGCGGAAAACAACTGACAAGAAGAAGAAAAAAATTAAAAGATAAATATGTATCTTTTTTTTTTTCTCCGATCTGGTTCATATATTCTTAGCACTACTTTCTACTTTACAACAAAAAGCTATAACTGATTCAGACAGAAAAGTAGAGAAAAAAAGGAATATATATATATATATATATATATATATATATATAAACACAACAGTAAGGTAAGTGATTTAACCTATATCATTCTTTATAACATCATAAACTGTCAAATGTAATCAATATTTATTTAGATGTTACTTGAAAATATTCCAATGGCTATAAGTAAACTTTGAATAACTGCTCGTTTTCTTTTTTTTTTTCTAACAATAATTTTCCACTTATAGTGTTACTTTGATTTAAGAAACAGTCATTATCTTTATATATATATATATATATATACATATATATATACATATATATATATATATATATATACATATATACATACATATATATATATATATATATATATATATATATATACATATATATACATACATGTTGATTCTAACTAGAAATGTAGATAGCTAAAGTGCTGTTATTTGTTTTACTATGTTTTTTTTTTTGGCTGGGTGTTATGGTTGTGTGCTTCTATGTTGTGAGTGAGTGTTATGTTTTGCAGGATGGGTTCTTCTTTGGTATTATGTTGATGGTATAATGATTTTTTGGGCTATATAAGGTTCTGGAAGGTTAGTTGTGTGCTGGATGGTTGTACTATGTGTTTGTTGCCTAAGTGGAGTTGCAGGTGTTGTAGGTTTTTGTTTTTTGTTTTTTTCACTTTTAACTGAAGTTGTGGATTTTTGTGAAAATGATAACTTAAATAGTGTCTCGTGGGTGGAGAGATGCATTTTGCTGTTGCTATATGTGGGCTGGGTTTCCTTCTTTTATATTTTGTGAGCAAGTTAGCTTTTCTTTAAAAAAAAAAAAAAAAGCTAAGCTCGAGTTATACCTGGAGCCGTTTTGGCTGTGTTGTTAATTGGACCTGTACCGATTGGCAAGACAGAGGGACCGAGCTAGTAAAGATGTGCAGCAGGTAAGGGTGATAAAGGATAATGAGGGAAACGTACTCACAAGCGAGGAGAGTGTGTTGAGCAGATGGAAAGAGTACTTTGAGGGGTTGATGAATGAACAGAATGAGTGGGAGAGAAGGTTGGATGATGTGCGGATAGTGAATCATAAAGTGCAGTGGATTAGCAAGGAGGAAGTAAGGATAGCTATGAAGAGGATGAAGAATGGAAAGGCTGTTGGTCCAGATGAAATACCTGTGGAAGCATGGAGGTGTTTAAGTGAAATGGCAGTGGAGTGTTTATCTAGATTGTTTAATGAAATCTTGGAAAGTGAGAGGATGCCTGAGGAATGGAGAAAAAGTGTTTTGGTACCGATTTATAAGAATAAGGGTGATGTGCAGAGCTGTAGTAACTACAGAGGGATTAAACTGATCAGTCACAGCATGAAGTTATGGGAAAGAGTAGTGGAAGCTAAGTTAAGAACGGAGGTGATGATTAATGATCAGCAGTATGGTTTCATGCCAGGAAAGAGCACTACAGATGCGATGTTTACTCTGAGACTGTTGATGGAGAAGTACAGAGAAGGTCAGAAGGAGTTGCATTGCGTCTTTGTGGATTTAGAGAAAGCATATGACAGGGTGCCTAGAGAGGAGTTGTGGTATTGTATGAGGAAGTTGGAGTGTCAGAGAAGTGCGTAAGAGTGGTACAGGATATGTACGAGGGTAGTGTGACAGCGGTGAGGTCTGCAGTGGGAGTGACGGATGCATTTAAGGTGGAGGTGGGATTACATCAAGGATCAGCTCTGAGCCCTTTCTTATTTGCAATGGTGATGGACAGGTTGACAGACGAGATCAGACAGGAGTCCCCATGGACTATGATGTTTGCAGATGACATTGTGATCTGTAGTGAGAGTAGGGAACAGGTAGAGTAGACCCTGGAGAGGTGGAGATATGCTCTAGAGAGAAGAGGAATGAAGGTCAGCAGGACTAAGACAGAATATATGTGTGTGAATGAGAAGGAGGACAGAGGAATGGTGAGGATGCAGGGAGTAGAGGTGGCGAAGGTGAATGAGTTTAAGTACTTGGGATCAACAGTTCAGAGTAATGGTGAGTGTGGAAGAGAGGTGAAGAAGAGAGTATGGGCAGGATGGAGTGGGTGGAGAAAAGTGTCAGGAGTAATTTGTGACAGACGAGTACCAGTAAGAGTGAAAGGGAAGGTCTACAAGAGGGTAGTGAGACCAGCTATGTTATACGGGTTGGAGACAGTGGCACTGACAAAAAGGCAGGAGTCAGAGCTTGACGTGGCAGAGTTGAAGATGTTAAGATTTGCACTGGGTGTGACAAGGATGGACAGGATTAGGAATAAGTATATTAGAGGGTCAGCCCTGGTTGGAAGGTTTGGAGACAAAGCCAAAGAGGCAAGATTACGTTGGTTTGGACATGTGCTGAGGAGGGATGCAGAGTATATTGGGAAAAAGATGCTAACGATGAAGCTGCCAGGTAACTGGAAAAGAGGAAGGTCTAAGATAAGCTTTATGGATGTGGTGAGAGAGGACATGCAGGCGGTTGGTGTGACAGAGCAAGATGCAGAGGACAGGAAGAAATGGAAACAGTTGATCTGCTGTGGTGACCTCTAATGGGAGCAGCCGAAAGAAGAAGAAGAAGAAGAAGTTACTTGGGTTGATGAGGTTGCGAGCTGAAGGGTCCTTTTTTTTCCCTCCTTCTCTTCTTTTGCCTTTGGATTGCTTTGTGGTTGTGCTGACTATCAAGAAGGAAACTGGTCAGCAAAGTAATGATGTCATGTTCAAGGGTCAAAGGTTGCATTACTGGTGATCCTGGCATAACATTATTTAAAGTGATCTCTATCTTTATTTACAATACTTACTGTGGGCTATTTTCTGAAATCAGACTGCCTGCAGTATAGTAAAAAGTAAAATGCTCATATCAAGAAGTTATCTTTTTAAGATAGATTTACCACCCTGACTATCTATCCTCCAAATTGCTTTACTGAGTTTTACCTTTCCTCATCCCACATAACATTGCAACACACATCATCTGGTGGAGGGAGGGGTCTCCTTTTTGGACTGGGTAAAAACTTTCATTAGCTCAACTTGTGTCCAAATGGTAGAAAGAGAGGTTCTGGCTTCCTTTTGCACATAATATGCTCATATTTTTTTACATTGTGCTCCAGTCTCTCCTTGACATCATCATATCATACTGAATTCCTGCTATGTTAAACTCACTGTGGAGGTGAGACTTCCATCCAATAGTAACTCATCAAACTACATGGTACTTATCAATGGTCAAACTTCTTTCATCTGGACACAGACTGGACTATGACCCATGTCTGAAATGGAACTTTATCCTAAGGTTCCACACAGATGCAACATACTTTTAATTTTAATACATTTATTTGGTCACTGCTTTTAGGTCACTGCTTAATAAAGGGAACAATGCTCTGGATATTTTGCCATTTCTGGTGAAAGGGTTGTTTGATCAGTTAGTCTGCAATCTGCTTAATTTATACACAATAATCATTTTTAAACTGAAAGCTGTGAGTGGAAGTTATATTGCATGTTTCTGAGATTCCAGATTTTAGACGTATTTAAGGTGCCTTTCTTTTTTCTCCATTGGTTCATTTACCATACACTGCAGTAATGTTTAGAGTTGCCAGTATCATGGTTCTGGACTGTGAAACAGGATTTATGCTGCATGCATCCATTATTCAAGAAAGATACACCAGCTTTGTTAATTTATGAATTTACACCATTTTATACACACACACACAATCTCAATTAGTAATATGTAATATTATAAGCATGTATCTTAATATATTTTCATAACTGTGTTGTACACTTATGTGTGTGTTCCAGACTAACTTCGGATGCTAGTTTTACTCTAACTGGTAATGTTCTACAATACAGTTCTGTTTCCTTAGTAATCATACAGACAACAGCAAAATTAATATATTTATAGGTTTTCATTTGAAAAAGACATGAGCTTTTAAAGAAATAAGTAATGCAGACTGACTATATATATGGCGAGTCTGTTCAAACATTTACTCTTGGAGACATATGACATTTTCTTTAGTAATGATCAGCTTTAATAAACAAGTTGCTATCAAAGCTGTATTGATTCTAAATAGGATGCATAACCCCTTTTGTGCTCATATTAAAACTGTATCACTATTAAGTACAGTACTGAAGGAGTGAATTTTACATAGCTGGGATTTGAGAATGGTCAAGAGAGTTGGTTTAAGAGCTCCAAAGCATCTAGCAAACTATGTCTCATGTCCTTGTTAATGTTATTTTCATTTGCAGAATCGTATTATATAATTCAACAGTTCATAAATAGATATACAACTACATTTATGTTGAATTAATTCTAATCAGTCATTTGTAAAGTCAGATATACAAATAAAAGCTTTAGTTATTTGTAGATTGATAACATACATTTGAAAATAACTGATGCAGAGTTATATTTGAAAACTTAAAGATGGAAAATTAAACATTTTTATATACTTAAAACTATCAAGTGAAAGGCATAAGGTATTACATATGGAGGAACTGAAGCTGTCAATTCAATATGTTGCATATTATAAGATAAATATGAAAGGTCATTACAATTTTATTCACAATTGACTGCTTTTCACTCATCTATTGAAACTTATCTATTAATGTATTTATATTTATGTCATTACTTAGCTTTAAGGTACATCATTAGTTATACTTTTAAAGGTAATAACTGCTGACGCATTAACAGTTGTAGGTGTTATGGTTTCTTGAGGTCTAGTTAATCTGAATTGTGGGTTCTCCTTATATTGTTCTTTTAAGTATTAAACGCAATTACATTAAAAAGATCAATATTATGTATAGCTATTTCTCATTTACATATTCCTGAAACATAAATTTAAGATAATAAAAAGTATATATAACTAATTAGTTAATATTTTTATTTAATAAGTAACATTTTGTATAAGATTAATTCTCAAACAGTAAAGAGAGGGTATTAGTTTAAGGCGGAGACTTTACAGGGAACACTTGACTAGACATGCTATTCAAATGTATTCAAATGTGGGTTCTTAAACCCCAGGGATTGTATGGTTTACCTTTTACTTAAATATGTAATATTCCAATGTTTAACTACTTATAATTTGGTATTCACGAATATTAATAACTTCAGCTAAATTGATAAATGTATACAATCATTTTCAGTCATATGTTTCCCTATATTGTTAAGAACATATGGCTAACTATACTTACACTTCATATACAGTGCATCAGTAGATTTCTATCAATGTTAATGGTTTAAATAACAGTTGTAAAAGGGGGGGTTTAAGCAAATACTTGAGAATGTTTTTTGCCCAAGTTGTATTCTTACAGGAGACATTTCTTACAGGAAGATATTAATAGACTTATTACAAACATCTATTCAGTACATGTTAGTTCACATTATAAATAAAAGAAAAGTGGTGTTGCAATTTATGGAAAAACTCTGCATTAATGCCTAAAATCAAATATAAATCTGAGATGTCCTGTCTAGTATCTTTGGAATTAAATGGGAGACTCTACACTCTAGTTAGTCTTTATTGGATTTCTGGAGTAGGAGTTAAAGTGGTTAAACGACAGTTTGAGGAGATTATACAACATTTTAAAGGAAGTATAATTTTAGCTGGTGATTTTAACTGTATTTGGAATGATTGTGATACTACACAATAAATAAACATAGGAAACCAGCAACATCTAAAGCATTAATAGACTTCATAGATATGTTTAACATTAAGGACATAAATTTTCAGACACAAATTCATTAATTTTTTACACATTTTTCACATCGACATGGTACTCGGTCTAGAATAGACAGAATATACATTTCAAATGATATAATAAGGAAAAAAGTTAAAGTTGTCACATGTCCATTACCTAATCATAATACAATTACACTTGAATTGAAAAGAATGTAAAAAGAAAAACAAAAAACTTCCATTTGTAGAATTTCATCATATGCAACTAACCTGAAAGACTAATGAATTTTATAACAAAGAAATTCAGTCCTTGATAAATGTAAATTTAACCAAAGATATATCTGATATTTGTGTGGGATTCTTTAAAAGCATACCTATATGGTGAAATTCTATTTTGGTATATTAATAAGAAAGAAAAAAACAATGGAATAAAGAATTATTAGACTTACAAATAAAAATTGAGCAAAAGAACTTGATAAGATTAAAAATATTTTGAGACATCATGTCATAAACTATGATTAACTTAAAGATTAAAATGAGTTCTTATTCTATGAATCCTATAATCAGTGTAGATTAGGAAATCAAATAAAAGAAGTTTATATTCCTGCTACTAAAAAAAAGGTTTCAGATTTAGAAGGTATTTTACAGACATTTAAAATACACTTTAATTCAATTAATTTATATAACTCAGTGATAGAACCACAAAGCATAATAAAATCTTTTTTATGAAACATATCACAAACCAATAAAGGATCAGATAAAATTAACAGATAAGCCTATTTTAATGTATGAACTTAAATCTCAAATTAATAAATTAAAATTAAACAAAGCTCCTGGAAATGACGGTATTATTCCTGGGATGTATAAACTATCACCTAAGGAAGCTCTGGCAATATTAAGAGTGTTTACATTAGTCAAATAAGCTACAAATGGGCCTATATTGTCTAATCAAAGAGACATTACAGTGAATGCCTCTTCACTGATCCCCTAAAGAGCAAACTGCCAATTACGTGAATGGCCAAATCAGCTATTTTTTCCAAGGGAAAAAAAAATCGCTGATCCGTCCAGAAATGAAACATCAGTAAGAAAACCTCAAAGTGGGGGGTATTCGACCCCCACACCCCCTAACTAAATATACCAAATCCAAGATCGCACTACAATGGGGAAAGGGACAAATTCACGCTGTTGGCCAAGCGATTTCCCTAGGAAAAAAAATCGCTGATTTGGCCGTTCGTGTAACTGCCGCTTCGCTCTTTAAGGGTCGATGAAGAGGTAGTCGCTGTAATGCCTCTTCAATTAGATAATATAGACCTGCTAAAAATATCCTCCTTCTTGGAAATCTACATTAATTTCTCCAATTTTAAAGTTGGATAAAGATGGAAAACAATGTTCATCTTATAGACCAATATCCCTATTAATTGTTCATTACAAGATTTTTATGGCAATACATTCTAAAATAATTACAGTTTGTACCTTTGCTGACTGATGATTAAATTGGTTTCATACTGAATAGAAATTCATATGATAACATTTAAACAGTATATAAAATAACTGACTTTATCAATACTACAAAAGGAATCTGACTCTAGTAAGTCTAGACATTAATAGCGCCTTTTATTCAGTTCCTTGGGATTATTTGCTGCTGGCATTAGGAGAAATATGGCTTTTCAAATTATTTTATATAATTAGAGTGATATATGAAAATTCTCTAGCTTATATAAAGATTAGCTCATATACTTCTAGGCCAATTACAATTACTTGTTGTTGTATCTTTCGGCTTTTCCCGGTTAGGGGTCGCCACAGCGGAACTCCAGTCCGCTAATGATTGGCAGTAGATTTTTACGTACCGAGTTGCCAGCCCTGACGCACAACCTTCAACGAAGGTACGCCCATTCACACATGTCTCCACACAGAAGACGCTTTAGCTGACAATCGAACAGGACGTCTTACTGTGAGGCGACAATGCTACCGCAGCACCACCACCTAAAGGTACTAAAGCAAGGATGTCCATTGTCACTGTTATTATTTGCCCTGGTCATAGAACCATCAAAGGTATACAACTTAGTAATCACTTAAATTCTAAAATTCAATTGTTTGCAGATATTGTATTAGTGAATTATTACTAAATGATTATGGCAGCTTGTTGCAAGTTTTGAGACAATGGAATTCTTTCAAAGGATTTCTGGCTTTAAATTTAATGATAATAAAACTAAGATATTACTTATAAATTGTAATAAACATAATATGAATAAGAAATTTTCCAACAGAATTGAATCTCTAGGTATTATAATCTCAAATTATATTAATGAAATATCAATAAATAATTATAATGGAATCATTATTTTCACAATGGAACATAGGCTTTTCTTAATTAAAATGATTTTTCCAAATATTTTATACTTTATACAATCTATTTCTCTTTCTCCATCTAAACAATGTATACATCAATTTAATAAACTACTGCTGAACTTTTTATGGTACCCCAATAAACCTAGAATAGCACTAAACCATCATCTAAAAGACAGGATAATAGGTGGAATTGACTCACAGATAAATAAATGTATGCTTTTTCATTCATTATTAAAACAATAACGTTATGGTTAAATTCTAATCATTCTGTTAGGTGGAAACAAATACAAGAATTAATTTGGTTAAAATCAAATCACTCATTTCCAGTTCAATATACAGAATAGTTTCTAGTAATTTTCACTGGCTAGTAACAGAATATATTTTGGAGAATAAAAATAGACCTATATGCTCTAAATATATAACTAATATATTAAATATGTTTAAAAATATTTGAATAAAAATCCAAGATTTAGAGTGTGGTCATTTCTATTGTATCCTATAGCTTGTATACAGAATAACATACCTTTAATATCTCAAAAATAATTACACTCAGGGGGGAAAAAAATAATATATTGGCATCAATTAATGAATTCTGGGAAAGTTCTCGCTATGAACTACATTATGAGCAAATATGATACAAATAGTGAAATGTGGCTAGAAATATACACCTTCAGGCAATTTACTATTAATAAACTAGAGCTAATGCATATAACTATCAAAGATACTGTCCCCAAATGTGTAGAATTTATGATTACCATAGGAAACCAAACTGTAATAGGAAAAAGATACCCATCTAAAATACACAAAGTAGTCAAAAATACAAAATCATAGTATAACGGAATTTTTTGGGATTATTACAGATTAATTAATAATCAACTTCCCAGTGAAAATGATAAAAAGTTAATGTTAATTTCTTCAAAGCAAACAACTCTTTTGTTGCAATGGAAGCTGTTTTCTTGGAAATTTATAGATAGAACCTTTACTACTCCTCATAAAATAGAATTAATGTTTAAGCACGATTTTGGGTGTTGAAATGTAAATTAAAATTAAAAGCAGATTAGAAACACGTTTTGCGACTGTACAGTGCTTAAGTAATTTTGGGGAAAACTGATTTTTTTTCTTGCAAACTGTTTTAAATGACAAATTTCAGTTAACTAAATATTTGATTTAAAATTCCAATAACTAAATGTGCCCCCAGATCAAAATATTCACTTTTATGGACTATACTAGCTATTGCACATATGTAATTACTATGAAATGGAAAAGTAAAACTTCTCATTCATTTAAAAAATTAAAGAATATTGCACTTAATGTTTCTCAACTGCAGTTATCTACAATCAGGATGATAAATGACAGAGTCACTTTCTATCACAACTCTTGGTTAAAAGTTATAGAGATACTTGGGAAAACTGTAATACTACATGAAATAGAATTATAATTTGAATGATCAATAAATGTTTTTGTAGACACCTATGTAAATAATTTTATTTTAATTTGCTGTTATGAAGGTTTTCATTTGTGCAGTTAATTTGTTATAAAAAAATATGTTTTGTTCTGTTACAAATTGTTATATTCTTTAAATCTTAATAAAATATTTGAGTAAAAAAAACTAGGGATGTATTACAGAGCCAGAAACCTTCTCACAGACACAACTAAAACTACACTTGCCACTACTTGCCTCCTCCTCCACACTTCTTTATGAATGACACCATAATAAAATTGCTAAATTTGCAGCAAATACCCCTTTCAGAACCCACCACTGAACAGCACTAAAAAGATTAAGTTGGTTAGAACTGCCTTATCAATTAACATATACACAGCTTCTTACCACCTATAAAATTATTCAGCATCCATCTAGATGTCCAGCACTAAAAGACATTCTACTCAACTATGTTCCCAGTTGGTCATTGCAAACCATGTAACCAAAAACTCTTGACTGTCTACAAACCTATCAAATCTGTTGGTCATTGTCTGTACTCATACAAGCTTGCTAAGGCCTGAACTCCCTACTTGTATCCATCAGTTCAATACTTTCCATCCCATCTTTCAAAACAGCTCTAAAATACTTACCATCTAAAATCTGGCTCTGTTCTTGCTCAAAACTGAAACAAACTATATCCCTAAATGTGAACAAGTACTTTTTCATTCCTTATAACTCCTTACTCTCCCCTCCTTCATGTACTTCCTTAATCCTATCAAATTCTCTTCCCTGACTTTCCCTCTAGATATACCATAAGCCTATATTTCCCCTCGCATCATATTGCAATTCTTGTTTGTATTAGACTAATTTGCCCTTAATTTCTCTGCAAACTGTCAAAAATTTCTCTAAATATTAAAATATTGTCCTATAACTTGTACTGATTCTTAACCAATGTTTTTATGTCTAATTTATTATAATTATTTAAACTGTAGATGTTTTTATTTTATTTCTGAATATTGTAAAATTATTGTTCTTAAAATGTTTTGTAATAATTTGGAGCTTTTCTCCCTGGGCCTCTGCTGAAAATGGGCTTCTACCCAGTTAGGCTTTCCTGGTAATTAAATGTTAATAAATATTTATCTGCACATGTTCAAAGTTTTCTGCCTGTGTTGATACCTTTAATTTATTATTTGCAATAGTGTATAACATATTGTGGTCTGTTTTAATACTGTGTGTTGTTGCTTTGTTCCCCCTTTTATATTCTTCTAACAGTGACACTTCTTGTCTTCATTGTTTTACAGTTTTCACCATTTCCATGATTACATTTTATTTCTTCCCTTCCTTTCCCTTATTACTCTGTGTGTTTGTGATAAGACTTTATTTGTTATTAGTTTAGCTGCTCAGTAATACAGCTTATTTACTCCTGTTATATCACATGAATTTCTGTTAATAGTCTTGATTACTATGTTCATCTGTTTTACCAGATTTCTAACAGTTTGGGTCTTATTTACTTTCTGTAATGTACTTATTTCATCAATCTTAGTATATGTCTCTCCATCTCTATTAAATTTAGCAAAGCTTTCCTTAGATCATTTTCTTCTAAACTGAAGGCACATTCTTTGCTCTCTGTTCCCTGCAAGCATTCTAGAGAAAGTTCCAGACCCTCTTCCTGTAACATATCCACTTCAGCTACATTCTGTATTATCAGTTCATAACTTTATAGGTTCATAGGTTCATACTAGGCTATCTGCCCTAGGGCATTTATAAGCCTAGCCAGAATGTGTTTGGCTTTCGCCACCCATTTTAAATTTATTTTGCTATGCCCTTTTTCGAGGTTAGTATACTGTGCCTCTGTCTAACAGTGACACAGAAGTGATACCCGGGGTAAACCTACGATCTCCCATCCATTCATCAAGATTCCTCTTGAAGAGAGTCAATGAGGGACTCTGCCTAACCTGGACTGGGATTTTATTCCAGAGTGAAGGGAGCCTCTGGGTTATGAATCTGTCCCTCCAGCATGTCCTATTTATTTCAGTGCTGAGGTTCAAGTCTCTCGAGCAGTAGCTCGATGGGATTTGGATTTTCTGAGGTGCAGCATGTCCATTAATTCCGGGTTGGACATGGCTTTATACGTCAGGCACAGATCGCCTCTGAACAGGCGGTATGCCACTGAGTAGAGCTGGAGTTTCTTTAACCAGGCAGCATATGGCATCTGTTTGAGCCCTTTGATCCTCTTGGTGAGGTACTTTTGGGGTCTTTCCAGTTGCTGCAGGTGTCTGTTAAAGTACATCCCAAAAGGGGCATTGTACTCAATTATGGGCCTGATGAGGGATGAGTAAAGAGGCACGATGACCTCCCCTGATCTAGATGTGAATCCCTTCATGATTAGGTGGGCTATATAAAATGTTTTTCTAACCACTTTGGCCACGTGGTTGTCAAATGAGAGATTGCTATCAACTTGGGTCCCCAGGTCCCTAATTACTTCTTCTGTACTTAATGGATTACCACCTATGTGGCAATTTGTGGGCACTTTGTTTTTGCCAAAGGCGATGACTATACACTTTTTGGCATTTAGCTTGATGCCATGGCTCTGGCACCAGTTGTCTGTTTCTATGAGGCCCTTTTGGAGGATAACTCACTGGCACAACAATCCACATTGCCTGCATCAGAGTTGCCACTTACTCCTCCTTCATTTGCAGTGCAACTCCAAATAAACTTTTGTATTGGTTTCCTACTGAAGGGTCCAAACATCATTATATGGCAAGTGAGCAGATGCTTCCCATTCTGAATATGTCTCCTTAATTTGGGACTCATTGTTCCATCATGCTGTGAGGTTACCCGAGTTGGATTTTATGCACTAAATCCTTCACTCTGTAGATAAACCATAACTTCAATTTCTATTTCTTTAAATTCTCCATTACTAATCCTCTTTTCTTCTTTCCCTCTTTATTTTTTGTATTGTGAAATTTTCCATATACGGGTACCTTTGTCTTATTTCTCTTCAAATATTGCTGGTGCTGCTTCTTTGTACTGATTAATTTTGCTTCCTCCTCATTATTCCATCATGCTGTGACATGACCCGTGTTAGAATGCTTACACCAAATCCTTCACTTTGCAGGTATTCCATAACTTCAGCTCTTACTTGTTTAAATTCTACCTTTCTAATCTTCTGTTCTACATTCCCCTTAGTGTTCTTATTTTTTTGTATTGTGAAATTTTCCATATGATTAGATTCCTGCACAGGGAATTTCTGCACAAACTCTGGATGGGTGGGTAGTTACCTTTGTTATTTTCCTAGGGACAAAGAATTATACCACAACAATGATCTCTATGAGAAGCATAGTTCAATTACAGATCATTTAAAATTGTACCCATAGTACTTACAATTTCATTATCAGTCAAGTCCTGAGGAGATAAGCCTGAAGACTGAAATCATGAGTGTTTATGATCTGAATGAAGTAATGTGGAAAACATAACATTAAGAAGAATACAAATGGTCCTATTTTTCCTGGACAAAGGGGGAGATGGACTTCATACTCTCTCTCTCTTTTTTAGAGTCCTCTTTGGTACCACTAATGTGATGTATGTCAGTTCCACAAAAGGGAGCAAAATCGGTTCTGAATGTTTTTCTTATACAACTGTAACCAACAGACAGTACAGCAAGAACTGTGGAGCTGGCTCTTTTGTAAGGGAAGAGTGAACCTTGAGAACAAGGGAAACTGTAGGCTCCTCTATCAAAGAAACATCAGTGTCACCTAACTCTTTCACTTTCAGCGTAACTTTAGATAGGTCTGTTCTCTGCACCTATGCCAGTATCAGTCTGCCAATTTCACCAGGGTAATAAGTGTATTTTGTACTTCTGCTTAATAATACACTTCAAAGACACCAATAGGTGGATGCGCTAATGTCAATAAAGAGACTAACTGCATTTCCATGTGTTCAAGTCAGTAAAAAAAGGTGGGCAACCTTAAACATATTTTACATAAATCAAATGGTTCTAAAATCTGCAGGTAAATAATCTTTCTTCTATTTTCATAGGTTCAACTCTTCTAAAGATAATTTGCTTAACATGGTTTTACTTTAGACTGTTCACCAACTATTCATTCTTTGACTACTTTTCAAGCAACTTTAAGATCAGGTGCAAATTTCTTGTTACCATTTTTTTTTAATTTTTGCTGTAATTATGCATTCATTATGTAAATGACATTCTGATTCTAAAATAAACAGATTTTAGTTTAGTTACTTCAGTGGAACTATGCTTATTAAGTATAAGAAAATTGCACTGGTATTTACTGTATGCTGAGCCGTTGTTCAGTTATATCCTAATTCAATGTAATGTGACCTAGAATTTTAATGATGCAATTGTTAGGATATACAGTTTGACAGTTTGTAGTAGTTACGTGTTGTCTGTAGTCTATTGCAGATTTCAGCATACAAATGCAGTAGAATAAATCAGCCACACAATAAATCACTAAATAAATGCAGTTATATTCAAGCAAAAGCAAATTAATACAGAATATGACTCTTTGTAAAGTGTAGAAAACTATCTCATGGTAGACAATCATTACCGTTACATCTATGTTACTATACTGTATGCCAATCATTACACACTTTACAGGAAATTGCATTCTGTTCTAATTTGCTTTTGCTTGAATATTAACTGTATTTATTTATGTATTGTCTGATTGAGTGATTATGCTACATATATGTGTTGAAATATGCTACCATACTGCAGTATGGCCGTAAGAACCACCAAATAAAAAGATTTTACTAAATGTTTATAAACTGCAAAAATACTAAAAAGCAGACAGAGCACTTAGTTGTACAGATCATGAAGATGGCAAATGAGATTTGAGGTAATTCAGGGGACAAATGCATTACGCGAGGGAATGTTCTTAAGGGACTTGAGGCTAGAGCACTAATGTTGCTAGATTAGATCCAACAAGCATCTCCAAGGAGGGCTCAGCATGTCAGACTGGATGGACTGAATGAACAAGACATAAGGTTCAAATCATACAAGAACACCTGCAAGCAGACCAAATGGGGCAGTGCAGAGAACTGCTCCACTGAAACTGAAAACAGTTTCCACTAGTAAGAAATGAGCTGCTCGTGGAAAACCCAATTTCCACAAGTGTTAACAGCTAATGAAAACTCATTCAGCAAATCTGGCAAGATCTAGGGGTTTGAGTCAGGAGCCAGATCTCAGGGAGGAGCCACTTTTCACCCCAGTCCTGGAGAGGGAGAAACTTCCTTTATCTGTGAGGATTTCAGAAACTGAAACAAAACCATGTGCTTCTTAGCCCCCTTCCCTTAACCACACACACACACACACACACACACACACACACACACACACATCTATACATTTAGAAACATACTATCATTTACTTATTAACCTTTATATAGAGTTAGTCAGGATTATATATTTAGGCATTCTACTACTTCTTCTTCAGTAGCTCCTCCAGTGTGCCACAACAGCGTTAGTTGGTGCAGTTTCTATGTCTGTGTATTCCTTAGCATCAGAAAAGCATACAGTGGAAGATTTTGTAAACAGACTGCCCTCTTAACAGCCAGAAAATGAGACTGCAACTACTAGGATCATCTATTGCTATTGTAAGTACCTCACACACAACTGTATTTTCTACAGGCATTGCAATCAATGTAGACAATGTTGCGGCTATCAATGCCAAGAGCAGTGGCACACAGCACTGTACAGGATTCCTCTTTAATTACTGTTCTGGTATTTTTGATTTCAGAATGATATGTCCCAGGCTGCAGTACGCTGAAGGCTGAAAATGGTACAACTGAAAACAGGAGCTTCTCACTGCAGTTCTTTTTTCATCCAAATGTTAGAGAGAGAAATACAGCAGGGCTTTTTAGCATGTCAGCAAGTACCATGGTAAGCTTTAGACACATCGCACAGGCCTAAATACAGTGCTGGTAGAACGTCAAATTGTGCCTCTCCACTTAATCTTAAAAGTTATGTGCACTGTGAAAATGAACTTTCCCATTAGTGGGCAGCGCAGTGGTGCAGCAGTTGTCGTTACAGCCTCTTAAAAAAAGGTTCTCTGGTTTGATTCTCTGCTGGGGTGCCTCCTATGTGGAGTCTGCATGTCCTCCCTGTGTTCACATGGGTTTCCTCCTAGTACTCCAGTTTCCTCCCACATTCCAAAGACATGCGTCTGGAGCATTTCTCCCCCAGGCCTCTGCCGAAAATGGGCTTTGTTCCAGTCAGACTTTCCCAGTAAACAAATGTTACATAAAATAAATTTTCATCAAACTCTATCATTCACCACCCACCCAGCTATAACAGCTGATCTGAAACAGAAAAAGTAACTTGTTACCGTGAGCAAACTATACCTCTGAAAACTGATGATTCACAATCAAAGTAAAATGACACTTCTACAGTCAATTCTGTATGCTAAAATTCAGCTTAGAATGTATGAGATAGGTGTGAAACAAAGCCATCCATGATTATGCCAAAAAGAATGACAGTGTATGATGTCATGGGCAGACCCTAGCAGACTGCTGGTTAAAAGGATTTCCACATGGTCTTGCCTGCTGGTGAAAGCCTAACAATTGTGGATGGATAAAATGAGGTCCTCAAAGAAAGTAAACAGGACTTCAAGTGTCCTAACATTTAGTAAAAGTTATGAATATGTTGAACAAGTAGAAACATAAAAAATGCCAATCTTACCAGAGGTTGTTCAGTTTGTACTCTTCTCATACAGTCTGACCCATAGATGACAGTATTTTCAGCAATTACTTCACAGGTATTCACCTCACAGCAGGCTCCAACAATACAGCCACTGGTCAAAATGACATTTTTACCTACAATAGCTATTAAAAGAAACAAAGTCATCTGTTGTGCAACAAGGTTAACAAATGAAACAGAGTTTAAAGCTGCCAGCATACAAAGAATTTGTGACTTTCCCCTTAGTCATGGTACCATATTACCATGCTCATTCTTTGACAATCTAACTGCATTAACTGATTAACTGCATAATCCACACCTATCTTGTACTTTTTTCATGCATAGTAAAATGACTTAGAATTTCTGCAGTAAACGTGCACTGTGATGCTCAGGGAGTCTAACAGCCCTGTTATTTCCAATTATTTCTCATACTGATCCCATCACACTGTCTTTTCAGCTTCAGTGTAGCCCCCTTATGCTTGAACATACATTTCTATGCAAAAATCTTTCATATATGCAGGTAAAAGTTAGAATTAATCATACTTTACAGCATTTTTCCTACCTTTAAATGAATAAACACAAAATGCTTAACAAAGGTAGTGAAGTGTGTGAATGTAGGTGGCAGTCTATAAACACACTGTTACCACTGCACAGCATGGATACTGCATGTACCTTTCTTAATGGGAAACAGCTGAGGGCCAAGACCCTGGAAAAACTCCACTTCTTTTTTCTAAATACTATGGGTTCTTTTGCTTTCATCTGGATGTAAAACAGAACTCATCAGTGTCAGATTAGTATGACAGACCTCACTTCAATGCATCACCTTCTTGTGTAACAATCAAATGCCACTGTTTCATGTTTCGCCTTGCTTGCCACCTTCAACTAGTAAGCACAGAATTCAGGTTCAGAGGCAGACATGCTGCCAGCTGCATCATGATCATGGATATCCGGCATAAGGAAATTAAAGGACATCAGAATGTTTAATAAATGCAGTACACCGCTACTAATAAAATGTCTTGTTATGCAGCATGATGCAGTGGCTGTAACACTGGAAAGCTTCATCTAATACCCTCATTTCTCTCTCTCTACACCTTCAGATCCAAGGTCCCACATCTTCATTGACTTCACTATGTCAGCATACCATATCAATATGTAAAGTTTGTGACTGGAAGCAGACATGGCAACTGAGATAGGTGTCTCACTTTTGAGATATCAAATTATACCAACTTTTTCTTTGTGCGAGTAACACTGAGTATATACCACCAAAACAACTAGATGCTCTACCTTTCTCTAGTTCTACAGAACACAAGTATGTAAACTTCAAGAAACCACTACCATCTTTCCTTATGATGAAAATAATCAGTTAACCTAATCCCCTAAAAACTGGAGCAGAAAGATGAGCTGTGCACCTAACTCAAGAAACAAGATGCAGAAGCCTCTTTCTCCCTAGCTGCATGTATCAAAACCCCGCCCCTCTTTCCATCACATCACTAAGGTCTTGAAATACACAAAGCAAACCCTCACATCATTAGAGTCAAACACTACATTTATTGCACTTGAGAGGGGAACAGGGCAAGAATTAAGTGATATATGTTGATCTCCCCATAGAATAAGGTGGTTTAAGGTTACCCAATCTGATGGGAAACTTTAGAACTACACAATTAAGGCTCACATACACAAATCAAGCAGAAGGTTATACTTATAAATCAGAGATGAAAAGAATGGGGGTTATGAGATTGACTGATCTTGGATGAAAATCCTTAAGGAGAATACCAATAACCACACAGAATAAGGTAGTCATAAAGTTGCAGAAAGTACTCTAAAACTAAACAAGTGCGGGAAAGAAGAAACAATTTTACTAATAGAGGTTACTTCAAGTAATGGTACAGAAAATAGGCAAATGGCGGGGTTAGAATTCACTGTATGAAATTATTTTAAAAAACTGTATTGGGAACAAGAGGGAAATGAAACAAGAGCAGGATGAGGCTAAGCAGGATTTTGAACTGCAGGTTAGAAAATGCTCTCCCCATCAGAGATAGGTAACAGAGTACAGGTAAGGCAAAAAAAGACAAAGGACTGTTAAGTGAAAGACCAGTTCAGGTAAGGTTTAAATAAGTCTAGAACAAAAGAAGCGGTCTAAAAGGGATAATTAGTAAGATGTATAAAATAGTGCATACGTATAAAAGAAACATAGGAGGTTAGAAAAATTTGGTGCAATCAGTGGGTTTGGAGGTTGATGCAACATGAAAAGGGAGAAGAAAAACATCATCAAGTTGGCCATTTGCTATCAGCTCAAGAGAAAAAAAACTGCCTGCAGCATTGGAAACTATGAAACCAGACTGTGAGAAAACAACCAGACACTGAACTTTGTGAGAAAACACCCAGGCACTGAACTTTGTCAATTTAAGACATGCAAGTACAAAGATAAGTTACTAGGTTAAAAAAATACTGATAACACTTCATATGGATTCAACTTTAGAGGTAATTATTTGAAATGCAAGGACCAGCTACAGCAAGTCCCAAAACATGGAGACTGAATGGCAGGAAAAACTTAACCAAATTCTTCGGCTTCAATGGGCATCTACTACAGAATGAAATTTTAAGGACTGCGGGATTTGATGCTTCTTGCTATATAATTTAACTCCAGATTTATCTTTTGTACCAAACTATGAAAGCAAAAAATAAAAATCTTTACCACTGGGCATGTTCATCTGAGAGTCCTTAAGGGTCAGATTCTTAGTCTTTTTGTATTTTCTTGTTTAACATTACCTGGGATGCACATGGACTCCAGGTGATGTCACATGCAGATGATTTAGTAATGGAAAGATTTGCTGCATTTCAAAGGAAGAAGAAAATAATCCAATGCCAAATTTTGTAAGGTCAAAATTGACATTTAATACAAGTAACAAGCAGCTATCACCAAAACGATGCTACCATGAGACCTGCTATCTCACCTGAATGACCTTTGCTTTTACTGCTGCCTAGGAAATCTCTGTTGGACTGCAACTGCAAATGTATTATTCTTCAGATACCCTGGGCTGTGATCTGACCAAGATCTAAAATTGAAAAAGGAATATATCCCAAACAATGCTGCAACTAGACATCAAAATACAGAAACACACCCATATTCTTCAGCACTGCAACCCAGAAGGCCACTGGCCCTGCATCCTCAAAGTCCAGTTTCACTATGACTAGAAAAAATTGTAGAATACTGCAGTCTCTATATGGAACTTTTGCCAAATTCCTCTTCCTGACTACTTACAGGAAGTAAAGATGATGCCATCTGTTAAGAAAATTTAAGTGACAAATATTCAAGAACAGAGTTGACTTACTTTGCTCAATAAGCCAACAATCCATGTCTAGTGGCTCCTAGCCTTTGTCGCAGACTACAAATAACATCTCTTCTCCCTTAAGACAGGCAGTACTAATTAATCACTGTCACATGCATTTTGACACCTTAGAATGTTGCTATCTGGTAGTACAGACTCACACAGCCTCAACCAAAACTATCTAGCAATCTGCACTCATTAACGCTTGGCTTCACTTCACTTGACAGCGCTTCACTACAAGCCACACCGCTGTCCACCATGGCATCTCCTCACACATGGAATACACTGCTTAATCAATATAGGCATCAGTTAATCAGTTTGCTGCTGGCAAACAACTTTACATTTCAGTATTTCATCTACAATTCAGTGCCTGCTGTCCTTATGTTACATAAAAAAATGGTAAGCTGGTAATATTGCAATAGGGAATGGCTAGCAAACAAACAGGTTCTTATACCTATAAACCTCTTAGTGCAAAAAATCTGGACAAAGCCTGACAGAACATGGGGACAAATGCCCCAAAATAGGGACAGATTTTAAATACTGCACTTACAAACTTAGAAAGTTGCTAGAATAACAGGATTTGTTGTAGCATTCATTTTTCTGATGGGTATGAAGTCTCAAATACAAATGTAGATCATCCCAGCAATTTGCCAGAGAATCATACATTTTATGATGAACAGACCAGAAATATGAGGCAAAAATCTGGACAGTTGAGGGGCATGGGTTCATAGTTACTAGGCATCACATCCAAATAAGGACACACACAGGAGAAAATCACCCTCAACCACCACAGTATTAGCAATCCATCTAACATGGTGTGGGAGTACAACCCACAGCCTTCTGCACCAAAGGCAAGTATGCTACCTGTTGTGCTAACACACTGCTTTCAGATTCTATAGAAAGAACACGGATTTGCTAAACAAATACAGAATTAGCATAAGCAACAGTAAACTTCTCTTCCCTTAATACTCAAACTCACAATTCCTTGAAAATGCATTGAAACTCAGTTCCTTGACTAGTTGTCAGGTTGGTGTAAAGGATTCAGGCTACTATCAGTGTCTGAGCCTGAGCAAGTTAATTAACCAACCTGACATCCCTAACTAGGGGCATTTTACACACACATGCACACAGTTTCTGTCCTGCTTCAGTCCCTGCTGCTCTCACAGGGCACACTATCTATGCTGCTCTTAGGCTCTCGGCATCTGTTCCTATCTCTGGTTGGCTGGATGCCTGCCATGCTGCTCTGATGTTTGGTTTCTGTTTCAGTCTTGCAGACACCATATCAAATTTCTGGCTGCTGTTTTCAAATTCTCCTTCAGTTTACATTAGGACAATGGTGGTGCATGCTGTTCTTGCATTAAGTCTCCTGCAAGGTCCTAAAAGTCTTCTATGGTCCTCCAGAAGGTCTTCCTCAAGGTCTTACTACCCTGCCCTGCAGTGTTTAAAAATGTTTTCCAGCTTATGATATTAACAGAAGAGATTTTTTTAGTTTTTTATTGAACCCCAAGCCAACTCATGCCCCTCCCCCCCCAGCCAACAAAGACCCTAGGCAGTTGCCAGGTAGTCTAGTGCTGGATCCAGCTCTATGCCTACATATTCCTAGCACCATTTTCCCCACACCATGATGAGCCTTTGCTCTGTAGCAAGACCCTGTTGACACAGCAGCAATGGGATGAGCCAGGCAGGAAATACCATTCATCACACTCCAGGATGGGCACATCCTGTCTTCCCTGCCTGCACCATCATGCACCTTAGCCACTAGTTGAACTTAGGGCACCTGGCCTTGTAGTCAGGGCTTTGTCCCCCTATACCACCACTGCAGGCTCT
Source organism: Protopterus annectens (assembly GCF_019279795.1). NCBI lineage: Eukaryota > Metazoa > Chordata > Ceratodontiformes > Protopteridae > Protopterus > Protopterus annectens. The sequence continues at coordinate 55,632,894 of NC_056751.1, read as the reverse complement.
AGTGAAGCACTGCTGGCTCTGTTTAGGTGAATGAGTTTAAGCAATGCTGGGTCATTCGTAACATGGAGGCAAAACAGAGATCACCCCCTCAACAGTCTGTATGGCACTGAGTAAAGACCAGATCCAAGATCTTTTTAGTGAGGAAAGTTTGAGGTCTCTCAAGCTGAACTAGGAGCTTAGTGAGCTTGAAGCCAAAGGGTGCATTACATTCAATGATGAGCCTAAAAAGTTGGTAGTTGTGAGGGGAGGCAAATAGATCAATGTCCGGCCATCCCCATTTCCTTGTTATCATGCTGAAGACTTGTGGATCCAGCTGCCACTCGTGGGAATCCATGAGGTTTCTGCTTAGTTCTTCTGCCAGAGTATTTTCCTTTCCTGGCAGGAATTGTGCCTGCAAATGTACTTGGTAAGTCAAAGCTGTGTCCCACAATGTCATGGCTAGTCTGCAAAGGGGGTAAGAATGTGTGCCCCCCTGCTTGTTTATATACCACATGACTGTGGTGTTGTCTGTCTTTACTAGTAGTTGTCCTGGATGAAGTAGGTCCTTGAAGGCTGTCAGGGCATTTTGAACAGCTAGCATCTCTTTTTGATTGATATGTAGATGCATTTGGTTTGAGGTCCATGTGCCCTGAATGCGTCTTCCTGCAATGTGAGCCCCCCAGGCATAATCGGATGCATCCATTGTTAGTGTCTGCCTGGCTGGGGGTAATGTGAATGGCTTGCCCCTTGTTCTGGTGACAAGCCTTTGCCCACCATCAAAACTCCTGTTGCAGGCAGGGAATGAGAGTAATGATTGTTTCCAGGCCGTGGCAATGTTGAGTCCAAACACTTTTTAGGTACCATTGAAGTTTCCTCATATGCAGTCTTGCATATGGAATTAGTAGGATGCAGGATGCCATGAAGCCCAAAGCCTGCAGAATTTTTCTTGCAGATAACTGGGCCTTTGTTGCCAACATTGTGAAATAGGTAGTCAGTTGCCTTTGTTTGTCTGGCATGAGATAAACCATCTGGGCAGTTGTATTCAAGCTTGCACTCAGGAATGTTATATCTTGAGAGGGTACTAGTTTTGATTTCTTTTCGTTGACTGTGTACCCTAGGCATGTTAGAAGTCTTTTCACAAACGCCAGATGTTGAAGAAGAATGTCCTTGTTCTCTGCTTGAATTAAACAGTCGTCCAAGTAAGGGTATATTTGTATTCCTCTTTGTCTGCAGAATGCAATTACTGGTGCCAGGCACTTTGTAAAGACCCTGGGCGCAGTAGACAAGCCAAAGGGCAGTGCAGATAATTGGTAATGTATTACACCAGCCTTGAATCTGAGGTGTCTTCTGCACGATTGTCTGATTGGAACATGCAGGTATGCCTCTTTTAGGTCTAAAGTCACAAGCCAAGTGTTCTTGACCATCATGGGCAGAAGCTGCTGCAAAGTCAACATTTAGAATTTTGGAATATCCAGGAATGTGTTTAGAATAGATAGGTCCAGTATCGGCCTCCAGGCCTTGTCCTTTCTGGGTACCAAGAACAGTCTTGAGTAAAATCCTTGTCCTCGCTCTTGCTCTGGTACTTGCTGAATGGCCCCCATGTCCATGAGGGATGAAACTTGTTTTTGTGCCACTGCCCATTGATTTTTTGGCAGATCTGGCCAGCCGTTTGCCTTTGGCAGAGTATGGAAATGGAATTTGTAGCCTTGTGACACTATATTTAGAACCCATTTGTCCTGGGTTATAATGTGCCAATTTTGAGCAAAAAGTGCTAATTTTCCCCCTAAGGGTGCTGCCAGAAGATAAGTGCTTGGTGCAGGCAGGGGAAGTCATTGGGACTGCTTTCTGTACGTCTGTGCTTTATCTTCTCCAGCTTTGGAGGTAGAAGTACCCCATTGTTTTGACCTATAAGAACCTTGCGCCTGGGATCTGCCCTTTGGGCATCTGGATCTGCCCCTTTGAGGTCTGATACAGGAAAGGACCAATTTTTTGTAGGCCAGTGTCAACTAAACCTAGGTGGCTGTACTTGTAAAAACTCTTTAACAGTTTGCATAGATTTAGCTTTGTCTTCCATTTTCTTTAACACCTCTTCTTCCTTAGCACCAAAGTATCATGCTGTAAAGGTACATCTAGTTACTTAACTTTAACATGATCAGGCAGATTTTGTTCCTTTAACCAAGCATGCCTCCTAATTACAGAACCCATAACTGCGGCCCTGCAGGAGGCCTCCAAAGAATCAAAACCACATTGCAAAGTATGCTTTCCAGCTTGTTCAGCTGCATGCAATAAATCCTGCATTTCCTTGTTTTCAGCACATTCAGAATTTAACATTTTCTGTTTAAGCAATCCCATGAGATGTTGCTGATACTTGAGCATATGAAATTGACAGTTTAAGGCCCTTATAGCCACATTTGCAGATGTGTAAACCTTTTTTCCCCATCTATCCAGTGCACTTGAATCTCTGTCAGAGGGGGTTGGGTTTTTTGCTGTAGAGGCCTCAACTCCCTTGGGACCCTGTGAAATAGTTTCTGGGTCAGCAACAGAGTTTTTAAAAATAAATTTGTGTGAGTCAGGAACCCTGCAATATCTGTCAGGCTTAACAGGAGCTGGAGGTAAGGAGACAGGGGTCAAACTAGACTCCGAAAACACATCATCTACAATGTAATTTTGGAATTTGTTGCTTGATCATCTACAATGTCTAACACGGGGGGAATGGCTAGAGGCCTGTGCTGTGGTAGTAAAAGGAACTCCCTGAGCCTCTTTTTAGATTCTGAAAAATCTTGGCTTTCCCAGGGAAATGCTCCCTCATGGTATGCAAGGTTTCCCCAAAGGAATAATCCTCAGGAGGGGATGCTGAAGGTATAGATTCTTCCAGCCTAAGAATCTTCATAGGGGGGTAAAGAATATCCCTGATCAGAAGAGGAATCAGAAGAAATGGAAACCTGATCTGAAGATTCATAGTCAGTCTCTTGCCTAAGCCTCTTATCAGGAGAGGGATGGGAACCCCTGATCAAAGTAATCAGGTCTTCGGCCATTTTGATCATCTGTTTTTTGGGCATAGGGGCCTGTACACGTGGCTCATGAGTTTGTTTCTTTGCTTTAGAAGCTGCTTTAGTCTTTGTTTTTGAAGCTGAAGTAGTTTTAATGTAAAGATATTGTGGTCTGAATACACTCTCAGTAGCCGGTACCTGCTCAGCGGCTCCGGACCCATCTGAGGGATTAGCGTCCGAGGCTCCAATACTTTAAGTGTCCAGCGGCATGGCCGACTCCACGTGGGAGTCGGTAGCGGCCTGCGACTCTAAAGTAGCAGGTGTTAGGGGCTGCAAAAGTGCCTCACTGAGAACTGGCGACTGGCTTAGGGAAGCTTCGTCGTCGGTTTTGGGCCTCAGCTGTTTTTCTCTATCCTTTTCTTTGCGTTTTTTGTAAACTCAGGTAGTCGGATGGCATTTTAGGATAATTAAACCTGCTACCAAAAAAAAAAATGTATACAAAAGTATAAATCTAGCACAAGACCGACAACCAGAAATGTTGTGATCAGGGCCTAGGCAAGGAATACAGTAAGAATGAAAATCCTTATGAGGTATTTGCTTTCCACAAGTAATACAATTATTAACTTTTTCTGACATCGGTCTGGAGCAAGAAAAAAGTTTCCCCAATGGGGTACTTAGCTTTATTGAAGACTTCGGTTCTGAAACTCAAATATGAAAATTTCAGGAGTCGGCCGACCGGTACTTGCGAACTGCTTCTGCTTCGGGCACCGCGTGGCAAGAAAGACTGGGAAAATGGCGTCGGCTGCTTCTTTTATACCCCTGACGACCTGACATCAGGGAAGGGGCGACAGTGGCCGACGCAGGACCCAAGACTTTGGAATTCAGGCTGGCTGAGGGCAACCTGCCAGCAGGATTACCCAAATGTAATGACTGCAACAGTGAAACACGAAGAACATCTTCTCTGGATCTTGAGGTTATATCACAAAGGATAAACTGTGCAAGGTAGAAGGATCTTCTAACTACCACAAAGATATGGTGATCAAAGAGCAATCTGTTATCAACATTTGTGCCCAAGGCCCTGATGTCTGTCTCAAATTTAAGTGGAATGTTATCTATATGGTAAGCAGCAGAGATGCTAGATTTAAAAAAGAAAATCACATGGCATTTCTTGATGTTATTGGTAAGCCCATGATTAATGCACCAAGCACTTCTTTGGCCCAGCCCTTGTTGGGGAATATGAGCATAAGACTGGGATTTCAGAACTCACCACAGTTTGAAATGATCAACAAGCTTGGTTAGGCACAGACCCTAGATAATGTTAACAAAAGTCCTGAAGAGTCACATGGCTGACATGCATCTACAGTGAGACAACTGCTAGGAAGTAAATGTCAGACTCATTTTTTTCAGGTCAGTGGTTCAAATGGTCATCTAAATTGCCTAATTATGACACTGTGTGAAGTTAGTGCTTTAACTGATGAAGACAACTGCTAAGCAACAAAGAATTGCAATGATCACTGTCAATAAAAATTAATCTACAATGTAATTAATATAACACAACCAAAGCATAGCAAGCTATCTGCAAAGTTTAACTGCTATTCAGTTGATGCAAAATGTTACCAGAAAGTTGATAAAAATGCAGCAACTGCTATGCTGGCAATGTATTTTCTTTATTCTAAAGGTTGCTCTGATGTCAAATGTTATAATTTCTGCCCTTAACAGATGCAGTTTACCCATGGTCACTAATCACGGCTGACCCTACAATGTTCCACCTGCTTAGCTTATACAGCAAATTTTCTACACAATTCACAGAAAACTATCAGTAAGACACACTCAACAGAAATACTAGTATGGCAGTTAAGAAGCAAGAAATGTTTAATGATTTAAAAGTAATAGAAACACCTCTTACCTTTTGATTCTATCACATTGTTGTCACCAATCTTCATAGCATATGAACCTGAATATTCTTAGTCAAAGAATTAGTCTTACAACTGAAAGCAGTAAATACTGTCTGCCAATATGGTACATGATCAAATCTGTTACAAATATCACTCACAGAAACAGTCAATGGAAAGTATAGTTTTGTCATATTTGGCATAATTGAAGATGGTCAAGTAGACCAATGTTACAATATGGATGCTTGGGTCTTCCCGCCATGCAGAAGTCAGTGACTAGCCTGATTTCCACAGTCTTTTCATCATTCGTAACAGACGGATGACCAATGGCCAATGTCTAGAAGACAGCATATAAGAGAGGTGTACAATGGTGTCATCTTCAGATCTTTCTAGGATGTGAAAAGCTATCTAATGCCTGAGGACAGCACTACCCTTCCCAATGTCAAAGTGCTAGTCAAAGATACGATTCCCACTATGTGATAATATTGGAGGTAGGGGATGATAGTGGATAAGAACTACCTGTCTGAAACACTGTCCCGCCAGGTAAGGCAGAGATGCCAGCAGATACAGGTGGTAGGAGAGTGGGAGTTTATACTGTAACACTGATCTACTTGAACATCTAAAACTATGGTGTGACACAACCGCACTATGCTCTTTGTAGTCAGTGTCGCAGTACTGATTCTTGGTAGGATTCCCAAAGCTGAAATATGGGGGGGGGGTGCAAGCTGTCTGATGGCCCCTGAGAAAGCAGGTTCTGTAGGATAGCAGTAACCAACCTGCTCTTGCCCTGGTGGTAATGGCTAAATAGTAATGTTTATTAAATGTGTGGACCAATGTCCATGTGCCAATTTCCAGGATGGCCTATGTAGGGACACCTTTAAGGTAGGCAGTGGTGACTGCACTGTGTCTGGTGGAGTGGGATATAACATGGGCTGGTACTACATTACCTTGATGGGCAATGCAGAAAGTAATACAGCTGGCTATCCATTTATCCACAGTCTGTTTAAAAACGTGTCTGCTTTCTTTCCCTACTGCAAAGGCCACTACTAGTTGCTCTGCTCTATTTGGGAAATTAGTCCTATCCAGGTAATACCTAATCTGCCAGGTATTACCTGGACAAGTCTAGATAAGTAATACCTGTTGTCAGTATACATCCAGGAAATGTGAGATTTGCTCAGCTTTATTCCGTAGGTTAGGAAGGAATGCTGGCAAGTGAAAAGCTTGATTCAAGGAGAGTTCTGACACTATTTTGGTCATTAAAAAGAGGGGTTAGCTCTTAGGGTTAGGGTATAAAAGAGGGGGTAGTTCTTATGGTTACCCTATCCCTGTGAAACATGATGAAGGGTTCTTTGCACATCAGTGCTTGTAGCTATGAGACCCACCTTGCTAAAGCGATGGCTATTAGTAGGGTGGTCTTCCAAATAAGCATCTTTAGGGAAGCAGAAGCTACTGGCTGGAAAGGTGGCAATATAAGTTTTTCTAATACATAGTTTAAATTTCAGATGATGACAGGGTTTTGCCTGGGGAGCTTTAGATGTATGACTCCTTTTAGGAACTGTTTCAGGTGGGGGTGAGAATAGATAGAGGGAGGGACAAGTAAGACAGGGAGGGATGGCTGAAGTATGTACCTTAATGGTGGAGTAAGAAAGGCCCTGGTGAAACAATCCCAAAAGGTATTCCAATATTAGTTTTATGTCCTCATGAGGAGGGCTAATGACTTTGTTCTTGCACCAAAAAGAAAACCTTTTCCATGTGGATAAGTATGTTTTTCTTGCCTCTCTCAGGATCAACAGCACTTCTGTACAGAAGTCTGCATTATTTGTGCTCAGAACCAAATCCTCCAAGCTTCTAGTTTAAGAGTGGTCAGGTGAGGATGAATGACCCTTTAGTTGGGTGAGTAGATCCATCACTTTTAGAAAAAAATGTAAAATCTCCTCCTCACTGAGAGTCAAGAGGAAGGAGAAAGTAACATTGTGTGCACTTACCATAAATGTAGATGTTCGAGTGTATTCACTGTTGCAGCCATCACCTGTGGATTATCCCTGCTGTGGTAGCCCTCGGCCAGCGCGAATACCAGAGTCAATGTTTTTCTGCATTGGCTGCTGTCACCTGTAGTCTGACATCAGGTTGTCACTGCTATAAAGCAAGGCAGCTGATGCCATTACATCAGTTTTTCTTGCCCTAACCCATCAGAAGCACAAGCAAATATGGTAAAGTGGTCCTGGTGGCTAAAAGCCACCGTGAGAAGCTTATGTCCCACTAAGGAAAGAGGATATAAGGGGGAAAGAGGGAGGGAAACCAGGACTGAAACAGTGAATACAATCAAACATCTACATTTATGTTAAGTGTACACAACTGTACAATGTTCTTCGTGTTTCACTGTTGCAGTCATCACCTGTGGGAGGATTCCCAAAGCTAAGGAGAGGGGTGGAAGGATTAGAGACCTAGGCATGGGTCAGCATGCCCTGCAGAACTGCAGAGGCAAACCCTGCCCTAGCCTTAGAGAAAAGAGGTAGGTGGTAATGCTTTGTAAAGGTATGGACAGAGGTCCAGGTGGCAGCTTCCAAGATGTTCCTGGTGGGAACTCCTCCGAGGAATGCTGTGGAAGTGGAGGTTGCCCGAGTAGAATGGGTACGAATAGACTTGGGGGGTGGTTTCCCATGTAGTCTGTAGCAGAAATGGATACAGTGTGATGTCCATTTGGAAATGGTTTGCTTGGAAATGGGCTTTCCCCCTGCCCCTGAGGCAAAGCTAACAAGAAGCTGGTTTGTTTTCCTGAAGGGTTTAGTATGGTCCAGGTAGTAACTCAGCTGTCTGTGCACATCTAGTGAGTGCAGAATTCTTTCCCCCTTGTTTTGAGGGTTAGGAAAGAAGGTGGGTAGATGTATGGCCTGGTTGAGGGTCACATCAGATACCACCTTGGGCATAAAGGAGGGGTTAGTCCTCGGGGAGACCCTGTCTGCATGGAAAATGATGAAGGGCTCAATGGCCATAAGTGCTTGAAGTTCTGAAACACTTCTTGCTGAGGTGACAGCTAGTAGGAAAGCAGTCTTCCAGGAGAGGTATCTCAAGTTCTGCTGAAGAAGCAGGTTTGAATGGTGGCAAGGTTAGTTTTTCTAAAACATAATTCAGGTCCCAGGGTGGCGTGGGTGGCCTTCTGGGAGGTCTGATATTAGAAGCCCCTTTGAGGAACTGTTTAATCACAGGATGTGAGAAAAGGGGCTGGTCTGTATCGAAATTAGCTGAAATGGCTGAGGCATGGACTTTAATAGAAGAATAGGAGAGGCCACTATTGAGTAACTTGGCTAGGTAGTCCAGGAGAAGAGGGATGGCAGGTTGTGAGGCACTGCCCCCTCTGGACTGGCTAGAAGAGCAGAATCTTTTCCATTTCCCTGCTTAAGATTTTCGGGTGCTGGGCCTTCTGGCTTCTTTAATAATGTCTAGGACCTGTTTGCTTAACAGGGGCCCCTTGTTTGCTTTTGAAGTATTAGCCATGCTGACAGCTTTGAGAGTCTGCAAGTCTGGGTGTAGCATTCCCCCCTCACCTGGGTCAAGAGGTCTGAGATCAGGGGAAGCCGCCTGGAAGGCTGTGATGTCAGGCTGCGCAGCAAGGGGTACCAATGCTGGTTAGGCCAATCTGGAGCAATGAGGATGGCCTTTGGTCTCTCCTACCTTATCTTGATCAGTACCTTGGGAATAAGAGAGAGGAGGGAATGCGTACACAAAGAGGGAATTCCAGGGGAAGGTCAATGCACTGACCTTCCATGCTAGGTGTTGATACTCCCTGGTACAGAATTTCTTCAGCTGGCGGTTGAGGTGTGAAGCAAAGAGATCCACCTTCAGAGTTCTCCACTCCTGAATGACGTGCAAAAAGATTTTTCTGTGGAGCCGCCATTCGTGGGGTTCCAGTTAGTTTCTGCTTAGGTGGTCTGCCAGGGTGGTGATGATCCCTAGTAGGTATTGGGAAATTAGGTGTAATCCCATGGAGGAGGCTGTCAGCCAGAGGTTCATTGCTAGCTTGAAGAGAGGGTAAGATTGGATCCCTCTCTGTTTGTTGATATACCACATTACTGTGGTGTTGTCTGTTTTGATAAGGAGAACCCCCTGGCCTGAGATGGGGTTTGAAGGATGTCAGAGCCTTTTGTACTGCCATCATTTCCTTCTGATTGATGTGTATGGGAGGGTGCTGGGCAACCCAAAGACCTTGGCTGCACCTGCCTGCTAGGTGAGCGCCCTAATGTCTGAGGCATTGGTGGTGATGGTCTGCCTGGTACGGCAGAAGATGAAGGGAAGACCAAGAATTACAAGGATGCAAGATGCCATGTACCCCAATGCTTGCAGTAATTTCCTCGCAGTGAGGTGACTTCTGGAAGCCAGCTGGGTAAAGTAGAGAGGCAGGAAGCTCTGCTTTTCTGGAGATAGGAAGGCTATTTGGGATGCTGTGTCCAGCAGTGCTCCCAAGAAAATGATCTTCCTGGAGGGTATTCACTTTAATTTCTTCTCGTTGATGGTGAACCCTAGGGAAGTTAGGAGGGTTTTGACAAAGAGAAGGTCCTGGAGTAGCTTTTCTTTGCACGCTGCCTGAATGAGGCGGTCATCCAGATAAGGGTAAATCTGTATATTTCTCTGTCTGCAAAATGCTATGGCCGGGGCTAATCATTTGGTGAATACTCTGGGTGCAGTAGATAAGCCAAAGGGTAGTGCAGAGAACTGAAAGTGTTGTGAGCCTGCTCTGAACTGCAGGAATTTCCTGCAGGATTCCCTTATGGGGATGTGGAAGTAGGCATCTTTTAGGTATAGGGTCACAAGCCAGGCATTTTTTGTCAGCATAGGCAGCAGCTGCTGAAAAGATAGCATTATGAGTTGGGGACCACCAGGGAGGTGTTCAGAATGGATAGATCCAGTATGGGGCGCCAGGTGCCTCTTTTCTGGGAACAAGGAATAGTCTGGAATAAAAGCCTTTGCCTGTTTGATCTGAGGGGACAGGCTCTACTGCCCCCTGGGATATGAGAGTCTGGACCAGTTGCAATGCCTTTGCCCACTGATTTGGAGGTAAGTCTGGGTACACTCTTGGAATTGGGAGTTCGTTGAAAGCGAATCTGTATCCCTGAAAAATTACCTTTAAGACCCATTGGTCCTTTGTTACAGAAAACCAATTTTCTTTGCAGAGGGAGAGCCTTCCTCCTAGCTTTTGGTGAGTGAAAGGAGGGAAGAGGAGGGAGAGGGAGTCATTGAGAGCTTTTGCCATAGAAGGATGGTTTAGAACTCCCTGCCTTTGGGGCAGAAGTGGCCTACTGTTTGGTTCTCTGATGCCCCTGGGATAGGGGCCTAGGTGGTCTGTCCCTGTGGGGCTTACCTTGGCCCTGTCTGCTAGGTACAGGGAAGGACCACTGTTTAGAGGGAAAGTTCCTGCTGAACCTGGGAGGTTGAACCTGAAAAATATTTTACTATTTTCATAGATTTTGCTTTGCCTTCCATCTTTTTAAGCACCTCTTATGCTTTTTCTCCAAACAAGTGGTCCTTATCCAGGGGTGTATTAATTAATTTAGACTTGACATGATCAGGGAGAAGTTGTTCCTTCAACCATGCATGTCTCCTAATGACAGATCCTGACACTGCTGCCTTGCTTGAGGCTTCTATGGCATTATATCCACAGTGTAATGAGTGTTTGGTCACTTAACAAGTAGAGTGCAGTAAATCTGCTAACTCTTTCGAATTGGCACAGTCAGGAAAGGCTGAAATCTTTTGTTTTAATAGTTCCAAAGTGTATTGTTGATATTTTAGCATATGGAATTGACAGTTGAGTGCTCCGACAGCTAAGGTTGCAGAGGTGTATATTTTTTACCCCATCTGTCCAGAATTCTGGAATCCTTTTCAGAAGGAATGGGATTCTTGGCAGAACTAGTCTTAGCTCCTTTAGATCCCTGTGTAATGACCCCTGGGTCTGCAACAGGATTTCTGTGCAGGTACCTGTGAGAATCTGTTACTCTAATACCTGTCAGGTTGGGAGCAGGTGGGAGGGCATCAGGGGCTAAGCTGGATTCATGGAAAACATCATCCACCACTTCTAAAATAGGTGGGAATGGCCAGGGGTCTGTGCTGGGGCAGGTCCAGAAATTCTCTTGGTCTTTTCTTAGACTGGGGGAAATCCTGAGATTCCCATTGGAAATGTTCCCCAAGGGTGTGAAGGGTTTCCCCATAGGAAAGGTCTTCTGGTAGGGAGGCAGAAGGAATGGATTCCTCTGCATCTGAATCCTCATAAGCAGTCAGAGGTTGCTGTTCCTCTTTAAAATCTGAATAATCAGATTCCTCAGAATCCTGTTCTGTCAATTTCAGGAGAAGGGTGCCTTTCCTTTTTAGAGTTGCGGCCTGACTACCCCTGATAAGGGAGATGAGATCCTCCGCCATTTTAAGCATTTGTGTTTGGGGTGGTGGAGCAGGAGCAAGATGGTGGCTAGAGGCAGATTTTCTAGAGGTAGCCTGGCTTTTAGGCCTAAGTGTATCCAGCAGTCTGAGAGAAATGGTAGTCACATGAGAAGACGTCAGTTTTTGTCTAGATTTGGTAGTGCGAGAGGCCTCCATGGAAGCCGGTGACTGCATTGCAGCTCTGGACCCAAACGAGGCAGAGACAGCCAAAGGATCGGAAGATGAAGAAGATTTTTTTTAGCATACCGGACTCCGAAAGGGTCTCGGTAGATGCCTGCATAGATACTGAATCGGGCATCAGGAGCTGCGAAAGTGCCTCAATGAATTCCAGAGAACTGACCACCTGCTTAGCGGTAGAGTAGTCAAAAGGCTTAGCCTTGTGTGGTCTGTCTTTATCTCTGTGTTTTTTCAGAATGTCTACTGATTGTTAACTGATGGACACCATTTCGAATGTGAAGACGGAAGACGAAAATACCTGTCTACAATAAGAGCTCGATGGCAAATGGTTCTCATATTAAAGAGGGCACAGAACCGGCAACGGAGGACATTGTGGTCTGGGCCTAAACAAGTGATGCAGTATGAATGGAAGTGTCGGTGTGGAATCTGCTTTCCACAGCAGAGACAACTGTTAACTTTTTTTGGACATCGGTTAGTGCAAGAAAAAAGGATCCTCAACGATGTACTTTGCTTTAGACATTTTCAGCTGTAATTCAAACTCTAGTAGTGACCGACTGGCACAATTGAGAACTGCTTCTGCTACAGGCTCCACGGCAACAAAGACTGGGGTAATGATGTTGGCTACCTTGCTTTATAGCACTGACGACTTGACATCAGACTACAGGCGACTGCAGTTGACGCAGAAAAACATTGACTCTGGTATTCGGGCTGGCCGAGGGCTACCACAGCAGGGACAACCCACAGGTGATGACTGCAACAGTGAAACATGAAGAAAGTACAGTTTTGTACCTACCATAAATGTAGATGTTCGAGTGCGCATACAGCTGCAGTCATCACACTAGGGTTATCCTGCCGTCAGGCGGGTCCTCGGTCGGCCGAATTCCAAAGTCTAGGTCTGGTGTCAGTTGTCGTTGCTTCTTCCCTGACGTCAGTGCGACAGGGGTATAAAAGAGGCAGCCAACGCCATTTTCTTCAGTTTTTCTTGCCCCAGATGTCAGGTGCCCCCAGAAAGGAAGGCAATACATGATGTTATGCAAACATACATAAGTAGATAAATCAAAACAGTAGTTGCAAGCAAATACACCATAAAGGAATACCCCAAATAGGTTGTATGTTAAAGATGTTTGTCATAAGCCCTGTCCTAAGAGGGGATGGAGGGAGGGTAACCTGGACTGCAGCTGTATGCACACTCGAACATCTACATTTATGGTAGGTACAAAACTGTACTATGTTCATCGTGCATACAGCTGCAGTCATCACACTTGGGTATAATCCCAAAGCTAAGTAAGGGTGGCTGGTACTAAGCGGAATTAGGAGGGGCTAGAATGCCCTGCAGGACTGCTGTGGCAAAGCCCGCTCTAGATTTTGAGTATAGTGGAAGGTGGTAGTGCTTGGTGAAAGTGTGCACTGAACTCCAAGTAGCTGCTTCCAAAATGTCCTTGGTAGGGACCCCCCTGAGGAAAGCTGCTGAGGTAGCTGTAGCCCTGGTGGAGTGGGATCTGATATATACAGGCACTGATTTTCCATGAAATGAATAACAAAAGCGTATGCAGTGGGCTATCCATTTTGAAATAGTCTGTTTGGAAATAGCCTTTCCTTGAGCACCTGTAGCATAGGACACAAAGAGCTGCTCAGATTTCCTGAATGACTTTGTTCTGTCCAAGTAATAACGAAGTTGCCTGTGAATGTCCAAGGAGTGTAGTAGCCTCTCCCATTTGTTCTGTGGATTTGGATAAAAGGTAGGTAAATGAATAGTCTGATTCAAAGCCACACTGGATACTACCTTTGGCATGAAGGTAGGGTTGGTTTGTAAGGAAACCCTGTCCTGATGGAAAATGATGAATGGTTGCACAGCCATGAGGGCCTGTAGCTCCGAAACCCTGCGTGCTGAGGTAATAGCCCGAAGCAAGGCTGTTTTCCACGACAAGTATTGTAGCTCTGCTGAAGAAGCCGGCTCAAAAGGAGGCAGTGTCAGCTTCTCCAATACGAAGTTGAGGTCCGAAGCTGGAGCTGGTGGTTTCCGTGGGGGTTTTATATTTTTTGCCCCTCTGAGGAACTGCCTTAATAGAGGATGTGAGAATAAAGGAGGATCCGTATTGTACTGAAATGGCTGAAGCGTGGATCTTGATGGAAGAGAAGGAAAGGCCACTGTTTAACATCTCAGCTAGGTACTGTAAAATCTGAGGTATATTTATTACCCAAGGATTCTGGCCCTTTGCTTGATTCCAGGAACAAAATTGTTTCCATTTGGCGGAGTAGGTTTTTCTAGTAGAGGGTCTTCTGGCCTCCAAGATGACATCCTGTACCTCCTTGGAGAGGAGAGTCTGTTGGCAAATTAAGATATTTTCCATGCAGCTAGATTTAGAGTTCTGAGCTGGCTGTGAAGGGTCTTGTAGTTGTGCTGGGACAACAGAAGAGGAACTTGAGGTAGGATCCATGGTGGTGAGTGTGACAGGCTCTTTAGGAGAGGATACCAGTGCTGTCGTGGCCAGTCTGGAGCAATGAGAATCATTTGTGGCCTATCTGCTTTGGTTTTTAATAGGACTTTGGTCAGTAGAGGTAGAGGCGGGAAGGCATAGACTGTCAATGCTGTCCAATTGAAAGAGAGTGCGTCCACTTTCCAGGCCTGTGGATGATAGGTCCTTGAGCAGAATTTTTCCAACTGGTAATTTCTGTGGGTAGCAAACAGATCTATGTCTGGCTGTCCCCATGCTTGAGTTATCTTTGAGAAGACTTGAGGATGCAACTTCCATTTGTGTGGGTCTGTCATATTTCTGCTCAATTTGTCTGCCAGTGTGTTTTCCTTCCCTGGCAGGAATTGTGCCTGTAGTTGAACTTGTAATTCCAATGCTGTGTTCCACAGGGTCATAGCTTGCCTGCACAGGGGGTATGAATGCGTCCCTCCCGGTTTATTTATGTACCACATGACTGTGGTGTTGTCTGTCCTTATTAATAGCTGGCCCGGATGCAGTAGGTCCTTGAAGGTCATAAGAGCATTTTGCACAGCTAGCATCTCCTTTTGGTTGATGTGTAGGTGCATCTGTTTTTGGGACCATTTTCCCTGGATGCACTGATCTGCCATGTGTGCTCCCCAGGCGTAGTCTGAGGCGTCTGTTGTGATGATTTGACTTGCTTGTGGTATACAGAAAGGGAGACCCGTGCTTCTTTGGCATGCTTGAGCCCACCACAAAAATTCCTTTTGAAGGCATGGAATGAGTGGTAAAATTGTTTCCAAGCTGTGGCTGTGTTGAGACCATAAGTTTTTAGGTACCATTGTAGTTTCCTCATATGCAGCTTTGCAAATGGTATTAGTAGGATGCAAGATGCCATGAACCCCAGAGCCTGCAGGATTTTCCTTGCAGTTAGCCTGGTTAAAGTTGCCATTTTGTTGAAGTATTGAGACAGTTGCCCTTGTTTGTCTGGCGTGAGGTAAGCCATCTGGGCCGTTGTATTTAAGCTGGCAGCCAGGAAAATTATCTGTTGAGAGGGTATTAGTTTTGATTTCTTTTTGTTCACTGTGTACCCCAGGCAGTTTAACAGTTTTATTACAAACGCCAGATGCTGCAATAGAATGTCCTTGCTGTCCGCTTGGATCAGGCAGTCGTCCAGATATGGGCAGATTTGTATTCCACGTTGTCTGCAGAAAGCAATTACGGATGCCAGGCATTTCGTAAACACTCTGGGAACAGTAGATAAGCCAAAGGGCAATGCAGAGAATTGATAATGGGTTGAACCTGCAAGAAATCTGAGGTATCTTCTGCAATCTTGTCTGATAGGGACATGCAAGTATGCCTCCTTGAGGTCCAACGTTACCAGCCAAGACTCCTTGCCCAGCATGGGAAGAAGCTGCTGTAATGTGAGCATCTTGAATTTTGGTACCTCTAGATATGTGTTTAGAATAGATAAGTCTAAGATGGGTCTCCAATCCTTGTCCTTCCTTGGTACCAGAAATAGTCTTGAATAAAAACCTTGACCTTGTTCTTTTGCAGGTACCTCTTGAATTGCTTTCATATCCATGAGAGTGGAAATTTGTTTTTGTGCCTCTGCCCATTGATTTTGTGGCAGGTTTGGCATGCCTCTCATTTTTGGAAGGGTGTGAAAGTGGAACCTGTAGCCTATGTCTATAATATTCAGAATCCATTTGTCCTTTGTAACAATGTGCCAGTTTTTTTGAAAATAAGGCCAGTTTTCTGCCCAAAGGTGCTGCCATTATAGCTTGTTTGGCAGGCATAGGGGAAAGTCATTGCGTCTGTTTTCTAAATGACTGTGGTCTATCTTCTCCACCTCTTGGGGCTGGTGCTTGCCTCTGCCTAGCACTGTAAGATCCTTGAGGTTGTCCTCTACCCCTTGGGCGTCTGTATCTACCCCTTTGGGGTCTGTCCGTGGCTGGAAAGGACCAATTTTTTGAAGGCCAGTTTCTGCTGAAGCGTGGAGGCTGCACCTGCAAGAAATCTTTAACTGTTTGCATAGATTTCGCTTTTTCCTTAAACTTAATTAATTTACCTGCTTCTTTCTCCCGTACTACTGATTGTCTTCCTTGAGTGTCCCCTCTCTTGTCTCTACCCGCTCCATTCGCCCTGCGGGCTCACTCCGCTCCCCTCCCTACCCCCAATTCCCACCCACCCCAGGGGTCCTACATTTAACTTGCCTCTAGACACACCTCTTACTTCTTCTGCCCAAACATAATTACAGCCTCACAAATTGGGTACCACCCTTCACTTAGCCACACCTACTTACCTACTATAACCATCCCCACCCCTCTCTCACTAACACATCTAAAATATCACAACCCCTACCTCTTGCCCTACACTCCCACAGTACTTTCACCTACAACACACCAGTTAACCACATTCAAACTTACAACTATTTTATCATGACTACAACTATCCTCCAATCACAACTGAAATTACCTATATCCTTCTTACTATTATTCCTTCTCATTACTACCTATTTCCTAACCTCCTATGAACATACCATAACTATTTCTCTCTCACTTCCCTCAAAACATACCAGTACACCTGCAACATCTCCTCCTCCATCCTTCTTTCATACCTCCTCACAATCCATCTACCTACTTGCCAAATACCACAGGCTATTACACTGCAAACTACTAAAAACTAAAACAAAGAAAATAATCGACACCTTCCTAAAACATAAACTAGGAAACTATTTTACACTACTCCATCTACAACTAGATGGTGACATACACCCCAACCCAGGCCCTCAAGCTACTACTACCAAAACACACAAAGATCATATCAAACCCCTCTCTCTTTCATCCACTACACCCTCTAACTTATTATCCTTAGCCCATCTCAATATACGTAGCATCTGTAACAAAATTAGTCAACTCCATGCCCTATTAGAAGTACACAAATTTGATATTCTATGCTTATCAGAAACTTGGCTAAAACCTTCAATTAAAGACATTGAAATTACCCCACCTGGATATAACAATGTTAGACTTGATCGCACCTCCAGGAAGGGAGGTGGAGTAGCTATTCTATACAAAACAAACCTGAAGCTTACCCTTCTTGACCTTACCCTTACCCAAAACAATAATGCTGAAATAATCTGCTCCAAAATTCAAATTAACACTACTAAAGCAATAAACATCATCTGTGCATACCTCCCCCCTGGAAATAACATCCCCACTTTAGAACAACTTCTTGAACAACTCTCTAATAACTTCCCTCAGGAAACACTATTCCTTGGGGACTTTAACATTGATTGGAAATCTTGTAACAATGCTAACCCTACTTCCCATATAAACCTTTATGGTTTCAAACAACTAATTGATAGTCCCACTAGAATAAATAATAAGAGCAAAAAAGAAACCACCTTAGACTGGATTCTTACAAACTCCCCCCTTCAAACCTACCAAACTGGCATCCTTCCTGATGACCTTAGCGATCACTCCCTCACCTATGTCATTAGAGCTAAAACTAATCTAAGCTTACCTACCTCTCATAGAACACTATATTCAAAAAAAAAATTTAATCCCGAACAGTTTCAAACAGAACTTTCACAATACAACTGGACCCCTCTAAAACACCTCTCACTTAACAATGCTGTTGAACATTTCAACTCAGCATTCCTTGCAATCTTAAATCAACATGCCCCAAGTCGTACCATTAGAACAAAGACCAAAACAGCACCCTGGCTAACCTCTAATACTAAACAAAAAATTATACTCAGAAATAAATCTTGGAAAAAATGGCGTTCCTCTAGAAACCCAACAGATCATCAAACCTTCAGAGAGCTCAGAAACAATACCAAAAAAGCCATCCTTTCAGATAAAAAGGATTATTACTTTGAACTCCAGCAATCCACCAAAAAAGAACCAAAAAAGTTCTGGTCCACTATCAATAATCTACTTACCCCAGGCAAAGTAGTTACACCCAACCCACAGAATTTAGACCCTGATAATCCCTCTTTAATAGCCAATAACTTCAATACCTTCTTTACTACTTCCATACAAAGTCTAGCTAACCACTTATCTCCTGATGCTTCCCAACTGCTCTTAAGTAACATCAACAACTCTCTTCTTCCCCTTCAACTTCAACCCATACCCACCTCCTACATACAATCTCTTTTACAAAAACCTAAACCCACTACCCCCTCAGCAGATAAGCTTCCTGCTGAATTCCTTCAAGTAGCAGCTAAAGCTATTGCCTACCCTGTTTCTATCCTAATAAACAGATCCATAAAAGAAAGTACTTTTCCAGCAATCTGGAAGATATCACACATCATACCCTTACACAAAGGAGGCAAATCCACTGACCTTTCAAACTTTCGCCCTATAGCGCTATTATCTCCACTAGCTAAAATCATGGAAAAATGTATACACAAACAACTACTTAACCATCTCCTTCATAACAACCTACTAGCTAACACTCAACATGGATTTAGACCTTCACATAGAAAGTAGTGCAGAGGTAGTACTTTTACCAACACCATCAACTGTAACCGTAACAACAACAAATTAACCTCTTCTCTTTTCCTAGACCTGTCAAAAGTCTTCGATATGGTCAACCATACACTTCTTCTACACATATTAAAATCCCTTGCCCTGGATTTCTCTTCCTTAACCTGGTTCTCATCCTATCTTGAAAATCGACAACAAGCAGTACTATGGAAAAACTCTCTATCTGCTCTACTACCTATCTCTTTAGGAGTACCTCAAGGATCTATACTAGGCCCACTCTTATTCTCTATCTTTATTAATGATCTCCAATCATCTATCCAAAACACTACCTGTATACAATATGCAGATGATTCTACCATTATTTGCACAGCTTCCACTCAATCTGAACTCCAGTCACTGACACAATCTACCTTTTCTACCGTCAAACAGTGATTCTCAAAAATATGTCTTCTCCTCAACCCCAAGAAAACAAAACTATTACTATTCTCACCTACCCACAAATCTTCTCAACTAAACTTCACTATTACTGCAAGTGATAATTCCCTCATCTCCCCCGACTCTACTACCAAACTGCTTGGTGTTACTATTGATGATAATCTTAGCTATGATTTTCATATCAATAACACTATAAAAGCAGTTAATAAAAAGATTGGTTCACTGTACAGAATTAAACCCTTCCTTACACCAGAAGCACGGACCACCTTAGCACAATCACATCTTATCTCTACCCTACTATATGCCTCCTCTATTTACAATAATCTCTCTAAAAGCAATCTTAGGAAACTGACTACATCCTACCATAATATAGCTCATTTTGCCACAGCATCCCAGTATAGAACTCACCATTGTCTAAACTTAAAACACTTACACTGGTTGGAACTTCCTAACAAACTTATCTATCAACAACTCTTAATAACCCATAACATTCTATATCAACCAGCAAAGACACCTGCTCTTAGTAACCTCTTGACCCCCTATAATAACTTGAAACAGCTGCGCTCCGCCGAAAAGCTACAAGTCAACACAACTAGAATTACAAATTCTGCAGGTAACTGCCTTTTCTCCAACTCAGTAGGCAAAATATGGAATAACCTCCCCTCACATATTACCTCTCTAGGCTCCTTTCATCTTTTTAAAAAACAACTTCTTTTACATCTGAACAACTTCTGGCTCTGCTCTTGTACCAATCCAGACTAATCTACTATCTTCATTCTACTATCATATTTCCTCATTTCAAAACTGCAACCTTTCTCTGTGATCACAAATGACTTAATGAATGTACTGTTACTACTGTTCTCATATAAAAAAAAAAAAAAAAAAAAAGGGTAAAGAATTAATGCCTTTCTCAACACGTAGATAGCACTATGTGTTTTTTATTACTTGATCTAGACTAATATGTATGCATTGTTGCTCACTGTCTGTGTCACAGGCATTTATTGTAAATGTTTAATTTTCTGTAACCTTGCCTTAATCTGTGGAGCTTTTCTCCCCGGGCCTCCACTGAAAATGGAAATTATCCAGCTGGACTAGCCCGGTCAACAAATGTAAAATAAATAAATACATTTTTCCTCCATTTTCTTTAGTACCTCCTCAGCTTTAACACCGAACAATACATCTTTTTGTAGTGGTGCATCTAATAACTTTGCTTTGACATGATCTGGTAAGGTTTGCTCTTTGAGCCAAGCGTGTCTACGTATGACAGACCCCGTGACAGCAGCTCTACATGAGGCTTCTAAAGCATCAAAACCACACTGTAAGGTATGTTTCCCCGCTGGTTCTGCTCCATGCAACAAATCCTGCAACTCTTTCAAATCTGGTTGTTCTGTTTGTGTCATTTTGCTTTTCAGCTGAGATAGCAAGAACTGCTGGTAGTTTAACATATGAAATTGACAGTTTAATGCCCTCATGGTTAAAGTGGCTGATGTATACACCTTTTTCCCCCACCTTTCTAATGCTATGTAATCTCTCCCTGAAGGTGAAGGGTTTTTAGCAGTAGAGGCCTTAATCCCCTTGGGACCCTGAGAAATAGTCTCTGGGTCAGCAGTAGGGCTTTTATAAAGGAACTGGTGAGAATCAGGAACCCGGTAATATCTGTCTGGTTTAACAGGGGCAGGAGGTAAAGAGTCTGGATTAAGACTGGCTTCTGCGTACACATCATCCAAAATATCTAAGACAGGAGGAATAGCCAGGGGCCTATGCTGGGGAAGCAGCAGAAATTCCCTGAGCCTTTTCTTGGAATCTGAGTAATCTTGGCCTTCCCAGTGGAAGTGCTCTCTCAATGTATGTAGGGTTTCCCCAAAAGAGTAGTCCTCAGGGGGGGAGACTGAGGGAATAGACTCCTCAGCATCAGAGTCTTCAAATGGGGAATAGGTGTAATCCTGGTCCTCAGAAAGGTCTGAGGTAATAGAAGCCTGGTCTGAGGAAGGGAAGTCTTCCTCCAACCTGGGTCTTTTGTCTGAGGGGGGTTGAGAACCCCTGATGAGTGTAATCAAATCATCAGCCATTTTAAGCATCTGTTTTTTAGGCATGGGGCCTTGAGAGGGGGTCTGAGGACCCTGTTTTTTAATTTTCATTGGAGCTTTAGATTTAGTGAACGATTTAATAGAGAAGGTGGTAGGCCTGAAAACGCCTTCAGAAATGGCAGGCCTTGCTAAACTTTCCGTTTCTCCACCAAGAGTGGCGTCGGTATCTGCAGTGGGAATGGAGACCGAGGAACCTGCGACCTCGGGTACTGAAGTCGCCGGTAAAATAGTTTCATCGGTAGTCAGGGGCTGCGTAGGCACCTCGCTGAGAACCAGAGAACCGGTAGTCGGCCTTAGCGTGATCTCAGTACTCGGTGCAGGCCTCAGATGTCTGTCCTTATCCTTGCGTTTTTTGCCTAAAACTGGCGTTGGTAAATCCGACGACATGATATAATTACATTTTTTGCCAAAATAATGAAGGGCAAACTCCGCCCGGCACTTAATAGTGCGCTTGTTAAACCTAGCACAAAAACGGCAGGCCGAGATGTCGTGGTCTGGCCCTAAGCAAGGTATAGAGTAAGAGTGAAAATCCTTATGTGGTATTTGCTTCCCACAAGAAATGCAATTATTAACTTTGTCTGACATCGGACTGAGGCAAGAAAAGTTTCCCCAATGGGGTACTTAGCTTTAAAGAAGATTTCGGCTGAAATACTTTTCGTAAATCTCAGGAGCTGGCCGACCGGCACTTGCGAATTGCTTCTGCTTCGGGCACCGCGCGGCAAGAAAGACTGAAGAAAATGGCATCGGCTGCCTCTTTTATACCCCTGTCACGCTGACATCAGGGAAGAAGCAACGACAACCGACGCCGGACCTAGACTTTGGAATTCGGCCGACCGAGGACCCGCCTGATGGCAGGATAACCCTAGTGTGATGACTGCAGCTGTATGCACGATGAACATCATCCAATGTTCCCTTGGTCAGAAGGGGGCTATGAGAATCATACTTAGGCCATCTAACCTTACCTTTATCAGTATCCTGGGAAATCACAGGAAGTGGTGGAAACGCATAAAGAAAGAGGCCTGTCCATTTGAAGAAGATGGCATCTGCTCTCCATGTCCCTGTCTACTGGATTCTGTAGCAGAACTCTTGTAGTTGTCTATTCTGATGAGAGGCAGAAAGGTCTATATTTGGGTGTCCCCATTAATTGGCGAGGTCCAGCAAGGTCTCCCTTCTTAGCATCCATTCACTGGGGTCCAGAAAGTCCCTGCTCAAGGAATCTGCTAAGATGTTGCTGTGGCCTGGGATGCAGGATGCTATTAGTGAAAGTTGCAATTGTTGTGCCAAAGGCCAAATCTTTACTGCTAGACTGCACAGGGGCTAGGAATGAGTTCCCCCTTGCTTATTTATGTATCACATAAATGTGATGTTATCTGCCCAAATCTGGAGTACTACTGGGGATAGGCTACTTTGAAATTATTTCATTGCTAGAAACACTGCCAGCAACTCCTTTTGATTTATGCGAATTTTGCTTTGCTCTAGGGTTCGGATACCTTGCACCCCAGTCTACCTCTGAACTCACCGTGGAGATGGTCTTGTCTGTTTGCCCCTAGATTAAGCCTAATGGTGTCTTTCCACCAAAGAAGCTCCCTTTTCAAGCAGAATAAAACAGGCACCATGGTTTCCAGAGGTTGGAAGTACTGTTTCCAGGTGTTTTTCGGGAACCACTGGAGTTTCCTCATGTGCAGTTTAGCTGGGAAAATCATTATGATGCATGATGTCATGTATCCTAAGACCCTTAAATAGTTCCTTACAGTGATTATTTGCCTTGGCAGTACGCTGAGTAGATAGTCTGTTAGAAAAAAAACACCTTGTCTTGGGGTAGGAAAGACTTTTGTTATATAGAATCTATCAGTGTGCCCTGAAAGAGAATTCTTGTATGGGTCTGAAGTTGGGACCTACAGAGGTTGAGTGTGAGTCCTATCCTTTGAAAGTAATCCATGGTAACCCGTACAGATGTTTGGTGTTCCAGGATGGATTATATCTGGATGAGACAATCATTCAGGTAGGGGTATATGAGCACTCCTATCATTCTGCAGTGGGCTATAACCAGAGCTAAATATTTGGTTAGTTATTTGTCTAACTTAAAGTGGTCTAAGATAAATCTTCAGGTGCCTTCCCTTCATGGTACTAGAAACATTCTGAATCACTGTTATCTGCTGAAACCTTGTCCTACAATTTTTGTCTTTTCATTTCTTTGCTTCCTCCCCAGCAGGGACTTGTTGAATAGATCCTTGTTCCAACAGTTCCTGCAAGAGGGGAGAAGGAAACCCTCTTGGTCTTTTGGCGGCTTTGGCATCCCCAAGAAGGGGGGGGGGGTTTGCTGAACTGAATGAAACAGTCCTTTCCTATGATGCTTAGGATTCATTGGTCCAAGGTGATTTTCCACTGGTGTAGAAATGAGGAGAAGGTGTGAGGGGAGGGAGCTGTGTATAGGCACAGCTGTTGTCTAGGGGGATAGGGTCTTGGGTCCCCACAGGTCTAGGGCATTGCTCATGTTGCCATCTTCTGGATTGTCCTGGTCTCATTGATTGGGGAGGACTCCCCTTATCTTGCCTAGCAGACAAAGGCCAAGGCTTAGAAGGATAATGCCTATTGTCTCTACGGGTGGGAGACAAATAAAATTCTTTCACATTTTTTATTAGTTCCCCTTCTGTCCAATTTCCCAAAAACCTTCTCTGCAGGGGGCGCAAAAAGGAATTCTTTATTTAGTGGGTCATCCAGGAGTTTGGCTTTTACTTGTTCAGAAAGAGGAAGTGTCCTCAGCCAGGCATGTCTACGAACAGGCAAAGTCACAAGAACAAAATTCCTGATATAAAAATACCCTCTAAAAACAACCTCAAGTTATGCCGCTAAACGCAGGAGTCTAAACCAGAAACTGCACTCACTGGAAACATTCCTCACCTTGGAAGATGCTGATATTTGTGCAGTCACTGAGACCTGTTTTAAGGCTGGAGAGAACACCCTAGCTATACCAGGTTACATTTCCTTCCACACGTTCAGACCACAAACTGAAGACATGAGAACTAAAGGAGGTGGTGTAACAATATTCATTAAAGATAATTACATTTCTCGTAAACAGCACAATTCCCTTGAATTACTTCAGGCGCAATTGGCTGTAGGCAAGACGCCTCTTCAGGTCACTGCTAGCTACAGGACCTCCTCTATGAATCAGGACATCCATTCAGCCTACCTGGATCTACTTGAGTCAATCAAGATGCAACGAAACACCCTCGTTTTGGGTGACTTTAATTACTCATCCACTAACTGGGTAAATTATATATGTTCTAACTCACTTGCCCAAAGGGTCCTGGACTTTGTTAACTCCAAAGCCCTGGACCAGCTGGATGATACACAATGGGCTCAAACATCCTGGATCTGGTGCTCACCAACATGGGGGAACCGCTGCACCACCCCCAGTGCGTGGCCATCCCTGGTGAGATCTGACCACAAATCAGTCTTGCTAGAATTAACTATAACACAAGACACCCCTTAGCAACAATCAGACTAAAAAACTTCTCCAAGGCCAATTACGACCTCGTACAACAAGACAGCATAATTAGCTTCATAGCCCCTCCCCTCACTGATGGAACAGACAATTATGCTGTGCTATGCACCAATGCTTTATACGAGCATCTGTACAATTGTACTGACTCTGACGTACCTGATAGAACCAAAGCAAGGACTTCAATGAAAAACAAACCAGCCTGATGGACAACTACCATTAACAGACTATACAACAGGACAAAGAAATCGCTGTTCAAGAGTGGGAAGAAACAGTCTGAAAACTGAAAACACTCCCTCCTCAACTTAAGCAAGCAAATAAGATGCCTACTGAAGTCCTCCAAAGCTGACTACGAATCCAAATTAGCTTCCCTAACTAAGGATAAAGTACAGTTTTGTACCTACCATAAATGTAGATGTTCGAGGATTCCATTGCTGCAGTCCTTACTCCCAGATGTCAGAAGACCCTAAAGACAAGGCCCAAAATACCTCCACCAAAACATGAACAATATATACAAAAATATAAGCATGTAAACTCACCTACACAACCACCCCTAAACACAGAGGGAAGGAGGGAAACATCTACATTTATGGTAGGTACAAAACTGTACTATGTTCTTTCCATTGCTGCAGTGAATCCCAAAGCAGAGGTAAGGGAGGCTGGCAAATCAAAGAAGCAGGAGCTGACAACATGCCTTGCAAAACAGCTGTGGCAAAACCAGCCCTAGACTTAGAGTAGATAGGAAGGTGATAATGCTTAGAGAAAGTATGCACTGAACTCCAAGTAGCTGCTTCCAAAATATCCTTAGTTGCCAGAAATGCTGTTGAAGTGGCAGTAGCCCTAGTGGAATGAGGCCTAATCCCAGCTGGAATCTCCTTGCCATGATGGGAATAACAAAATGAAATGCAAAAGCCAATCCACCTAGAAATAGTTTGTTTTGACACAGGCTTGCCCTGAACTCAAAGCAAAAGAAACAAACAACTGCTGAGACTGCCTAAAATCCTTAGTCCTGCTTATTGCCTGTGTACATCTAAAGTATGCAAAATCTTTTCCCCTTTATTTTGGGGGTCTGCATAAAAAGTAGGCAAATGAATAGTTTGGTTTAAAGCCACACTAGAAACCACCTTAGGCATAAAGGAAGGATTAGTTGATACCCTATCCTTATGGAAAATCTAAAAGCGCTCGACTGCCATAAGGGCCTGCATCTCAGACACCCTTCTTGCAGAAGTAATAGCCAACAAAAAAGCAGTCTTCCATGACAAATATTTCAATTCAGCAGTAGCCGCAGACTCAAAAGGTTGTAGAGTAAGTTTTTCCAACACAAAATTGAGATCCCAAGCAGGAGTAGGAGCGGGTCTTATATTCTTTGCCCCTCTAAGAAACTGCTTGAACAAAGGATGCGAAAACAATGGTGGGTCACAATCATAGTGAGCTGAGATTGCTGCAGCATGAATCTTAATGGAAGAGAAGGACAGACCCTTGTCCAGTAACTCAGTAAGATATTGAAGAGCCACACTCAAATTAGGCTCAGAAATCTCCAAATTCTTTGCTTTACTCCAAAAGAAAAATCTCTTCCATTTTTCTGTACTAGGTCTTCTAGCTTCCATAATCACATTTAAAACTTGTTGAGGAAGTTGAGACCTGCTGTGTTTCAACACAGAATATGCCAGGCTGTCAGATGAAGAGAGTGAAGCTTGACATTGAGCAGATGACCGTCCTTCTGGGATAACAGATGTGGAATCAAAGGTAAAAGCCATGGAGGCTTCTTTACCAGACTGTAGTGGGTACCAGTGTTGCCGAGGCCAATCTGGAGCTATCAAAATTATCCTTGGCCTGTCCTGTCTGACCTTTAACAGTACCTTTGGAAGAAGAGGCAGAGGTGGAAAGGCATACACATGAAGGTTTGTCCAACTGAAAGACAGAGCATCCACTTTCCAAGCTGTGTGATGAAACCCCTTTGTGCAAAACTGTGGCAGCTGGTGGTTTAGTGGAGAAGCGAACAGATCTATGTCTGGAGTTCCCCATGACACTGTCAATTTCTGAAATACATGAGTTGTCTGCTTAACACATCTGCTAAGGAGTTCTGTGCTCCTGGCAGAAACCTTGCCTGAAGAGTTAGGTGCCTCCCATAAAATCATTGCTTGCCTGCATAGAGGATAAGAATGTGTTCCCTCTTGTTTGTTGATGTACCACATGACAGTTGTGTTGTCTGTTAGAATCAACACCTGCCCTGGAAGAAGTAACTCCTTGAAAGCCAGTAATGCGAACTGGACTGCTAACATCTACTTCATGTTGATATGTAGATGCTGTAGTCTGGCAGGCCACTTGTCTTGTATCCACTTTCCATTTAGATGAGCTCCCAAGCAATATCCGAGGCATCTGTCGTTAAAATCTGAGGTCACAGAGAGTCCCTTGTTTAGGTGACATTCCTGAGCCCACCACAAAAATTCTCTTTGAAGGCAAGGTATTATTTGAATGACAGTGTCTAAATCCTGGCAGTGCTGTGTCCATACATTTTGAGATACCATTGTAACTTCCTCATATGCAGTTTGGCATTGGGAAGCACCAGAATACAAGATGCCATGAACCCTAATGCTTGAAGGACTGTCTTTGCAGTCAGCACGGACTGATGAGATAGTTGATGGAAGTAAAGTGATAGACTCTTTTGTTTGTCCTGCTGTATTCAGTCTCACACCCAGAAAGCACATGTCTTGAGAGGGTACTAGACTACAGAATACCCTAGGCATCTTAGCACTGCTATAACATATTCCAGATGCTGTAGAAGGTCTTCCTTTTCTTGAGCCAGAATCAGGCAGTCGCCTAAATAAGGATAGATTTGAATTCCTTGTAGCCTGAAGTAAGCTATCACTGGAGCCAGAACCTTTGTGAATACTCTAGATAAGCCAAAGGGCAATGCAGAGAACTGATAATGAGAATCTATACTTCCTGCAACTTAGCCTGATAGGCACATGAAGGTAAGCTTCCTTGAGATCTAAAGTTACCATCCAGTGATCAAAGCTGTTGTAACGTCAACATCTTGAACTTGGGAATGTCCAGATAAGTGTTGAGGAGAGATAAATCCAAAATCGTCTTTGGTACTAGGAACATGCGAGAATAAAATTCTGATACAGGGACTGGCTGAATGGCCCCCATTTGGAGTAACTGAGAAACTTGCTTGTGAGCCTCTTTTCTTTGTGGAGGAGGAACGTCTGGCATGCCTTTGAAAGGGGCATTGTATGGAAATAAAATCTGTAACCGTGGTGAATGATGTCCAACACCCATCTGTCTTGAGTAATTAAATCCCAATTTTCTTTGAAAAGAGACAGTCAAGGAGCTGCCAGACGAGAATCTACTGGCAGCTGAAAAGGCAGGTCATTGGGTCTGTTTACGAAAGGACTGACCCCTGCCCTCACCAGAAGTCTGAGCAGGTGAACTCCTGTTCTAGGCCTAAAAGAACCTTGAGAGACCTACCCCTAGACTGGGAATCATAAGCAGGATATGTCCACCCCTTAGCAGGCCAATTTCTACTAAACTTGGCTGTACCTGCAAAAATCTTTAACAGTTTGCATAGACTTAGCTTTGTCCTCCATTTTCTTTAAAACTGCTTCCACAGGTGAACCAAACAACACATCAGACTGTAAAGGAGCATCCAAAATCCTTGTCTTAACATGCTCAGCCAAATTTTGATCCTCAACCAGGCATGCCTAGAACAGAACTAGTGGCAGCCACCCTCGAGGAGGCCTGCACAGCATCAAAACCACATTGCAAAGAATGCTTGCCCACTTGTTCAGACATATAAATTAAATCCAGCAATTCTTTACAATCAATACCTTCAGCATCCACCTTAGATTTCAATTGTGAAAGGAGATAATTTTGATATTTCAGCATGTGAACTGACATTCAACAACTCTCATGGCTAGTGGAAGAAGTATACACTTTCTTACCCCACCTATCTTTGTCAGTGGGAACAGGATTTTTAACCACAGAGGCCTTACACCCTTAGGCCCTGAGAAACAGTTTCTGACTCTTAAACAAATACTTATGAGCAGTACCTATCAGGTTTAACAGGAGCAGGAGGCAAAGAATCAGGGTTCAGGGAAGCCTCTGCAAAAACATCTTCCACCACATTTAACACAGGAGGTATAGCCAAGGGCCTATGCTGAATCAGAGTAATCCTGGCCTTCCCATTTAAAGTGCTCCCTCATGGAATGCAGAGTCTCTGAAAATGAAAAATCCTCAGGAGGAGAAGGAGTGGCATCATCCACATCAGAATCAGAATAATGAGGATACTCCTGCAAATCTTCCAGAAGACTCAGAAGCCCTGAACCCTGTTCAAAACTGTCAAACTCTGGTTCCACCCTAGGCCTCTTATCAGGAGGGCCCATAGAACCTCTAATCATAGTAATCAAATCTTCTGCCATTTTAAGCATATGTTTCTTAGGTACAGAACCCGAATGCTAGGAGAAGCCCCTACTGAAAGCTGAACTGGCCTACCTCTAAAAGAAGTTTTTTTGGCAACAGGGGGAGCTCTAACTTTGGGAAGAAGAGAAGAATTAATAGTTAGCCCCTCAGCCCAGCCTGCCTGCCTGCCTCCTGAGGTACATCCTGTAACAGTAAAGTTTCTGCCTGAGACTCCATAGAAACTAACAAGGTATACACAATGTATGGTAATCCCTATGAGGTATTTGTTTAAAATACAGTTATTCACTTTTTCTGACATCCGGTTAAATACTGAGGCAAGAAAACCAGAACATCCACAAGGCATTCTTTAGTTACATCTGTAACCTCAAAGGTAAGACCCAGATTTGAGCTGAACTCATAGTTAATGGTACTACATATAAAGAACCTGTGGATATAGCAAACTTGCTGGCAGACATATTCAGTGAAAACGTCATTCTCCTGTCCCTGCCACATATACCTCAAAGCATACCTAACACCTGTCCCCCACCTAGTATCTCCAAGGTCAAAAACACAGCCTCTATGGGACCAGACAACATCCTGAGCTGCATTTTATATGGGTTAAAACAGGAATTAGCATCACCATTGGGCACGCTTTTCAATCAAAGCCTACGCACTAGCTTCATTCCAGTGGAATGGAAAACAATTACCATCATCCCTCTGCACAAAGGGGTTGCAGCCACAGACACCTAAAACTACAGACCCATTAGCCTGACCAGCCTTATCTACAAGGTTAAGGAATGAATCATCATGGACCTTATTAAAAAGATAAAGGAATCTCCAAATGCTCGATTCCACCCAGTTTGGCTTTGTCAGGGGGAGATCATGCATGTTAAACTTGGTGGACTTCTTCAAGACAGTCAAAGTCCTAGATGAGGGCAAATCTGTGCATATGGCCTACCTAGACTTAGCCAAGGCCTTTAACACAATCGCCCACTCAGGCATCACTGATAAATTCACTCAGCTGGGTATCAATCCATATTTTGTAAGGTGGGTTGCAAACTGGCTTACCGATAGAACTCATACGGTTAAAACAGGGGACTCCACCTCCTTCAGCAAACCCATAGCCAATGGTGTTCAACAGGGATCGGTTCTGGGAACATACTGTTCAGAATCTACTTCTCCAAAGTACAGGTTAAAGCTAAAGGACTGTGGCTGACAAAGTTTGCTGATGACTGCAAACTGGGAGCGCTCTTGAAACCCCTAGCAATGTCAACATCCTGTAAGAAGGTCTTATGCAGATTAATGACTGGTGCCAAAGTCATGGTCTTAAACTTAATATAAAAAAAATGCATTATCTCCTTCAGCATGGATGATGTTCCTGCAAGCTATCACATCAATAGTATTACCCTAAACACACAGTCAGTCAGTGATGAGAGATCGGGGCACACAAGGCAACAGCAACCTTAACTTCGATCACCATGTCTCCACAGTGGTAAGAAGGGCATTTTACATTGCTGATCTCATAAGTAAGGGCATTACCTCCAGAAAAAAAGAGGTTATAACCTCCCTGTACTCTTCCCTCATCAAGCCAATAACAGACTACAATGCTCCCTTCGGTATGTTCCTTACAAAGAAAATTCAGGGTCTTCAAGATCTGTCTTATGCAGATGGACTGAAATCATTTTCACTTTACTCTGTGCCATACAGACTGCTCACAGGCACCCTGTGCCTTGCATACAGAGCAATCTCTGACCCATCTTTAATAGAAATGCTGCACATTTGCAAGTTAAATGGCACATGGGTCACTCACTCAAAGGACCTTAACCTGGTATGTGACATCAACAGAACTTGCTGGAGAAAGACAGATCTGTCTCACAGAGGTTGCCCCACCTTTGGAAGAAGTTTCCTATTCATGTTAAACAAAGTGCCTCATTGGCCCTATTTAAGCGTAATCTGGACCATCAGATGGGTAACCAGAAATTCACCCCAGGGGTTCCACTAGTGTCCCTCTTGGGCAGGGGCAATAAGTTCTGATTTTAGTGTCTGCTTGAACCAGTCACCCTTGGGAACATGGGTTGAACTGAGTAACAGAAATATCCAAAACTATGATATATTAACAAAAATGTGGAAAATGTTTGAAATAAAGTCTGAATCACAAAAAATGAATAAAAGGGAAAATACCACTTTTTTGCCAAGTACTACTTTTCACATTAATCAAAGCTATTTGAGTTGTCTGAAGTGTATGACATGTTTGCAAGTTTGTGCAGTGTTACAGTACAGTTATTTCACAAAATACAGCCATTTAAAAGCATATTTCGTAAAGTAAAGCATTTTGAAAAGTTTACTGTGCCTTTGAATGTTATTACATGCACACATAAGCAGCTTGTTTGTATATAATTACAAGGGCCATTTTTTTCAGTTTGTTTGGGCATAATTTGTTGGCATGGCAGCCGGATTTTGAAAACCAGGTCCACTTGTATTTGACAATAATATTGCAGAGAACTGGAGAGTGTTTGAGCAAAGGTTTTCATATAGGCTGCATTTTCTGATAAAGATGACCATGCAAAGGCATTTATTCTGCTTAATTTAGCTGGGTCATAAGCCATAGAAAGGGAGCGTTCATTTGTGTATGCACCTGCTGTCTTTGCAGGAGAGGGGGGAAAACCATCATACAGTTATACTGGCTGAGTACAGGGAGGACCCTAAGAGCTTAAAATGTAAATTTAGAGAAATGTGTAACCCCCAAACGAATGTTAGAATGGAAAGGCACTTATCTGACACAAGGGATCAAAAGCCTGATGAAACTTTGGCAGCATACATAACCGATTTGAGAAATAAGGCTAACGTGCAGATTCGTTGATTTAAGGGATTAGCTGATAAAAGACAGACTTGTGTGTAGTATTAAAGATGATGCTGTGAGAAAAGTTTTGCTTCGTGAAAGTGAATTAACTTTGAATAAGGCCACTGAGATCTGTCAGATATATAACCTTAGAGAAAAGCACACAAATATGCTTACAAATGACAGATGTATGTTTCCAGTAACTTCTAAAGCCAATGTTGACAATAAGCAGCATGTGGTTAAAAGAAACAGGCCCAAGCACATGGCAGAAACAGTAAACCCTGCAACAGTCACTGGGAAACCCCATATCTTTCTTGCAAATTCCAGAGCATGCACAGTTTTGGTGAGGCAAAGAGTGAGTCAGCAAACTCAAAGCATGTGCCTATAACCAACTTCATAGCCAACTGTCGTAATTGTTCTGGAAGTCATGAGCCTAAGAGGGGAAAATGTTTAGTTTTTAGTCAGCAATGTCACAGATGTAATAAGTGTAATCATTTCAAAATATTTTTTAAATCGAAAGGGACACATACTTTTATTAAAAGGGAACATTCAAAGAGACAAGTTAATCAATTAGAAAGCCGTGACACTACTTTTGATGTTGATGGTATGTCAGTGTTTCATGAAACAGTGTATGCAGTAGATTTATGGGTAAAGAATTAAGTATTTTGTACTGTTCGGAAAAATGGAAAACCCATAGAGCTCAAAGCTGACACAGGTTCAAAGTACAATGTTATGTCTGCAGAAACATTTGCTAGAGTATGTGCTGGTGAGAAGCTCAATTTGGCTTGTTGCTTATGGTGGTGAAGAGATTCAAACCAAGGGCTCAGTAGCACTTTTATGCTGCTCTGCTGGGAGAAGCTACGACTTGTCATTTTATATGGTCAAAAGGCACGCACAGTCATTATAAGGGCTCAGAGACAGTTTCAAATGGGATTGCTTTTATTTAATAAGGAAGTCCACCATGTTAGCTTAAAAGACCACTGTTGTAATTTCACCCAGTCTATTTTCTACACCTATGCTGATCTTTTTTGAAGACAAATTAGGCAAGCTTTCAGTTGTGTACTCCATGACGTTAATTCCAGATGTCAGCCCAATTGTCAGGCAAGCCTGGAAAGTTCCAGCAGCTATGCAGAACAGAGTCAAAGCCGAGCTAGATAAAATAGTACAACAAGGTGTAATTTGTCTAGCTAAAGAACCAACTGAATGGGTATCTTCCATGGTGGTAGCTCATAAGAAAAGCTCAGATGATATCAGAATATGTACTGATCCACAAGATTTAAACAAAGCACTGAAAAGACCTCATCATCCAATGCATATAGTCGAAGAAGTTGCAGCACTGATGCCAAATGCCACTGTTTTTTTTCTATCTTAGATGCAAAGAGTTCATTTTGGCAAATTTTGCTCGACAAGAAATCCTCGTTGCTAACTAAGTTCAGTACTCCTTTTGACAGGTACAGATTTTTGAGAATGCCATTTGGGTAAATTCTGCCAGTGAAGTCGTTCAGTGTGCAATGGAGCAAATTTTTGCTGTGTACCCCTGTGCTATTAAGAGTCAATGATCTTTTTGATGGAGGTAATGGTGAAGCTGAGCATGACAGAAACCTCAAGAAAGTTCTGGAAAGAGCACGTCAAGTGAATCTTAAGCTGAATCCTCAGAAGTGCAAGTTCAAGTTATGAGAAGTTACTTATGTTAGCCATTTCTTTACCAGTTCAGGCTTACGACCAGACCTTTCCAAGCAAACAGCTATTCTTGACATGCCAGCTCCAGACAATGTTCAAGCCCTTCAATGTTTTCTTGGTATGGTTAACTATCTAGGCAAGTTCACTCCATACTTAAGCCAACTAGTAGGACCGCTCAGAGAGCTGACACACAAAGATGTATCCTGGTCTTGGCTGGAACAGGACCAAAGGCATTTGATGTCCTGAATAAAAGAAGTTCTGTACTCACCATAATGTTCCATCTGAGTAGGTAACTTCATTTGTCAGCAACCTGTGAGTATCGGATCTGAGCCAGCAGCTTTCCAAGCTAGAGATCCGAGCTCCAAGCTCCTCCCCCTTTACCCATAATACCCTGCTACCGCCCTCCAGTCCTCAGATCAAGTTTGCCCAATTATCAGACAGCACTAAAACAAGCAAACCACGGTAGTGGTTCTGCGGTAGCGTTGTCGCCTCACAGCAAGACATTGTCGCGTTCGATTCTCAGCTAGAGCGTCTTCTGTGTGGAGGCATGTGTGAATGAGCGTGCCTTCATTGAAGGTAGTGCATCAGGGCTGGTAACTCGGCATGTAAAAATCCACTACCAAACATTAGCGGACCCGAGTTCCGCTGTGGCGACCCCTAACCGGGATAAGCCGAAAGACACAACAACAACAACAACAACTAAAACAAGCAAAACCTGAACATCCTAACCTGATACCTACCAGGAGTGAATCACTTAATTATTCAGGTAACAAACTACTGGTTAGGGGAACGGGGGGGGGGGGGTCGGTTGCTGACAAATTAAATTACCTACTCAGATGGAACGTTATGGTAAGTACATAACTTCTTTATCTGAAGTAGTTAACTTCATTTGATCAGCAACCTGTGGGACAGTCCCCAGCTACCAAAAAACTTGGAAAGGTCCTCAAGGAAGAATATTCCGGATCACTGCAGAGACAAAGGCTGCCCTCCCTCTGGATAGCAGATCTAATTTATAAAAAGAAATAAAGGTATGAGAGGAAGCCCAAGTAGCCGCCGAACAAATGCCATCCAAGGGTACCCTTGACCAAAAGGCAGCAGAGGTAGCCATAGAAAGGGTAGAATGAGCACGAACTCCCATGGGCTCAGGCCGACCAAAAATTTTGTACGTGAGTAAAATGCAGTGAGATATCCACCTAGCTATAGTCACCTTCATTACTGGTTTAGCCAAGGATGGCTTAGCAAAGGAAATAAAGAGCTGCTCCGACTTAAGAGAGGCAGCTGTTCTGTGCAAATAAAAGTGCAATTGTCTATGCACATCTAATGAATGTAGTCTGTACTCTCCTTTGTTCTGGTAGTTAGGAAAGAAAACAGGCAGATTAATGGATTGGTTGATGTTAGCCTCGGAAGCCACTTTGGGATTAGTCCTGAGGGATACTCTGTCCTTATAGAAGACAAGATACGGAGGTTTAGTACAAAGGGCCTGAAGCTCCGATACCCTTCTAGCTGAGGTAATAGCAATCAAGAAGGCAGTTTTCCAAGACAAATACTTTAAGTCAACCAAAGCTGCAGGCTCAAAGAGGGGGCCAGTAAGAGCCTGGAGGACTAAGGTTAGATCCCACGGAGGAACCGCATTCTTGACAGGAGATCTTAAAAGAAAGGTACCCTTCAACAAGGTCATACAGATCTTAGAGGACGCTAAGGGACCAAGATTGTCTCCGATGTGGAAATGGGAAATGGCCGCCATTTGAACCTTCACAGTTGAAGAACTGGCCCCCTGATGAAAAATGTGGGATAAGAACTCAAGTAATGCTGGAATGGGAGCCATAAAGGGATCCAAATTCCTTTGCCTGGCGCAGATAGAAAAACATTTCCATTTACTGTTGTAGACTTTCCTGGTAGAAGGCTTATGTGCTGCCACCAGGATGGATTTAACTGCAGACGAGATGCCGGGAGTCCTAGCCACTAACGGACCTGGATCAACCAAGCGGAAAGCTTGAGGTCGTCCAGGTTCGAAGTTTTCAATCCCGAATGATGAGGAATCAGATCTGGAATGGGATCTAAGATCCAAGGAGGAGCTATGAGATGAGACCACAGGTATGGTAACCAGGTTTGACGAGGCCAGAATGGGGCTATGAGGATAACCTTATTCCCCAACCGACGAGTCTTTGGAAAAATTTTGTCATTAACGGGAGAGGAGGATAAGCATAAAGAAGACCGGATGGCCAAGCATGAAATAGAGCATCTCTGGGGGTCTCCCCCGGTGGAGAGATTACAGCGAAAAACTCACTGCACTTTGCATTCGAAGATGATGTGAACAGATCGCAGCAAGGTTGACCCCATTTGAGGAAGATCTGTTTCGCTACTAAGGGGTTCAGAGACCACTCGTAAGGTAAGAGGATAGTTCGACTCAGCTTGTCCGCTAAAATGTTGGACTGACCCGGAATTTGCATTGCTAGCAGAAAACGGTTGGTGGATATCGCCCACTCCCAAACTCTCATGGCCTCTCGGCAAAGGGGGTAAGACCTGGTTCCTCCCTGTTTGCTGATGTACCAGACCACTGATATGTTGTCTGTCTGAATTTCAATAGTCCCTAGAGGAAGAAGGGCATGGAGAGCTTGCAACACTAGAAGCACTGCCCTCATCTCTAGAACACTGATATGCAGAACGGTCTCTGTTGGAGTCCACGTGCCTTGGACGGTTCTGCCCATGCAATGCCCCCCCTCACCCTAGGCGAGAAGCATCCGTGGTCACCGTGGCTTGGAGTAGAGGCATCAAAAAGGGCCACCCTTCCCGAGACTCTTGGGAATGGAACCAACAAAGCAGAGATTCCCTGAAAACCCTGCTGAGGGGAATCGGGGAGTACAACGGATGTCGAAGGATGGACCACTGGACCTGCAAGGTCCATTGCAGAACCCTCATATTCAAGCAGGCTAGGGTTAAAAGGTTGATAGCCACCGCCATAGACCCTAGAGCCCTCAGGACTAATTCCGCTGGTGGGGCCGGAGACTGTAGAAGGGCTAAGACATGGAGAGTTAGGTTGCGGAGCCTGTCCAACGTCAAGAAGGCCTTGGACTGAAGCGCGTCTATTCTGGCCCCTATGAAGTCCAGGATCTGAGCAGGCTGAAGGGACGATTTTTTGTAATTTATAGTGATCCCCAACTGGTGGGCCAAACGCATGAAATAATCCCTGGCCGAGCACAGTAGATGGCTGGTGGGAGCGGAGAGGAGAAAGTCATCCAGGTAAGAAAAGACCTGTATTCCCTGAAGCCTCAGTTGGGCCACTACAACTGCCATGACCTTGGTGTACACCCTGGGGGCTGTTGTGAGGCCGAAAGGGAGGACCCTGAGCTGATAATGACTGGCCCCCAACCGAAAGCGGAGAAACCTCCTGGATCGCCTGTTCATTAGAATGTGATAGTACACATCCTTGAGGTCTATGGAGCACATCCAGTCATTCTCCTGCAGAAGGGGAAGAATAGACTGAATGGTGACCATCCGGAATTTCTCCTTGGCAACGGACAGGTTCAATGTAGACAGGTCGAGAATTAGCCTCAAGTCCCCAGTCTTTTTTGGCACCAAAAAGAATCTGGAGTAATTGCCTGATCCGGACTAGTCTGGGGGGATGCGCTGGATGGCTCTTTTTCTTAGCAGCTCTTTTATCTCTAAAGCTGCCACCTCCCTCTGATTGGGTGGGACATCGGGGAGGCGCCCCAAATGAGGGGGAGGGTTCACGAAGGGAATAGAGTAGCCTCTGGATAATATTTGGAGCACCCAGCGATCTGTCGTGATGGACTCCCAATGTGCTAGGTGTTCCAAGAAACGCCCCTCCTGACTGCCTTCAGGGTTGCTGCGTGGGGTCAGTTGGAAAAAGGTTCCCTCGACCCAAAATTCTTCGGCCCCCCCTCTGCCTTTGGGCCGGTGTCCGCCTGGTCCTCCCCTGCCTCTGAAGGACGAAGGGTCCAGAGCGAAAAGGGGCTGTTGAGATTTCCGAAACCACATCTTCTTTTGTCCTCTGTTTCCTGGAAAAGGAGCTTTGAGGAGCCGAGAAGCGAATTCCTTTCTCGCTCTGGAGTAGCGTATCACGGACGGTCTTACCAAACAAGGTAGGACCATCAAAGGGAGTGTTCGCGAAGGACGCCTTGAAGGGTTCCGCAAAATCGCAAAGACAGAGTCAGGCATGACGCCTCAAGGCGATGCCTGCTTCGCTGGCTCTAGCCGCCTCCTCCGTGGCATGGGAGTGAAGCCACACAGAAGTGTTGGATACAGACTTTAGAGTGGCCATTCATGCAGAGAAGGTTCTTTTGCCCTCGGCCGACATGGACTCCGGGGGTGACCCAGCGTACTCTTTGATTAGATCCCGCTGAAGGCGAATCACGTGTGCCAAGTACTTCAGCGTCCTTACGGAGAAGGTGGCTGAAGCAAACATCCGCTTTCCAATACGGTCCATTGTCTGAGACTCCTTGTCGGGAGGATGTACTGAGGAACTATCCACCATGGCATCTACTGGGAACCTTGCTCCACGCCATCCTGTCTGTCGGGGGACTAAGGATATTATCTGGTCTCCTGGGGATCGGCTCTACAGTGTCCAGCTCTTTCCACGCCCTGGTAGTTATAAGATCTACCAGGGGGTCGGCCGGAGGGGACACCCAAGAGGTAGATGGGCTTGCATCAAACACCTCCAGAAACACAGACTCATCCGAGGAAGGTTTTTGGGCTGACCACCCCCTCTAATGCGCAGCATCTCCATGATGTCTCCAAAGGAGATGTCTTCGGGGGGGGGTGACCTGGGGGAGCCTTCCCCTTCCTTCAAGTCAGTGTCTTCCGTGAGGGACTCGGGGGAGTCCAAGTGCCTCCTTTTACACTTTCATTTGTGAGGAGCCTCTTCGGGGGGGGGGCTGTCCGAGGAGAGCTCACCAACCAGGTCCTGTTCCTCTAGGGGAACCATCTGGGATATAGACACAGGCTGTCCCTGGGGCCGGATGATGGAAGACAGGCCAGTCTGCGAGGGAATGGCAGGTGGATCAGTAGCATGAGCCTGGGGCCTCGAATCCCTCGAGAGGACCCTCTCCACGACATCGAAGGCTGAAGGTGAACCGCTCTCCCTAGGATCTGAAAGCAGCCCCCTTGGATCCGACGTGTGGATCGGCAGCAGAGCTGAAGCGATCGGACCCGAAAGAGAAGTGTGCTCCGACCACATCGGAGCTGAAGACGCACTCACCCCTCCGGATCCAAGGCTCGGCTCACGGACCGAGAGCTCGGATCCAAAAAAGGACCCGATAAACTCGAGGGTACAGTCGGCAAAGTAGCGATTACTATCGGCACTGATTCCCCGGCTCCAACGCTACCCGGATCTGACAGCTCCAAAACCAGATAATGGATCGGAGAAGAAGCAATGGGGGCAAAGAAAGGGGCTAAGCTCCCCCCATAGGGGGGGGAGGCAAGAGCACTCTAGGCCTGGAGGAAGTGACGCATCATCCGGTCCATGTCCGCGTCTGAAAGGCTCCTCGTTGATCTAGAAGCTGCCGAGGCTGGCCGGGAAGGCTGCCTCGACAACCTCGAAGGTGACCGGGTCTCCTCCTCCGGCTCCAGAGAGAAACGTGGAGAACAGAGCCAAGAGGGGGAAGACCCGGAGACCTTCAAGGGAGAAAGGAGCTGCTTAGCCGGCGGGGCCTAGGGGGCAGAATCGGCCCGCCGCTTATGGCTTCTATGCCTTTCCCTGACTCTTTCCTTCTCTCTATGTCTATCTTTCTTACTGGCGTCCCTCTCTCCCTGGGACACAGTGGGAGTTTGAGTCCCGGCCAGGGGAGCAGGAACAGTAGGCTGAACAAACGCAGCCATGGCTGGTGCCACTGAGGGAGAGGAGGAAGAAGCAGAATCCGAGGGCAAAAGGCCGGCAAGGACTAACTTGGTCCTCCTGTCCCTCAAAGCCCGGGGGTTGAAGGCGGCACAGATCTGGCAGTCTGATGATAAATGAGCCCCCCTCAGGCAAATAATGCACTGAGTGTGGCCATCGGCTGGGGACAGCTTATGGCCACATTCAGAGCATTTAGAAAATACGGCCTTAGGGCCTTCGGCCATGACGACGCACACCCTCACACACAGATAAGGGGAAGGGAAAGGTTAAGACTGACTACTAAAACAATTTAAGCTAAATAAACTAAGGGTCGATTAATATACACACACACACACACACACACACACACACACACACAGACACACACACAGACACACACACAGACACACACACACACACACACACACACACACACACACACACACACACACACACACACACACACACACACAAAATTCTTTGAGAAAAAACAGAGTAAAAAAACCCTATTAAACAACTCACGAAACTGCCAGGAGCTCGTCACTCGTGCTTCAAGAAGCCGCGGCAAACAAGATCTGAGGACTGGAGGGAGGTAGCAGGGTATTATGGGTAAGGGGGAGGAGCTTGGAGCTCTAATCTCTAGCTTGGAAAGCTGTCGGCTTGGATCCGGGTCGGATACGATACCCACAGGTTGCTGATCAAATGAAGTTAACTACTTCAGATCAGAGAATTGCCAATCCACCAACTCTCAAATACTATGATGTTCACAAGCCAGTTACTCTTTCCTGTGATACTTTGAAATTTGGTCTTGGTGCATTCATTCTTCAAGAGGGTCAACCTGTTGCCTATGCGTCCAGAAGTCTTACCCAAACTGAAATGCAGAATGCTCAGAGAAAGAGTTTTTGGCAATTGTGTTTGCATGTTCGAAGTTCCATGATTATATTTATGGTAGACCTATCCAGACTGAAACAGACCACCAACCTCTTGTCACTATTTTCAGAAAGCCTATGCATACAGCTCCAGCCAGATCGCAACAAATGATGTTGAGATTGCAGAAGTACAATTTCAATCTTTTCTACACAAAAGGCAAATATCTTGCTGATACTTCATCCAGATCACCTAGAAATACCACTGAACAGCATGAGAATGAGAAACTTGATTTTGAAGTTATGGAAGTGAGAAATTTTTTTTCCACATGTCTTGATGAGCTTAGAAATCACACAGCCTCAGATCCCACTTTAC
The DNA here is from genome assembly GCF_019279795.1 of Protopterus annectens. NCBI lineage: Eukaryota > Metazoa > Chordata > Ceratodontiformes > Protopteridae > Protopterus > Protopterus annectens. The sequence continues at coordinate 55,592,483 of NC_056751.1, read as the reverse complement.
AGAAGCTCAACAACTTTATCAATTGAGGATGGCCGTCAAAGCAATCTAGTTTACCTCAAGAAGTGCAACCTTATTTCCCTTACAGAGATGAGATTTTGTCTGACAATGGTATCATCATGAAAGGTCCAAAAGTGATTGTTCCAAAGTCCTGGCAACCAGAGTGCATTGCTATCCTGCACTGTGGCCACCCAGGAACCGACTACCAAAAGAAGGGTCGAGAGGACTAGAGTTTTGGCCTTGTATGTCACAAGACATTAAGAGAGTACTTTCATCTTGTTCTGTATGTAATACTACAAAGCCACATCAACAGAAGGTACCACTTCAGCTAAACCAGATTCCTGAACTACCTTGGTTGGCAGTAGCCACTAACATTTTCAAATGGAATGGTCAAAATTACTTGATGTTAGTAGATTCTTACTCTGATTAGTTCAAGATTTACCTACTTCCTAATCTAGAATCCAGTACTGTCATTATTAAGATGAAGTGTCATTTTGCAATTCATGGTAGTTCGCACAAAGTTATTTCTGACAACGGCACACAGTTTACTAGCCAGCAATTCAAAAGATTCGCTGAAGAGTGGGACTTTATCCATGTTACAAGTAGTCCTGAGTACCTGCATCAAATGGTTTGGCGGAACGTGCAGTTCAAAGTGTGAAACAATTACTAGAAAAGTTGAGATGAGATAATAGTGATGTTTTCCTCAATCTCATGAATCTCAGAAATATTTCTCATGATAAATATCTTGATTCACCTGCCAAGAGACTTCTGTTGAGACAAACCAGAACCACATTAGCAGTCAGCAGTAGTTTATTGGTTCCAAGTGCTAACAGTAACAGATCAGTGAAAGCCCATTTGTTAAAGAAATGCCTAGCCCAAAAGTCTTATTATGACAGGTCCAGCAAACCGATCAATCCATTAAGTGAAGTAGAGACCGTGAGAATGCAAACGTGCAAAGGTTATGATCGGATTGAAGTCATGAAAAGAGTTTGTCCAGAGCAGAGATCATACACTGTGGAATCCCAAGGAGTACAGTTTAGGCAGAATCGGAAAAGTACAGTTGTGTACACATACCATAAATGTAGATGTTAAAGTGTATTCAGTGTTGCAGTCATCACTTGTGGGTTATCCCTGCTGGGTAGCCCTCAGTTGGCCCAAATACCAGAGTCAAGCTTTTCCCCTGTGCTGGCGGCTGTTGGCTGTGGACTGACATCAGGTTGTCAGTGGTATAAAGAAAAGCAGCCGGCGCCATTACATCAGTTCTTCTTGGCCTAACCTGTAGGAGCCCCTTGAAGGAAATGTTTTAAAGAGTCTCTGGTGGCCCAAGGCCACAAGAATGAGTTAATCTCCAAAAAAGGATAAGATTAAGGGGGAAGGTGGGAGGGAAAATAGGACTGCAACAGTGAATACACTTGAACATCTACATTTATGGTAAGTGTACACAACTGTACTATGTTCTTCGTGTTTCACTGTTGCAGTCTTCACTTGTGGGAGGATTCCCAAAGCTGAGGAAGGGGAGGGTGGAAGTATGAAATTCCTACGATTGAGATAGTATGCCTTGCAGGACTGCAGAGGCAAAGCCTGTCCGAGCCCTGGAGAACACAGGCATGTGGCACTGTTTGGTGAAGATGTGGACCGAGGTCCAGGTGGCAGCTTTCAGGATGTCCCTGGTGAGTTCTCCTCTACGGAAGGCAGTGGAAGTAGAGGCTGCCCTAGTGGAATGTGTTCTGATAGATTTAGGAGGAGCTTTTAAATGAAAAGTGTAACAGAATTGTATGCAGTGAAATATCCATTTTGAAATAGTCTGTTTGGAGATAGGCTTCCCCTCTTTCCCTGGGGCGAAGCCAACCAACAGTTGATCAGTCTTCCTAATGGACTTTGTTCTGTCCAGGTAGTATTTTAACTCTCTGTGCACATCCAGTGCATGCAGAATTCCCTCTATTTTGAGGGTTTGGAAAAAAGGTGGGGAGATGTATAGCCTGGTTTAGGGTCACATCTGATACTACCTTTGGCATGAATGAGGGATTGGTCCTGTGACACCCTGTCTGCATAGAAGATAATGAAGGGTTCAGCGGCCATGAGTGCGTGAAGTTCTGGTACCCTCCTAGCTGAAGTAATAGCCAAGAGGAAGGCAGTCTCCCAGGAAAGGTGTTTTAGGTCTGCTGATGCAGCTGGTTCAAAGGGAGGCAATGTCAGTTTTTCTAAGAAATAGTTCAGGTCCCAAGCTGGAGTGAGTGCCCTTCTACAGGGCCTAATGTTAGATGCACCTCTGAGGAATTGCTTAATCAAAGGGTGAGAGAAGACAGGCTGTTCAGCATGAAAGTGTGCTGAAATGGCTGAGGCGTGGCTTTTAATAGAGGAAAAGGAGAGGCCCTTGTTATGTAGCTCCGCTAGGCAGTCCAGAATAAGTGGGAGGGACGGCTGGGAACAGTTGTGACCATTTGATAGGGACCAGGAGTTGAATCTTTTCCATTTCGCCGAGTAAGATTTCCTGGTGCTAGGCCTTCAGGCTTCCTTAATATCTATGACCTGCTTGCTCAACTGTAGGTTATCCCCGATCCCTGGTGGATAAGCCATGCAGAAAGCTTGAGAGTGTGCAGGTTTGGATGCAAAATCTCCCCTCTGGGTTGTCAGGAGGTCTGCAGTTAATGGCAGGGGCCTGTAAGGCTCCTTGGTCAGACTGAGCAGCAAGGGGTACACAAATGTTGCCTGTGCCAATCTGGTGCTATAAGGATGGCTTTTGGTCCCTTCCTGCCTTATTTTGAGCAGTATCCTTGGGAATAAGGGCGGGGGGGGAATGCATAAATGAAGAGATTGGTCCACTGGAATGAGACCGCATCCACTTTCCAAGCTGGGGGGTGGGGGGGTGCAGAATTTGTGCAGCTGATTGTTGTGAGGTGAAGAGGTCCACCTCTGGTGTCCCCTAGGCCTGGGTGATTTGGAGGAATGTCCCCTTTTGGAGTTTCCACTCATGGGGGGGGGGGGGTCTAAGTAGTTTCTGCTTAGATGGTCTGCTAGGGTGTTGTTTACTCCTGGGATGTACTGGGCTATCAGGTATAGGCCCATGGAGAAGGCTACTTGCCAGAGGCTCATGGCTAGTTGGCAGAGAGGGTAGGAGTGTGTCCCCCTCCCCCGCTTGTTGATGTACCATGACTGTGGTATTGTCTGTTTTTATGAGGAGGACTCCTGGTTTTAGAAGGTCTTGGAAGGATGTGATAGCCTTGTGAACTGCCATAATTTCCTTTAGATTGATGTGCCAATGAAGATGCCCGAGGTCCCAAGAGCCTTGGGTGCTTCTGGTGTCTAAATGAGCCCCCCAAGCTAGGTCTGAGTCATCTGTGGTGACAGTCTAGCCTTGTGGTAGGTAGGTGAAGGGAAGGCCCTTGTTCTGAGTGCAGGCCTCTGCCCACCAAAGAAACTCATTCCTTATGCATGAAATGAGGGGGAGAGCATTGATAAAAGTTTTTGAAGAGTTAGCATTTTGAATTTTGGGACCTATAGGAAGCTTGACAGGTCGAGGATGGGTCAACAGTGCCTTCTTTTCTTGGCACTAGGAACAGTCTGGAGTAAAAACCTTTTCCTGCTTGCTACTGTGGCACAGGCTCCACTGCCCCTTGAGCATTGAGCATGTGCACTTGCTTCCGCCCACTGATTTGGAGGTAGATTTGGGTAACCTGTTAAGGCTGGGACATGATAGAAGGTATATTTGTAGCCCTGAAAAATGATTTTTAATACCCATTGGTCCTTTGTTAAAGACAGCCAATTTTGTTTTTAAAGGGATAGCCTTCCTCCTAACCTCTGATGGGAGGTAGAGTGGGAGTCACTGCACATTCTTATAGTAGTAGAGTGGACTTAGAACTCCCTGCTGTGGGAGAGGTGGTGGGCCACTGCTTGGTTCTTTGCTGGCCTTGGTTTTGTAGTCTAACTGGTCTGTCCCTGCGAGGCCTCCCTTGAACCTGTCTATTGGGGGCTGGGAAAGACCAGTGCTTAGAGGGAACGTTTTTCAAAAACTGGGAGGCTGAACTTGGAGGAAGTCTTTTACTATTTGCATAGATTTAATCTAATCCTTCATCTTTTTGATGAACTCCTCTGCCTTTGATCCAAACAAGCGGTCTTTATCCAGGTGGGCCATCAAGTAATTTTGATTTTACATGATCAGGCAGTGGCTGTTCTTTTAGCCATGCGTGCCTCCTAATGACTGAGCCTGCCACAGCGGCCCTACTTGAGGCTTCTAGGGCATTGAATCCGCAGTGCAGGGAGTGTTTAACTACTTGAGAAGGAGAGTGCAGAAAAACTGCTAACTCTTTGGAAGTATTAGTCTCAGGTAAAGATGATTTTTTTTGTTTCATAAGTTCAAGGTGTGCTGTTGATATTTTAGCATATGGAACTGGCAGTTAAGAGCTCTAATAGCTAAGGTTGTGGAGGTGTACACTTTCTTACCCCATCTGTCTAGAGCTCATGAGTCCTTGTCAGAGGGAATTGGGTTTTTAGATGAGCTAACCTTGGCCCTTTTGGGTCCCTGTGTGACGACCTCTGGGTCTGCTGCAGGGGTTTTTAAACAAGTACAAGTACTTATGTGAATCAGGTACCCTGTAGTACCCGTCAGGTTTTCTAGGAGTAGGGGTAGGGTCATCATGAGCGAGTCTAGATTCATTGAATACATCATCCACAATGTCCAGAACAGGAGGGATGGCCAAGGGTCTGTGCTGAGGAAGATCTAGAAACTCTCAATCTTTTCTTAGACTGAGGATAATCTTGGGCTTCCCAGTTGAAATGCTCTGAGTGAGTGCAGGGTTTCCCCAAATGAAAGATCCTTGGGGGGGGGGGGGCAGAAGGAATGGATTCCTCTGCATCAGAATCCTCAAAGGAGGTGAGAGGTTGCTGTCCCTCATCTGAATCAAGGTAGTCTGAAATTTCAGAAACCGGTTCTGTGTGAACTTCAGAGGAAGTATCCCTTGTTTGTTTTAGAAAGAGTGGTAATGGCTGCCCCTGATGAAAGTGATGAGGTCCTCCACCATTTTCAGTAACAGAGTCTGAGGCAGTGGAGGAGGAGTAAGATGGTGAATAAAGACGGTTTTCTTTGGGGTGGGTCTTGCTTTTAGACCTTAGTAAATCCATTTGTCGTTAGGCTGCTGTAGTTGGAGGTGAAGATGTCGGTTTTTGCCTTGAATCGGCTGTGAGAAGAACCTCCTCAGAAGCCGGTGCCTGCGTAGCAGCTCCGGACGAAACCGAAGCAGAGACAACCGAGGGATAAGACTATGAAGCATTCCCCAGCGGCGTACCGGACTCTGAAAGGGTCTCAGTAGAGGCCTGCGGAGGAAATGCGTCGGGCATCAGGGGCTGCAAAACCGCCTCACTGAATTCCTGAGAACTGACTACTTGTTTCTGGGACAGGTCGAATGAAGGCTTAACTTTGTGTGGTCTGTCCCTTTCTTTATCTTTTAGATTTTTGGGAATATCCCACAGACTGCTGACCAATGGATGCCATTTCATAATGTGAGGAACTACTTCGGAAATGCCTGGCTACAAATTCAGCTCTACAGCGATTGAATTGAAAAGTGTGCAGAACTGACACTGGGGGATGTCATGGTCTGGGTTTAGACAAGTAACGCACAAGGTATGGAGGTTTCGGTGTGGTATTTGTTTTCCAAAGTGGAGACAATTATTGACTTTTTCGGACATCAGTTAGTGCAAGAAAAAGGGTCCCCAATGGGCTGCTCTCCTTTATACCACTGACGACCTGACGTCAGTCCACAAGTGACAGCAGCCGGTGCAGGGGAAAAGCTTGACTCTGGTATTCGGGCCGACCGAGGATTACACGGCAGGGATAACCCACAAGTGATGACTGCAACAGTGAAACACGAAAAACATCATTTGATGCCAGTGTCTGAGCCTGTACAACAGCACCTAGCCTGTGAGAGTTATCCAGCATTCCAGTTCCAGAGGATGTCCAAGTTAATATCCCTGTTCCTGAGATGAATCCCGAAATTCCTGGTACGAGTTGTTCACTGAAGACTGTCCCTGTTGCTAAACCCAGTTCTGATTACCATGTTACTAGATCTGGTCGCATTTCCAGACCATGTTACAGATACACGGCAACTTGGACATGAACATTGTGTTTGTTTCTGATGTCTATATTATTGTGTGTCTTATTCCAATGTTATTTCATTGAGAGCAATCTATTTAAGAGGGAGGATGTAGAGCAACATGTATGTATACCTTTAAGAAGCTTTCTAGGGGTTTGCACAAGTGCATAAATACTGAGCACTTGTGAGCCTGACTGTCATTTTGTAGTAAGCTGTTGAGATGTAAGCATGTATGTTTGTGTAGTCTGTCAGTTAATCAATTTGTTTATATTTTGTAATGCTGATATCCATCCTGATGTGTTTCTATGCAATAAAGCATATAAAAGAAAGTACAGTTGTGTACACTTACCATAAATGTAAATGTTAGAGTGTATTCACTGTTGCAGTCATCACATTTGGGTTATCTGCTTACAGTAGCCCTCAGTCGGCCTGATTAACAAAGTCTCGGGTCCTACGTCGGTTGCCGTCTCATCTTCTATGACGTCAGGTAGTCAGGGGTATAAAGCATGCAGCCGACGCCATTACATCAGTTTTTCTTGCCCCAGATGTCAGGTGCCCCCATAATGGGAAGCAATTATATATACAAGGTTACACCTCCAACAAAAAAGCAAATACATCAAAAAGCTTTAAGCATAGAAAGCAAGAATAGAGGTATAGCCAATAGAAGTCAGAGGGCTGGAGGGAGGGTAACTAGGACTGCAACAGTGAATACACTCAAACATCTACATTTATGGTAAGTGTACACAACTGTGCCATGTTCTTCGTGTTTCACTGTTGCAGTCATCACATTTAGGTAGATTCCCAAAGCTAAGGATGGGAGGAGGAAATTAGATAGCATTAGGACCAGCTATAAGGCCCTGCAAGACTGCAGTGGAAAAGCCAGCTCTGGATTTAGAAAAAAATTGGCAAATGGTAATGCTTGATGAAGGTATGTACAAAACTCCACGTAGCAGCTTCTAGGAGGTCCCTGGTAGGGACTCCTCTGAGAAAGGCTGTAGAGGTAGATGCAGCCCTGGTTGAATGTGGTCAAATCCCCTGTGGGGTAGGTTTTCCATGGTGCGTATAGCAGAAATGAATGCAATGGCCTATCCATTTTGAAATGGTTTGCTTTGAAATGGCCCTCTCCTCTGCCCCTGCAGTAAATGCAACCAGCAGTTGTTCAGATTTCCTGAGAGGTTTAGTCCTGTCCAAATAAAACCTAAGTTGTCTGTGCACATCTAAGGAGTGCAGTATTCATTCCCCTTTGTTCTGTGGATTAGAAAAGAAGGTTGACAAATGAATGGACTGATTAAGGGCCACACTGTATACCACCTTGGGCATGAAGGAGGGATTGGTCCTGAGGGACACCCTGTCCACATGAAAAATGATGAAAGGCTCCACTGCCATGAGGGCCTGTAATTCGGACACCCTTCTTGCTGAAGTGATGGCAAAAAGGAAGGCTGTTTTCCAAGAAAGGAATTTCAACTCTGCATTTGCAGCTGGCTCAAAAGGAGGTAGAGTGAGTTTTTCCAATACAAAGTTAAGGTCCCAGGCTGGAGTAGGGGCTCTCCTGGCTGGTCTTAAGTTTTTGGCCCCTCTGAGGAACTGCTTCAGCAGTGGATGAGAGAAGAGGGGTGGTTCTGTGTTGTAATGAGCTGAAATGGCTGAGGCATGAATTCTGATGGTGGAAAAGGAAAGGCCCTTGTGCAGCATCTCAGTCAAGTATTGAAGAATCTGGGGTAAACTGGGCGCTGCTGTGTCCATCCCCTGAGTTTGGTTCCAGGAAAAGAATATTTTCCATTTTTCAGCATAGGATTTTCTAGTACTAGGCCTCCTTGTCTCCAGAATGACATCCAGCACTTGCTTACTGAGGGATGGTAACAGAGAGATCAGGTAATCAGCCAGGCTGCCAGGTTCAGGGTTTGAAGCTGTGGGTGCAGAATCTGGTCCTCCTGCTGGGACAGCAGGGCAGGGGTCTGAGGCAGGTGCCATGGTGCCAGCAGTGACACATTGCGCCAAAGGGGGTACCAGTGTTGTCGTGGCCAGTCTGGTGCAATCAGTATTGTCCTTGGCTTGTCCTGTTTGATCTTTAGTAGTACCTTGGAGAGGAGAGGCAGAGGGGGAAAGGCATAAACTGATAGGTTTTCTAGGTGAAGGACAGGGCGTCCACTTTCTAAGCTTGTTTGTGGGGAGTCCTTATGCAGAATTTTTCCAATTGGTAGTTCTGGGGGGAGGCAAACAGGTCTATATCTGGGCTCCCCCATTTGTTTCTCAACATGCTGAATATCTTTGGTTCCAGTTTCCACTCATGTGGGTCCATGAGGTTTCTGCTTAGTTCGTCTGCCAGTGTATTTAGCTTTCCTGACAGGAATTGAGCCTGTAGGTGTACTTGGTAGCTCAAGGCTGTGTTCCACAGAGCCATGGCTAGTCTGCAGAGAGGGTATGAGTGGGTTCCCCCCTGCTTGTTTATGTACCACATAACAGTGGTGTTGTCTGTCTTTACCATTAAATTGCCCTGGAAGAATGTGGTCCTTGAAGGCTGTCAGAGCATTCTGTACAGCTAACATTTCTTTTTGATTGATATGCAGGTTCATTTGACTTGGGTTCCATTTGCCCTGAATGCACTTCCCTGCCAATTGAGCCCCCCGTGCATAGTCTGATGCATCTGTTGTTAGGGTTTGGGTGGCAGGGGGTAGAGTGAATGGCAGTCCCTTGTTTTGGTAACAGGCCTCTGCCCAACAAAGGAACTCTTATCTGTAGACAAGGTATGATAGGAATCATTGCTTCTAGATCCTGAGAATGTTGACACAATAGGCTTTTTAGATACCATTGTAGTTTCCCCATATGCAGTCTTGCATATGGAATTAGGAGAATGCAAGAGGCCATGAACCCCAGGGCTTGTAGTATTTTCCTTGCAGATAGCTGGGTTTTTGTGGTCAGTATTATGAAGTAGGCTGTCAAATGAACTTGTTTTTCTGGCGTGAGAAAGGCCATCTGGGAAGTTGTGTTCAAGCTTGCTCCCAGGAATACAATTTGTTGGCAGGGTACAATATGTGATTTATTTTCGCTTACGGTGCACCCAAGAGAAGTTTGCAATTTCTGTACAAACACCAGATGATTCAATAGTATGTCCTGGCTTTCTGCCTGAATTAGACAATCATTCAGGTATAGATATATTTGGATATTTCTTTGCCTGCAAAATGCAATGACTGGAGCTAGGCACTTTGTGAATACCCTGGGTGCAGTAGATAAGCCAAAGGGCAGTGCAGAGAACTGATAGTGCATGTAGCCTGCTTTAAAGTGTAGGTATCTTCTGCAAGATTCCCTTATTGGGATGTGCAGGTAGGCTTCCTTTAAATCCAGTGTTGCCAACCAGGCATCCTTGCCTAGCATAGGAAGCAGCCAGTGAAGAGTTAGCATCTTGAGTTTTGGGATCACCAAAAATGTGTTTAGGATAGAGAGGTCCAAGATAGGACACCAGGAGCTGTCTTTTCTGAGCACCAGGAAAAGTCTCGAGTAGAAACCTTGTCCCCTCTCCTCTTCTGGAACAGGTTGAATAGCCCTGATGCTTAAGAGAGAGAGAATTTGCTTTAGAGCCTCTGCCCACTGATTTGGGGGTAGATCTGGCCAACTGTTTGGGGTTGGTAAGGAGTGAAAGTGGAATCTATATCCTTGGGAAGCTATATTTAAAACCCATTTGTCCTGGGTAATGAGTTCCCAATTTTTTGCCTGCCGGGCAATCTTTCCCCTAAAGAAACAGTCAGTTGTGCAGGGCTTGGAAGATTTGAAGTTAAGTCATTGAGAAGTTTACCATAGGGGGGAGTCTTACCACTCCCTGCTTTGGAAGTGGGAGCCCCCGACTGCTTAGTCATGTGAGTACCTTGGGACTAAAGTCTGGGAGTTCTGCTGGTTCTGGGTTTGGACTGAGAACGCCTGGAAGAGGCAGGAAAGGACCAATTTTTTGAAGGCCAATGCCTACTAAATTTGGGAGGCTGTACTTGCAGGAAATCTTTAACAGTTTGCATGGATTTAACTTTTTCCTCCATCTTTTTAAGTACTTCTTCTGTTTTGTTGCCAAACAGGCGGTCTTGGTTTAAGGGAGCATCCAGCAGTTTAGCTTTAACATGATCTGGCAAAGATTGCTCCTTAAGCCAAGCATGCCTTCCAAGTACAGATCCATTGACAACAGTCCTGCAAGATGCCTCTAGTGAATCAAAACCACATTGTAAAGTATGTTTTCCAACTTGTTCAGCAGAATGCATTAAATCCTGTAAATCTTTATTTTCAGCACAGTCAGAAATCATCATAATTTTCTGTTTAAGCAATCCAGTAATATGCTGCTGATACTTTAACATATGAAACTGGCAGTTTAAGGCCCTAATGGTCAAGGTTGCAGAAGTGTATACCTTCTTACCCCATCTATCCAGTGCCCTGGAATCTCTATCAGAGGGGGTAGGATTTTTGGCAGTAGTAGCCTTAATGCCCTTGGGTCCCTGTGAAATGGTCTCAGGATCCGCAGTAGGATTTTTAAAGAGGAACTTGTGAGAGTCAGGAACCCTGTAATATCTATCAGGTTTTCTGGGAGCAGGAGGTAGAGTTAGGGGCCAAGCTAGCTTCCGAAAAGGCATCATCAACAATGTCCAGTAAAGGGGAGATAGCTAAAGGCCTGTGTTGGGGCAGAAGTAAGAAATCCCTAAGCCTCTTTTTACAGTCAGAGTAATCCTGGCTTTCCCCAGCAAAAATGCTCCCTGAGACTATGCAAGGTTTCACGAAAAGAGAAATCCTCTGGAAGGGAACCAGAGGGAATAGAGTCCTCTGCATCAGAATTCTCATAGGTAGATAAGGGTAAATCCTGGTCATCAGAGGAAAAAAGTTGTTATGTACTCACCATAACGTTCCATGTGAGTTGTTACATCTCGTCCTTCATTCTTCACTGATGGGTTCAGAGCCAATCCTCAGCTCCGACACAGCCGACTAGCAAGCTCAAAGTTCTCCAGTAGCTCGAGACCCAACCCCATATCCCACAATGCACTGCTGGAATTACCTCAGATCTTGTTTGCTGCATACCATATAGAAGTACAATAATTATTCTGCCTAGGAATGAAGACACATTGAAAAACCAGGATGAAAGCCTCCAGGTCAACTGCCAGCCAGGAGGGAGGAAGGTGAGAATAAAAGCGAGATTTACAAACTCACATGGAACGTTATGGTGAGTACATAACTTCTTTATGTGAAGTTGTTCAATCTCACCGTTCATTCTTCACTGATGGGTAGCGTCCCTAGCACCCTGATCTTGGGTGGCTCACGGAAGTACCCTCTTCAGAACCATAGAACCAAATGAAGCCCTGTCCCTGGAGGCCTTATCCACTTTGCAATGAGTTATAAAAGTGTGAGGTTTAGACCATGTGGCTGCCGCACAGATGTTGTCCAAAGGTAATTTGGCTTGAAAAGCTGAAGAGGTAGAAACTGCTCTGGTTGAATGAGCCTTCACCTTACTAGACAAGGGCATGTTATGACAAGAATATAAGTGATACAATCAGACAGCCACTTAGAGTTGTTTTGGCAACTGGTTTACCTTTCCTGGCCTCAGAAAAAGACAAAAAAAGCTGATCTGATTTCCCAATGTCTTTTGTTCTGTCTAAATAAAATCTAAGTTGTCTGTGAACACCGAGTTTGTGCAACACATATTCCATTTTGTTGGTGTGATTAGGGAAGAAAACGGGCAACTCAATGACTTTATTAATGTTAATCTCAGAACATACTTTAGGCAAAAAGGATGGATTTGTCCTGAGAAATACTCCATCAGCATGAAAGACCATATAAGGAGGCTTGATGGATAGGGCTTGGAGCTCTGACACTCCGCGGGCTGAAGTGATGGCTACTAGGAAGATAGTTTTCCACAATAGAAATTTTAGTTCACAAGATAATGCAGGCTCAAAAGGAGGAATGATGCGAGATAACATAAAATTAAAATTCCAGGGAGAATAAGGCGTCTTCACTGGAGGCCTCGTGTAAAAGTAACCTTTTAGAAAAGCCTTACACAACTGGTGAGCCATAATATTCAATCCATCGATCCCTAGATGGAAATTAGATATAGCAGCTAGTTGTACCCGCACCGTAGCAGCCGCTGCTCCTTTGTTGAAATTTCTGTCAAGAATTGTAAAATGGAAGACAATGGCACTTGGTAAGGGTCAATGTTATGGGAGGAAGCCCAAATAGAAAACCTCTTCTTACTACGATACAATTTTCTAGTGGAAGGCTTATGAAAAGCCAACAAAATTTGACTAGTGTCATGGGAAAGATTATAAAGCCTGGCTATGCAGAGGATTGGAGCAGCCAAGCAGTTAGCTTCAGTGTCTGCAATGATGGAAGAAGATCCCCTGACGGATGTGTCAATAAGTCCGGAACTGGGTCCATGATCCATGGGTCTTCCAGAATGTGATGGTAAAGAAATGGAAACCAAATCTGCTGAGGCCAATGAGGGGCTATAAGGATGATTGTCCGTCCCAGCGACTTTGCTTTCTGTAAAAATCTGGGTATCAGAGGAATTGGGAGAAATGCATAGAGGAGACCCGGGGGCCAATTGTGGACAAGAGCATCGCTTGGGGAGTGACCTGGTGTGGGAATCAGGGCAAAATAGCTTCTGCATTTGTTGTTGATATGACTGGCAAACAGGTCGCAAGGAAGGCTGGCCCCATTTGCGGAAAATCCTGTCCGCAATCTCTTGTTTGAGGGACCATTTGTGGGGCAATAAAATTGCCCTGCTCAGTCTTGTCCACTATGATGTTGGATTTGCCCAGGATGTGCGTTGCTAACAGAAAGCACTGGGATGACACTGTCCACTGTCATACTCTGAGGGCTTCTCAGCAAAGGGGATAAGACTTGGTCCCGCCTTGCTTGTTCAGGTACCAGACCACGGACGTGTTGTCTGTCTGTATTGCAATTGTCCCTAGAGGAAGAGAGTCCTGAAAGTACTGCAACGCTATAAGTACTGCTCTCATCTCCAGGACATTGATATGTAGATGTGATTCTTGATCTGTCCATGTGCCTTGGACAGCCTTTCCCTGAAAAAGCCCCCCCCCCTATCAGGGAAGCGTCCGTGGTCACAGTGGCAACTGAAGGAGGTAGCATGAAAGTACGTCCTATTGTGACATGAAAAGACGTCAACCACCACTGAAGATCCTTCTTGCAGGAATTCGTTATCAGAATAGTGTGATTCATTGGAAGTTCTTGGTAAGACCATTGCGTGAGTAGAAGCCAATGAAGGATTCTCATATGCATCCTTGCTAACGGGATTGCCAAGATTGCTGCTGCCATCAATCCTAGTACTTTCAATACCTCTGCAGCTGGTGCTCTGTTCTTTGATACCAAGGACGTGATGTGTTAGCAAAGAATACAAATACTTTCTGGTGGAAGACGAAGAGTGGTGGTTGACGTGTCTAATTCTGTCCCTATAAAAACGATATGCTGCGATGGCAACAAGGCAGACTTTTTGAAGTTGACTGTAATGCCTAGCCGATTGCAGAATGTCAGAGTAGCCTCTCTCGCTTGAAGAAGTTGACACCTGGTGGTGGAGGTAAGGAGCCAATCATCCAAGTACGGTAACACCTGGCATCCTAGATATCTCTGGTGAGCCTTGACTACTGCCACGCACTTGGTGAACCCTCTGGGGGCTGTAGTGAGTCCAAAAGGCAGAGCTCAGAATTGATAATGATTGGCTCTCAGCCAGAAACACAGGTGATTCCTGGATGGTCTGGCCATCTTTATGTGGTAGTACGCATCCTTGAAATCGATCGAGCACATCCAATTGTCCTTCCCTAAAAAGGGAAGTATGGACTGTAGCGTGACCATTCGGAACTTTTCTTTCCTCTCAAATTGGTTGAGCCTGCTGAGATCCAAAATGGGTCTCCAGTCCCCTGTTTTCTTTGGAACCAAAAAGAATGTTGAGTAAGTTCCGAATCCTGTTTGGTCTGTCGGGACTGGCTGGAGGACTCTTTTTACTAGCAATCGGCGTACCTCTATTGTCGCTTGTTCCCTGTGACTGGGTGGAACAGATTTTTTTTGACGGGAAGGGGCTGGGTGGAGAATGGTATGAATACCCTCTGGAAATTATACTTTGTACCCAAATGTCATTTGTTACATTGAGCCAGGCTTCTGGGTACAATGACAGGTAACCCCCCGACTGCCTCCAAAGTAGGACAGCCGGGCCTCCCTTCAGAAGCGCTGGTAGTACTGACCGGAGAAGTGATCTCTGTCACCCTGGTGTTGCGGACCCCCTCTGCCGCGAGGGTGGTGTCTTCCATTGTAACCCCCTCCTCTGTCTCTGGAGGGGGACTCTCCACGTGTGTCTTGAAAGGTTCCTTGGCTTTCCGGAATCACATCTTTCCTCCCCTCTGACCTTAAGGAAAGGGTCGAGTGGGGGTGGAAAAACGGACTCCGATGGCAGAGTCTTTCCTTCTTGTTCACACCCGGTCAAAGTCTCCTTCACCTTTGGCCCAAACAAGGATGAGCTGTCAAATGGGGTATTGGTAAAGGAAGACTTGAAGGGGTCCGCAAAAGAACAGAGTTGCATCCAGGCATGCCTATGAAGTACCTGTACCTGCAGCTCTACTCGAACCATCAGCTGCGCAAGATACAAGACACATGGACGAGTTAACTATCGAATTAAGGGTAGCGAGCTGGGTGGCAATTTTGTCGGATACACTCGTAGCTACAGCACTCTGAAGAATATCTCCCAACTCCTTAAGGAGATCTCTCTGCAGTCTGGTAAAATGGGTCAAGTAGTTCAGTGATCTGAGTGAGAAAGTCGCTGAACTAAACATGTGTTTCCCATATCTATCCATGATCCTAGATTCTCTGTTAGGAGGATGGATAGACGAGGAAGTCTCAGACATTTCCTTTTTGGTGGCTGCCGCCACCACCATGGCATCAAAAGGGACTCCCTTGGTCAAAAAGGATTTATCTACGGGGGCAGAAATAAACTTATTAGGCCTCCTAGGAACAGGTTCCATAGATTCTGGTGACTCCCACGCCCTACGAGAGACCAGATCCATAAGCTCATCGTAGGGCGGAGACACCCAAGAGGTGGAAGGTTGAGACCCGAACGCCTTCAGGAGAACCGACTCGTCCTCAGTAGCACTCCCGGCCCGGCCGATCTCACACCCTCTCTCCCTTCCGGACTTCCTGCCTCCACGCGCCTGGGCGCGACCCGCTCTGGGGACAGTGTCAGGTGGGGAGTTTGACTGCGGCGGTACACCTATCAAAGAGTAACGCAGGTGTCCTAAGGCGAGCTCAGGGAGGACAAACCTCCCGTGGAGCAGAAGGGCAAAAGCTCGCTTGATCTTGATTTGTCCTGCACAGCGGCTCTGGACCCATCCAAGGTAGAGACATTCACAAGTTCCACAGTTGAAGCATCTCGCAGCATACCGGACTCTGAATGGGTCTCAGCAGAGGCCTGCAAATCTGAAGTAGCGGGTATCAGGGGCTGCAAAAGCACCTCACTGAGTACTGGCGAACTGGCGCCTAGCTTAGGAGAAGCGTCGTCGGCAGCTTTGGACCTATGCGGTCTGTCTCTGTCTTTATCTTTGCGTTTTTTTTTTGGAATGTCGGTAGTCGGGTGGCTTACCAAAGCCATATCTGGATAATTGAACCGAGTACCAAACTATTTAGAAGTGTAAATAAACTGACGATAAATAGTTCATTGTTTAAATAAGGCACAAAACCGACAGAGGTACGTCGTGGTCCGGGCCTAAGCAAGGAATGCAGTATGAATGAAAATCTTTATGAGGTATTCGCTTTCCACAAGAAATACAATTATTAACTTTTACTGACATCTATTTAGAGCAAGAAAAAATTTCCCCAATGGGGTACTTAGCTTAGTTGAAGACTTCAGTTCTGAAACTTGAAAATGAAAATTTCAGGAGTCGGCCGACCGGCACTTGCGAACTGCTTCTGCTTCAGGCACCGCATGGCAAGAAAGACTGGGGTAATGGCATCGGCTGCATGCTTTATATCCCCGACTACCTGACGTTATGGAAGATGAGACAGCAACCGACGCAGGACCCAAGACTTTGTTAATCAGGCCGACTGGGGGCTACTGCAAGCAGATAACTCAAATGTGATGAATGCAACAGTGAAACACGAAGAACATCTACCCCACCTGTTCGCCATCTATACTAGAGAGGGACGAGTGACAATAGAGAAGGATCATCTTCTGGGTTCTTGTAGAGGTGCATGAGAGTGTCAAGCAATGTATAAAACACTCTGTTTTACTTGGGGCAAGCGGCAGAAAGTCTGAGTGCAGGGAAATGTCTTTGAAAACATCATCCAGTACCACATGGACCAAAGGCATATCCAATGGTCTGGGAGAAATCAGCTTAAAAGCTGCCTGTAGTGGGTTTGGGCCTGAAAGAATTCCTTGCTCTCTGACTGAAAGGCCTCTCTTCATCTTATGTAGGGCTTCCCCAAAGGATAACATTTCGGGGGGGGGGCAAAAGAAAGGGTACCATCTGAGTCAGAGTCAAGGTAGGACTGAGAGAAGAGGTGTTCAGAGTAAGACAATTCTTCCTCATACTCAGATCCTGAAGAATCAGATTCCTCACGAAAAGAAACATCCCTCTACCTTTTACTGTGAAAAGCTTCGGGAATAATTTGTAGTGCCTGGCTGGCCTCCCTAAATTTCATAAATGTCATGAATTTGGGTTCTTATCAGCATTTTGAATGCTGAAAACGCCAAATTTAATTTAATCGAACTGAAATGTTCGAAATCTCAGAAGAGCGAACTGACGGAACATTGATATCTTTCCCGGGGATCGATGGGCCGTCATCGGAGTTTGCTATTTCCTCCACTGTGGTGGGGTCTCAGAGTTGGTATATGAAGCCCCCCACTTCTGTCAGTGTTTAAAGTATTGAATTTTTTTTTTTTTGCACAGAACACCAATTTCTTTCCCTGGGAAAGAAATCGATGTTCCGTCAGTTCACTCTTCTGAGATTTTGAACATTTCAATTTGATTAAATTGCATTTGGCGTTGTCAGCATTCGATATGCTGATATAGACCCATGAACTTCTGGTCAATTTTAAGCAGGTCCTGAGTTTTGGCCTAGGTTGTAGTGGCTGAAGACTGGGAGTTAGTCAGAGGTAAGGTTGACTGGTTTCTTTGGTTTAGACATTCAGTTATAAAGAGAGGACTTGGTATGCAGTAAGGTAACTGAGGCCACATTCTGAATTGTTGGCATGTGTTCTTGCAAAACAACGATGGAAGAAGAACTTTCTCTGTAACCAATGCTCAGGCATTGGAAGCTGAGGCCTGCTGAGAGACTTCAGAACCAAACGATTCTGGCACTGGATAAAACAAAACTGACTGGCCTGTTGCCATGGTATCCTTCCCAGGGTCACCTGGAGGGTTCAAGCCTGTTAGTCAAGCATCTCATCAGAATCGCTGGTTAACTTGGAAGCAGACACGGAATTATCATGGTCATCCACTGAATCCTTTTCCTTACACTTTTTGTCTTTTCATTTCTTTGGCAAAGTAGCGGAAGATGGTGAGGAAAGAGATGAACTACAAAAGAACAGGGTCTGACAATTCCATGTGGGCTGCAAGGACTTCAGCCTTATGTTTAAGGGTCTTGGTTCGAAACCTAACACAATCCTGACAACTAGAAACACATGCTACGGCCCCCAAAACAAACAGAATGAAAGTCTTTATGTGGGATTGGTTTCCCACATTTCAAGCATTTATTAACTTTTTTGAACATTGATCAGAAGAAAAAAATTCACCAACGGGGTGCTTATCTGAAAACCAGTTGAAGGAAACTCTGGAGAAAACTGAGCTGGCTGATGGACTGCGAATATTTGAAAAACATAGTAACGCTTCAGACTACATGGCTAGAAAGAACTGAAGACTTTGGCAATGGACATGTCTCATATACCCTAAAGTCCAGACAATGGCCATCGACCATCTGTCAGTTTGGGATGATCAAAAGATTCTGGAAATTGGGCTGGTCGCAGGCATCTGCATGGCAGGAAGACTCAAGAATCAGTACCACAACAATGACTATGAAGAAAGAATAGTTGTGTATAATCTTAACATAACCATAGATGTCCTTCTCTTTTATGTTGCAGTATTCTTAACATGAGGGATTAACTGCCAAAAGTATTCCCGACGTTCAGCCAGTATACAAAAGACTTTAACCACTACAAGGTACATAGGACATCGCATGCAGGCCCATCCTCAAAACTGAATGCCCCAGTAAGAACACCAGCCTAAGGAAGAAATGAGGTAAGCATACATCCAGGAAAAAAGACAAACACCGGGGGGAAGGAGGAGGGATAGACTACTGCAACATAGAAGAGAAGGACATCTATGGTTATGGTAAGATTTTACACAACAATTCTATGTACTTCTATTCTTATGTTGCGGTATTCGTAACATGAGGGAGAGTACCAAAGCTCATGAAAAAGAAAGGGAGGGGGAAGGAGCAGAGGCACTTTCTAAGAAATCACGGAAAATGGCTCTAGCAAAACAAGCTCTAGATTTGGAGATGCCATCCAGTTTATGTTTAGTGAAGGTGTGAACAGAAGACCAAGTAACTGCTTCCAAGATGGTGTTAGCATCCAAACCTTTGAAAAAAGCACCAGAGGAAGCCACGGCTCTCATAGAATGAGCCTTAACAGGAGTAGAAAGACTATTATAATGAAAAACACAACAACACAAAATAGTTTTTGAAATCCAAGTGGAAACAGTCTGTTTGGACACAGACAATCCCATAGCCCTGGGATGAAAAGAAACTAAAAGCGAACAGATTTCCTGACAGCCTTAGTTTTATCAAAGTAAAATCTATCTGAGTTGTCTCTGCACATCCAAAGTGTGTAGAACTCTCTTACTAGATGATTGCGGAGAGGGAAAAAAAGTTAGCCAATGAATAGACTGGTTAAGTGATAACTCATTCACAACCTTGGGCATAAAAGATGGGTTAGTATGCATGGAAAGCCAGGAAAGGGGGAGAAGCCATCAAGGCTTGAAGGTTGGACACCCTCCTGGCAGAAGAGATACCTTATAATAACACAGTCTTTCAAAGTACAATGTTGCTGAGAGGCTGTAGCTGCAGGTTCAAAAGGAGCCACAGTGAGTTTTTCCAAGACAAAACTGAGATCCCAAGGGGGAAGAACAGAGATTATAGAAGAAGAAAGGGCAGTATAGTGGTCGCAGCAGTAGCAGATCCAAAAGGAAACACGAGGCGACACCAGACAGCCCTTATAACATAAAAAAGGCTTTCTTTCCTCAAACAAAAGACCTAGTTTGGAATTTATCAAGCTACAAACTGATACTGAGTCTTAAAAAAGGGACCATCTTTTATATCAACCTGTTGGTCCGATTTCACTGATGTCATATTTGATATTAAATTATTTACTAGGAATCTGATGTTAAAGATTTTGTTTAAGGATGCTGATAATGCACAAGCACAGGGTTTAAATGTCTGTAGAAAGCCCAGTACTTATCTACCTGTTATTAGTCCTTTAGTAAACGCCTTCAAAAAAATGTGCATAGAAGATGTGTACAGGCTGAATGAAAGCAAAAGAAACACATTTAAAGGTCATGACTACAATACAATTTGACTAAACATGAGCATGAAACCTTACTTAAGTTGCAACACAATGATCAAGTCGTTATAAGGCCTGCAGATAAAGGAGGCCTTATTGTTGTAATGGATAAGATTTGGTATGACAGGGAGATTGTCGGTATGCTAAGTGATGGTGTTTTTTACAAGAAAATTTCTATTAGCTTGGTTAAAAGACTATCAGATAAAGTACAAGGGACATTAAATGAGATGTTTCATAATAATATGATTGATAATAACACGTTGAAATATTTTTCAGTAGACTATCCTACAATTACAATCATTCAAGGATTAATGAAATTACACAAAAGTGCCATTAATCCATTCATGACGCCCATAGTGTCAGGCAAGAACTGGTGTACAGAACCAGTATCTGTTTACATACAAAAATGCCTAAGACCTGTGTTAAATAATACAGAGTATGTATTAACAGAGACAGAACATTTCCTGAGAGACCTTTATGCAGTCAGTTGTATAACAAACAATGGACGCTCTTTAATGGTCACCCTAGACATCGTATCCCAATGCTTTTGGCATTGATAATATCACTAAGTTTCTAGAAATGCATTGTAATTTTCCTGTGGATAAAATTATACAAATCAGGAAATTATTGACCCTGGTCTTAGAAACAATGTGTTCCTATTTGGAGACAATGTGTATTGGCAGTGTAATGGCGTAGCTATTTTTACGGGCACATCCTGTACCAATAGCTATGCCAACACTGTCAAGGTAGTATGGGAGCATGAACATTTGTTAAATGGCCCTTATCGAAAGTATAGATCTTTCTTTCATAAATTTGTTGGTGACCTTTTTATTTTATGGGAAGGCACGAAAGAAAATTTGTCAAAATTCCATTGATATATTGATAGTATTACACCATTTTTAAAGTTTACTTCAACTTTTTCTTATAAGAGTATAAATTTCCTAGATGTCTCAGTCAATGTGGATGCAGATTTACATTTATATACATGTCTACACAGAAAAGAATGTCATGTAAATCATCTCCTGAGCAGAGACAGTATGCATCCTTCTTATGTTTTTGAAAATGTTATACGGAATCAGGTATTTAGGGCATCCAGACTGAATGTGAGGGACACTGATTTTCATCAACAGATAGAGACTACCAGAAATTAGCTTTTGGAAAGGGATTATGATGAGGCTGATATACAGAAGCATGTACAGGAAATTGGTGCTCAAAGGCATTCAAAGGCCAAATCATACTTCTTGGATATATGGGATGGAAGGAATAAGAAAGTAAGGAATACCAAGTTAAAGTTAAAGGTACCCCTATGTTATTCAGGTCTATATCACATAATTGAAAGCTGATAACTCCGAAGCACAAAACCACAAACTTCAAACCTCGAAAGCTGACATCGAATCCACCAAACCCCCCCTAATTACCCCCCAAAAAACACTATGCAGGGGGGCAAGCCCCTCTGCACCCCCCACACCCCTGCTACTTAAATATACCAACTCTGAGATCATACTACATTGCAGTAAATGGAAATCTTCCCTTCCCCGCACTCTATGGCGATCTCTACAGTTCGATGTTTTTGTATTTCGAGGTTTGAAGTTCAGAGTTTTGTGCTTCGGAGTTATCAGCTTTTGAGCTTATGATATAAACCCTGTTATTCTAGTAATGTGAGATCTTACATGAACATTATAAAAAAACATTGGGGGATGCTAACCACTGATAAGGAAATTTAGAAATAAAAAAAATCACTAAAAAGATGACTGTGTGTACCTAGAAGAACAATTATATCTGCATGTGATGCAGGTACAAAACCCTGTGGGAAGTGTTCTTTTTGCAGTTACATAGACACAAAAAAGAAGTTATGTACTCACCATAACGTTCCATCTGAGTAGATACTTCATTTGTCTGCAACCTGTGGGT
Organism: Protopterus annectens; assembly: GCF_019279795.1. Taxonomy (NCBI): domain Eukaryota; kingdom Metazoa; phylum Chordata; order Ceratodontiformes; family Protopteridae; genus Protopterus; species Protopterus annectens. The sequence goes on along the minus strand of NC_056751.1, from coordinate 55,570,910 downwards.
GTCGGATCCGACCTCGGATCCGATCCGGCAGCTTTCCAAGCTCCAAGATCCGAGCTCCTAGCTCCTCCCCCCTACCCATAATCCCCTACTACCAACCACATTACCTCAGATCGTTTTTTTTGCCTCACCAACTCGAGACAGAAACCAACTCCGAATGATCAGAAAAATTCCCGAGGTTCGGGGGATGGCAGGGGGGGTCGGTTGCAGACAAATGAAGTATCTACTCAGATGGAACGTTATGCTGAGTACATAACTTCTTTATCTGAAGTAGTTACTTCATTTGATCTGCAACCTGTGGGACAGAGTCCCCAGCTAACCTACAAGAAGCTGGGTGGTCCTTACGGAAGGATATTCCGAAGCACCGCGGAGCCAAAAGAAGCCCTACTCCTGGAAATCATATCCAGTTTGTAATGAGAAATGAACGTATGAGATGAGGACCAGGTAGCTGCTGAACAAATATCGTCTACTCGAACCCTAGACCAAAAAGCTGTTGAGGTAGCTACAGATCTTGTGGAATGAGCACGGACGCCAACCGGAGCTGGCTTCCCAGATGAAGTGCATCCAAGCATAATGCACTGACAGATCCAATTTGCTACAGTCACTTTAGCAATTGCCTTGCCCATGGCTGACTTTGCATAAGAAACAAACAACTGGTCCGACTTGCGAAACTCTCTAGTCCTGGCAAGTAAAAACACAGTTATCTGTGTACATCCAATATGTGCAACGTGTATTCGCCTTTGTTGTGAAAATTTGGGAAAAATACAGGAAGATTTATTGATTGATTAATATTTGATTCTGTAGCCACCTTAGGCAAGAAAGACGGATTAGTCCTGAGGGACACTCTATCTTTGTGAAAGATAAGGTACGGAGGTTTGATACACAGAGCTTGCAATTCTAAAACCCTCTTGGCTGAAGTAATAGCCACCAAGAAAGCCGTTTTCCAAGATAAGAACTTCAAAGGAACCGAGGCCGCAGGCTCGAAAGGTGGTCTCGTTAAGGCTTATAAGACCAGAGTGAGATCCCACGGGGGAACCACAGTCTTGACAGGTGGTTTCAAAAGAAAAACGCCTCTTAAGAAGGTTTTGCACAACTTTGTAGATGCTAAGGAGCCTATGCCGTCCCCCACGTGAAAATGGGAGATGGCCGCCAACTGCACCTTGACTGTGGAGGCACTTGCTCCCTGTCTAAAAAGCAGGGAAAGGAAGTCCAGAATAGTCGGAATAGGGACAGTAAATGGGTCCAATTCTTTGTCTTTGGCCCAGATGGAAAAACGTTTCCATTTACTGTTGTAAAGTTTTCTGGTAGATGGTTTATGAGCCGCCACCAGAATGGCCTTAACGGGGGATGAGATACCGGGAGTCTTAGCCATTAATGGAACTGGATCAACCAAGCAGCAAGTTTGAGATTGACCAGGTTTGGGGTATGGCATCTCGCTGGGTGCGAGATTAGGTCTGGACTGGGATCCAGAATCCATGGGGGAGCCACACTGTGAGACCGCAGAAAGAGGAACCAGATCTGTCGAGGCCAGAATGGGGCTATGAGGATAACTCTGCTCCCCAACCGACAGGCTTTCTGGATGAATTTCATCATAAGTGGGAGGGGGGGGATAAGCATAAAGGAGTCCGGGAGGCCAAGCATGGACTAGAGCATCTCTGGGGGTCTCCCCTCTGGGGGGAACTATCACGAAGTACTCGCTGCATTTTGTGTTTAAAGGAGAAGCGAAAAGGTCACAGCGAGGCTGACCCCATTTGTGGAAGATCTGCTTCGCAACAGACGGATTCAGAGACCACTCGTATTGAGTGAGGAACACTCGACTTAGCTTGTCCGCTAATATGTTGGACCGTCCCGGAATGTGCGTTGCTATCAGAAAGTGGTTGGTGGAAATCACCCATTCCCACACTTTCATGGCTTCTCGACACAGGGGATAAGATCTGGTCCCTCCTTGTTTGTTTATATACCAGACTACTGACATGTTGTCCGTCTGGATTGCAACAGTCCCTACAGGAAGAAGGTCGTGGAGAGCTTGCAACGCCAAAAGCACCGCCCTCATCTCTAGGACATTGATATGCAATGCGGTCTCTAGGGAAGTCCACGTGCCTTGAATGGATCTGCCTGAACAATGCCCCCCCACCCGAGGCAAGAAGCGTCCGTGGTCAACGTGGCTTCGACCGGGGGAATCGCAAAGGGCCTCCCTTCTCTGAGTTCCTGTGCCTGTAACCACCACAAAAGGGAGTCCCTGCACACCCTGCTCAGGAGTACTGGCATGCATAACGGGTGGATCGACAGGGACCATTGGACTTGAAGGGTCCATTGTAATATGCGCATTCGCAGACGGGCATGAAGAGAGAGACTGATCGCTGCTGACATAGACCCAAGTGCCCGCAGGACTAACTCCGCCGGAGGAGCAGGGCTCCAACGAAGGGCTAACACCTGAAACGACAAGCTGTTAAGCCTGACTGACGTTAGAACAACTCTGGAGATTCGTGTATCTAACCTGGCCCCTATGAATTCTAGGGCTTGAGAGTGGGGCACAGGCAGGATTTCTGCTCGTTCACTGAGATGCCTAGGTTGTGGGCCAGAGACAGAGCATAATCTCTCGCCACACAGAGCTGATGCCTGTTGGTCGCGGTGAGGAGCCAGTCGTCTAGGTAAGGGAAGACCTGAATGCCCTGGAGTCTCAGGTGGGCTGCAACCACTGCCATGACCTTGGTGAACACTCTGGCGGCTGAGGTGAGGCCGAATGGAAGAACCCTGAATTGATAATGACTGGCTCCGAGCCAGAAGCGGAGGAACCTCCTGGATCGTCTGTCCATTAATATGTGGTAATACGCATCCTTGAGGTCTAACGAGCACATCCAGTCGTTCTCCCGCAGAAGGGGGAGAATTGATTGGAGAGTGACCATCCGGAACTTTTCCTTGGGTATGAACAGGCTCAGGGCGGAAAGGTCTAAGATGGGTCTGAGGTCCCCCATTTTCTTTGGCACCAAAAAGAACCTGGAGTAATAACCCAATCCGGACTGATCTGGGGGGACGGGCTGGATGGCTCTTTTTCTTAGCAGCTTTGAAATCTCCAAAGCCGCTGCCTCCCTCTGATCGGGTGGGACATCGGGGAGACGTCTGGGTTTGGGGGGAAGGTTTATGAATGGAATGGAGTAACCTCTGGATATGATCCGGAGCACCCATCGATCTGTTGTAAGGGACTCCCAGTTTGACAGGTGCTCCGACAACCGCCCCCCGACTGCCTCCAGAGAGGGACAGTCGGGCAAGCCCTCAGGGCTGTTGCGCGGGTCTGTCCGAGAAAGGTTCTCTAGACCCGAAATTACGCGGCCCCCCTCTGCCTCTGGGCCGGCGTCCACCTTGTCCTCCTCTGCCTCTAGAGGACGAGTGGTCCGAGCAGGATGGGATTGCGGAGACTTACGGAACCACAGCTTCTTTTGTCCCCTCTGATTCCTGGAGAAGGATCTTTGGGGATTAGAGAAGCGGACTCCGACGGCAGACAGCGTCTTCCTGTCCTTTTCGCTTTGGACCAGCGTGTCGCAAACAGTTTTGCCAAACAAGGCAGAACCGTCAAAAGGGGCGTTCGTGAAGGACGCCTTGAAGGGATCCGTGAAGTCGCACAGACGGAGCCAGGAGAGACGTCGCAAGACGACCCCGGCTCCGCTAGCTCTAGCGGCTCCCTCCATTGCATGGGAGAGAACCCGCATAGATGTATTGGAGATGGATTTTAGAGTGGCCATTCGAGTCTCAAAAACCTATTTGTCTGGGACCGACATGGACTCCGGGGGGGCTGCAGCATATTCTTTAATCAAGTCTCGCTGTAGCCTAATGGTATGTGCCATATAGTTCAGCACCCTTATGGAAAAGGTCGCTGAAGCAAACATCCGCTTCCCAATCCGGTCAAGCGCTCAAGATTCCTTATCAGGCGGGTGAACCGAAGAACTCTCCTGCGCAAGTTCTTTCTTGGTGGCCGCCACCACCAACATAGCATAAACGGGGGTTTCTTTGGCCCAAGACGGTCTATCTGTGGGTGGGCTGAGGACTTTATCGGGGCGCCTAGGGATTGGCTCCACGGTGTCGGGCTCCTTCCAAGCCCTGGTGGTAATTAAGTCCACCAGGGGGTCGGCCGGAGGGGACACCCAGGAGGTAGATGGGCCTGCCTCAAAGGCCTCCAGGAACACGGACTCATCAAGGGAGGGCTTTTGGGCTGACCACCCCCCTCTGATACGCAACATTTCCATGATGTCTCCAAAGGAGACATCTTCAGGGGGTGACCTTGGGGAACCCTCCGTATCATCCAAGTCTGTGTCTGTGGTAACGGACTCGGGGGAGTCCAGGTGCCTCCTTTTGCACCGATGTTTCCGAGGGACCTCCTCGGTGGGACTGTCCGAAGAGGGCTCGTCCACGGGTTGTTGTTCCTCCACGGGAACTAGCTGGAGGGCTTGGGCAGGCTGTCCCGATGGACGGATGATGGAAGATAGACCCTCATACAGTGGGGATACCGAAGCCCGGGTCGGGGATCTGGAGGACCTCGACAGTACCCTCTCCACTACCTCAAAAGCCGAAAGAGAGCCACTCTCGCCAGCCTCTGAGAGCAATCTCCTCAGACCCGAGGAAGGGATCGGTGTCGGAGCCGATGCAGTCGGCGCCGAGGCAGAGGTGTGCTCCGACGCCAACAGCGCCGAAGACACAGCAACTCCCTCGGATCCGACGCTCAGCCCTCGGCCCCCGAGAGCTCGGGTCCGACAAGCTCGAAGGTATAGTCGGCATCGAAGAGACCACAGCTATCGGCGCCGACAATTCCCCGGGTCCGAAAGGGCCTGGATCCGATTACTCCGAGACCCGAAAACGAGTCGGAGGAGGAGTGATCGGGGCAAATATCCAGAGGGGGGGGAGGCAAGAGCATCCCCATCTGCATTTGGGTCTGTAAAAACTAACGCATCATCCGATCCATATCCGCTTCGAAGATGCTTCGGGTCGACCTGGATGAAGTAGTAGAGGCGGGCCGGGAGGGCCACCTCGAAAATCTCGAAGGAGACCTATCCTCCTCCTCCGGCTCCGGTGAAAAACAGGCGACGGCCGAGGAGGAGGATCGAGACCTCGAGGGAGACTTAAGCAGTTTCGCTGGCGGGCGAAGGATGAGATTCGCCCGCCTTTGTGGGACTTATGTCCTTCCTTATCCTTGTGCCTCTTCTCTCTAAGGGAAGAGGCACTAGTTTCCCCAGAGCTCAAACCCGATGAGGGAGGTTGAGTCCCGGGTAGAGCTAAGGGGATAGACGGCGCCGAAGCTGCGAAGCAGCTGGAGCCGAGCGGAGAGGAAGAAGAAGCTGACTCCTGGGGAGCTTTCCGCCAGGATCAGCTTGTTCTTCCTATCCCAGTGCCGGGGTTAAAGGCCGCAGATCTGGCAGGCCTCTGACAAATGGGCTGCCCCCAGGCACAAAACGCACTGAGTGTGGCCATCAGCTGGAGAAAGCTTGTGGCCACACTCAGTACATTTAGAAAAAATGGCCTTAGGCCCTTCAGACATCATTCACACACACACCCAAACACTAGAAGGGGGAGGGGAGTGAAGATAAGCTAGTAATTAATTTAACAGAAAAGGGACCAAAAACTAGCACAAGCAGCAGAAAAAGGGACTAACACACACACAACGACAACTTTGATTGAAAAAAGTTGGTTTAAAACCAGCAATGATCTCACCCAGCCAGGAGCTCTTCACAGGGAAGCTTCTTCAGCCGCGGCAAAAAACGATCTGAGGTAATGTGGTTGGTAGTAGGGGATTATGGGTAGGGGAGGAGCTAGGAGCTCGGATCTTGGAAAGCTGTCGGATCCTACACCCACAGGTTGCAGATCAAATGAAGTAACTACTTCAGATTAACCAGTTCATACACCCTGACTAGCACTGGTGCTGTAGCTTTAAAATGCAGCCTACATGTGAAAATCAACACATCGTATATTTGGCACATTGTTTAGAATCCAGAAAATTCTACATAGGAAAAACTGATAAAACCCTGAAGGAGAGGATATGTGAACATGTTTATCACATTAGTAAACAGAGTATGTCCAATGCTTTAGCAAAGCATATTACCAGTACTAACTCCACACACGTGTTTACATTTTTAGTTACTGCCAGAAATTTTGAAAGTTTGAGAGGAGGGGATGTCCGTAACAAGACAGAAGAATTAGAAGCCGAATGGATAGTGACACTTGGAGTTGACACAGGGCATGGTCTGAATAAACAGGTACCATTAAGACCCAAGTTGAAGTCTAGACCTGTATTGAGATGAATTCACAAGCTTCCAGAAATATTGTAAAATATATATTATGAATCTCACTTATGAATGGCACAAATATGGTGTTTGTTATGCTTTTAATGGTTATATGTTTTTTATCAAAAGTTTTTATTATAAATGTTTTAAAGCATTTATACATTTTTACAAGTTGTTTAATAAGATCATGTGACTTTTTTTGATCATGTGATGGGTTAAACTGTATTTAAAGGAGGGGTTTGTATTTTTCTTGATAAATACACCTGACAAAGCAGTTGGGAAAACACTTGTGATACATTAAAGCTCTACGTTTTAACCTGGAGCCTAACCTGTGTCAACTGTTTGTTTCTGGATATTTTGCAGTTGTTCTTTTGTGGACACGGGTACCTGGGAGTTGGTGGTTTGTTTTTGCGTTGGTCTAAATGAATAGACTGGTATAGTGATAACTCATTCACAACCTTGGGCATAAAAGAAGGGTTAGTACGCAAGGAAACCCTATCCTTATGGAAAGCCAGGAAAGGGGGAGAAGCCATCAAGACTTGAAGTTTGGACACCCTCCTGATGGAACAGATAGCTTATAATATCAGTCTTTCAAAGTACAATGTTGCAGAGATGCTACAAAACTGCAGGTTCAAAAGGAGCCACAGTGAGTTTTTCCAAGACAAAATTGAGATCCCAAGGGGGAGGAACAGGCTTCTTTGGAGGTCTGATAAAAAGGAAGCCTTTAAGGAAGAGTTTAATCTCCAATTTAGAGGCCAAAGGGGGAGATAAAGATAGACAAGCAGAAAAGGCTGAAAGATGAGCCTTCACAGAGGAATAAGCCAACCCAGCCTTCAGCAGTTCACACAGGTAAGATAAAACCAGGGGTACATTCACAGAAAGTGGGTCCAGTTTATGAGAAAGACGCCAGATGGCAAATTTTTCCAATTGTATAAGTAGGATTTCCTAGCATTAGGTTTTCTGGCCTCCTGCAAAGCCCTAAGCACATCCTCTGACAACAGGTGCCTGAAAGGAATCTGAAGCCTGTCACCTACAGTGTCAGAATTAGAGTTGACAGATGTGGGTGAATTATTAGAGACGCCTTGTCTTGTGTGAGAAGCTCCACCTTGTAAGGTTACTTGTGATGACTGCCCTTGGCTAAAAGCAGAAGAAGAGGGGAAACAATGTTGCCCTGGCCAAAAGGGAGTCACCAGCAAGATTTTTGGTTTGTTCTGCTGAATGTTCAGCAGAACTTTCTGAACAACAGGGACGGGTGGGAACACACAGAGAACCATCCCCTTCCATAAGGATGAAAGGGCATCCACCTTCCACACCAGAGGGTCTGAAAATCTGGCTCAAAGTTTTGGAAGTTGTCTGTTCAGAGGGGAGGCAAGGAGAACTACTTGAGGAAAACCCCACCAGAGGAGAATGTCCAGAAACACATTCCTGTGAAGCATGCATTCATGGTATTGAGTAACGGACCTATTCAGAGTGTCTGCCACTAAATTCTGGTTGGAAGAGATGTACACTGCCTGAAGGGAGACATAATACTGAGTTGCCAGTTCCCATGTCATGAGGGCTAGTCTACACAGAAGATATGATTTTGTTGCCCCCCCCTTTGTTTACATACCAAAGAAAGTACAGTTGTGTACAATTACCATAAATGTAGATGTTCGAGTGCATTCACTGTTGCAGTCATCACATTTGGGTTATCTGCCTGCAGGTAGCCCTCAGTCAGCCTGAATACCAGAGTCTTGGGATTTCTGCGTCGGATGCTGTCGCTTTTTCCATGACGTCAGGTCATCAGGAGTATAAAACATGCAGCCGACGTCATTACATCAGTTTTTCTTGCCCCAGATGTCAGGTGCCCCCACAACAGGAAGCAATTACATGATGTCCCCTTTGACCTGTTTGCTAATGTAGTCCATCACCGCTATGAACAGCAGTGGGGTCAGCGTTGAACCCTGCTGCACACCTACTCCCACTGGGAACTCCTCTGTGAGACCAAATACTGCTCATATTTCAGTTATTACATCCTTGTACATAGCCTGCATTAATTCTACTAATGTTTCTGGGACTTTGAACCAGTACAGGACTGCTCAAACCAGCTTTCTTAGGACCTTGTCATATGCTTTCTCCAAGTCTAGGAAAGCTGAATTGGACTGTTTCCTCATCTATAGTTTCTTTTCAACTGTCTCACTGTGAACATTGGGTCAGTTGCGCTGCATCCTGATCTGAATCCAAACTGATCATCTGTCATTTTACTTTCTACTACTCTGCATATCCTTTTATCAATCACCCTGTCTAGAACTTTCATGTAATGTGACTGGAGTTTGATACCTCTGTTCTGCCCATAGTTGTGGATGTCCCCTATAAACATACCTGTGCCAGTGTACAAGAAGATTCTCTAGTTATCTGGGATGCGCCTTTCCCTCCACTCTGCTTTAAATACCCTCAGCATCCATTTCTCCCCATCTCACCCAGCATCTTTATCACGTCTGCATTGAACTCATCTGAACCTAATGCTTTCCCTGACCTCATTTTCTTTACTGCTGCTGTTACTTCTTCTATGGTGGGCTTCTCTTCTCTCACTGTAAGATGTGCCTGGAATACTATAGCTTCAGCAGAGTTTTCTTCATTCAGAAGCGCTGGATGTACTCCTTCCATCTGCCTTGGATGGAAGTGGAGGGTTGGGAGGGTGGCCTAATGGTTAAGGTGTTTGCCTTACAAACACAAGGTGCAGGGTTTGAGTCTCACAAGAGATAACTGGCCAAGCTTAAAATGGCTTGCAAGGGCAGTTAGCTTAGTACTAATCTATGAATCTATGTGGAACACCCCCATTAGAAAGTAAATACCAATGTTATAAGATATAGCCAAACAAAGAATAGGAAGAAGTATAGAGATGTCAGGGGGCTGGAGGGAGGGTAACAAGGACTGCAACAGTGAATACACTTGAACATCTACATTTATGGTAAGTGTACACAACTGTACTACGATCTTCATGTTTCACTGCTGCAGTCATCACACTTGGGTTGATTCCCAAAGCAGAGGATGGGTGGAGGCAGTTAAGAAGCATTAGGGCTGGCAAGCAGACCCTGTAAGACTGCTGTGGCAAATCCAGCTCTGGATTTGGAAAAGGTAGGTAAGTGGTAATGCTTGGTGAAGGTGTGGACAGAGCTCCAGTTTGCATCTTCCAAGATGTCCCTGGTAGGGACTCCCCTGAGAAATGCTGTAGAAGTTGATGTAGCCCTAGTGGAATGTGTTCCGATCCCCTGTGGGGTAGGTTTTCCATGGTGCTTGTAGCAGAAATGGATGCAATGTGCTATCCATTTAGAAATGGTTTGCTTTGAAATGGCCTTGCCCTCTGCCCCTTGGGCAAAGCTGACTAGCAGCTGGTCAGATTTTCTGAAAGGTTTAGTCCTGTCCAGATAGAACCTAAGCTGCCTGTACACATCCAAGGAGTGCAGGATCCTTTCCCCTTTATTCTGAGGATTAGGGAAAAAGGTTGGCAAACGAATGGACTGGTTTAAAGCCACACTAGATACCACCTTGGGCATAAATGAAGGGTTAGTCCTGAGGGACACCCTGTCCGCATTGAAGATAATGAAGGGTTCCATGACCATAAGGGCCTGCAATTCAGACACACTTCTTGCTGAAGTGATGGCTAGAAGTAAAGCTGTTTTCCAGGAGAGGAATATTAACTCCGCTGAAGCAGCAGGTTCAAAGCATGGAAGCGTGAGTTTTTCCAATACAAAGTTAAGGTCCCAGGCTGGAGTGGGGCTCTCCTGGGGGGTCTTACATTTTTGGCTCCTCTCATGAGCTGTTTGACCAGAGGATGAGAGAAGAGGGGTGGATCAGTATTATAATAAGCTGAGATGGCAGAGGCATGAATCTTAATTGAAGAGAAGGATAGGCCTTTGTGGAGCATTTCTGTTAAGTAATCTAGTATATGAGGTAAGCTGGGCACAGTTGTGTCCATTCCTTGAGACTGGCTCCAAGAACAGTATCTTTTCCACTTTTCTGAATAGGATTTTCTAGTACTAGGCTTCCTTGCCTCAAGAATGACATCCAGCACTTGTTTATTGAGGGTTGCTGGTGATGAATGCAGGGGATAAGCCAGGCTGCTAGGTTCAGGATTTGTAGCGGAGGATGCAAAATCTGGCCCTCCTGCTGGGTTAGCAGGGAGGGGGGTCTGAGGCAGGTGCCATGGTGGCAGTACTGTCAGACTGCGCAAAAGTGGGTACCAGTGCTGGCGTCGCCAGTCTGGTGCAATCAGGACTGTCCTTGGCTTGTCCTGTTTGATCTTTAGTAGAACCTTCGAGAGGAGGGGCAGAGGGGGAAAGGCTTAGACTGAGAGGTTTTCCCATGTAAAGGACAGAGCATCCACTTTCCATGCTTGGCTGTGGGGAGTTCTGGTACAATATTTGCTCAATTTTTAGTTCAGAGGGGAAGCAAAGAGGTCCACCTCTGGTGCCCCCCAACTGTGAATCAGAAGCTTGAACGTTTTGGGTTCCAGTTTCCATTCGTGTGGGTCCATTAGATTTCTGCTTAAGTCGTCTGCCAGTGAATTTAGTTTGCCTGGCAGAAATTGAGCTTGCAGGTGCACTTGATTGCTCAAGGCCGTGTTCCACAGAGCCATGGCTAACCTGCAGAGTGGGGAGGTATGGGTTCTCCCCTGCTTGTTTATGTGCCACATAACTGTGGTGTTGTCTGTCTTTATCAATAGTTGCCCTGGAAGAATAAGGCCTTTGAAGGCTGTCAGAGCATTCTGTAGAGCTAACATTTCTTTTTGATTGATATGCAGGTGCGTTTGCTTTGGGCTCCATTTGCCTTGAATACATTGTCTTGCCATGTGAGACCCCCATGCATAGTCTGATGCATCTGTTAAGATTTGGGCAGCAGGGGGTTGAGTGAAAGGGAGTCCTTTGTTGTGGTAGATGGCTTCTGCCCACCAAAGGAACTCTACCCTTAGCCAAGGAATGATAGGAATCATTGCTTCCTGGTCCTGAGAATGCTGACATCAGAGACTTTTAAGTACCATTGAAGTTTCCTCATATGCAGTCTTGCATTTGGTGGCCAGTAGACTGAAGTAGTTTGTCAAATAAATTTGTTTTTCTGGAATGAGGAATGCCATCTGGGAAGTTGTGCACAAGCTTGCTCCCAGGAATGCAATCTGTTGGCTGGTTACCTGATATGATTTGTTTTCGTTGATGGTGTATCCCAGTGAAGTCACTCTTTACAAATGTCAGGTGCTGGAGTAGCAATTCCTGACTGTCCGCCTGAAGCAGGCAATCGTCCAATTATGGGTAAATTTGAATTGTTCTCTGCCTGCAATATGCAATGGCTGGAGTTAAGCATTTTGTGAATACCCTGGGAGCAGTAGATAAGCCAAAGGGAAGTGCATAGAACTGAAAGTGAATAGAGCCTGCTCTGAAATGTAGATATTTTCTGCAAGACTCCCTTATGGGGATGTGCAGATAAGCTTCTTTTAAGTCTAGGGTGGCTAGCCAGGAGTCCTTGGCTAGCATAGGAAGCAGCTGTAGGAGAGTAAGCATTTTGAACCTTGGGACCACCAGGAAGGTGTTCAGAATAGACAGATCCAGGATAGGGCACCAAGAGTTTTCTTTTCTGGGTACCAGAAACAGTCTGGAGTAGAAGCCTTGTCCCCTTTGCTCTGCTGGGACAGGGTGAATAGCCTTGATAATGAGAGGAGAAAGTACTTGCTTTTGGGCCTCTACCCACTGGTTTGGGGGGAGGTCTGGCAATGTGCTTGGGGATGGCAGTGAGTGGAAGTGGAATCTGTATCCCTGAGATACAATGTTCAAGACCCATCTGTCCTAGGTGATGTATTCCCACTTTTTTGCATGCAGGGCAAGTTTTCCATCTAAGGGTGCAAGTACTTGGGCAAGGTTTGAAAGATTCAAGGATAAGACAATGAGAGATTTTACCATAGGATGCCGGCTTACTACTCTCAGTTTTAGAGGTGGGAGCACTCCATTGCTTAGATCTGTGCATACCCTGAGACTGTAATCTGGGTGGTCTGCTGCCCTTGGGTTTAGACTAAGAAGGTCTGGGAGGGACTGGAAAGAACCAGTTTTTAGAAGGCCAATGCCTACTGAATCTAGGTGGCTGTACCTGTAGGAAATCTTTAACAGCTTGCATAGATTTAGCTTTTTCCTCCATCTTTTTGAGGACTACTTCTGCTTTACTGCCAAACAGGCATTCTTGGTTTAATGGTGCATCTAGTAATTATGCTTTGCTATGGCCTGGCAAGATTTGTTCCGGAAGCCAAGCATGCCTTCTAAGAACAGACCCAGTGACAGCAGCCCTGCAAGATGCTTCTAAGACATCAAAACCACATTGCAAAGTATGTTTTCCAACTTGGTTAGCAGAATGCATTAACTCTTGTAAATCTTTATGTTCTGCACAATCAGGAATCAACATCATTTTCTGTTTAATTAGCTCCATAATATGTTGCTGATACTTTAACATATGAAATTGGCAATTTAAAGCCCTGATGGCAAGAGTAGCGGAAGTGTACACCTTCTTACCCCATCTGTCTAAAGCCCTAGAGTCCCTGTCTGAAGGGGTAGGGTTTTTGGCTGTTATAGCCTTAATGCCTTTAGGTCCCTGGAAAATGGTCTCTGGATCCGCAGTCGGATTCTTAAAGAGGAATTTGTGGGAGTCAGGTACACTGTAGTACCTGTCAGGTTTTCTGGAAGATGGAGGCAAAGTATCAGGGGTAATGCTGGATTCCAAGAAGATATCATCTACAATTTCCAGAACAGGAGGGATAGCTAGAGGCCTGTGCTGAGGCAAGTTTAAAAATTCATTAAGTCTCTTTTTGGACTGCAGGTAGTCCTGGCATTCCCAGCGGAAATGCACAATAAGAGTATGCAGGGTTTCACCAAAAGAGAAATCTTCTGGTGGGGAAGCAGAGGGAATGGAATCCTCTGCGCTGCATCAGAATTCTCATAAGTAGATAAGGATATGTCCTGGTAATCAGATGGATCAGTCTCAACAGACTCATGATCTGAAGAATCAGAAGGAAAATCAGTTCTTGGTCTTTTTGTGTGGGAAGGCTGGCTTCCCCTAATTAAAGTAATAAGGTCTTCAGCCATTCTAAGCATTTGTTTCTGAGGCATGTGGGCCTGAGAATGTGCTTTGGTCATCGTTTTCCTAAGCGTAGTGCAAACTCTGGGCCTGAGAAATTCTGTATTTTTGGTTTGAAACTAAGACACTGGTTTAACATGAAGATCAGAAGGCCTGAATACGCCCTCAGAAGCTGGTGCCTGCACAGCGGCTATGGACCCATCCAAGGTAGAGACATCCGCAGGTCCCATAGTCAAAGAAGCATCTTGCGGCATACCAGACTCTGAATGGGTCTCAGTAGAGGCCTGCAAATTTGTAGAAGCGGGTATCAGGAGCTGCGAAAGTGCCTCACTGAGTACCGGAGGACTGGTGACCAGCTGAACGGAAGCGTCATCATCAGTTTTGGACCTATGCGGTCTGTTTTTGTCTTTATCCTTACTTTTTTTGGAAGATCGGTAGTTGGATGGCTTATCTAAGCCATTTCAGAATACGGAGAATGAGAGCGAAAGAATTTAGTGACAAAAATAGCCCAACGATGAATAGTTTGGGCGTTGAACAAGGCACAAAACTGACAGCGAGGAACATCGTGGTCTGGGCCTAAACAGGTGACTGAGTAAGAATGAAAATCTCTGAGAGGTATTTGCTTTCCACAGGCAGGACAATTATTAACTTTTTCTGACATCGATTAGAGCAAGAAAAAAGGATCCCCAACGGGGTACTTACCTTTTAGAAGACTTCAGGTCTGAAACCTGAAAAACGAAAATTTCAGGAGGCGACCGACCGGCACTTGCAAACTGCTTCTGCTTCGGACACTGCACGGCAAGAAAAGCTGATGTAATGGCATCGGCTGCATGTTTTATACCCCTGATGACCTGACATCATGGAAGAAGCGACAGCATCTGATGCAGAAATCTCAAGACTCTGGTATTCAGGCTGACTGAGGACTACCTGCAGGCAGATAACCCAAATGTGATGACTGCAACAGTGGAACACGAAGAACATCTTTGGTGCTGTCTGTAAACAGTTTTAGAGGGTCTGGATGAAAAAGAGAGTGAAAGATCTGTTGAGCTAAGGGCAGGGCTCTCATCTCTTTTATGTTTATGTGCTCATTCCTTTGAGAAGGGTACCAAAGTCCTTGAACCTTCCAAGATGCAAAGGTTGTCCCCAACTCATGCCTGAGGCATCTGTAAACAATTCCTGAACTGGAAGAGAAGGCTGCAGAGAAAGGCCTGGGTTCAGGGAAATTTGCTGAATGCACCAAAAAAATTCCCTCTTCAGACAAGGTAAAAGAGGCACAAGAAAGTCCAAAAAGTGCACGTGTTGGCTCCAAACTGACTTGAGGTATCACTGAAATTTCCTCATGTGAAGTTTGGCCAGAGGTAGTATGCGGAGAAACTCCCTGGCTGTAAGAGATTGCAGAGGGAGGAGGTTAGAGCCTGAATTTTCTGAGGCGGCTGGGAGGCCAACATTCAATATGCCTGGATTCTGCACCCCAAGAAGACATGGTCTTGTGAAAGGGTAAGAAAATATTTTTGTAAGTTTACTGTGAAACCCAGATTATGAAGAAAGGAAATGGTGAAACAGAGATTCTGTTGCAAGGTCTCTGCAAGCAGTGCCTGGAACAGCAGATTGTTAAGATATGGGAAGATCTGTATACCCAGAATCTGCAATAAGCTAGCACAAAAGCCAATATTTTGTAAATACCCTTGGTGCCACGCAGAGAGATCAAAGGGTAAAGCAGAAAACTGAAAATGCAATGAAGCAACAGAAAAATGCAAATACTTCCTGAAAAGGGGGTGTACAGGATATCCAGGGATACCATAACGGATTTTGGAAGGATGTGGGGGGAAAAGTAGGCAGAAAAAGCATCTGGAAGTTTGGGACCTTTAAGAAGGTGTTGAGGTGTGAAAGATCCAGAATGGGTCTCCAAGGACCATCTTTTCTGGGAACAGAAACATCCTGGAGTAGAAACCTTTTCTTCTTTGGTCCAGTAGAACTTCTTGAATAGTTTTCTGGGATTTCAGTACCTGGAGCACCTCTGGAAAAAAAAACTGTAGTTGCTCTTGAGGTGGCTGAGGAATACCCATGAAAGGTGGAAGAGTTTCCCATGCCTTGAAATACACTTTGTGGATAATGGAAAGGACTCCTGAATCTTGAGTAATTTGCTCCCAGACTGGAAGCGACAGGGAAAGGCACAGAAAGAGGGGAAAGTGGCTGAGAAAAGGTTGGTAGTCACAGACTACCTGGCTTGTCTGAAAAAGGCTATTTTTGTGCAGGAGTAGACTGAGAGGATTGAGAAGCAGAAGGTTTCCTAACACCCCTCTTACTTCTGGAAGGAGGAGGGCAAGACTGTTTCCTAAAAAAGGGAGTTTTAGCTGGGTAATTCCTTTCAAATTTAGGAACTGGAGACTCAAGGATGTGTTTTAGGTGTTGTAATTCTTTGCCTTTCTCTTGCAAGGACTTGAACAAGTCTGCTGCTGCAGCCCCCAAACAAAGCCTTACTATCTAAGGGAGTGTCCAGTAATTTAACTTTAAAGTCATCAGGAAATGGCTGTTGTCTCAACTAGGAATATCTTCACAGAAGAGAGCCAGAAGCAGTCACTCTAGCAGGTGCCTTAGCTACATCATAGCTGCATTTAATGGAGTGGAGTGCCACCTGGGAGGAAGCCCCTAGAAGTGATGAAAGCTGTGACTTAACTTGTGACTCAGGAAGATCCGGAAGAAGCTGAATAGCCTGTGAAAGAAGAAGCAAAGCATAATTGGACATATGAGTTTGGTAAGTGACAGCACGGAAAGCTAGGGTTGCAGAAGTATAAAGCTTTTTTTTCCAATCTTTCCATGGTTTTACTCTCTCTATCTGAATGGAGAAGAGATGTGGATAGGAATAGTCTAGCAGGTTTATTGCAGGCACAGAAACAGTCACTAACTCTGCTGATGGACATTTATATATAGAAATTTATGGTCCTCTGGAACTTCATAGACTCTACCTGGCCTTTTAGGGGCAAGGGATTGGGAGTCCAGAGTCTTTGATGCAGAAGAAAAGGCATCAAGAAAAACTGGTAGAACCGGAGGCACAGCAGAAGGAGAGGGACTATCCATCTGAAGCAAGTCATAGTAACTTTTCTGCACCTCAGAAATCGCAGTGTCCCATTTAAAATACTCCCTCATCCTGGCAATAGTCTCCACAAAGGTGATGACTTCACCAGGACAGTCTGTGCCATTGGACTCTTCCTTAGGAGAGGCATACTCCAAGGGGGAGTTATCTGACTAGAACAGGCCAAGGATTCATCCACTGAGGAATCCTTCTCCTCAGAAGAATCCTGCACTCTGATCCTTTTCTGTGGGGAAGAGGTAAAAGGACTAGGAAGGGAAACCCCTGAGGGAGGTTTAAGGGCCAGAAATGCATTGAACAAGTTTTGTGTGGATGTTTGCCAATCAGCAGGTGATTCCTGAGGAGCAAAACATGTTTGGTTTTCTGCTTCTTTTTCAAAGGAACATTAGCCCTGTAAAAGGTAGAGGGATCAGACATATGCCTACATCCAATGATGTTTGTCAGAACATCTTTGCTTACTAAGATTTGTGAAATACTTCACATGCCTTTAGAAATGATGAGCCTCGGGTCCCCCTGTTTGCCCAATGTGGACATCTGCAAAGCCTCCAAGGACATGCTGATGGCAGGATCCTTTGCAGCCACTGAAGTGGTACCCATCTTAGATTCTGAGAAGAAATCTGGATGGGGGTCTGGGCCTTCATCTGCCTTGAGAGAAATGTCTGGAAGGAGAGGTGCAGCAGAAGCTTCAGGCCTAACTTTCTTAGCCTTCTTCACAGAACGTTCAGCAGAAGACCACGACATACCCACCATAACATTGTGCGCTAACCTTTTCAGTCTCAAATTCTCAAGACAAATATTAAGAGAGGAAAGGCGACTACTAAGTTCTTGCGGAGGAACGCTTTACAAATAGGGAAAGACTTACGGTTGTGGTTAGGCCCTACGCAGAAAAGACACTGATCACGGCTATCTTTATGTGGAATTTGTCTTCCACACTGACATTTCCCCTTTTTAGATAACATGTAACCTCATAGCAAAAAAGTAGTAGCAAAATAAAAAGAAAACCCCAATGGGGCAATTACTTGAAAATCTTTTATCCAGCAAACTTGGGCTAGCAAATCGACGATCGTAGATTGCTTTCGGACTGGTGGCAGAGAAGTTCTGAGGATGGTATGTGCAGACATCACTTTTATGGCCAATGACGGCTGCTGGCCTATGTGCGATGTCTCACGTACCTTGCAGTGGTTAAAGTCGTTTGTATACTGGCTGAAAGTCAGGACTACCTTTGGCAGTGAATCCCTCATGTTAAGAATACTGCAACATAAGAATAGAAGGACGTCATCCAGAACTCATTACACCCTTGGGACGCCTTCCGGTGTTTCTGCAGTTACATCCTACCGACGGCTCTAGGCATCAAATATTGCTTGCTCATATTTGCATAAATCATTCCAAACACATGCTGCATACAGAATATTAAAAGATTTCATCATAAAGCTTACACAATGGCAAACACAACTGTATCGATATTTGACCTTGGTTTACTGCAGGTAAAGAGATATTAATTGTTATTCATAAAAAAGAGTTATGTACTTACCATAGCTTCACATCTGTGTTATCCTGTGTCACTATTCATCACCCTTGGGGTCTTGGATCTGACATCGGATCCGAGCTGGCAACTTTACAGACAGCTTCTAGGCTCATGCACCTCCCACTCCCTTGATCCCTTGCTGCCCTCTAGCCCCTCAGATAGAGTTCCCCCTACGCTAGAAAGCAGCTAAGGAAGACCTTGACCACCAGACAGGACATCTCCACATCCTCTGGATCCTGCAGGACGGGGGACAGAGGGAGGGATACTGATGAATAGTGACACAGGATAACACAGATGCCAAGTTATGGTAAGTACATAACTCTTTATCTGATGTTATCCATGTCACTATTCCTCACTCTTAGGTCAGATTCCCTAGCTACCCTGAATCCTGGGTGGCCTCATGGAAGGACATGCCGAGGAACTGTGGAGCCAAAGGAAGCCCTGTTCCTGGAAACCATGTCAAGTTTATAGTGGCTAATGAAAATGTGAGGAGAAGACCAGGTGGCTGCCGCACAAATGTCATCTATGGAATAATGGGCAAGACAGGCAGCTGACGTGGCCATTGACCTAATGGAATGAGCTCTAACTGGACCTGGTAAGGATAAGCCTTTGGATGTATAAGCAAAGGAAATGGGAGATAGTTATATTGGACACCACCTGACCCTTCCTGTTAAGAAAGAATGCCACAAACAGCTGGTCAGACCTGCGGAAACTCTTTGTCCTATCCAAGCAGAAATGTAATTGTCTGCGGAAATCTAATGTATGCAAGAGATATTCTCCTTTATTAGCAAAATTTGGGAAGAATACTGGCAATTAGATTAGCTGGCTCAGATTTGTTTCTGTGGCAACTTTCGGCATGAACAAAGGGTTAGTTCGAAGGGCTACCATGTCTTCATAAACAAAACTTGAAAGGCGGTTTGATAGAAAGAGCCTGCAATTCCGAAACTCTTTTAGCTGAAGTTATGGCTACTAGGAAAGTCGTCTTCCATAGCAAAAATTTGATATCACACATTGCAGCAGGCTCAGATGTCCTCTGTGTGAGAGACTGCAGCAGAAAGGAAAGGTCCCAAGGAGGGGAAGGATCTGTGACAGGAGGTCAGAGCAGACACCCCTTTTTAAAAACGCTTTACACAAGTGAGAGGAGAAGGCGGGTTCTTTACAACCATGGAAGTTGGAAATAGCTGCCAACTGTACTTTGATTGTCGAGAAGTTAGCTTCACTTGAAACAGCAAGGACAAGAGCAGCAATATATCTGAAATAGAGTAAATAATAAACCTACAAACCAACGTGTTCTTACGGTCACTTTAATACGATAAAATCACCAGCGACTTAGTGATTTTATCATATTAAAGCAACCATTTCTGGTGTAAGAACACGTTGGATTGTCTGTTTATTTTTTTTACTGTATTCACCACACTGCTTCTGCATTTATGGGTGCAGTCTATTCCATATCTGAAATAGAAGCTGGATTGTGATTGTGCTGCTGAGCCCAAATAGAAAATCTTTTCCACTTACTGGTATAGATCTTTCTAGTGGAAGCCTTCTGAGAGGTCAGGATAATGTTTTTAATGGGAGAAGGCAGCCTGGGCTGTTGTAGGATTACTGGAAGTTGACAAACCATGCCATCAGATGAAGCATCTGGAGGTTGGAATCGGAAGCTGAGAAAGATGAGAAATCAGATCCAAAATGAGATCTAGTACCCAAGGGGGGTACTTAAAATGAAACCGAAGAAGGGGGAACCACACCTGCCAACGTCAAAAGGGGGCAATGAGGATCAAGGTGCCCTTGAGGTGATGAGCTTTCTGGAGTACTCTGGGAATGAGAGGTATAGGAGGATAGACATAAAGGAGACCCTGAGGCCAATCATGGACACCAGAGTCCCTGGGGGACTTCCCATCTGAGGGAATCAGGGCAAAATACCAGCTGCATTTGTGATTGAGAGGGGAAGCAAACAGATCTCAGCTTGGCTGACCCTACAAAGGAAGATGTCTTTCGCCATTGAAGGAATCAAGGACCACTTTTGAAGACTAAGGATTGCCCTGCTGAGTCTGTCCGCCAGCATGCTGGACTCTCCGGGAATATGCATTGCAATGAGAAAGCACCCCAAGAACATCACCCATTCCCATACTCTCATGGCCTCGGGACAAAGCAGATGCAACCATGTGCCCCCTTGTTTGTTGATGGACCACACAACAGCCATGTTGTCCATGTGAACTGCATTGCTACCCAGATGGAGGCAGTCCTGAAAAGCTTTTAATGTAAGGAAGACTGCTCTCATCTCCAAGTACATTTACGTGCTGTTTGGTCTCCGTGGAGGACCACATGGCTTGGACTGTCTTTCCCTGGTAATGCCTCCCCATCCCAACAGGGAAACATTCAAGGTCACTGTGGGATTGGGGGGGTATGGTCTGCCTGCTAGGAGGTCGTGAGACTGGATCCACCAAAGGAGATGACACCTGCACACCAGAGTGAGACGGATTGGGGTTGTCATTGGATGAGACAGGGAGGACCACTAAATCAAAAGACTCCATTGCAGAACGCTCATGTAGAACCTGGTTAATGGCACCAGATAGATTGCTGCTGCCATGGACCCCTAAGGCTATGCGAATAAGATGGGCCTGGGGATGAGACAGATTGAAAAGACATTGGACACGAGATCTGATGAGGTGTACCGGGCAGAGCGGGACTGCTGCGATCTCCAACACAATGTCAAACTGGATCCCGATGAATTCCAGACTTTGGGATGGAAACAAATTTGATTTGGGGAGATTCACTGAAATCCCTAACTGGTCAAAAAGTTGGAATAGATACTGAGAGGCAGTGGCCAGATGATGCTTCATGGGAGCTGTGAGGAGCCAAATGTCATGGTAGAGAAACACTTGGAATCCCTGCAGTCTGAGGTGAGCTGCAACCACTGCCATGTACTTAGTGAACACCAAGGGGGGGGGGGGGCTGTGGTGAGACCAAAGGGCAAGGTCCTGAAATGGTAGTGATTGGCCCAGACTCAAAAGTGGAGATGTCTCCTGCAGTGCCTGTCTATTTTTATATGATAGTACACGTCCTGGAGATCCATGGAGCACATTCAATCGTCCTTGTGCAACAGAGGCATGATGGAATGGACAGTGACCATCTAGAACTTGGACTTCTTGACACAGAGATTGAGTTTGCTGAGGTCCAAGATTGGACGCACATCCCCATCTTTTTTAGTACCAAAAAAAGCAAGAGTAAGTTCCAGATGTTCGTTGCCCTTGGGGAATGTCTTGGACGTCTGACTTTTGAAGCTTGAGCAGTTCTTCCTGACTTAGCTCCCTCTGATGGGGTGGTGCATCAGGGAGGTATCTCCTAACTCGTGGAGACTGAGAAAAGGGAAAAGAATAACCCCTGGAAATGATGTTTACCACCCAATCATCTTTTATAATACTTGCCCAAGCCAAAGGGTGCAAAGACAAATTATCCCCGACTGCCTCAAGAGCAGGACAGTCAGGCAGTGCTTCAGGAACGCAGTTGGGGCTGCTCAAAGAAGGGTTCCCTGGAGCCCTGATTTTGCAGACCCCCTCTGCCCCTGGAGCGGCGTCTGCCGTGGAACCCTCTCCCCCAAAATCTGGAGGAGGGCTCATCCTAAGCATCCTGGAAGGTCGACTGTGACTTGTGAAACCACATTTTCCTGGCCCCTCCCTGTGTCTTGGAAAAGGAGCATTGTAGGGTGAAAAACCTGATTCTTACAGCTGACAAGGTCTTGTCTTCCTGCTCGCTGCGGTTAAGTGTCTGTTTGCCTGAAGAGCCAAATAGGGTAGAACCATCAAAGGGGGTGTTGGTGAAAGACACCTTAAAGGACTCTACAAAGGTGCAGTCAGGTGTGACACCGAATAGCGATGCCTGTGCCAGCTGCTTGAGAGGCCCCTTTCGTAGCATTGGCAATCAGCCTCATTGATGAATTAGCCAGGGAAGAAAGTGTGGATAATTTGGGTGACACCTTACTTAGTTCATGGCAGGCAGTACCTCAGAAAGGGACGTGGTAAGCTCCTTGATCAGATCCCTTTGCAGTCAGGTGTAATGTGCCATAATTAAGCCCCCGCAGACTGAATGTAGCTCAGGCGAAAGCCCACTCTCCATGCATGTCAATCACTCAGGACTCACAGTTGGGGGGATGGACAGACCTGCTCTACTCCGCCAGCTCTTTCTTGGAGGCAGCAGCTACCACAATTGCATTGAATGGCACGCCTTTTGACCAGAACTGCTTGTCAGACGGGGACTGAGAAACTTGTCCGCTCATTTGGGAACAGGCTCCACATTATCCGGCGCCTTCCATGCCCTGCTGGCAATAAGGCCTACAAGTTGTTCTGCGGGGGTGGGGGGGGGGCCCAGGCGGTAGATGGTCCCATCCCGAAAGCCTTCAGAAAGACGGACCCCTTGGAGGACAGACAGGGGGAGGGGAGACCAACTGCCCTTAAGCTTAATTATTTTCAAACTGTCCCCAAAGCAGACATTCTCAGGCTAAGATCAGGGGGACCCATCCCCTTTACAGAGGTCCATATCTTCGGTGAGTGACTCAGCTGGGGAATCCAAGTGTCTCTTCTTACACAATCTCTTCCGAGGAACCTCCTCCAGGGGTGGCTCAAGAGACTACTCGGAAGAGAGGGGGACCCCAAGTGGGGCAGCTCCCACCTGAAGGCTAGCTTGAGAAGGCTGACCTGGGACAGGATGAGTGGGGTCTGCTCGGAGGGGCTGGGATGGTCCCCTGGAAGGCCAGGAAGGAAATGCTCTGGGAGGAAAAGGTCCTCTCTACGACCCGGAAAGCCAAAGGACTGGATGATGCCCCGACCGCACTCATGGCAGGAAGGCCAACCTGGGGAGAAGGACCAGAGCAAGCCAGAACCTCCAGGCCTCCAGACAGTACCGGCCACAAGATGTCAAGGGCCAAAGCACCAAGGTGAAAGGCCCAGTCTGAAAAAAACAGGTCCGAAACCCCCACCCAAGGAAACCGGGGAAACCGCTTGGACCCAGGACTCAGTCTGCCCAAGGGGAGACCAAGCAGTAGTAGTTAGGGACTCAGGTGGGGCAGGGACAGAAAAGTCCCCGGGATCCCCTTCTCCCTCCCTGTGCGCTCTAGGGCTAGAAGGTCTAAAACCAACCTGGTCAGAGTCAACAAGGGGGTAGGAGATGGTCCCCTAGTTGGATGGGCAGGGGATGCGAGAAGCCCCAAGTCAATCTGAGCCTTGAGAAAGGACATCATCATAATCTTGTCCATATCGGAAGGGAGTAAACTCCTAGAGGACTTGGAGGAGGCAGAGGATCTAGCTGGGGGATGGGTGCCTAGATTCCATGGACCTCCCCTCTAAAGAACGAGATCTGTGCTTGGAGGTCAAAGGGGACCACTCCAAGTCAGAGCCTGAGGGAGAATCCTCAATATCGATAGTGGGATCTTGACACTGATCCCGGATCAGACTCCCTCAGTTCCAATGGCAAGGTAGGACCTGAGCGCTTGGATCTCACATGACTCAGATCAGAGGAAGCTGGATCCATGGCTGGCTGGATCCAAAGACCTTGAATCCGGGAGTGGATTCCCGTGACCTCAGATCCGAGGGCCTCGGAGCAGAAGCCCTGGATCTGAGGGAGTTGCAGATCTTAGGACCTGAGGGCATCGGATTTGACAGGGTCAAGGCTGTAGTCTAATCTGAGGCACTAAGGTCCAACAGCCCTATCTTTTTTGAGGAGGAGGATGACCATGCAGGCAGGAGTGCCTTCCTTTTGTGCTCTGAAGGGCCAGACTTGGCAAGTGACTGAGGTAAGGGACCTCCTTGAGCCAACCCTTTCAAAAGGAGTTTGTTTCATCACTCAATCAAAGCCCTGGTGGTAAATGCAGCACAAATGTCACATTCAACCTCCAGGTAGTCAGCACCCAAACAATAAAGGCACTCCTCATGCCAGTCAGAAACAGGCATCTTCCGAATGCACAAGGAGCACTGTTTAAAACCGACAGGCTTGTCAGACATAATGGAAAAAATTAGATTAAGCCAAAGGGACACGCTAACTCAAGACCAGTGAATCAAGCAGAGGTTGGTACTAGAAACCACAGCCGAATAAACTACCTACAGTAAACACAAACAAACTATACCAAAAAAAACTACAGAAAAAGACTACTCTAGAAGACTACAGCAACTACTACTAGAAAAAAGGGCACCAAAATGGAACTACACATAGTTGTTTAGAGTTTCTGAGAGCAATTTAGCATAGACTGCTGTGATCTCAGGGTTTGGAGGGGCACTGAATTTTGACAAACCATCACTTAAGGAAAGGTAGTTTCCCTTGGAACAGATGTTCTTCATGTTTCACTGATGCAGTTCAGACTTGTGGGATTTTCTGCTGTGAAAGCCTTTGGCCGGCCCAAATACCACTGTTCTCAAAAATACCCTCTTTTTTTATAAAAAAAAAAAAAAAAAAAGACATAAGGTTGTCTCACCATAAGAACTCGTAGCTCAGATATTCTCAATGCAAATGTCAGAGCAACAAGTAACACTGTTTTCTAAGTTAAGAACCTCAATTCAGTCTGATCAGCTGGTGCAAAAGAGTGGTAGTTTTTCCAAAACAAAATTAAGATCCCAAGGAGGAAGGGGGTGTATAACAAAGGAGGATAAATATCTGAAGAAATTTATGAAAATATTTGGCAAGGAAGATGTGAATTCAATAATAGGAGTTCGGAGGGAATTTACATATTATTCCCTAAGATGTAGAAACTGGGCTAGGATAGATAGAATTGACTTTTCACAGGAACATGTGCATTTAATTGAGGATCTTCATATGCACCCAATAACTATTTCAGATCATGCACCAGTAATAACGAAAATAAAAACACAGGGGAATGAAATATAAATGAGACACTGGTGCTTTCCCACCTATCTGCTAAAAAAAAAAAGAAGTGATGTTCTTACCATAACGTTCGATCTGTGCTGCTGATCTTCATTCATTCCTTACTGATAGGTGTCGGTTCCGTCCTTGGAACCAAGTCAGTCATTATAACAAGCTCGCGCCAGCCAAAAATTCTCGAGCCAAGTCTTACCCATAGTGCTCCTCTCTATATTACCTCAGATCGAGTTTGCCTGTAAGAAAAAGGAAAGAATGAAAGAAAGCGGATACTTTATCTGAGCAACTTCTTTATTATAGGCTAGAGCCATATCTGAACCTCCAGGAGTCTTTCAAAGGGGGGTGGTGGGTGGGTTGTAATGAATGAATGAAGATCAACAACACAGATGGAACGTTATGGTAAGAACATAACTTCTTTATCTGATGTTGTTAATCTTCATTCATTCCTTACTGATGGGACAGAGTCCCTAGCTACTTTGTTTCCTGGGAGGCCCTATGGAAGAATATTCCTGAGTACCACTGAACCAAAGGAAGCTCTTTCCCCCTGGAGACCATATCCAACTTGTAATGAGTGATAAAAGTATGAGAGTAGACCATGCCACTGCTGCACAAATGTCATCCATAGAAGCTCTTGCATGGAAAGCAACAGACTTTGCAAATGATCTTGTGGAATGTGCTTTGACTTTAGATAGCAATGAAGCTTTGTCCTGTCGGTAAATGAAGCAAATACAGTCTCTCAACCATTTAGACAAGGTAACTTTGTAAACGGATCTCCCCAATCTAGGTCCTGAGAATGACACGAATAACTGATCACATTTTCATAATGACTTAGTTCTGTCTAGATAAAAATACAACTGCCTATGCACGTCAAGTAAATGTAGTGCATATTCTCCTTTGTTAGAAAAGTTTTGAAAGAAAACTGGTAGATTTATGATTTGCAACTCTGAGATATATCTTGCTAAGGTAATGGCCACCAAGAACAAAATCTTCCAAGACAAAAATTTTTGATCGCAGTTGGCAGCCGATTCAAAGGGAGAATGAGTCCAGCATTGAAGAACTAAAGTTAAATTCTAGGGCTTGATTGGTGGTTTGAAGGGAGGTCTAATGTGTGCAACTCCTTTCAAAAAAGTTTTGCAGAAATGGTGCAAAATTAAGGAAGACTCCTCAAAACTATTATGAAAGTTGGAGATTGTTGCCAAATGTACTTGAACAGTTAATGCTGCAGCCCCCGAATGGGAAAGATTAGATAAGTAATCTAGCACTGTGGAAAGCAGACCTGAAAAAGGTTCAACTCCATTTTTACGAGACCAAAAAACAAATGTTTTCCACTTACTTAGATAAAGTTTCCTGGTGGATGGTATATGGGAAGCCAGAAGAATGTGATGTACAGGGGAGGAGAGGTTGTCTTGCCTGGCAATTACTGAGGAGTCAAGCTGTCAAGCTGAAGCTCAATATGCTTGGATGAATCAACCCCTGTGGGTTCGACAGCAGTTCTGGAGTTGGATCCAGAATCCAAGATTGATGTACTAGATGAGGCCAAAGGAAGGGAAACCAAATTTGTTGGGGCCAGTAGGGTACAATGAGGATTACTTTTCTTTTCACCCGTAATGCTTTCTTTAAGAATTGTGAGATCAGCGGGAGAGAAGGGTATGCATAAAGAAGTCCCCTGGGCCAATCGTGCACCAGAGTGTCCCTCGGGGACTCCCCCTGTGGGGGAATTATGGCAAAGAAGCTGCTGCATTTGTGATATGCAGGGGATGCCAACAGATTGCAGCAAGGCTGGCCCCAGTAACTAAAGATCTCCGTCGATACAACTGGACTGGTGGACCACTCGTGACGCAGAAGAATGCATATGCTCAATTTGTTTGCAATCACGCTGGAATCCCCAGGAATGTGTGTTGCTAACAGAAAGCGATTGGAAGCCATCAACCATTGCCAAATTCTCATGACCTCTTGACTCAATGGGTAGAACTTGGTTCTCCCTTGTTTGCTGATGTACCAGACTACCAATATTTTGTTGGACTGGATGGCAATCGTTCCTGAAGGGAAAACAGGTTGAAACGGTTGCAACGCTAGAAGCACTGCCCTCATGACCAAGTGCCTTGGACTGTCCTTCCATGGAAATTACCCCCCCACCCAATGAGGGAGGCATCCGTAGTCACTGTGGCTCTGGGCTGAGGGCTTCATCCACCAAATTAAATCTTGTTTGCACCAATTTGTTATCCTGATTTGAAAGGACATGGAATAAATCAAAGGAGACCACTATGTTAACAAAAGCCATTGTAGGAGTCTCATGTGTAGCCTTGCCAGTGGAACTATCATTACTGAAGCTGCCATTGATCCTAGAAGTTGAAGGATTGCACGAGCCGGAGCTTTGTCCTGACAGAGTATCACCCTGAGTTGAGATCTGAGTCTTTCCAGTTTGTGAAGTGGGAGGGAGACTAGGCAAGATTGAGTACTGAAATTTGCTCCTTCCTATGAACTCTACACTTTGAGAAGGAACCAAGTGGCATTTGTCCTTGTTTACTGTTATCCCTAAGTGTTATAGTAGTTGCAGAGTGTAGTGAGTGGCTGAAACCAGTAGATGCTTGGTTGAGGCAGAGATGAGCCATTTGTCTAAGTATGGAATCACCCGGAATCCTTGCAGCCTCAAGTGAGCTGTTACCACTGTCATGTACTTGGTGAACACTCCAGCGGCCATAGAGAGACCAAAGGGCAGCACTCGGAATTGGCAGCGAATGGCTCCCAGCCAGAAGCGGAGGAATCTTCTACAGTGATTGTCCATTGTTATGCGGTAATACACATCCTGAACAGCTATTGAGCACATCCAATCAATTTTCTCCAGAAAAGGAAGTGTAGAATGAACCATGACCATCCGGGTATTTCATTTGCTAGACAAATTTGTTTATGATGCTGAGGTCCAGAACTGGCCTCCAGTCCCCTGACTTTTTTGGCACAAAAAAAAACCTAGAGTAGAATCCAGAGCCTATCTGGTCTGGTGGGACTGTTTGGATGACCCTTTTTTGGAGCAGCTTTTGGATTTCTTGAGCTTCTACTTCCCTTTGACTGGGTGGAACACTGGGAATATGCATAACTGACTTGGGTAAAGGTTGAAGGGGATGTGGTAACCTCTGGTAATTATCATCTGCACCCAAATATCTGTGCTTATTGTTTGCCAGACAAGGTGGTGCAGAGAAAGTCATCCCCCAACTACTTCCAGAGGTAAGCAATCAGGCCGTTCTTCAAGAGCGCCAACAGGGCTGTCCAGAGAAGGAATCTCTGGATCCCTGATTATGCAGACCTCTTTTGCCTCTAATGGGGCGTCTTCTGGTTGAGCTCCCCCCTCTGCCCTGGGAGGAAAACAACTCACCATGTGTGTCATGGAAAGGACTCTGGAATTTCTTGTACCACATTTTCCCACTTCTCCGATTCCTGGAATACGATCGTTGGAGACTGGAAAAATGTATGCCTACCACAGACAAGGTCTTCCCGTCCTTTTCACACCTGGCCAACGTGTCTTTTACCTTAGGACTGAAAAGAGAAGAGGCCTCTACGGTGGCATTCAGGAAAGAAAACTTAAGGGGATCTGCAAAATCACATAGGTGCATCCAGGCGTGACGTCTCATGACAACACCTGCATCTGCTGCTCTAGCTGCCCCCTCGGTGGAATGAGAAATCAACCGCATGGAGGAGTTAGAAATACATTCCAGGGTGGCAAAATGTGAGGCAACTTTGTCATGTACCCCATCATCAACTGCTCCTGCAAGGGTTTCTGAAAGTTCTGAGGTTAGATCTCTCTGAAGCAGGTGAAGTGTGCCAGGTAGTTCAGGGACTGAATAGCGAAGGTCACTGAAGAAAACACTCGCTTCCCAAGTCTGTCTATCACCTAAGACTCCCTGTTTGGGTGATGGACAGTAGAGATCTCCTCGGCCAGCTTTTTCTTAGGGGCCGCCGCCACAAACATAGCATCTACTGGCAGGCCTTTGCACCAGTGTGGGCTGTCTTCTGGGGGAGAAAGAATTATGTCTGGTCACCGGGGACAGGTTCAATGGTATCCGGAATCGTCCTGGCGTGCTGCACTATCAGTTGTACCAGGTCATCTGCAGGCAGGGGTCACCCAGGAAGTAGAGGGCCAGGCACGGAAAGCCTGCAAGAATACAGACTCCTCTGAGGAAGGGTGGTGGACTTCCAGCCCCCCCAGCTGCTTGAGGATTTCCTGTATGTCTCCAAAGGAGACATCATTAGGGGGTGACCCCCTTTGGTGAGGGATTCTTCAGGGGAATCCATGTGCTTCCTCTTGCACGATCTATTGCGAGGCACCTGCTCAGCAGGGGCATTTAAGGAGGACTCTGCAGACTGAGTACCTTGTGGAAGGATGTCTTGAGGTTCCCGTGCCTGGCGTCCTTGAGTAGTAGGCTGTGTCAACTGTGGCTCAGAGGAAAGGAAGATATGGGTCTCCGGCACCGACGGTACCAGCTGAGAGCCTGCCAAGGTAAGTGCCCTCTCCATCACCTGGAAAGCAGGTCCACTCAAATAAAGATGGGAGCCCAACCGAGAAAAACAACCTCGGGACTGGGGTCACACACCGCTCCAACAAACCCACTCCCAGGGAAAGAGCCATGGGATGATCCAGTTCCACCAAAGCAACCAGAACCATAGTAGAAGGCACCAAGGAAACAAGAGGCACCGCACAAGAGTCACAGTGCTGAAAGACCAGTGTCAAACCAGAGGATGGTCCAGCTCCGAATGACTTGAAAACCAAAGTGTAGGCTCCAGAACCATGGTGAGGTCTACCAATGGAGCCGAAGAAGCTGGAACTGGGGTTGGCATCAGTATCTGAAAGGTTGAAGGAGGAAAGTATGTAAGAGTCCATGGAAAAAATCCTCAGCTCTAGGTGGGAGGGAGGATTTGGACGGTGTTGGAAAACATCTGGTCACCAAGATCAGAACCACAAGCTTCACTACGTCCAGTTCCGAAAGGCTCATGGAAGAACGGGTGGATATCCCTGACAGAGAGTCAGGACACTCTAGGACAGGGCTACACTGTTGACAAGAAAAGTACAGTTGTGCACCTACCATAAATGTAGATGTTCGAGTGTATTCACTGTTGCAGTCATTACAATTGGGTTATCCTGCTGGCAGGCTACTCGCAGTCGGCCCGAGTTCCAAAGTCTAGGTCCAGCGTCAGTTGCTGTTGCCTCCTCCCTGACGTCAGTGCGCCAGGGGTATAAAAGATGCAGCCACCATTTTCTTCAGTTTTTCTTGCCCCAGATGTCAGGTGCCCCTAAAATGGTAGGCTAAATTATGCCAATAAGCATGCATACACAAAAAACAACTTTTCCTTCATCTACAAGCAAATGCACCACATAGGTTGTATAGAATAGAGAAGTACAGATAAGTCCCAGCAAGGAAAAGGGGGATGGTGGGAGGGTAACCTGGACTGCAACAGTGAATACACTTGAACATCTACATTTATGGTAGGTACACAACTGTACTATGTTCATCGTGTTTCACTGTTGCAGTCATTACAATTGGGTTGAATCCCAAAGCTAAGGTTGGGAGGCTGGAGCTAAATATGATTAGGAGAGGCTATCAGTCCCTGCAAAACTGCAGTGGCAAACCCTGCCCTGGATTTAGAGTAGAGAGGTAAGTGATAGTGCTTTGTAAAAGTATGCACTGAACTCCAAGTTGCAGCCTCTAAGATGTCTTTGGTTGGTACTCCTCTCAGGAAGGCTGCTGAAGTGGCTGCTGCTCTAGTTGAATGTGGCCTAATGCCCTTAGGCACTGATTTGCCATGCTCTGACTAGCAGAAATGAATGCAGTGGCCTATCCACTTTGAAATAGTCTGTTTGGAGATGGGCTTTCCTTGTGATCCTGCAGCATATGCCACTAGAAGTTGTTCAGTCTTTCTGAAAGCTTTGGTTCTGTCCAAGTAAAAGCGTAGCTGCCTGTGAATGTCCAAAGAATGCAGAAGTCTCTCACCCTTATTCTGTGGGTTTGGGTAAAAGGTAGGCAAATGAATTGTTTGGTTAAGGGCCACAATGGACACTACCTTAGGCATAAATGTAGGGTCTGTCCTTAGAGAAACCCTGTCAGGATGGAAGATGATAAAAGGTTCCAAAGCCATGAGTGCCTGTAACTCTGAGACTCATCTAGCGGAGGTTATTGCTAGGAGCAGAGCTGTTTTCTAGGATAAGAATTTTATATCAGCTGCAGAGGCTGGCTCAGACGGAGGCAGTGTGAGTTTTTTTAAGACATAGGTGAGGTCCCGTGCAGGTACTGGTGCTCTCCTTGGAGGTCTTATGTTTTTGGCCCCTCTGAGGTACTGCCTTAATAATGGATGAGAAAAAATAGGAGGTTCTGTATTGTAATGAGCTGAAATGGCAGATGCATGAATTTTAATTGATGAAAAGGAAAGGCCTTTATCCAGCATCTCAGTTAAGTATTGCAAAATCTGAGGAATATTTGGAACAGTCGTATCAATACCCTGTGCCTGGTTCCAAGCACAGAATCTCTTCCATTTTTCTGCATAAGATTTTCTGGTGCTAGGCCTCCTGGCCTCCAAGATAACATCCATCACTGCTTTAGAGAGAGGTGTGCCTTGAATGGCTACATTATCCGCCAAGCTGCCAGGTTTATGGTCCTGAGTTGGCCGTGCAGTATCTGTCTTGTTGGGTCAGTAAGTGAGGAATTTGAGGTAATGTCCAAGCTGGGCATTGATTCAAGCTCTTTAGGATTGGGTACCAGTGCTGGCAGGGCCAGTCTGGGGCAATCAGTATAATTTTTGGTTTCTCTTGTCTGACCTTGAGGAGTACCTTGGGAAGGAGAGGCAGAGGCGGAAAGGCATATACTGTTAGGTTTTTACAGCTGAAAGATAGAGCATCCACTTTCCATGCTTGCTTGTGATAAGTCCTTGTGCAGAATCCCTGTAGTTGGCAGTTGTGAGGAGAGGCAAATAGGTCCATGTCCGGGCATCCCCAGTTCCTTGTTATCATGCTGAAGATTTGTGGATCCAATTTCCACTCACTGTGATCCATTAGGTTTCTGCTTAGTTCATCTGCCAGAGAATCCATCCTTCCTGGCAGGAATTGTGCTTGCAGATGTACTTGGTAAGTCAGTGCTGTGTCCCACAAGTTCATGGCTGGTCTGCAGAGGGGGTAGGAATGCATGCGCCCCTGCTTGTTTATGTACCACATGACTGTAGTATTGTCCGTCTTTATCAGAAGTTGTCCTGGATGAAGTAGATCCCTGAAGGCTGTCAGGGCATTCTGAACAGCTAGCATCTCTTTTTGATTGATATGTAGATGCATTTGACTTGCGGACCATGTACCGTACCCTGAATACATCTTCCTGCCATATGGTCCCCCCAGGCATAATCTGATGCATCTGTTGTCAATGTCTGCCTGGCTGTGGGTAAGGTGAACGGCTGTCCCCTGTTCAGGTGACATGCTTTTGCCCACCATCAAAACTCCTGTTGCAGGCAGGGAATGAGGGTAATTATTGTTTCTAGGCTGTGGCAATGTTGAGTCCAAACACTTTTTAGATGCCATTGAAGTTTCCTCATATGCAGTCTTGCATATGGAATTAGCAGTATGCAGGATGCCATGAAGCTCAAAGCCTGCAGAATTTTTCTTGCAGATAACTGGGTCTTTGTTGCCAACATTCTGAAATAAGCAATCAGTTGTCTGTGTTTGTCTGGCATGAGATAAGCCATCTGGGCAGTTATATTTAAGCTTGCACCCAGGAATATTATCTCTTGAGAGGGTACGAGTTTTGATTTCTTTTCGTTTATTGTGTACCCTAGACCGGTTAGTAATCTTTCTACAAACACCAGATGGTGTAGTAGAATGTCCTTGTTCTCTGCTTGCATAAGGCAGTCATCCAAGTAAGGATATATTTGTATTCCTCTTTGTCTGCAAAATGCAATTACTGGTGCCAGGAAGACCTTGGGTGCAGTAGATAAGCCAAAGGGCAATGCAGAGAATTGGTAGTGCATTGAGCCAGCTATAAATCTGAGGTATCTTCTGCATGATTGCCTGATTGGAACATGCTGGTATGCCTCTTTTAGGTCTAAAGTCACAAGCCAAGCCTTCTTGCCCAGCATGGGCAGAAACTGCTGCAGAGTTAACATTTTGAATTTTGGAATATCCAGGAATGTGTTTAGGATAGACAGATCCAGTATTGGTCTCCAGGCTTTGTCCTATCTGGGTACCAAGAATAGCCTTGAGTAAAATCCTTGTCCCTGCTCTTGCTGTGGTACTTGCTGAATGGCCCTCATGTCCATGAGGGATGAAACTTGTTTTTGTGCCGCTGCCCACTGATTGCGTGGCAGGTCTGGCATAACGTTTGGCCTTGGCAGGGTGTGAAAGTGGAACCTGTAGCCTTCAGACACGACATTTAAGACCCATTTGTCCTGGGTGATCATATGCCAATTTTGCGAAAAAAGTGCTAGTTTTCCCGCCAAAGGAGCTGCCAAAAGATAAGTTCTTGGTGCTGGCAGGGGAAGTCACTGAGACTGTTTCCTGTATGGCTGTGATTTTTTCCTCTCCGCTATTGGAGGTAGAAGCACCCCATTGTTTAGGCCTGTATGAGCCTTGGGACTGTGATCTGCCTCTGGGGCATCTGTATCTGCCTCTTTGTGGCCTGTCTGACACTGGAAAGGACCAATTCATTGTAGGCCAGTTCCTGCTAAATCTGGGAGGCTGTACCTGTAAGAAATCCTTCACAGTTTGCATAGATTTAGCTTTGTCCTCCATTTTCTTTAACACTTCTGCTTTAACACCAAACAAGGTATCATGTTGTAATGGAGCATCTAATAGTTTTGCTTTAACATGATCAGGCAGATTCTGTTCTTTTAACCAAGCATGCCTCCTAATGACAGAACCTGTAACTGCGGCCCTGCAGGAGGCATCTAGAGAATCAAAACCACATTGCAAAGTATGCTTTCCCACTTGTTCAGCTGCATGCAATAAATCCTGCATTTCTTTGTTTTCTGCACATTCTGAATTTGTCAACATTTTCTGTTTAAGCAGTGACATAAGATATTGCTGATATTTAAGCATATGAAACTGACAATTTAAAGCTCTTATAGCCAAGGTAGCAGAAGTATAAATCTTTTTCCCCCATCTGTCCAGGGCCCTAGAATCCCTATCAGAGGGGATAGGGGTTTTTGCAGTGGAAGCCTTGACCCCCTTGGGACCCTGAGAAATGGTTTCTGGGTGAGCAGCAGGGTTTTTGTAAAGAAATTTATGTGAATCAGGAACCCCGTAGTATCTGTCTGGCTTAACAGGAGCTGGTGGTAAAGAGTCAGGAGACAGTCCGGACTCTGAAAATAATTCATCTACAATGTCTAAAACAGGAGGAATAGCAAGGGACCTGTGCAGAGGTAATAAAAGGAAGTCTCTGAGCCTTTTCTTGGATTCTGAGTAATCTTGGCTCTCCCAGTGGAAATGCTCCCTCATAGTATGCAGGGTCTCCCCAAAAGAATAATCCTCAGGAGGGGAGGCTGAAGGGAAAGACTCTTCAGCATCCGAATCCTCATAGGGGAGAAGGGAATATTCCTGTTCAGAAGAGGAATCAGAGGAAATGGAAACCTGATCTGAAGAGTCATATTCTATCTCTTGCCTAGGCCTCTTATCAGAAGGGGGATTGGAACCCCTGATCAAAGTAATTAGGTCTTCGGCCATTTTAAGCATCTGTTTTTTAGGCATGGAGGCCTGTCCAGGAGAATGCTGTACTTGTTTCTTTGTCTTTAGAGCTGCTTTAGTCTTTGCCTTTGAAGCTGAAGTTGGTTTTACATACAACTGTGTAGGCCTGAAAACACCCTCAGAAGCTGATGCCTGCTCAGCAGCTCTGGACCCATCTGAGGGAATAGTTTCCGAGTGTCCAATACCTTGAGTTTCCAGTGGCCTAGTCGGCTCTACGTGGGAGTCGGAAGCGGCCTGTGGCTCTGAGGTAGCGGGCGTCAGGGGCTGTGAAAGCACCTCACTGAGAACCGGCGAACCGGTGACAGGCCTAACAAAAGCCTCGTCGTCTGTTTTGGACCTTGGATGCCTGTCCTTTTCTTTTTCTTTGAGCTTTTTATAAACTCCGGTAGTCGGCTGTTCCAACGGCATTATATAATTGAATCTTCTGACAAAGTAATGAAATGCAAAATCATACCGACGCTTAATACTGCGTTGGTTAAATCTAGCACCAAAATCGACAACTAGCAACGTCGTGGTCAGGGCCTAGGCAAGGAATACAGTAAGAATGAAAATCCTTATGAGGTATTTGCTTCCCACAAGAAATACAATTATATATTTTTTTCTGACATCGGTCTGGAGCAAGAAAAAAGTTTCCCCAATGGGGTACTTAGCTTTAATGAAGACTTTGGATCTGAAATTCGAATTTGAAAATCTCAGGAGTTGGCCGACCGGCACTTGCGAACTGCTTTTGCTTCGGGCACCGCACAGCAAGAAAGACTGGAGAAAATGGCGACGGCTGCATCTTTTATACCCCTGGTGCATTGATGTCAGGGAGGAGGCGACAGCAACAGACGCCGGACCTAGACTTTGGAACTCGGGCCGACTGCGGGTAGCCTGCCAGCAGGATAACCCAATTGTAATAACTGCAACAGTGAAACACGAGCATCGGATCCACTGAGGGGGAATATCGGGTCCGAGGAATTATTTCTCCTTTCGGCACTGAGGTTGAAGGACCAGCATGAAGTACCGGTAGGGGGTGTTAGGATAACTATTTCTGGTGCCGAAAGGGAAGTCAGTATCGCTGTCTGTATCAGTGCGGAAGTCTGAGGAGTAGGTGCTGCTGTCGGCACCATGGAGAGGCAGGGTTTGAGGCCACGGTGCCGAGGATGTCTGTGCCAATTTAGGAATCTTAGCTTTCGGTTCCAACAATTTAGATTCAGTCATGTGAGGAGAGGAGGGTAAGGACTTGCTCCTCTTTTTATGCTCTTTCTTTGGAGGGGATGACCCCTCCATCTCAGTGATAGCCTCTGCAAAAGGAGATTTAAGGAGACCTTGCAACATGAGCTTATTTTTATATTCCGCCAATGTGCGAGAACTAAAAACCTTACAAATCTCACAAGGGGGTTTCACAGATAGGTGTGGCACCCCTAGACAGTAGACACAGGATGTATATATGCGACAGCAACCGACGCCGGACCTAGACTTTGGAACTCGGGCCGACTGCGGGTAGCCTGCCAGCAGGATAATCCAATTGTAATAACTGCAACAGTGAAACACGAACATCAGATCCACTGAGGGGGAATATCGGGTCTGAGGAATTATTTCTCCTTTCGGCACTGAGGTTGAAGGACCAGCATGAAGAACAGGTAGGGGGTGTTAGGATAACTATTTCTGGTGCCGAAAGGGAAGTCAGTATCGCTGTCTGTATCAGTGCGGAAGTCTGAGGAGTAGGTGCTGCTGTCGGCACCATGGAGAGGCAGGGTTTGAGGCCACGGTGCCGAGGATGTCTGTGCCAATTTAGGAATCTTAGCTTTCGGTTCCAACAATTTAGATTCAGTCATGTGAGGAGAGGAGGGTAAGGACTTGCTCCTCTTTTTATGCTCTTTCTTTGGAGGGGATGACCCCTCCATCTCAGTGATAGCCTCTGCGAAAGGAGATTTAAGGAGACCTTGCAACATGGGCTTATTTTTATGTTCCGCCAATGTGCGAGAACTAAAAACCTTACAAATCTCACAAGGGGGTTTCACAGATAGGTGTGGCACCCCTAGACAGTAGACACAGGATGTATGGCTGTTCACATTAAGCATCTTCCTGTCACACTGATCACAGTGCTTAAAACCAGTTGTACCCTTTTTCACAGACATACTAACACCAAAAAAGGGATACGATTCAACCACAAGAAAAACAAAGAAAGGAACACACTCATCACAACAAAGTAGAAGAAGAGTCACTTTTTTTTTTAACAGACTGGGAAAGAGGAATACCAGCAATGGTAATGGGAAATACCTTAAAGGAAAGGGCCTGTACCAACAATGGTACAAAGAGTACCAAACCTGATAAAAGAGAGGGAAAAAGGAGACGTGCATTCACACCAATAAGCCGTAAAAAATGCAACTAACAATATTCAAAGAAATAATCAAAGAGAGATAATTTTGAAAAAAGCTTTAAAGGACTTAGCTGAGAGCTGGCTTGACACCTCTTGATTCGTAGGTGGCAAATGAGATCTGAGGTAATATAGACAGGGGCACTATGGTTAAGACTTAGAGTTGTTTGGCTGGCGCAAGCTTGTTATAATGACTGACTCAGTTCCGAGGACAGAACAGTAAAGAATGAATGAAGATTAACAACATCAGATAAGAGGAATTTAAGGAATGGGTAGTGCAAATTATTCAGGAGCTATTCTAGAGGCTAGAGAGGATAGAAATTACTTCTGAAAATATAGCTAGAGAGTGGGATAAAATAAAGGTGGAGCTTAAAAATAGGGTGCAAACAAAAGAAAGGGAGCTATAATTAAGAAGTAACATTATTTAGAGGGACTGGCAAATGTTAAAGTATTGCAGAAAAGGGGGGATCTCACAGAAGAAGAAGAGTAGCAACTGCAGAATGCTGAGCAGAAAATAAGGGGTTACCTCGATAATATACACAAGTTTAGAAAGATTGCAGTTAAGCAACTGTTTTTGTGATAACACCACAGCACAATGACTCAAGCCGCAGAAAGGGCTATTGCCACGTTAGGGAGCCTATAACAAGGAAGGTAAGAAGAGATCCTGTAATGGTATTAGAAATATTTTGGAAATTCTATGAAAGTCTGTACAAAGCAGAGAAATATGGAAATCATGAAAAGACACAAATGTAAATGTTTATGGAAGAATTAAATATGCCAAGGTTAGATAGAAGCAGATGAGGCTCATTATGAATTGTTAAGACAGGAGGAGAAGAGATAAAAAATGTGATGTACAACAATCTACAGGAAATTCTCAGGAATAAATGATAATCCTGTGGAAGTTTGGAAGCTAGGAAGGAAAAAACTGATAAAGATCTGGAAGGTTTTGTTTAACAGTATTTTAAGAGAGGAGGAGTATCAACATCCTGGAAGAAAGCAGTGGTAGCTGTAATACCTAAACAGGGTAAAGATCCATCAGATCCAGCTTCATACAGGCCCATTTCAATACTAAATCATGACTATAAACTGTTCATGTCTACAATGGCTAAAAGAATGGCAAAAGTAATGCTAAAATTGATGGATATCAATCAGTGTGGTTTTGTGGAGGGGAGGCAAACATTTGACAACATTAACAGAACACCGATGATCTAGCGGGAAGCAGAATGTAAGAAACTACATTGTTGTTGGTGGGTTTGATGCAGAGAAAGCATATGACAGAGTAAGCTGGGAATTAAATCACAGGGTAATGAAATAAAAATGAAACATTGGCACTTTTCCAACTATGGAGACATCTTCACTTGCAACCTTGGCGAATTCACTGTATGCACTATTCTGTTGCTGTTCACAAAGATTATACAGGTGTTCATCAGCAGCACTGTGCTGTCAGCATTTGTGTCATTAACTGTTCTGCATGAGCTGCATCTAGCTCAGTTGTAATCTGTCCACATATGGTGTCAGGGCCCTCACCCACAAATTTCTACTGATAAACATATAGGCATATGATGTACAACTGATTTAATGACGTGAAACAGGTAGAGTTATACGACTGTGTTAGCACAGTTCCACTGTGTAGCATGTGATTTAGACCAAACATTTTACTTGGAGGTGATGTACAGCCTGAAGTCCCACTGTAGCATAGGTACACCTGTAGTTGGACTGTGCTGCATCACTGATGTGGCACTACATCAATTCAGTATTACCACTTTATAGTTTGCATAAACACACATGGATGTATGTCAGGATTTCATGGCAGTATAACATTTTCACTGGCAATGTCAGGGGTACTGTGATCGTGTGGCACATGTTGAGCATTGACATGCTTGTTTAGTATGTGTGCAATATGACAGAGACAGCTTCCACATTCATTGACGTTAAACTGTGCACTGCTGTACTTTTCTGTGTACATGGGCATACAATCATAGGAGGATACTAGGCTAACAGCCCCAGGGCCCTTACAAGCCTAGTCAAGTTCAACAGTATTCCCAAGGATGTCTGGTTCAAGCAGCCACTAAAATCAGCACCTATTTCTCCTGTCCAAGAGGGACACAGGTGGAACCCCCAGGGTGAATTTCCGATTACCCATCCAATCGTCCATAGCTGATGCTTTGCCATCAGTCTCAAATTGTGCTGTACCATTCATTATAATAGATCACTTCTTAATTCACACATCAATTGCAGATGCTTCAGGCAATGTCCACTGCTGTTACATGTGGCAGATGTATGTCAGCCAGGGAAGCTTTAGTTAAGGGCATCACATTTGGCACAGTCGGATCCCACACATTTTGTTGGCCATACAGAACTATTCTTTGGGATGCATACCCATTAGAGCTTTACAGTGCAGACTTCCCTTCAAGGTTTTCTGCTAGATACTCGTATGGTATGTGTTTCTGTGTTTCACCTAGTAAATACACAATTCAGTGACAGCATTGATGGCATAGGTTTGATTCTTGCAGGTGTGGATTTTAGCTTGTGTGTCATGCAAACCTCTTAACTGGCCAGGATTCCCCCAATTTCAAATCCAGGTTTAACATTATTCCTGTTAACCCCTCCAAAGAATGGTCATTTTTGGAGAAAAGGTGGTGAATTCCCCTTATATAATACTGACAATCATTACAATTGTTCATGTTTTTTTCCTGCAGAACACATACAAGTTACACTCAAATATTCCGTCAATGCCACAGATTAATGGTCGTAATATTTTAAAAGTGTCCCTGATTGTGCTTGTTTCTGTCTGCATTTGCCCAGGAGTCTGTTGCTATGCGTCAAGGATTGGTTGAGAGGTATGCTAACATATCAGTCATATTCAAGTTAAGTCATTTTGGATACCTTCACACTATACATATACCACCTATTGGATATAGTGTCCTTGCTAAATGTCCTCTCTAGTAAGCATGCCAGTGATGTTCATATCACAAATATTCACCTCCACTGACATGTAACCTTGTGTGACCATCACATATACACTGTCATGTGTGATGATATAATATTCTCGCACAGGAGGTGTAAACAGCAGTATGTACTGTGCTATCTACATATGTGCTTAACGTTACACAACTGACTTGTCTTGGATGTTTGCATACATTGACATATACTACCTTGGAAACACTGCCATATTTACCATGCCCTCTTCCTCTTTCTTCATTCCTATCATTCATGTCTGTGCCCAGTTTCATTAGCACACTTTCCCTGCCTAGTGTATGTATCATTGCATTTGCTCCGATGTTTGCCCCTCCATTACTTCATTCGGCAAATAACTGTAGTTGTGTACACTGCACTCAGTCCACCTTTATTTAACTGTATTACTGCTGTTACTGCAGTACTTGCAACCCTGGTAGACATTGCGGCTGTCCACACAATCTCGCTGAGCAAGTATGCTCGTTGACAAACTTGAATGGTTCACGTTTCTCTGGTCATGTTGCTCTGCATGGTTTTGCAGAGGCAGCACTGCTGCTGGCCAAGAAACCTTGCTTGCATTTGTGAAAGTACGATGAGCAGCACGAATATGTGATTAGCACTGCTGCTCATCATGCTAACAAACATCGTGTAGGCTTCTCATGAACCCTACACAGAGTTTATTGAATTCCCAGGTACATTTTTGTTAGGATACTGGAATTTCACTCCGTTCTCTCTGAAACAATGCTTTCATTTTGGAAATTGTTCCAGAAAAAGAACACTACTGGGGAGGTTCTGAAGTATCACTATTTAGAATCAGAATCAACTGCCTAAGAAGAATTAACAGATGACATCCCATCCCAGTCTAATCCCTGTTCTTCTGACCAGGAATCAGTTACCATAAAGAAAGGGAATTCTTTCTCTTTTACTAGTCAGTGAGGAATCAAGAGTTAAAGAAATTAAAGGCTTGAAATAAACTCTTACTAAAACCTAATAGGTTCATAGGTTGGTACTAGGCTATCGGCCCTACGGCCTATACAAGCCTAGCCATAACAATTCCCTGGCTATTTCTTCCCAGGAAGCCTGTCTAAATCTTCTTTATTCAAAGTTAGAGATACTGGTGAAGCTACATTTAGCTATTTTATTCTACGAGATAACCTAGAAAAAAAATGTCTCAAGGCAGGGAGACTAGCCTGGGAATCAGGTATCTTAGCTTGGCTATGTGGTAAAGCATCATCCACCCAATCCTCTGAGACTGACAAGGGTAGTTTTCCCATGCCCACAGACGAGAGTCCAACAGCCACAGATGATGTGCTTATCCCCTGGTCCTTAGTGGCTTCCTGAGGAGCTACACCACAGGGATCCAAGGAAAAAGATGTGTGGTCTGAGGAACTGGCTTTGGTCACAACACAGTCACTCTTCAGAGTCTAAGGCACAGAAGAAGCCTGCTTAACAGACAAAAGGCTTCCTAGAATTTGCTCTTTTTCTCATGGATGGTGGAGGAAGAACTGAAAAGCCGGTATCCTGCTCTTTAGTTTGGTGCCTGAAATGTGGCTAGAACAGCTTGGAAGAGTCAGTGAACTTCCCGACATAAAATTCAATGTTATTTACAAAATAATTTAGAGACAACTTCCAAAAACACTTTTCCCAGCCCATAACTACAATAGCTTACAGTACTAAGTAACAATTACTTCACAAAAGTGATTTTTAACAAGTTTTCCTCACAAAAATTAAACTGGAAGGTAGAGTTTTCTGACAAAAATGTCTTGTGACAATCTCTAAATGTACAAGTCCTAACTAAAATAAACACTACATTGATGAATAACATAGTTATTCTTAAAATGAAAAGTTTTTGTGAAAGGTTTCCCCCAGAAAGGTATTGACCACTGATCCCTCGAAGTCCACAAGAGAAGCATACAACACCCTAACCACGTTAAATGGATCTCCTTATATCATTCAGTGGCTAGGGTGCATGGAAGGTGCCCTTAGGCTTTGAATACTGGCCAGTTGTTATATCCTTAACTGGCTATAAAGTACAGTTTTGTACCTACCATAAATGTAGATGTTCGAAGATCCACATTGCTGCAGTCCTGACACTTGGGTAGTCTGCTGTCCATGGTCGGCCCGAATATCAAAGTATAAGGCTGACGTCGGTCAGGGCGCATTTAACTGACGTCAGGACGTCAGGGTACAAATGCGCATGACCGACGTCATATCCTCAGTCTTTTCTTGCCCCAGATGTCAGAAGACCTTAAAAATAAAGGTCAAAACCAAAAGACAGCAAACAAATAACCAACCACCCTTGCACGAACTATATGTACAATATATATACAATATACACAATATGTACAACCCAACCCACACAACCACCTCCAACTACAGAGGGGAAGGAGGGAGGGTAAATTGGACTGCAGCAATGTGGATCTTCGAACATCTACATTT
Source organism: Protopterus annectens (assembly GCF_019279795.1). Taxonomy (NCBI): domain Eukaryota; kingdom Metazoa; phylum Chordata; order Ceratodontiformes; family Protopteridae; genus Protopterus; species Protopterus annectens. The sequence goes on along the minus strand of NC_056751.1, from coordinate 55,528,613 downwards.
ATGGTAGGTACAAAACTGTACTATGTTCTTCATCTCACATTGCTGCAGTCCTGACACTTGGGTAGAATCCCAAAGCAGAGGTAAGGGAGGATGGCTAACTATAAGGAAGCAGGAGCTGCCAAAATGCCCTGCAAAACCGCAGTGGCAAAACCAGCCCTGGACTTAGAGTAAAGTGGCAGGTGATAATGCCTAGAGAAAGTATGCACAGAACTCCAAGTAGCTGCCTCCAAAATATGCTTGGTTGCCACTCCCTCAAAAGCTGTTGAAGTGGCAGTAGCCCTAGTGGAATGAGGCCTAATCCCAGCTGGAACCTCCTTGCCATGATGGGAATAACAGAAAGCAATGCAAAACCCAATCCACTTAGAAATAGTTTGTTTTGACACAGGCTTGCCCTGAGAACTCAAAGCAAAAGAAACAAACAACTGCTGAGACTGCCTGAACCCTTTAGTTCTGTCCAAATAATAACGCAACTGCCTGTGTACATCCAAAGTGTGCAAAATCTTTTCCCCTTAATTTTGCGGTTTTGCATAAAAAGTAGGCAAATGAATAGTTTGGTTTAAAGCCACACTAGAAGCCACCTTAGGCATAAAGGAAGGATTAGTACGTAATGATACCCTATCCTTATGGAAAATCAAGAAAGGCTCAACTGCCATAAGGGCCTGTAATTCAGAAACTCTTCTTGCAGAGGTAATGGCCAACAAAAAAGCAGTCTTCCATGATAAATATTTCAACTCAGCAGTAGCTGCAGGCTCAAAAGGTTGTAGAGTGAGTTTCTCCAACACAAAATTGAGATCCCAAGCAGGAGTAGGAGCTCTTCGTGGGGGTCTTATATTCTTTGCCCCTCTAAGAAACTGCTTGAACAAAGGATGAGAAAACAATGGCGGGTCGCAAGCATAGTGAGCTGAAATTGCTGCAGCATGAACTTTAATAGAAGAGAAAGACAAACCTTTGTCTAGTAACTCAGTAAGATATTGAAGAGCCACACACAAATTAGGCTCAGAAACATCAAAATCTTTTGCTGCACTCCAAAATAAAAATCTCTTCCATTTATCAGCGTACACTTTCCTTGTACTAGGCCTTCTAGCTTCCAAAATAACATTCAAAACTTGCTGAGGAAGTGGAGGCCCATTATGGTTCAAAACAGAATATGCCAGGCTGTTAGGTGCAGAGAGTGAAGCTTGACATTGAGCAAATGGCTGTCCTCCTGTGACAACAGGTGTGGAATCAAAGGCAAAGGCCATGGAGGCTTCCGTACTAGACTTCTTAGTAATGGGTACCAGTGCTGTCGAGGCCAATCTGGAGCTATTAAAATCATCCTTGGCTTGTCCTGTCTGACCTTCAGAAGTACCTTTGGGAGGAGAGGCAGAGGTGGAAAGGCATACACATGAAGATTGCTCCAATTGAAAGAAAGAGCATCCACTCTCCAAGCTGTGGGATGAAACCTTTTGTGCAAAACGTTGGCAGCTGATGGTTTAGTGGAGAAGCGAACAGATCTATGTCTGGAGTTCCCCATGACACTGTCAATTTCTGAAATACATGAGGATCCAATTTCCACTCGTGGGGATCCATAATTCGTCTGCTCAACACATCTGCTAAGGAGTTCTGTGCTCCTGGCAGAAACCTTGCCTGAAGATTGAGCTGTAAACTGAGAGCAGTCTCCCACAAAATCATTGCTTGCCTGCATAGAGGATAAGAATGCGTTCCCCTTGCTTGTTGATGTACCACATGACAGTTGTGTTGTCTGTTAGAATCAACACCTGTCCTGGAAGAAGGAATTCCTTGAAAGCTATTAATGCAAACTGGACTGCTAACATCTCCTTCATGTTGATATGTAGATGTCGTAGTCTGACAGGCCACTTGTTTTGTATCCACTTTCCATTTAGATGAGCTCCCCAAGCTTTGTCTGAGGCATCTGTCGTTAAAATCTGACTTGCCTCTGGCCGGGTCACAGAGAGTCCCTTGTTTAGGTGACATTCCTGAGCCCACCACAAAAATTCCTTCTGAATGCAAGGTATTATTTGAATGACAGTGTCCAGATCCTGGCAGTGCTGTGTCCATACATTTTGAGATACCATTGTAGCTTCCTCATATGCAGTTTGGCATTGGGAAGCACCAGAATACAAGATGCCATGAACCCTAAGGCTTGAAGGACTGTCCTTGCAGTCAGCCCGGACTGATGAGATAGTTGATGGAAGTAAAGGGATAGACTCTTTTGTTTGTCCGGGGTTAAAAAGGCCATCTGGGCTGCTGTATTCAGTCTCACACCCAGAAAGCACATGTCTTGAGAGGGTACTAGACTGGACTTTATTTCGTTCACAGAATACCCTAGGCATCTTAGCACTGCTATCACATATTCCAAATGATGAAGAAGCACTTCCCTTCCTTGAGCCAGAATTAGGCAGTCGTCCAAATAAGGATAGATCTGTATTCCTTTTAGTCTGAAGAAAGCTATCACTGGAGCCAGAACTTTCGTGAACACTCTGGGCACAGTAGATAAGCCAAAGGGCAATGCAGAGAACTGATAGTGAGAAGTCCCAGCTCGAAAACGCAGATACTTTCTGCAACTGAGTCTGATAGGAACATGAAGGTAAGCCTCCTTGAGATCCAAAGTTACCATCCAATGATCTTTGCCCAGCAGAGGTTAAAGCTGCTGCAACGTCAACATTTTGAACTTGGGAATGTCCAGATAAGTGTTGAGGATAGATAAATCCAAAATTGGTCTCCACGTGTTCCCCTTCTTTGGTACTAGGAACAGGCAAGAATAAAATCCTAGGCCCACTTCTGGCAGAGGGACCGGCTGTATGGCCCCTAGTTGGAGCAACAGAGAAACCTGTTTGTGAGCCTCTATTCTTTGTTGAGGAGGAACGTCTGGCATGCCTTTGAAAGGAGGCAAGGTATGGAAATAAAACCTGTAGCCGTGGTGTATGATATCCAATACCCATCTGTCCTGGGTAATTAAACTCCAATTTTCTTTGAAAAGTGCCAACCTTCCTCCCAAAGGTGCTGCCAGACGAGCAGGCTCTGGCAGCTGAAAAGGTAGGTCATTGGGTCTGCTTACGAAAGGACTGACCCCTGCCCTCACCGAAGCCTGTGCAGGAGAACTCCCTGTTCTAGGCCTGAAAGAGCCCTGAGCTCTGCCCTACCACGTCTAGATCTACCCCTAGACTGGGAATCATAAGAAGGATACGTCCACCCCTTAGTAGGCCAATTTCTACTAAACTTTGGAGGCTGGACCTGCAAAAAACTTTAACAGTCTGCATAGACTTAGCCTTGTCTTCCATTTTCTTCAAGACTGTCTCAACAGGAGGACCAAACAACACGTCAGATTGTAAAGGAGCATCTAAAATCCTTGTTTTAACATGTTCAGACAAATTCTGATCCCTCAGCCAGGCGTGCCTGCGAAGAACAGTCCCAGTGGCAGCCACCCTAGACGAGGCCTGTACAGCATCAAAACCACATTGCAAAGAATGCTTACCCACCTGTTCAGAAATATGTACTAAATCTTGCAACTCTTTACAATCAATACCTACTGCCAGAGCATCAACCTTAGACTTCAATTGTGAAAGGAGATAGTTTTGGTATTTCAACATGTGAAACTGGCAATTCAGAGCCCTCATAGCAAGAGTGGAAGAAGTATAAACTTTCTTTCCCCATCTATCCAAGGCCCTAGCCTCCTTGTCTGTAGGAACCGGATTCTTAACAACAGAAGCCTTAACACCCTTAGGCCCCTGGCTAACAGTTTCTGGGTCTGCCCTAGGACTCTTAAACAGATACTTATGAACTTCAGGCACCCTGTAATATCTATCCGGCTTAACAGGAGCAGGAGGCAAAGAATCAGGATTAAGAGAAGCCTCTGTAAAAACATCTTCCACTACATCCAAAACAGGAGGTATAGCCAAAGGCCTATGCTGGGGTAGAAACAGAAATTCCCTAAGCCGTTTCCTGGAATCAGAGAAGTTCTGACCCTCCCACTTAAAATGCTCCCTCATGGAATGAAGAGTTTCTGAAAAAGAAAAATCCTCAGGAGGAGTAGCAGAAGGAGTAGAATCATCCACATCAGAATCAGAATAAGGAGAGTACTCCTGCAAGTCTTCAGCCGAAGACTCTGAAACATCTGAAGCTTGCTCAAAACCCCCCAGCTCAGGCTCCACCCTAGGTCTCTTAACAGGAGGGGGCATAGAACCTCTAATCAAAGTAATCAAATCTTCTGCCATTTTAAGCATATGCTTCTTGGGCATAGTACCTGAAGAGCTGGGGTAACACCAACTGAAGCTAAACCTGGCCTGCCCCTGGGAGAAGCCTTAGAAACAGAAGGAGAGGGCCTAGCCACCTTAGGAAGGGAGGGAGTATAGTAACCTGAGAAGCCCCTCAGCCTGACTTGCCTCCTGAGAGGCCACATCTTGCAATAATAAGGTCTCACTCTGGGAACACAAAGAAATCTCCGGTGGAGCCACCGGCTCCACCGACACCTCTAAAGAACCGCGTCCGGTACAGACGGTTCTTCTAGCCTAGGCTTAACTGCCTTGTCTTTGCGCTTCTTGAGAAGCGGGCGCCGGAGCATCCGGCGGCATTTTATAATTGCACCGCTTCCCAAAGACTAACCTTGCACAATCCAACCTTCTCTTTATAGTGCGTTTATTAAATCTAGCACAAGAGCGACAGCCAACAATGTCGTGCTCAGGCCCTAAGCAAGGAATACACAAAGTATGATAATCTCTATGCGGTATCTGTTTCCCACAAGAAACGCAATTATTGACTTTTCTGACATCCGGTAAATGACTGAGGCAAGAAAAAACTAAAATATTCCCCAACGGGGTACTTAGCCAACTTTGAACTCGGTCTGAAACTTCTAAATCGAAAAATCTCAGAACGCCAACTGGCACTTGCAATGCTGCTTCTGCATCGGACCATGCGGCAAAAAAGACTGAGGATATGACGTCGGTCATGCGCATTTGTACCCTGACGTCCTGGCGTCAGTTAAATGCGCCCTGACCGACGTCAGCCTTATACTTTGATATTCGGGCCGACCGTGGACAGCGGACTACCCAAGTGTCAGGACTGCAGCAATGTGAGATGAAGAACATCCCATACAAGCTTAGGCTACTGCAAAAATGATCCACTGATGAACATCACTGTTTTCCTACACAAGTACATCAAATCAACCTTATGAGCAGGTTCACAAGGAAAAAGTGTCTGCTTTCCCAGTACAAAATCAAGATCCCAAGAAGGATCCACCTGCCTTCTAGGTATGTGGATATGTAAAACACCTTTCAAGAACTGTTTCACATGAGGCAGGGCAGACTGGCAGGATCCATGGGCAGAGAGGCAAAGATGACAGAGATGAATCTTAACAGAAGAGTAAGAAAGGCCAAAGGATAATCACTTGCACAAATAATGTAGAACAAGAGGTAGCTGGGCCAGAAAAGGGTTCTGGTTCTTACTTTAACACAGAAAATATTTTCCACACAGCCAAACAGGACATTCTAAGTAACAGGTTTCTTAACCTCATTTAATACCTGCTGCATGTCCTCAGAAAACAGGTGTCTAAAAGGTAACAAAATTCTATCACCCAGGCAGCAAGCTGAATAAATTGTAGGCTGGAATGAATATCAAATAACCGCTGTCTGGTATAAGTACATTCTGTGAGGAAGCTTATGGCAACTGCTCTTGGCCTTTTTCAAAGGAAAGATTAGAACCACTGTTGCCTGAGCTAGAAGAGGGTCACCACATTTATTCTAGAAGACTGATACTGAATTTTTAAAATAACCCTAGTTATTAAAGGAAAGGGTGGAAAGATGTACAGAAGCATTCCTGTCTTCCAGGCCTTTGTCCAAGGATTCCTGGAACATTACACACTCAGGTTGAAGATATAGTGAACTTACTGAAAAAAATTTTAGCTCTAACTTTAACCCTCTCCATCCTCTGTCTGTCCCATAAGATATACCTGAAACTGGCTTGCTTACAGCCATCACCCAAGATTAAGTTTTAAAAATGCTATAAAAGCTAAAAATACTGCATCGATGGGTCTTGGCAATATCCCTGGATGCATAATAAATAGCAAGAAGCACGATTTAGCCACATCCCTTAACACTGTTCAATCTCGGCCTCCATTTAGAGGCTACATGTCAATGGAAGTGAATGGTTGTGATATAAACATCATTTGTACCAAGTGAATGGAGAACAGCTACAATCATTTCCCTATATAATGGAGGACCTTTCACAGACACAGGCTATTGCAGACCCATAAGTTGGTCCACTCTCATATACAAAGCCACGGAAAGACATAATGGAATTAATCAATCAGGATACAGGGAACCTCCAAACACTGGACCAGTCTCAGTTTGGATTCATCAAGGGCAGGTCATGCCTACTCAGCCTGGTTGATTTTTCGAAAATGCCAACAAAGCAAAGGATGAAGGCAAAATGATACACACAGCATACCCTGACCTGGTCAAAGCTTTTGACAATTCCCCAATCATTCACAGCAGAAACGCTAAATAAACTAGGGAACACATCCCTATATGTCACCAGCAGGACTGCCAACTGGTTCAGAGATAGGATGCAGATAATCTAAATAGGAGAAGTTACCTCCACAAAGAGACCAGTTACCAGTGGAGTCCCCCAGGGTTCTGTGCTGGGCCCTCTCCTGTTTGGCATCTACTTTTCTGAAGTAAAAGTCAGCTATGGCTGGCTAAGTTTACAAATGAATGCAAGCTTAGGGCAGACTGTGCTGAGTATTTTGTTCCATTGCTACATCAGCTAGTCTGCAAAAGGGTGTAGGATCAATTCCACTCTGCTTATGTATCACATCACTGTAGTGTTGCCCTGGATTACTAGTAGAGGGACTGGGACTCAAAGATGATTAAGAGATTTGAGTGCATCAATTAGATCCATCATTTCTTTGACTGTTTCAGTCTGTCCTGCTTGTTCTACGGACTCAAAACTTTCATCCACTTGGAATGATGCAATCTGTGGTTATACAATGAGTAGTGGCTGGAAGTGAGAAAGGGAGACCTTGATTGAGAGATAACCAGCACACCCACCAGAGTAACTCACTTTTTTACAAACCCAGTACTGGAATCTGAACTGACAGAGGGTGCTGGTGCTGGGTCCAAACTGACTTGAGAAACCATTGAATTTTCCTCATATGAATTATGGCCAAAGGAGTCATAAAAATGGTAGAGGCTATGGAACCCAGAATCCTGGGATATTCCCTGGTAGATGTCAGACACTGGTTGCAGAATATCAGAAATTCTTCTTTGTAAAATTCTACTTTGACCTGAAAAAAAAAGCTATCATGAGGGATTTATCCAGGAGACATTTCAGAAACATTATCATGTGAGAATGAATGAGAAAAGACATCTCTATGTTCACCTGAAATCCCAGCACGAGAAAAACACATTTAACTAATCTACAGATTGTTAATAACTTATAACAAAAGAATCTGCAAAACTGAAGCAGTTGACTAAGTTTGGAAGAATGTGAATGTCCTGCAGCCTGCAATGGGCTATTACAGGAGCCAGGCATATTACATACACCCATGGAGCTGTACACAAGCCAAAGGGTAAAGAAGAAAATTTCAGATTTGAACCAGACACAGAAAAACAAAAAAGTCTGAAATCTTGGAGTACTGTAATGTGATAAGCATCTTTAAAATTCAGAGTTATTAGAAAACTGAGAGGTAGAATGAGGGGGTAACAGAGACTGTAGAGAAATATTTTTTTTAATTTTGGTACTTGTATATGAAGGCTTACAAAAGAACTATCTAAGCTTCCAAGTTCCCACTTTCTTTGTCACCAGAAACATTCTTGAATAAAACCTTCCCTGACTGATGTATGAGAACACGCTGTATTACTCCCTAAGACAGCATCTGATCTAGGATAGGAGGAAATAGGGAGGGTTTGCTAGGAGAGACACAGTGGACCCCTTGGAAAGAAGGATGGAGTCCCATTCCCAGTTATAACCTTGTAATTACTCTCAGAACCCAAGTGCCTGAGATTACCTATTGTAACAGAGAGAGTGAAGACCTAGACATGGGGGCAACTTTAGTGGAAAGCCAGGGTGGGGAGGAGAAAACACATTAAGGGACACATAGCCAAGTCTGCTTTTTACATTGTCCTTGTTTCTGGCAGGATCCTCCCTTCTTTTTTGAACCTCCCTGACATTACTTTCTGAACTTCTGTTTACCTGTGCCTTGCTGAGACGTTTTTTTTTTTTTTTTAATGGTTCCAAAAAAACAAAAGAACCTGAATTGGAAGGAAAGTTTCTACAGTATTTTTGGCATGGTGGATTGATAAATCTGGGTAGTCCCTTGAATTAACTTCCCCCTTTCATCAAATCTTTTAAAGGCCTAAAGACCTCAGCAAAGGAAGTTACAAATAATAACTCTTTAACCAGGGGGGGGGGGGGGGGGTGACATTCAGGATCTCACCTTTGACATCCTCTGGCAAATTCTGGTAATGTAAACAGGCAAACCTTCTCATCACAGACTCATTAGTGGCTGCCCTAGATACAGCATCAAGAGTGCCATAAGAATATTTCCTGAGACATGAAAGACATTAAAAAATTTAGAGATGTTAATCAGGCCGACTGAGGGCTACTGCAAGTAGATAACTCAAATGTGATGACTGCAACAGTGAAACACGAAGAACATCTACTAGCTTGCCAAGAAAGCATCCCCTTATGCTGGCAGGACAGAAGGAACAGTTAAAGGCTGAGGAAAATCTGCCTGTAGTAAGTCGTATCTTTTCTGGGAATTCTGGAATTTCTTTTTGATCTCAAAAAAAAAAAAAATAAAAAACAACCCTATCATTCTGGCAATCTTATCAGAAAAATATAACTCTTCAGGACTGGAATCTGAAGAACAGCTTTTCTTAGAATTTGATTCCCCTCTCTGTGGGACTGGCACTTGAGAAACGTAACTCAGATGTAATTCCTGTCAGACTGAGAATCAGAATCTGAGACAGGAAAATCTGGGAACACTCAGAATTCAGAGATTGAAAAGCTTGAAATAAACCCTTAGCAAAACCCAGACAATCTTTCCTGTCTATTCCATATTAAAGAGAAGAAAAATGCCTAACTTTCTGTTTTCTTTTCCTGGGAGACCAAGCCGAATAGAGTTCCTTAGGGCAGCTTTGTGGTAGAATATCATCTTCTCCTTACTCAGAGACTGATAAGTGTGGTTCTCTCTTGCTCAAAGAGGACATCTCAACAGCCGTAGAGGATGTGCCTATATCCTGGCCTTTAGGGGCTTCTTCAGAAGCAACACCTGTTGGATGGCGAGAAATCAATTAGTGGCTCAAGGTACCTGAAATGGCATCAGCAGAGTCACTCACCAGTGGCTGAGGTTAAGGGGAGGCCGACTTAAAGACCGAAGACTACTGTACAACAGGGAAAGAAGAACCTAAGAGCTTGAAGTCTGACCCAGGTCTCTTCTGAGAAATAACTAAAACAGCAATCAGAAATAACACTGAACAAAAAAAAAAAGAGCCACGCAAAGAATAGAAGCTGAATTCACTTTATGTATACATCTGCTACCTCGGCATTTTGCCTTCGAGGATAACTCACAGACTCACAAAGCTCCTTTTATACAACATTGCCCTCTGCTGATTGGTTACATCATTTTTCAAATCCATACTTCCTTAGAAAGCATATAAATATTTCAAAGTGTATAAATATATAAACCTTATAACATTCACATGTAAAAAAAAAATGTATGTAGGTACCAAACTTTTCAAATGCAATTTACATTTTCTTTATACCATAACAATATGTTACACATTTCCCCCACTGTGCAGTTGACATACCCACTAATTAAATATTCAAATTTAACAAGATTAAGACCCCCTTGGAGAAAGTGTGCCAAAATTAATAATCATCCTACCTTCTAACCTGAGTAACTTCATAATGAAGTCACCCCCCTCATATTATAAGGCTGACCCACAACACACAAGAACAAACTTTCATCAAACCCACCATGGACCAAGTGAAAATGTTCAGCAACAGGACTGTTAATATTCCTCTTTCTTATGTTGCCCAAATGCTCTAAAATTCTAACCTTAACCATTCTTTGAGTCTGTCCCACATACCATTTAATTTTACTATAACCACAACGCAAAATGTATACCACCCCACAGGAACTGCAACTAAATTGTCTCCTGGAAATAAATCTTTTTCCATCGATATAACTGCCTGTCAAATTCTTTACCCTTTTACACACTATACAATGTTTACAGCGGAATGTACTAACTTTATCAAAATTTACACCAACCTGCCTAACACTGAGCAGCTCATTAAGATTTAAATACCCCGCAAAAGAAAATTTAATACACTTTGAGAATAAACCACCAAACTGCTCATCTCTAGATACAAGATGCTAAGATTCCACCACCAATTTTCTCAAAATGTCTGAAAATGGGGAGTACATTGTGATGTATTTTATGTCCTTCTTGTCCATCTCATTGCCCTGATGATCCCTCACATTATTATTCTCCTTCCACTGCCTACCAAAACCTGGATTATTTTCATGCATCAAAAGTCTCCCTTTATTCGTACCCTCACCACCATACACCCTCTTAACTGCATCATTCAACATATGCCTACTGTAGCCTCTCATTAACAGTCTTTCAACAACTTCATTAAGCTCGACTTCCTCAAGCTTATCTTCAGAAATATTACGTAGGGTATGCTTAAATTCACCTACTGGAAGGGAACTAATAAGATGTGGAGGATGCATGCTACTAGCATGCAAAAAGTTATTAACAGCAGTGGGTTTGTGGTAAGGTTTAAACTGAGTTTTACCATGTTCATCCACATAAAATTCCACATCAAGGAATTCTATGGTATTCTTACAAAACTCAAAAGAAAATTTCTGCCCATGCAAGTTTTTATTTAATTCCTCTAAAAAACTGGAAATTCACCTATAGAACCTCTACAAACAAAAAAACGGGTAATTAATAAAGCTTTTATATAAAATGACATGGTTTCTGAAAAATTCAGTACTATACAGGAATCCCTTTTCAAACTCCCCCATATAAAGGATTGCATAGGACGGAGCATATGGTGCACCCATAGCAGTGCCTCTTTTCTGTAAAAAAAATCTCTCAAACACAAAGTAACTATGTGTTAAACAAAATTCCAAAAGTCTTATCACAAAAGCAGTACACGGATCTTCACCCATTACATTCGAAATGGCCTCCAAACCCCATTTTGAATCAATATTGATATACAAAGCACAGACCATCTACAATGGCCCAATAGTAATCATTTTGCCATTCCACCTCAGTAACCAATTGACTTACTTCCTGAGTATTTTTGATATGTGCAGGAACCGTACATAAATATTGTTTAAGCAAAGAATCAAGAAAAACGCCAACATTTGCTAAATATGAATTTACCCCCGAAACTATGGGCCTTTCTAGGCAGGTTGGATACATTTTTATGCACCTTACGGATGGCATACAAATTTGGAACAACAGGCATAGCAACATGCAACATCTTTACATCAGCAGAATCCAGAAAACCAAGTCCCCCCCCAACAATTCCAGCAATAATGCATTAAACTGTTCAATTGGATTGTTTGAGGAGGGGTATGTTAAATTGCCATTCATTAATAAATTTCTAACCATAGTATTATATTTACTCCTAGGTAAAATCACCCAATTTCCCCCTTTATCTGACTGTTTGAACACATAACGTTCAGTATTGCCCCTTAATTGGTTTAAAGCCTGCCATTCCTGTTCGGATAAATTGAACTGTTTTTAGCTTTTTGAAACTTAAAATAGTCCAACTCAACCTTTTTAAGCAACACCTGTCCGAACAAATTTACAGCAGGGAATAACTTAGGAGGTAAAAACGCACTTGCATTTGAAAAAACAGGAACAGGCAACTTCCTATATCCTGTACCATACAAACTTTGATCCATCTCATTGCCATATACATTTTCATCACCAAAAAATACACCGTCATAAACAGATAAATCTAACTATGAATCATCTTAGTTCACATCCTCATTTTCAGATACATTTGAACACAACATATTTTTATTAGCAAAACAAACTCTCAAATGTAGCTTCTGGCAAAATGTTTTCACATCAAACACAATGTCAGCTAAGGTAGGAATAACAGTAGGTACAGACTTCTTACCTTTTTCCAGTACTTTCAAACCATCCTGACATATGCTTAAATTAGATAAATTAATTACCTGTAAAGCTTGCAGATAAACATTCTCAATAACACTTGCATCATTACTGGAATTAATAGAAATATTGCAAAAAACATCATACCCAAAAGAAGTCCAAAAATCAGTCCTGAAGTCTTTCTGAAGTCCCTGGTCCTGTTCTTCCTGTCTTTTTCTTTTGCCAATGGAAAAAAAACTCATTCTGCTTCGGTTCAACTTGCTGCAGTTGTTCACCTTTATCTTCCAACCTAATGTTTTCAAAAGACACACTCTTCCTTGATGAGATCTCCGACAACACTGAAGATTCCCTTGCGACAGAATCACGCTCATTAAATCTGGACTTAGGCCTACCCTGTTTAGGCCTTCACTGCCAAGCATACACCTGTCCAACATGGAAGTCCTCAACATCTCTCAACAGCTTCTCCCTCTTCCTACCAGTGGCTTCTTATATGATTTTTTCTACTTTAGCTTTAATTACAGTCATATTAGCTGCAAACGTATTATCTGCTTACTCATTTAGCAGTTTACTCTGCAAATCAGTGATATCACATTGCAGCTTGTCTTGCAACCGCTTGTTCCTTTTGATCAAAATACAGATAAACCCCAACGTACAATCAAGGTACACCTGCTTCCACTCCTCCGGGAGGTCATTTTCACCCTCAGAAAAATCCCAAGCTGGTATACGATCAACAAGTAAACCTTAAGATGTGATACCCAAGCTCAAATAATGTTCCAAAAGCTTGGTATCATAAAATAAGTTGACTTCTTTAATCATCATCCTCTCCAATTGCTCAAACTGCACATTAGTTTCTTTCTCAATTTCTGTAAACCAAGGATCACAATTTGCAAGCCTATTTTCCCACGCTTTTACCAGTCAGCAAAAAGCATATTATGCAGAGCTGGAGTCCGAAAGACTCCAGACAATGCATTGGCTCTATCCAATGACATAACTAAAACAGCAATCAATATCCAAGGGGTCTTAAGCTTAAGGTAAATCTGAATATTTAATTAATGGATATGTCAACTGCACAGTGGGGGAAATTTGTAACATGTCACTGTGGTATAAAGAAAATGTAAATTGTATTTGAAAGGTTTGGTACGGACATAAAAAAAAATTATATGTGAATGTTATAAGGTTTATATACTTATACACTTTGTAATATTTATATGCGTTGTAAAGAAGCATGCATTTAAAAAAATGATGTAACCAATCAGCAGGGGGAATGTTGTATAAAAGGAGCTTTGTGAGTCTGTGAGTTAACCTCTTCTGAGAAATAGCCTGACAATCGGGTAGCAAAGCCTTTGACATTCAGTGGTACAACTAGACTGAAAAAAAGTAAATTTTGAGGTAAATTTTGTAACGACAAGCCTCAAAACCTCTAATACTAGCCCTCAACTATAATTTCTGAGATGAAAAGAAAACGTGTTCTCTCAAAAAACAAACTTTTACAAGCTATTTACCCAGAAGGAATCATGTTTATGGTAACATTTTTAGTGACAGCCAATAACACACCAGTCCTAGCTCTTAACAAGAATTTCTGAAAGAAAAGTAAAACTTTTCTTCACAAAAATTGGTAAAGTGGAATATATTCCAACTGGGATACTCATCTGGTCAGCCTTGGAAAAATGCTAGATGACCAATCATGGGAAGCATGCACAAAAGAGCACACTTTGACAGCAAGGAAGTTCTGCATATTTGGCAATCAATCCATGAACTTTACACTCTTCTGCTTGAGTTGTTCAGTGACCAGGGAGTGTGGAAGATGCCCATAACCTTTGAAAGCTGGATGGTTATCATACCTATTTTCCACAGGAAATAACCCATAAAGCTTATACTACTGCAACAGTGATTTAATGCTGAACTTCAAGTGGCCACAATATGGGGTGGATGGCAGCATACAGTCATATGAGCCATCCACACACACCACCAAGCACACACACTGACAGACTAATGTAACACACAGATGCAGCTCACAGAGGTGGAGGAATTCCTGGTGACCATGTATTGGGACTGAGGGCAGACCTTCAAACAGGGTGGTGGCCTGGGTGTGCTAACCAAGATGGTGATGTATCTTAGGAATTTCTTCTTTTCCCAAGATACAGTTATCTGGGTTAGTATACCAACTGAAAAAGTTCACATCCCAGGAGACAAAGATTTCTGCAGGTCATCTGCACAAACAGCAACAGCATACTTACCAAAAGTAACGTGGACAAGGCTTTTCAGGAGCAGATGGGGCTGGGAGTGGTACAGGACATCAATGTCTAAACAGAAGTCTTCATCAAGTTTGGTGAAGGGTAACGGTTACAATACCACATGCCAGGAACAAGGCATGCAAAACTCCCAAGAACATGTCTACCACAAGAGGTGGATTACCAACATAAAAACAGCACACAGAGAGGGATCCTTATACCCCAAGGTGCTTGGTTATGGGAGCTGGGCTGGCGATGACTACCAAGTGTCTGTAGAGAATGCACTAGTTAGTATTACTCTTACATATTGTGCTTAAACATACTGTAGTGAAGCTTTCCTCCCCAGGCCTCCAATGAAAACTGGCTTCTTGCTTTTCCTGGCAAACAAATGTAAAATAAAATAAAATAAATTACCTTTTTTAAACATCTTTATTACATCACTGCTTAAGCTGCGGTGGTGCAGTGGTAGCATTGTTACCTCACTGCAAGAGGTTCTCCCGTTCGATTCTCGGCTGGAGCGCCTTCTGTGTGGAGTCTGCATGTCCTCCCAACGGTCGAGTGGCGTTCGAAAGACGTGCGTAGAATGGGCGTACCTTCGCTGAAGGTTGGGCGTCAAGCTGGCACCTCGGCACCTGTAAAAAAATCTACTGCCAATCATTAGCGGACCGGAGTTCCGCTATGGCGACCCCTAACTGGGAAAAACCGACAGAACAACATTACATCACCACTTAAGACACAGGCAAACATACATTAATATAAAAGCAAACAATTAATATAAAAGCAAACAAGCCATATCAACATGTTTCCAGTCCACATCTGTTCTTTTTCAAACCATCAGTCCAGTATTACATAAATTGCTCAAGTCCTGCCTTCCCTTAAACCTCCTCCTCCTCCTGAACATTATTCTGCATGTATTGTTCTCACACTTTCCATTTATTTCTATGTTATTTGGTCATTCCCTTTTCTAAAGATGCCACTTCCAGCTCCTTTATCTCTGTTGCAATATTCAATTCTTCAAATACAGTTGGTTTATATACTTTGATTTCCATGACCTATAGCAATTGCTTCTTTTGGCAGCCACTAGAATTGAAATTAACAAGGCCTTACTATGTTAATGCAATTCAGATCCTGTGTCCTAGCTCAAAGCAATAATTTCCTTAGTTATACCCATTTGCTCACCAAGTATTTCTGACAGAGTACTCTGTAAGGAATTTTTAAAATCTGATAACTCATTACACTCCAAAAATATATGACTTCTTTCTTTCCTATCACACCTCCAGCATTTGCCACCTACCTGACGAAAAATTCTTTGAAGTCTGCTTGTGGGTATAAAATACCTATACAAACACTTCTAAGCAAAAATCCTAAACCTTGGTTGTTGCATACTTGGGAGCCTTGCATATGTCCCCCCATTGCTCTCTTATAAGTTGCTTATTCAATCTCTATTTCCAATTTTTTCTAACCTCCTCTGACTGAATCTTACCGTTAGCATACAATTTATTATATGCCCCATAATTATCACAATTTTAAGAGCAGCTTCTGTTCTACATTCAGCTAAAAACTCTACCACAGTAGGTCTTACACGTAAGATCCCCCTATTCCTTTCCCTTTTCTCCAACATCAATCCCTGGTAGTGAAGGCACTCTCTAGCCTGCAGTCCAAATAACTTCTTAGACTCATTCAATTCTATTATCTTTCCCTCTCTAGTAATTTGCTCCCAACACCTTGGGGTTCCTTTGCCAGATTTCTGCAGTAAATTCCAGACCCTCTTGCCTATTCTCTGTAACCCTACTTGCAGTCATTCCTATTGGCAAAATCTCCTTTCTTCATTCTTGTGCTGGCTTAGTTCTTAAAATACTTTTTGCTATTTTATGAACATAATATTCTGCATGGCTGTTATTACTCTCCTTAAAGATCTGCATCCAAAAAAAACCACTCTCTCCTTATTTCTTGAAATTTTCCCCTACTTCATCTCTTTACACTTTGAAGTATAACCTTCTAAAATATCCCTTCAAAGCCTTGCTGAGTCGAATTATGGTAGCTGCCAACAAAAAGCAATTACTAGAAAATGGAAATCAAAGCTTAGACCAACTTTACTAGAAGCAGTGAATATAGTAACAGAGATAAAACAACTGGAACTGGGATCTTTAGAAAAGGGAAGGAGCAAACTACATAAGAAAAATGGGAATTGTGGGAACAATATATGCAGAGCAGGAACAAGGTTTAAGAGGCAGGATTTGAATGAAAGGAATAACTGACAATCACTGGATGGATTATAAGTGATGTATAATATTTGCAACTATAGTCGTTTCAATGGTGTCTGTGAAGTATACTGTTTGCAACTAAAGTGGTATCATTTTGTTTGTTTTTCAATTATATAAATGTAAGATTGTGTATGTCATATGTAAAAACTTAATAAAGATGTTTGTTGGAAAAACACCTTGAAAAAATATCCCTTCAAATCAGGTAATCCTAAACCAACTTGTTCTATTAGAAAGATCAACTTATCCCACTTAACTCTTGCCCTCTTTTCCCTCAAAATAAATTTTTTCAACTCTATTAATTACTGCCCACAACTTCTCCTCTACTTGATAAAAATATGCCTGATCTGTATAGAAAACTAAAAACATTCCCGCTGTTTGCATTTTACTATTCATATCCATAAACAAGACATTCCAGTTTCTCAGTTTTTGTTTAATCTCTTCCGACATACAATTAGCTGCCATAACAGAAGCATTTTTAACCAATACTCCTAAATACTTTGTCATACCTTGTCCCCATAAATATGGGTATTGCTAAACCAATTCATGTGCGAGTACAAAATTTATGCTATATCTTTTCTTTTACCTTCATTAATTTTATAGCTTGAAAAGGCTTATCACCATCTCAAAATGTTCCACAAAGCTGGATGTCCTTTTCTGGATTTATCAGGTACACAATAATATTATCTGCAAAAAAAGCCAACTATTATTGATTACCATACCAATTATAACACTGAAATTCTGAGTCCCTTATTTTCTTTGTCAATGGCTCTAAATATAAAGCAATTAATAAAGGAGAAACATGACACACCTGCCTGGTGTAGATCCGATGAAGGGCTGAAAGCGCTTAGCCATTCTGTTTTCTTGTTTTCTTATTTTATTAAAAGTGGTTTTAAACTGGCCTTGGCTGTGTTGACTGTACTGTTTTTTCTGCTTCTTTGTTTTTTGATTCAGGATTGGACTTTGACTGCAGTCTGTATAGTTTTTTGTTCTCTGTAAAAATTCATCCACATTTATATTTACATCTTGCCTTCTACTGACTCTTTAAACTCTGTACTTTTGTCTTGCATGCAATCAAACCACTCATGTATTTGTTTATATTTTCTACAAAATCATCTACATTCTTTACTTCAATGTCTCATTTCACCTCATTGTCCACATCTCTTTTTAGGACATACACGAATGAGCTACCCCTCATATACAAAAAAGAAACATTTCTTTGGACACTGAGCAAGTACAGTAGTTTGCGTTCTTTTATTTAAGTGAAACTCAGATTTCTCATCCCCTAGTGCTGAGACCTATTCCATCGACGATGTTTTTTTTATTTTAGCTTGTACACAGTCCCAGTTTTCCTTTAACTACATCTCTACATCATGTTGACTGATATAATCAATTCTGAAAGGAAAAGAAAATCAAGCTGTGCAGTCTAATGAATCAAGACATATTTTTCCCATATGCCAATGTCACTTTCAGGTTCAGCTTATCAAAAAAAAAAAAGGTGCCACAAGTTCAAATGTCTGAAAAGATCTCTCTCACACAATTTCTTTCCCAGCATGTTATTCATAGTTTTACATCCTGAATTTTAAAACACGGCAGTTTAACTATAATATACATGCTAACTCAAGTCCCTTCTTTTGCTCTTGGCCTCACTAAATGTTATCTTTATTACACAGCTCCATTATCTCCCCTCAGTGTATTCCCTTGTGCTGCTGTTACTTAAGACAGTGGCATCCTACTGCCCCGTTCACTTGCTGAAAGCTCTTGATCAACAAAGTCACCATGTTCCTCTCCTGATTGTATCTTTACACTTCAGACTGCTCTTCTGTGGGAAGTTTGAACTCAGGGCATATTTATAGTCCTTGCCTCTCTTTTAGCTAAAACTTACTTCCCATTCCAAAAAAAGGAGGAATAATTTCAATCCATAAAACAGCCATCTTTTTTCTTTTCATTCTTCCTAATCCATTAATTTTAACGGTTAAATATAATTCAAATATCCACTCTAAAATAGCCTGCCATTCCTCCTCCTTCTGCTTGCACTACCACTTAGTCCTTCCAACATCCCCTGCAACATACTCACTGTTCTCTCTTTCTCTCATGCTGATGTTACACTGAACAATTCTACCAACAAACAGTACAGAAACTTCCCTGGTGTAGGTTGGCCAAATTCCCCCAAATGTATAATAACATGCTTGGGTCCCCTTGAAAACAGGCACATGGTACAGGCACTAAACTGGTTAACAAAAAAAGTAAATAAATAAATACATCTGCAGAAATGCTCCCTGTGTATATGATTTATATGCTTATTATATTTGCTGCACAGTGTAAATATTAGTATTACAATGTCTGCTGTAAAATATTCTATTGTGTTTTATAAGTTATTGTGGAACTTTGCACCTTATGCTTTCAATGAAAAATAAGTCTGCCCAGATGGATAAATCAGTCATCAAATGTAATTTATTGTGTAAACAGACATGACCATAAGTCACAGAATGGTGAAAGTGATGTGAAGGAAGTATTACTAGTATGGAGGGGATGAAGGAACCTATGGAGGAAGGAGAGGGTGTACTAATTAATCAATATCATACAATACAAAGGAAGTAACAAGAAATAAAGTGCTACTGGCCATTCATATGCTGAGTATGTTTAGATAAAGAACAAAGTGGGCGAAGAAAGCTTTTTGTTAGAAAACTAACAGTGGAATGAAACTGTGGAAATACTTTAAAAAATGAACTGCTAAAGATAAGTGACTGAAGAATACAGAAATGTTTTAAGTAATGTTGTAAAATAATTGATTCTTCTTAAAGTCTTTTGGCTAGAAAAGAATAAAAAGAGACACTTTATGTATGCTGGCACTAAAACCCAAAGCCTGGCTCATGGCTGGGTCACACTATAGTTAAGAGGCTAATGTAGGGAACTGCCCTTAAGCTGGATACTTAAACTTCCAGTTAGATAATGTGCATCTCCATGCACATTACTTAACCAAACCAACAATGCCGACATACTTATAAACATCTGCTTTCTGCCCTGTGACCTACTTTAGTAACTAAAATTAAAGTTAAATCAGTCACATATACATATGTATTCATCACAATGTTTTAAGGTGCTCTTAAGATGAACTTGAGAAAGTAAACTGTATAAAAAATGATTTATAAGTGATAGCGCATGGATGAAACCATTTCTCCAAAAGCAAGACATATATGAAGATGTCTGTGTATATGGTGAAAATGATCTCAAAAAGCATTTGAATAAACAATAATATTTCAACAAAATTGTAGAAATGGGATTAGCTATCCTTTCCCATGCCCCTAGAAACCAAGCAGTTTACTTTCTTCACCATACTGCCCAAATTCACACCTTCAGTCCTGCTCAGTACACATACTTTGTTATCTAAATGACAATACAGCCATTTGTCAAAGGGGCCACTTGCAGAAAACACACCACACTGCAGCTGTGCCAAGGTGCTGTAAAAATAATGTTGAATGCACAGAAAAAAAAAATCTTGTAAAAGGATACTGCATCCCACTTCAAATACATTGTTGATGCCAATGACCATTGGTTTTGGATCCCAGTCTTCAGTTTCCGGTGTAATGGCTTCAGGGTAACTGCAAAGTAAATATTAAAATACACAGTAAGTACCAGTTTTCAAAGCAGATAATGTTAATAAAACACAAAGGAATATTGCATCTGACACCAACATATTCACTACCATATGAAATGGTGTAGGAGCCATGATGATGGCAGCCCTGCAAATGAATATTTTGTACCAGGGGCTTGGTGGAACACGATCAACATTAACAAATGCATACAAAAAAATCATCTGCATATCTCCTGAAGCACAGCCTGCGTTTTATTCGTATGGTGTAGTATCCATTTTGTGGTGGTGTCCATAACTACTGCTTCTCAGAAAAGCACAGGGCATTAAGACGGAATACAGGATATACTTGCTGGAAATCAACTTGCTGCTGTAGGATATGAACACCATGAAACTTCCCATCCAAAAGATTCAAATATAAATAATGCAAGCACACAAGAAAAAGGCAGTTGTGTTACAAACTTGCAGAAGTTGTAAATGCCTGACTAGAATCACTGTTGCAGTACTGCCTCCTGGGATTCCTGCCTGCAGAAGGCTGATGGCAGGCCCAACTTCTAAGACTCTCCTCCCTTCCTTCCCATGTCAGTGGTACAAAGGGCATATGACAGCACCGCCTCTGGATCTTTGTTACCTTGGCAGATGCAGGTGGGTCCCTGGAGTGAGGGCACAGCTCACCAGTGTCTAATTGTTTAATAAGAAAAGGGGCATTCTGAGTGGCAACCTGGAGCCCATGGCTTTAAGGGAGCCAATCAGGATAAACAGTATACAAGATGAGGGCATTTTCTTTTTACAAATATTGTCTGCACTCCACTCTCTCATTCCTTCTACAAGTGTTTATTCACTGATTAAACAGAGAACAAACAACTTGCATCTGGTCATCAACTTGATAGTGCTGACCCTCTTGCCCAACTCCCATTATTTTTATGAAAAAGGACCATGCCTTTCAACTATCTGGAACTTGATGAGGAACTCTATGAGTTTAGCCTTAAATTAAGAACATAACGTGAGCTTCTGACTAGCCCCTTTAAATTATGACTTTTAGAATTGTTTGAGCCTACTCACCAGCCAGTCTTCATCAGCTTGCTCAAATGGCATCAGCAACATGACATAATAGAACTTCAATCATAACCACTACTGAAGAAAGGGAGCAAAACCCATCTAAAACTGGTAACTCAAAAGTGCAAAGTTAGATCCACCAGACACTTTTGGATGTAGGAGGAAGCATTCTGTAGCATGCATGTAGCAAGGGGGAAAGAAGAATAGAGGCAAAGCCACAGAACAGTTAAAGAACTGAAGTCTACAGCAGCGTTAACCTCATTAACTGCATAATCAGTGATTACCTCCAAACTGCTGCAATTTCTGCAGCTTGCTAGACAGAAATCAAGGCTTCCTCAGTTTGTTTTATCGAACGTAATGAACCTCTTAACCACACCTCAACTGTATCTCATTATAAGGAATGTCCCACTTTTTGAGTTTTAAAAATTACATGTTCCATGTTTTTCCACATTCACACACATTAAGTAGAAACCCAGTCAAGTAATACTAAAACATATTAATTCATCCAAACAAGTTCTTGTAAGAAAAAAAGTAACCTTTTAACCATGCAGGGAGCATATTGGCTGCATATCGTGAGAGGTAGCATTTGAGAGTTACAGTCAATGTTGGGCACAAATTGATCAATTCATAACATATATAGAGGTCAGCTGAATTAGATTCTTACAGCATAGCTCTCAACCTCTTACTCTAGAATCAGGGGCAAATCTAGAAATAATCAGGGACACTTTTTTTTTTTTTACATTTACGCTGTTAACCTTAAAAGTCGACAGAATAAGAGAATGTGAATTAACATGCATTTTCCGAAGTAAATTAAGTCTACATCTATAATTATTGTCATAGTTTAAGTATAATCCACCACTTTTTCTCCCAAAATCACCAGTTTTGAGGGTTGAGAGGGTTAGAAGGGACAGAGTAAAATTTTTAATTTTTCAAGCAACTTAGTTTGGTCCCAGGGAAAGCTGCATTACTGAACTTTCACTTGAGGGAACCAGTGGAGTACTGTGGCCTACTGGCATATTACATAAACTGAGGGTACTATTACAGACAGTGTATGATGTATATAAATCAGCAATAAGGTAGTATTTTTTATGCTTCAGGGCACACTAGGGTGGTGCAATATAGATGAAAGGCATTTGATATGACTTGTGCCATGCTTTCTGGGTCCAGTCTGAAATCTTAGTAAGTGGGGCAAAGAAGATATGTACATTGCAGCTGTGCACTGATTTTTTTCAGACATAAATGTAGCTTGAAACAATATCCAAGTAATTTTGCTTGCTCTGCAGCTCTCTTCATTATCCATGAATAAGGTTGCTGAAAGGTAATGCATTAGTAAAATTAATAGCTCTGGAGTTAGCTAGCTTCCACACTGAAGATACCCAATTTGACATATGTCTCTGGATTCAGAATTCAGAACATTTCAAGCCTAGCCAAACCCCCCTATTCAAAAGTCTCCTCTAGCCTGAAGGACTACAAGATAACACAGACCAGGGAAGCGTTTGATGCTGCCTATCCAATAATCTAGTTTTACACTGAAGGAGGCAAGAGTGCTACTCCACTTGACATGTGACAAAGTCTGTTCCAGAAGTGAGGGATGTATTAGGATATGAATCTATCATGCCAACATATCTTATTTATCTGATTATTAAGGTTTAGATTTTTTAAATGGGTATCTGAGGTGCCATTTGGTCTGTGAAGGAAAAGCAAGAAGGTCAAAGAGAGTTGGATCTGTCATGGTTCGAAAGGCTAGAAATATGCCTCCAGGGAGGAGTCTGTAAGGGACCGAGTACAGAGAAAGGGCTGTCAGTCTATCCTAATAACCAAGACTTTTGATGCCAATGATCTTTTTAGTTAGGGTCTGAGGTCACTCAAATTGAGAGACATGTTTTGACAAATTAATGCCAGAAAGTGCATTTTATTCAATAATGAGTCTTACAAGATGCAAGTAAAGGGGAATTAATACTTCTCTGGATCTAGTGAAGATGCCTTTGGAAATCAGGTAAGCCAGATAGAAGGCTTTCCGAACTACTATGGACCCAGTTCACAGTCATCTGATGAATTACATAATTATAGGCCAGAAGTGTTGACCTGAAGGACTATGAAATGTATGGCAAATAAGAGTGGGACCAACACTGAGTGATGTGGTAAACCACTGGCAACTTTTTGCTTTACAAGTGGCACCTGCGACTCTAACCATATGGGTTCTATTAGGCAGTCAGTTAACTATCCATTACACAACATAAAGATTTATATTCAGATTTACACTCCTGTTAACAATACCTGCATGGAGAACAGTGCTGAAGGCCTTGACCAGGTCCAGATGTGCTCTACATACTGAATAATCTCTAAACAATGAACTGGTTATTTTTTTTTTCAAAAATGAGGTTAGAAAGGCAAGATCTTCCTTTGACAAAGACAAACTAATCCAGTGTTAAAGTGATTTTCAATGTCCAGATTAATGATATCTGAGATAATATGTGCATAGCTTTACGTATGAGGCTAGTAAGATCAGTGGGTCTCTGTAGTTATCAGGGTCCATAGTTGGGCCAACCTTGTATATCATCATTACAGTGGCTGTTTTCCAGGCCACAGAAATGTCATGGGTTCATAAGTAACCAATATGATACAACAGTGTTAACATACATAACCGGTGGAGAGGCTTAAATCAAAGAAGTTAAGTAGGGGTTCAGACAGGCGATATTTGGCACTGATAAACAGCAAGGTATACTATCAAGGCCCATGGATGACAACTTCTCAGCTTTTGAGATGTTGCACAGTAATTAAGGGGGTAACTTAGATTCTGGAATCTGTGGAACGGTGGCTATTTTAATTTCATACTCAGTTCTGAGCTTCCTAAAGCATACTCACGTTAGGTAGAATGAGTCTTCTTATAAGCATTAAGCAGCTTCTTTCTCTTATGTAAGTTAATACTATGTGGTGGAATACCCATATAAATAAGAGGCACACGGACCAATTTCATCATGTGTGTTGGTTTGCATAAGGTGTGCTACAGTTTCATTATTGCTGTATTAAAAAGACTGTTCAGAATTTGGATTTTCAATACATTTTTAAGTTGCATTTTGGCTTTTTTAAATTCTTTGAATAAATGAAAATACCACCAACTAGTAAAGTTAGTAATGTTGGCAATGTTATTTCATTACTTGTTTGGAAAACATTCAATACTACACAGCATTAAAGCAAAGATGTTCAATCACACAGCTTAATATATACTTAACAATAAGAAAGGTGAGCTTAGAAGATAAGTTTGATAGGGCAGGGGACTTATGGCAGTGGGAAGGAGTGAGGGATGGGGAGATCCATGGATGCAACCCACACAGAGGTGACCCATCCCATGTGGTAGATGATGGCAAAAGTGAACCAAATACCAGTCTTTCCAAGCTACTGCTGAATTCTAAAAAGGAGATTACCTGGTCAGGTTGAAGAGGTGAAAGTTGCTTAGCATCAAACTGAGAACCCACCCCAAACCAGAGGTACAATAAATAGAGGGAAAGGAAGAAAATACTGGCACTGCAACAACTACAATTATGGTAAGCTCCTAACACAACCATATTACATTTGCTGTAGATCGTTATTACAGTAGTGACTTCTTGGGAAGTCTCCTAACGCTTACAGAGTAGAGGGAGGCTGGCTTGCTGGAGTGCCTAAGACCAAAGGACCCTGAAGGATGGCTGTAGCAAAACCTACCGTGACTGGAGATGCTGGATAAGTGGCAATGCTTGCTAAATGTGTATACTGAGGACCAGGTAGTAGCTTCCAAAATGGCCTGTGTAGTAATCACCTTTCTGAAGGCTGTGGTGGCAACTGTGAACCTTGCAGAATGAGTTATCACTAGAGCTGGAATAGGCTTAACATGATGGGGTTAACATAGCTATCCACTTAGACATTTGTTTTCTGTTTTTCCTTCCTTTTCTTTAGCAAAGACAATAAAGAGCTATTAACATTTTCTGTAATGTTTTGCCTTAGCCATATAAAATTTCAGTTGATTATAGATGTCAAAGAAATACATTTCCCCCTTTATTCTGATAAGAAGGGAAAAACAAAGGAAGGTAGGTAATCTGATTCAGCAAGGTTCTTAACCGACGTTGGCATAAGACAAGGGTAGACGTAAGGGTGATTCTGTCCTTATGAAATACCAAGAATGATTCCCTGTAAATGACAGCCAGTAGTTATAACTTCACTGTAGCCAAGGTCAGGGCTATCAAAAGAATAGTTTTGCAAGAATGGAATTTTATGGGGATGGAAGCAGCTTGTTCAAATCAAGAAAGTGTGAGCTTTTCCAGTGCAAAGTACAAGTCACATGGTGGAGCAAGACCCTTCTTGGGGAACCTTAAAAGCAAACCCTCCTTAAGGAACTGCTTCACTGGCAAATGGGAGCACAAACAGCTTCAGAAACAGACATGAAGAAAGAGCAGAGGTGTGCACCTTCATAGAAGCATAAAAAAAGGCTTGCTTTGTAAAGGTCTGGCAGTCACGTTCAACCCAGAGACAACTGTGCTGTGCTGAAGCTGAGTTCAGTCCTCTGTATGGCACCAATGAGAGAACCTTTTCCACTTTGCCATGCAAGACTTTCTACTGCTTGGTTTCCTGGCCTCCATCAGAATCTGTAGCACATCCTCAGAGAATGTGTGTCTGGAAGGAAGGAGTGCTAAACTAATCACATGATCAGCCTTAGAGTCTGCAAGCTGGTGTGAACTGTGGACTTCCGATCCCTTGTTCGGAGTGAAAAGGCCCACATGCTAAGGGGAAATGATTTGTTTCTTACATTTCCAGTTAATATCCATTCACTGGAGACCCCTTGTATTCTTCTCAACTGATGTGACAATGTATTCTGCTGGACTGGGATGTTCTGAGCCTTAAGCATCAGATATGTCTCCTGGACTAACTCCCATGCCTCTATTACTCGTCTGCAAAGTTAGCATTGGATGATTTCATGAGGGACCTCAGTTTCTTACAGATACTGATCAAGGATGTCTTTCCTTCTTGGGATTTGCTTTTTTTCTGAAATAGTTTCCTCCTTCTATTGTATAGCCTGTTTATTGCAGGGGTTCACCAAACTGGTTTCCTTCTTTTAGAAGACTGAGTCTTAGTTTTGCTTAGGATGGCAAGATCCATGCATCCTTGTAGGTGCTCAAAGAGTGCATTTAGAAAGGTTTCTGCATCTTGGGCAGCGTTATCCTTTAGCATGGGGGCTGTGAAACTTATCACCTCCGTCTTAAGTAAGGTGAAGTTTTCTTTAGAAAAGTTTTTTTACTGTGGTTTCCTTAGTTGAGGGTGGTGGTGGGGTGTGGTCATCCAGACGGATTAGTTTATGGTCTTATCTAACCAGTGACGGGTTGATCTCTGGTGTGGAACACCTGTCGCCCATTTTGGTGATGACCAGGTCCAATATGTTTTCACCTCTGGTAGGGGAGTTTACCAGCTGATCCAGGGCATTTGAGTTGATGAATTCCAGGAAGCGCTGGGCCTGGGAATTTGTACTCGAGTAGTTTTCCCAGTGAATGGTAGGGTAACTGAAATCGCCCAATATCAGGGTGTTTGGTAGGACCTTCATGTTTTCCAGTGTCTCCAGAAAGGTGGAGTGGTGGTCCTGGGTCCTGGAGGGTGATCTGTAGCAGGCTACAATTTGCATTGCAGATCTGCCCGATGTTAGTTACACATGGATGATCTCAGAGGTATCATGCTGAGCCACTAACCTGGAGGTGTAGGTATCCTTGATGTATTATGGCTATACCCCCCCCCCCTTTTGTGTTTTGGTCCATGTTCTGTGGCCGAAATGTGTGGTATGAGTTGTAGCCCGGTAGTGCTGGGGTGCTCTCTGGAGCCTTGAACCAGGTTTCAGTTACTGCACAGATGTCGACGTTCTCCATTCTGAGGAGTGCTTAGAGCGCATGCATTTTGTGATTTTAAACTCCTGGCATTGAGAAGCATAACTCTCAGTTTTTTGTTAAGTGTTCTGTTTACGGAAGTGGGTTTGACTTTTGAGCCTTACCTAAAAAAGGCACTATGGAGGCAGCAAGAGCCTTGGCCGGTATTCGAAAGCTTAGAGGTGACAGGTGCAATCCGTTTCTTGCGAAGCAACGCGGCTTGTCGAGCATGTCGTCCCAGGCTGACAGATACTGGATCCCATTTGAATGACACCAGAAGCTTAGCCAATTGTTGAAATTGATAATTTTGTCTTTATACTGAGGTATTCTTGGTAAGGGCAGGATGCTACTCAGGGTCAGGGTCATACCAGCCTGGGCTACATGATGAGAGAGCTCTTCCATGTCTCTTTTCATGTAGTCCAGGGAGGTACGTCTCAGGTCATTCACACCAACATGAACAATGACAGAGTCATATTTGTACTTGTTCTGGAGTGACCTGAGTGCTTGTGTTATGTGGCGGATTCTGGCTCCCAACAGGCAGCTAACAGTAACTTTCTGCTTATCCAGCCTAGTGAGTGGGACGTCAGTGTGCCTGACTATAGAGTCACCTATTACTAGGGTATTAGTTATGTTATTTTGCCTTAAGGGCTGTGATTGTGCGGCACACTGATTTTGTGTTTTATGTGTTGTCTGTTTTTTTGACTGGAAGTGCAGGTTGTTTGGGTGTCTGCTTTGGAGGTCTCTGATGCTTTTGCAGGTTTTTATTTAGAGCTTTTATTTTCAGAGTTATAACTGCTTCCTGTGAAAGTTATGGCCCTGGGGCCCTCCAGGCTTTCCTCTCTCGTCAGCTTGCCACTTGCAGTTCTTTCCCTTGGGAGGTTTGAACATTTTTTGTTTATGGTGGAAGGATTACCCTTTAACTGGTGTAATTTCTAATGTATACTTAAGGTAGGGGAATTAAGAGCATCTCTAACTGCATACTCTTCCCCTTTTCCTCCAGTTTCTTGAATACCTTCTCAGCTGGGGGTCCAAACAGAAGCTCCTTATCCAGAGAGGTATCCAGACACTTCACTTTCATATGACCTGAAAGGGGACGAGTCTTTAGCCACCCATGTCTCCTAATTGTAAACCCTGTAGCAGCTGCCCTATAGAATGCATCAATTGCATGTCAACCAGATTTTATGGACTGTCTGGCAGCCTAGGTACTAAGATTGCATAAATCAAACACCTCCTATTTTTAGGGCCCTATTTTTTATACTTTGCTTTCTGCCTCAACTGTCCAAGGCACAATTCCTGGAACTTCTACATGTGGGACTGGTAGCTGAGAGCATTAACAGCCAGGATTACTGAGGTGTACATCTTTTTCCAAGCTCAGTCACATATCCTACTCTCCTCATCACAGGGAAGGGGGTTCCTGGATGCAGTCACTTTGGACTCCTTGCTGGAATCCATAGCAACCACTGCTGAATTAGCAACTGGGTGCTTGTAGAGGTATCTATAGGTGTCATGTCCAGCTTCCTTAGAGCAGGGGACTTCCAAGCAGGCTACAAAGAGGTACCATAAAATACATCATCCAGGATTTCCAGAACTGCAGGAATGGCCAGAGACTTTCGTTCTGGCCAGTCCAGAAACCTTCTGTACTTGATTTAAGCCTGAGGAAACTTGTTTCCCATCTGAATGGTTTCTTCACCCTGTGAAGGGCATCCTCAAATAAAACATCCTCAGGTGGCAAAGATGGGAATAGGATGTCTGCAGAGTAAGGCTGAAAGTAAGAGACTGGAGACATTTAGTTCACACGGGCAAATTCTTCCACGTCTGAATCTGTGGTATCTGTGTCCCTCTGGGGAGAAGGGTCCATTTTTCTTTTAAGAAAGGATACCTCTCATACTACCTTTTCTTCAGAGGCTGGCTGTCTGGATTTCAGAGAATCTGTGCTATCTGTGTCCCTCTGGGGAGAAGGGTCCATTTTTCTTTTAAGAAAGGATACCTCTCATACTACCTATCAGCATCTGATCCAAAAGTGTTTCATAAGGCCTCTAGACCAACCAGCTGCACAGAGATTTCATTTCATGAGCCACGCTGTATGCCGATGGCATGGTGACCACTTGAGGGGTCAAGGTAGGGTAAAACTGGCACCAGGTACCGGTGCTATAAAGGCACCTCTCAAATACCAGACTCTGTGAAAAGTACAGTTGTGTACAAACGTACCGTAAAAGTAGATGTCCTACTTTTCACTGCTGCAGTACTCCTTAATTAAGGAATATCCTACAGATGATAGCTGTACATTCAGCCAGCATACCAAAGTCTTAGGCCCTTCCAAATACCATACCTCAGATGTCTAACATCCAGGACATAAGGTACATAAGTGACTTACGAGTACCTAATCCTCAGAATTGAACTTCCCAAGGAGAACTACAGTAACTCAAAAGGAAAAAAAATGTGAATCCAGAAAGGGAAAAAAAAAGGACCCCTTAGCGAAAGGGAGAAAACGGAACAAAGAAGGGGGAAGGAGGCGAGGGATGTAATATTGCAACAGTGAAAAGTAGGACTTCTACTGTTATGGTAATTTCTTACACAACTGTAATATTTCCTTCCATATCATTGTTGCAGTATTCCTTACTACAGGGACAGTACAAAACTTACTGTAGAGGATGGCAGAAGGAAGAAATAGAACCATCAAAAAAAAAAAAAACAGTAGGATGGCCCTCACAAATCTAAATTTGGCCCTAAAAACTTAATCTAACTTGGAGTGCTTAGTAAAAGTATGTACAGAAGACAAAGCAATAGTTTGTTTTCAAAATGGATCTAGCAGCCAGACCCTTGAAAAAAACACCATAAGAGGCTACTATCCTGTAGAACGAGCACAAACTAAAGAAGAAAGCGGTTTACTATGAACTTCAGCCATGAAAAGAATAACAAAAGGAAATGGCCTTAGAAATCCAAGAGAAGATAGTTTGCCTAGAAACAGCTAAACGCAATTTCTTGGTATGAAAGGAAACAAAAAGTTGCTAAGATTTCCTATCATCTTTAGTCTTAAGTAATATCTGAGCTGTCTATGAAAATCTAAACTATGTAGAATACTCTCAACAATATTCTGAGATAAAGGGGAAAAAAAGAAGGAAGGTGAATGACCTGATTTAAAGACAAGTCACTGACCACCTTGTTATAAAAGAGGGATTGGTTCAAACAGAAACTGTCTATGTGAAAAATCAAAAAAAAAAAAAAAAAAAAGAGGGAACTGCCATGAGGGCCTGGAGTTATGAGACTTTCTTGGTAGAATTAAGAGCCACCAATAAAAAAGTCTTCCAAGTACAGAACTGCAGAGTATGTTCAAAAGGAGGCCGAGTCAACTTTTCCAGAACAAAATTACAGTCCCAAGGAGGAGGAGGAGGAATAGGCTTTCTCGAGAAACTAATATGAATGTCAGCCTTTCAAACATTGTTTAACATTAAATCTAAAGAAAAGTGGCAGATCTAAAGGCAAACAAGGAGAAATAGCTGACAAATGAGGTTTAACAGATGAATATGCAAGCCCAGAATTGAGCAACTCACACAAATCATTACTTATTTATTGACATTTATTTACTGTGAAAGTACGACTGGGAACAGGTTTCCTTTTTCAGCAGAGACCCAGGGAGAAAAGCTCCAAGGAAAATATTTAATGCAATCAAAATTTACAGCAACAAATTTTACAATGCAGTTTCAGTGAATACATAGCATAATAGTATAATAAAATTTGTATTGCTATTCAAAATAATTAAATTTATAAGTGTTGTACTGAGACTTTACAGATAGAAGACCATTGTACAAGATAGGTAGGAGTAACTTAAACTTGCTTATCTCTTCGTATTTCTTAACAGAAAAACAGTGATGGAATAGTAATTTGGTTTTGCTAATTACAGGAAGGTATAGTGGTTTAAAAAGTACAATAAAGTGAGGTATTAGAAGGGGATAAGCAGGTCAAGTCATTTATTGCTTTAAAAAGAGGTATAAGAAAGGTGATGAAGGGTGTTAGACAGCTATGTCCCAGATGAGGAGCAGGGACAAACCCAGGAGGCAGAGAGGAAGTCTTTTACTAATGGTTCGAAAAATTGAAGGTGTGACAGCCCTGACTGTTACAGGAATTTTATTCCATGTTCTAGCTGCACTATAGGAATGGAGACTGACCCCAGAAGCCCTTTTGTGGTTTGTAAATGGTAATCAATTGTATATTATTTGATCGAAGGGGATGATTTGGAAGACTGTATTGGAGTAGGGGGTCTAACTGCTGGGCAGGCAGATGCATTATGGTTGATTTTATGGGTTAAGGTGAGCTAAGTATAAGACAAGCGGTGAGGAAGCTTGAGCCAGTTAAGTACTTTTAGTGCTCAACAGCAGTGGGTACAGTAAAGTTTGTTGTAAGCAAATCTGGCAACTTTGTTATAGCACTGTTCAAGTTTAGAACTAAGTGAGGCTTGTAGCTTGGTTATGATAGGGGCTCCACATCAGAGAGAGGGTAAGATGCAAGTGCTAGCTAGAGTTACCTTGGCAGAGTCTGTAAGGAACTTCTTTACTCTATGTAAGGTGCCTAGTTTTTTATAGGTTTTCTTGATGCTGTTCTGGATATGTAAATTGAATTGAAGACTGTTATCGATTGTCATGCCAAGCAGTTTTGTTTGTGGGATAACTTAAATCATGGTATTATTTAAGGAAGAAATTTTAAAGTTGTTTTTTTTTTTTCATGGAAATGGGACCTTGGGAAAAAGAGATGTAATTTATTTTTTTTTTCTTTTTGGATTTAGTACCAGACAGTTATCCTACAGCCAACTTTTAACAGTTAAAGGCTTCTTGAGTAATTCTCTGATGATGGATTAGGTTGTCAGAAATACATATTAGGGTAGAATCATCAGTGCATTGTATGAAGGAGGCTTGCTGTGATGACTTATGTAAATTGTTAATGAATATATTATAGAGGAGAAGGCTGAGAAAGAAGCCCTGTGGCACACCAGTATTGACAGGAAGGAAGGGAGAAAAAGTGGAGAGCCACTTAGCAGACTAGAATCCATCAGTTAAGTAGTTGTTAAACCACAGTAGTATGGGTTGGATAGCCCGAAGGAAGACAGTTGGTATACAAGATTTGGTGAGAGACCAGATCAAAACTTTCGACAGATCAAGGAACACAGAGGAAACAAATTTGCCTTTGTCTCTGGCTTTTTTAATGGTATCTGTGAAAGTTAATAAGGCTGTGGTAGTGCTATGGGTGGGTCTAAAACTATGCAGTGTGGAGGTAAAGAACTTTTCCTGATGAATATGGTTGAAGTTGCTTGGGAATGCACTTCTCCAGAATTTTTGAAAAAGGGGACTATATGCAATAGGTCTGAAATTGGTTATATCAGATAAGGTTTCTCCTTTATGAAGGGGATGATTTTTTTCCATAAAGAAGGAATGTATGATTCCTTGACAGATCTGTTAATTAGAGAAGAGACAGAACCGGGTATGGGACTGGCAGCCAGCTTGAGCTATCCTGTTGGGAGATTAGCTACTGAAGGAAAACAGTGTTTCAGTTTAAGAAGTAGCGATTTGATGTAAGAGGCTGGGATGGGGGCTTTGGGTGATACAGAGGGTGTTTGCTGTCTGAGGAGAGGGCATGTCAGGATTTTTGGAAGGAAAATCTTCAGTAAGGACTTTAATGCCTTCTATAAAATGTGTATTAAATTGAGCAGCTGTTTTGGAGGGAGTGTTATTTGGGGCAAGATTAGGAATGGTTGATGCTCCAGGGTGGAGTACATTATTAAGAGGACCAGAATTTTTTTTAATACTGATTAAGTAAGGAGTTACTGAAGCAGATTTTCTTGTCTATGATAATCTGTCTTCTAGTAGGTTACACAGCTCTTTAAAGTGTTGTAGGTTTTGAAGAGAGCTATATTTTAACTATTCTTTCCAAGCCCACTTTCATTTCATTTCATAAATTAGGCACCTGCTTTGAGTGGATAACCAAGGAGTATGGTAATTCTGTATTCATTTTGTTCTAGATGGAGTCAGACTGTTAAGGATTTTCAGGAAAAGTGAGTTAAATTTGGGTACAGATTTGTCGAGGGGAATATTTTTCAGGACAGTCTAATTAAAGGAGCTTAGAATTCTGTTAAAGATATTGCGGTTAAAATTGAGGTTACAGTAAGTTCTAAGTAAGGGTTGTTTGCCATGATGGGTACAGAGTCTGTGTGAATATACAAGGAGGTGATCACTGAGGGTATCAGAGAGGGTGCCACTAGAGACATACTTAGCAGAATTGGATATCAATATCCTTTCAAGAACTGAGCCACTGTTTTTGGGAAAGTTATAACATGTGGGAGAGGAAATGAGTTGAGTCAATCCAAATAGGTTTAGGCTAGATGATGGATATGTGTAATAAACTTATTAAATACACTGGGAAATTAATAAAGTTTGGAGATTCCGAAGTTATGAGATTTATATTTACCGGTTTAGCAAGACCAAAATTAGAATATGGGAACTGTATATGGTTCCCTTATAGCAAACATACCAAAGATACTGAGGTCCAGGAAGGGAATGAAGCCTCTCATACCAGTCAAAACCAAGAGGAGGAAGCAATAACACTTCTGGCCTATCTGTAAAAGAGGAAATATTTCTATGATCCCCTTGAAAAGAAGAGACGGGAGAGGGTCTCAAAAGCACTGAGGAGACTACCTAGCTTGTAAAACAGAGCTCTTTCTGGGGAGGACATAAGAGTTTTAAGACATGACTGTTCAGGATCATGTCAAGCATATATTTATCCTTACTAAAGACTTTTTAAGTAAAGTGAATTCGTGGAGCAACTCCTTCAAAAGACAGTCCTGCACACTATTCAGGAGTGGGACATGCTGGGAAGCAGAGCTGTCCCTCCTGAATGACTTCGGTTCATAGGTAGGTAACTAGGCTATCTGCCCGAGGGCATTTATAAGCCTAGCCAGAGTGTGTCGGCTTTTGTCGCCCCATTGATTAATTAACTGATACTCTGTCAAGCACAGCCAATGAAGTGATCCCAGGGGTGTATTTTCTGTTACCCATCCACTCGTCAAGGTTTCTCTTGAGTGTTAGTGAGGAGCTCTGCCTAATGTAGTTTGGAATTTTGTTCCAAAGCATGGGGAGTCTCTGTGACAGGAATCGATCCCTCCAGCACTTAACCAGAAGGGCAGAAGGGAATAAGGATTTTTAATGCATGGGGTCCTTCTGATCCTAGAAAGAGTTCTTGTTTCCTGAAGAAATAGGTTAGCCTATAAGAAGAAGGAGACAGTGATAATGGTAGGAGAACATAAAGACCCCCAACTATGATCACCACATGCACCCTTGTTTGGGGGTCCCCTGCCATATCCTAGCAGGCCTGCCAAAAGGAAAACAACCAATTTCCTTCTGAGATCCATTAACCAAATGTTTACCATTAAATTCAAACTTAGTTTCTCTGAATAATGGTAATGTTACCAAGAGAATTGTTTAAGGTGTTGGGTTACAGTAGATGCAGGGGGTTAGGGTTAGCATTCATTAAAGACGGACCAAAATGGCTTGCTTACAGTACTGCTTAAAAGATAAGCGACACATCATCTTGCATGGTCAACTAACTGGGCCTGCTGTCTTAGCCATGCTACCAGCATAATCAAAAACGTAGCAGGTCTCATGGAAGCCCAGTGTAGAAGCCATAGCAAGGGTCATAAAACAGCTCTTTATTGCCCCAGAGAACTCTCTCGGGAATGTTGGCAGACCAAAGGACAGATCAGGTCAGCAAGACGGCAATGCTGATAGCACATATGAAACCTGAGAAGTGTTAAATGGTGTTTAAGCACTACAACTTGTGAAGACACATCTTTCAAGTCCAAGGCAACCCTTTAGGTCTTATAAAATAGAAAGAAATAGCAGGAGTTCTAGATTTACCTTTCTGCATTTCCTCACCTTCGATTGCTTGCTAAAGCTGGAAAGATTCAAGACTTGCCATCACTGACATGCTTCCTTGGACATGAAAAAGAATACAGAATAAACTGTTGCTTTCTAAGGATTTCATTGTATTCGTCCATTTCATTTATTTCTGTCTGCCTACAGGAATGGGTCGTGGCTGAAAAGTTCATTGACTTGGTAAACACATAAACAGATGAAAACCTATACTTTATATATCCATTCTCTCAATCTCGTCCACTAACCACTTTGAAGCTTATCTAAAAAATAAGTGGCTATGTTCCTGTACTAACCCCTCATGAATGCCCTGATATATCACAGTATACCCCAACCATATCCAACTTCTTCCCCCGTGTTTAATCTTTTATTCCTACTGGCCTGTCTTAACCTTATATCTTGACACAAGTCATACTTTACAAACAGTACTAGCCAAGTTCAAAGCCTAGGTTTTCTTGTCATGATGTAACAAATGTATACTTTATGTGTACAACATTTTGTTTCCTTTATACTTTATTGATTATTGTAATTTGTGCATTAAAATGTACTGTAACTCATAGGTTCATAGGTGTGTACTAGGCTAATGGCCCTGGAGCCTTTACAAGGCTAGCCCATAGAATTACCCTGGAGCTTTTCTCCCTGGGCCTCCACTGAAATGTGTCCAGTCGGACAAATGTTAAATAAATAAATAAAATAAAATGCATATTATCTATTAAATATATATATATATATATATATATATATATACACACACACACAGATACACACACACAAACATATGCATAACACATTTTCTATGGGTGCATTATATTTTATCAAACTTTCAAACTGTCAACAAAGTACAATGCAGCACTTCAAACTGAATGTTTCCTTTCTCACTTTCTCAATGTCAGGGAATGAATGTCAGCTCATCCACACTTCCTGCTGTATGGGAACTATGCATTTGTGCAGGTAAGTGCAGTTTAGCCAATCACAGTAAGGGATAGGGATGGAATAGCTTTAATTGTATTTGCATGTTTTGTACTTTCTGTACTCTGATTTACAGTTAGTGTTAGGGCAGGTTTTTATGGTATGTATGAGATTCTGTGCTCGTGAGTGTGCGTGCCAGGGATGCCACCTTTTAAGCGGGCCAAAGTGGGACATGGGGGTGTGGCCAGTATGGAACTAACCACACCCTCTGCCGTGACGTCACCACCAGAGTGGTGAAGGAGATGCTGTTATGGGTACGACAGATGGCTGCTGGAGTGGCTAGCTGGTTGGTGGGAGTAGAAGCTGGATGGATGGCTGAATGAATGGATGGATGGCTGGCTGCATGAATGGCTGGGGGCTGGATGGATGGATGGCTGGCTGGAGTGGCTAGTTGGTTGGTGGGAGAAGCTGCTGGATGCCTGGCTGGATGGATGACTGCATGAATGGATGGCTGGATGGAGGATGGATGGCTGGATGGATGGAGGATGGCTGGCTGGATGGATAGTTGGAAGAGGAGGATGGCTGGCTGGCTGGATGGCTGGTTGGAGGAGGAGGATGGCTGGCTGGCTGGATGGATGGAGGAGGAGGAGGATGGCTAGCTGGCTGGAGGATGGCTGGATGGATGGAGGAGGATGGCTGGTTGGATGAATGGAGGAGGAGGAGGATGGCTGGCTGGATGGATGGATACAGGATGGCTGGCTGGATGGATGGATACAGGATGGCTGGCTGGATGGATGGATGGATGGAGGATGGCTGGCTGGCTGAAGGAGGATGGCTGGCTGACTGAAGGAGGATGGCCGGCTGGCTGGAGGATGAGGATGGCTGGATGGATGGAGGAGGAGGATGGATGGAGGAGGAGGATTGCTGGCTGGATGGAGGGAGAAGGAGGATGGCTGGCTGGATGGAGGAGGAGGAGGAGGATGGCTGGCTGGCTGGAGGAGGAGGATGGCAGGCTGGCTGGAGGAGGAGGATGGCAGGCTGGCTGGAGGAGGAGGATGGCAGGCTGGCTGGAGGAGGAGGATGGCAGGCTGGCTGGAGGAGGAGGATGGCTGGCTGGCTGGAGGAGGAGGATGGCTGGCTGGATGGAGGAGGAGGATGGCTGGCTGGATGGAGGAGGAGGATGGATGGATGGCTGGCTGGATGGAGGAAGAGGATGGATGGATGGCTGGCTGGCTGGAGGAGGAGGATGGATGGATGGCTGGCTGGCTGGAGGAGGAGGATGGATGGCTGGCTGGAGGAGGAGGAGGATGGCTGGCTGGATCACCTGTTATAAAAAAAAAATTCCTGGTTGTTTTTTAGCGGCTGTAGAAGCGCTTAAAACAAAGCGCTCCTACAGCCACGATCTTTGCAGGGCTCTTCCTGCCCTAATCCCCACCCCTTTCATGAATTGCAGCCAAT
Source organism: Protopterus annectens (assembly GCF_019279795.1). Lineage (NCBI taxonomy): Eukaryota > Metazoa > Chordata > Ceratodontiformes > Protopteridae > Protopterus > Protopterus annectens. The sequence goes on along the minus strand of NC_056751.1, from coordinate 55,491,171 downwards.
TGCTGCACGAATTAAAGCACCTGGACCTAACAGGCAGCAGCTTTGCCTGCAGGTCCGGGTTGGTGACGTAACTGAATTGTCGTGAAAAAGCTAGAAGTAACTGCGACTTTTCCACAGCAATTCAGTGTGATCGCAAAAGCGGAACTTTTCAGGTCCCACTACTTGATAGAGCAGGCAATGGAATAAGGTGGCTTAACCCGTGAGTGTCCCGCTGGGACGGGTGGCAACCTTAGTGCGTACGCAAGCACATACGTCTTTTCTTGCCTTATTTAGTGATACGGTCATAAAAAGGGTTTTTGTAAAGTTAATGTGTCAAAACTGGGTTGGGACAGTGACAAGGTTAGGGTTTGCACAGATTAGCAAGGTAGTGTAGTGGGGGACAAAGCCTCCCTGACTACCCTAACTAATGCATACTAACCCTAAACCTGCCTCTAACACCAACCCAACACCTTACCTTAAAAAACTCTTCTTCAAAACACTACCATTATTTTCAGACATAGTATGTCTGAATTTAATGGTAGGGATTTGGTTAATAGATCCCAAAGGGAAACTGCTTGTTTTCTTTTTGTGATTTTCCTCCCCCTCACCCTACCCCCTGATGGTATGGGTTCTTCAGTAAGCTGATTTTGAAAATGCTAGCACTGATCCCCTGTGTTTCGATGCCTAAGCATTTTGATGTATGTACACATATGTGTGTGTGTGTGTATATATATATATATATATATATATATATATATATATATATATATAGAGAGAGAGAGATATATACACACACACATATATGGTTTAAGTAGGACAATTCGATTTCAACCAAAATTGACCTCTGTTTTGTCAATAACTCTTGTCGAGAGAACAGAAGGTTGACAGCTGTGCAAGAATGGCCAATACCTGGGCTTGGGGAGTATGATCTTTTCTCAGGGATTGTGTGATCTCAGAATTTGAATACTTAAGTACTGGGGGGTACAGGCGGTCCTGCCTCCCTGCAAAACATGAAGTTATGTACTCACCATAACGTTCGATGTAGTCCATCTCGCCTCACATTGTTACCCGTGGGTTCGGAGCCGAATGTCGGCACTGACTCGGCCATACTTTAGCTCGGAGTCTTTCAATTGGCTGGGCTAAGATGGTATCCCATGCTGCACTGCTCTCTATCCTCAGATCTAGTTTGCTGCGAGCACCAGCACTCGCTCTTCATACATAACACCACCTAAGGAAGGAAGAACAAACCAAGAATGAAGGGAATTCTGAAACCAGGCCTAACCTCCTGATCCTCCAGGATGGGGGATGGTGGGGGGCAAGTAAGAATGCGAGGCGAGATGGACTACATACATCGAACGTTATGGTGAGTACATAACTTCTTGATGTTATGTAGTCCAATCTCGCCTACATTCTTACCCTTGGGACAGTGTCCCCAGCACCTAAATCCTGGGAGGCTCAGTGGAAAATACTCCTGAGCACTGTGGAACCAAAGGAAGACCTGCCTCTAGGTGCCACATCTAACTTGTAATGAGTAACAAAGGTGTGATGAGATGCCCAGGTAGCCACAGCACGAATATCATCCATAGACAATCTGGTCTGAAAAGCTGTAGATGTAGATACAGACCAGGTAGAGTGAGCCTTCACTCGGAACGGTAAATCTCTTCCCCCTGAAGTATAAATGAAAGAAATACAACTGGAAATCCACCTAGACAACGTGACTTTGGAGACGGAAGACCCAATTCTGTTTTCCGAAAATGAAACAAACAACTGATGAGATTTTCTGAGGTCCTTCGTTCTGTGCAAATAAAATCGTAAATGTCGGTGCACATCCAACTGATGAAATTTGAATTCTGCCTTGTTCGAGAACGGAGGAAAAAACACTGGAAATTCAATGGATTGGTTAAGGTTACTAACTGACGCTACTTTTGGAAGAAAGGAAGGATTCGGTCTGAGAAACCTTGTCATTATGAAAAATCAAATAAGGTGGTTTAATTGATAAAGCTTGAAGCTCCGAAACACGTCTGGCCGACGTGATGGCTACCAAAAAGACAGTCTTCCAAGTTAATAATTTTAAATCACAAGTGGCTGCAGGCTCAAAGGGGGGGGGGGGATGAAGTAAGACCCTCTAGAACAAAGTTCAAGTCCCAAGGCATAACAGGTTCAGAGACAGGAGGATGAAGCAACAAAGTGCCTTTCAGGAAAGCTTTACAGATTCTATGTGCCATTAGACTAGGTTTGTCTGGGACGTGAAAGGTAGAAACTGCCGCCCAATGGACTTTAATGGTTGCGGCAGCTGATCCCTGGTTGAAAAGCATAGAAAGGAACTCCAATACTGACGAGACTGGAGCTGTGTAAGGGTCAATCTGTTTGGCATGTGCCGAGATGGAAAAATCTCTTCCATTTTCTGTAATAAATCTTCCTGGTTGAAGGCTTATGAGAGAAAGATAGAATATGAACCACCTCCGGCGAAAAATGGTGAAGCCTAACTAATGACGGAAGTGCAGTAGCCAAGCTGTCAACCGGAGGGTCCGAAGAGAGGGATGGAGCTGCCCTGACATGCGAGTCAGTAAGTCTGGTTGTGGGTCCAGAATCCAAGGAGGACCCATGAGATAGGGATGGAGAAAGGGGAACCAAATTTGATGAGGCCAGTGTGGAGCAATCAGAATCATTTTGCTTCTCAAGGATTGCGCTTTCTGAACAACCTTTGACAGCAAAGGAACCGGAGGGAAGGCATATAGTAGACCGGAGGGCCAATCGTGGACTAGAGTGTCCCTGGGTGAGACCCCCTGAGGGGGGATAAGGGTGAAGTAGCTGCTGCATTTGGCATTGAGGGGGCTGGCAAAAAGGTCGCAGCAAGGCTGACCCCCACCTGCGGAAAATCTGGTCCGCAACTTGACAGTTCTGGGACCACTTGTGAGGCATCAGAATAGCTCTGGTTAGCCTGTCTGCGATCACATTGGACTTCCCCGGAATGTGCGTTGCTACCAGAAAACATTGGGAAGACACTGCCCACTGCCACACTCGCATGGCCTCTCTGCAAAGGGGGTACGACTTGGTTCCTCCCTGTTTGTTCAGATACTATACCACCGACATTGTCTGAGTGGATTGTATTAGTCCCGAGAGGAAGAAAGCTCTGAAGTGCTTGCAACGCTAGTAGCACTGCTCTCATCTCCAGGACATTGATATGCAGATGCATCTCATGCTCTTACCACGTGCCTTGCACTGTCCTGCCTAGATAATACCCCCCACCCCGTCTGGGAGGCAACCATGGCAACTGGAGGCGAAGGAACGAAGGGCTTTCCCGCATTGAGGTTGTCTGTGTGAAGCCACCAACTGAGATCCTGTTTGCACCTGTCTGTGAGTAGAATAGGCTGAGAAAGTTGAAGAGACCACTGGGCGAAGAGTAGCCACTGAAGGAGCCTCATATGTAACCTTGCCAGGGGGACTAACATAACCGTAGCAGCCATCGTCTCCAACAATTGAAGGACCAATCTTGCCTTCACTCTTTTCAGAGGGAGCAAGGCGTAAATCTGTTGTTGTAAATGATTTCTTTCCTGTGGTAGAAACGCCCGCATGAGGATGGTGTCTAATTCGGCGCCTATAAAGGTGACACGCTGCGAGGGCAACAAGGCAGATTTTTCCCAGTTCAAGGTGATGCCCAACTGTTGACAGAGGTTGATAGTAGCGTCTCTGGTCTGAAGTAGCAGATGCCTGGTGGTGGCAATAAAGAGCCAGTCTTCCAGGTATAGAAACACTTGGAATCCCTGACGTCTCAAGTGAGCTGTCACCACTGCCATGCAGTTGGTAAACACCCTGGGGGCTATGGTGAGACCAAAGGGCAGGGCTCAGAACTGAAAGTGAATGGCTCCCAGCCGGAAGCGTAGGTGACGTCTGGATGCCCTGTCCATCTTTATGTGGTAGTAAGCATCCTTCAGGTCGATGGAGCACATCCACACTTCTTGTCCCAACAATGGGAGAATAGATTGCAATGTGACCATTTGGAACTTGGACTTTTGCACATGGGTGTTCAATCAGCTGAGATCCAAAATGGGTCTCAGGTCCCCTGTCCTTTTCGGTACCAAAAAGAATATGGAGTAAGTCCCTAATCCGATCTGGTCTGAGGGGACATGTTGGATGGCTCCTTTTTCTAGCAGCTTTGAAACCTCTGAAGCTGTGGAATCCCTTTGACTGGGTGGAACATCCGGGATTTTCTTGATTGGAGGGGGAGTTGACGAGAAGGGAATGACATATCCTCCGGAAATTATTTGTAGAACCCATTGGTCCTGGGTGATACCTTGCCAGGCCTCCAGGTATAGTGAGATTCGACCCCCGACTGGCTCTGGAAACGCACAATCGGGCCTCCCATCAGGAGCGGCGGTAGGGAGAACCATGAAAGGAATCGCGGTCTCCCGAGTTACGAGGGCCTCCTCTGCCCCTAGGGAGGTGTCTACCTGAATAACCACCCCCCTCTCCTGCCTCTGGAGGGGGGCTCACCTTGTGCATCGGGAAAAAACCTCTGTGATAACTTGAACCACATCTTTCCACCCTTCTGGGCCTTGGGATAAGGCCTAGAGGGAAGGGAAAAATGGACTCCTACGGCAGACAGAGTTTTTCCCTCTTGATCGCACCTAGTGAGAGTGTCTTTCACCTTGGTTTCGAATAAAGAGGAACCATCAAAAGGGGCATTGGTGAATTTAGACTTGAAGACCTCCGCGAAATGGGAAAGGCGCATCCAGGCATGTCTCCTAAGAGCGACTCCTGAACTTGCTGCCCTACTCGCTCCCTCGGCTGTGTGACAGATCAGCCTCATGGAGGAATTCGCAACAGAACTGAGGGTAGACATCGGAGCGTGGATCTTCTGAGCTACCACCTCAGAAACGTTACCAGTTAGAGTATCTCCAAGCTCCTTTAGGAGATCTCTCTGGAGCCATGTAAAGTGTGATAAGTAATTCAGTGACCACAAAGTAAAGGCCGCTGAAGAAAACGTACGCTTCCCGTACCGGTCCATACTCCTAGACTCCTTGTTACGGGGATGGACGGTAGAAGAAGTCTCAGCCAATTGCTTCTTGGTGGCTGCTGCCACCACCATGGCATCCACAGGGACTCCCTTGGATAGAAATTCCTTATCAGTTGGGGCAGACAAAAATTTATTGGGTCCCCTGGAGACTGGTTCCACAGAGTCAGGGGTTTCCCACACCCTTCAACAAACCAGATCCAGAAGCTCGAAGGGTGAAGACACCCAGGAGGCGGAGGGCTGAGCACCAAAGGCCTTCAGAAACACAGACTCCTCTTCGGAGGGGGCTTTGGATGGCCAGTCACCTCTTTGCTTCAAAATCTCTAGGATGTCAGAGAAAGAAACATCCTCAGAGGATGACTTAGGGGACCCATCCGATTCCTCGAGGTCGGTGTCTGACATGAGAGACTCGTCTTGGGAATCTATGTGCTTCCTCTTGCAAGTTCTCTTTCTGGGTGGCTCCTCGGGCAAAAACTCTGAAGGGCCCTCAGAAATATGGGGACCACTCGTGGGGGTACCCTGAGGCCTTGGGGCTCCGCTGTCAAGAGATAAAGGGTGATCAGAGACCTGCACCAGTGCTGTAGGGGACAGAGTAACCGAACCATATGATGCCGCTGATGACCTGGCCAGCGCGCTCTGCATGGCCTCGAAGGCTGGTCCTCCCGGTTCCGAAGATTGACCAGCCTCCGAAGCAGAGACAGGAGTCAGGCTTCCCCGCACCAAAGCACCGAGAGGGAGACTAGGAGCCGAGAGATGTCCCAAAGCCTCTCCCTCGGGTCTGACCGAGGAATCCCGAGTCCTGAACACCGTGGATGGCACCGACGGGGTCGGAGCTGACGTCGGAACTGAAAAGCCAGGAGGGGCTGTTGGAACAGACCTAGGGACATCACACGGAGCCATGCACTCCGGCTCCGAAAGCTGAGATGCGCTCGGAGGAGGAAGTATCGATGCAAGTAGAGGGACCGGCTCCGGAGCCGACTGGGTCGGAGCCGAAAACAATTTTGCCAGTACCGGTGACTGAAGAAGTCTCTGTACCACTCTATCGACGTCCACATCCGATAAGGTCCTGGAGGATTTGGAGGATAGGGAAGGAGATCGAGACCTTCTCTCTGAAGGAGACCTGCGAGGAGGAGATACCGGCCTAATGCTAGGCGACCGGCTCCGAACAGGCTCCAAGAAAATTGGAGCCGAAGCAGGTTCCATAGACACTGACACTTCCTGCGGCCCAGAGGACAATGGAGCCGAAGATGTCATTGAAGATTTAGCAGTTTTCTCTGGTGGCTCCGATGATACTGATAGAGCTGGGGATCGCTTTTTAGCCTTGGAAGATTTAGCTTTTGATGGAGAAGACTTAAAGCTGGAAGCACTCTCCAAACCCTCCAAGAAGGAGGGTTTCAGAAGTCCCTTCAAAATCAATTTGTTCTTCCTTTCCTGAAGAACACGCGGGCTAAAAGCATGACAAAAACTACACGATTCCTGGAGGTGAATCGCTCCCAGACAGTACACACAGAGTGTCCATCAGTGATGGACATCTTATAACTACACTTGGTGCACTTCTTAAAGCCCGAGCTTATGCTCCTTAGTATCTTTAGACATAGTTAGCACAAACACTGAGTAACTAACTCAACAACTAGACCAATGGTCAATCAGCCGCAAGCGCGGGAACAGAACAAACAAACAGTACACCACAAAGACCTCTAAAATGGTCCTAGACACAAGTACAAGGGGGCGGACTAATTCCTCTGATTTAAACGGTCTTAGCCCAAGGGAAAAAAAGTTAGCACACAAGGTAAGCAAGGGGACAGACTAGGTCCTCTAACTGAAACGGGCCTAGCCTGTTGGAAACAGCTAGTGGGATACCACAAGAACACGCTAAAAGAAAAAACAACTTTTCCACAACACAGTTCAAGATACACACACAAATAGCTATAAAAATAGCTTTTTTGAAAAAAACTTCTCTGCTGTAAAGAAGAAAGGGTACTTAGCCACAGCCAAGAGAGAGACCACGTCCGAGCTACACGAGCGGCAAACGAGATCTGGGGATAGAGAGCAGTGCAGCATGGGATACCATCTTAGCCCAGCCAATTGAAAGACTTTGAGCTAAAGTATGGCAGAGTCGAAGCCGAACCTACGGGTAAGAATGTAGGCGAGATTGGACTACATAACATACACGGTTTTATTATTTACATGTTCCAAGGATTAGCCTTCGCACTTGTTTGTTGATGTGGGCTGACACTGTGTCGCCATAGCAGCTGTTCAACAGTTGCTGCTATACCCATACATTATATAATACATTTCAGATATATACATGCACATATACATATGTGTAATACGCACACACACACTTATGGAACAATGCCTTTGGAATCTGTGTCACATTTGGCTAGGACAAGGTTTTTATTCTGAACACTCTCTTCAGTATACCTTTCAACCACGAATCTGTAAATCTGTCCTTCCATCTATTCAGGAAAGATGTTGTTTTATGGAAAAAATATTTTTTATGAGAGAAAGAAGTGAGAAGGGAGGACACTCTCTTCCAAAGAAAAGTGGTAACATTTCTAAAAATGAAGGGGACAAAGTTATTATGCAAATGGCATATTTCTTCACTGAGGATGGATTTCAGGAAGATACTGAGGATATAGGAAAAAGAAAATATAGTAGAGAGTCAATTATCTGAACAAATTGTTACCTTGGGTAGTTTGGATAATGAAACTGTCTGGATAATCAAACATACAACCAGATAAAAAACCTTATAAAATCTTGCCTTTTCTGCACACAGGAATACACTTTTCAACCATTCAGCGGTTCCAGTAGACAATAAAAATAAGTTATACGTCTTACCATAACGTTCGTCTGAGTTGTTGATCTTCTTCCAGTCATCACTGATGGGTTCGGTTCCGAGCCCTCAGAACTGAGTCGGCCTTATACCAAGCTATCATGCACCAAAAAACTCTCAAGCTAAGCTGCTACCCACAATGCCTTTTGCTCAGTTACCTCAGATCGAGTTTGCATGCAACATATAGAGAAAGAATAAGTCAGCGGCCATCTCTGTGCAGAACCCCTAATACACCACAAAGGAGGGGGTCGGTGGGAGGATGTGATGACTGGAAGTTGTTTAACAACTCAGATGGAATGCTATGGTAAGACATAACTTCTTTATCTGAAGTTGTTAATCTGCTTCCTATTCATCACTGATGGGACCGAGTCCCCAGCTATTTGGAGAACCTGGGTGGCCCTTATGGAAGAACATTCCTGAGAATCATTGAACCAAAGGCCACTCTTCCCCTGGAGATCAGATCGAATTTGTAATGCTTGATAAAAGTGTGGGACTTAGCCCAAATGGCAGCTGCACAAATGTCATCCATGGAGGCCCTAGAGTGGAAGGCAACAGATGCTGCAAATAGCTCTAGTTGAGTGAGCTTTGATTTGGCCAGGTTTAGATCCCTCCGTAAGTAAACATGTGAAGGCAATGCAATCCCTGAGCCATTTAGACAAAGTAACCTTTGATACTGCACCTCCCATTCCCATAGGGCCCGCAAAGAAAACGAAAAGCTGGTCTGACTTGCAAAATGATTTAGTTCTGTCCAGATAAAAGCGCAATTGTTTATGAACATCCGGGGAATGTAGGCAGGGAGATCGATGGACTGGTTAATCGAAAAGTCAGAAACCACTTTGGGAAGAAAGGATGGGTTAGTTCGAAGTGATAATCTGTCCTTATGAAAGATCAGATAAGGACTCGATACATTTATTTATTTATTTACATTTGAATTTGTTGAATGCTTGTAATTCAGAAATTCATCTTGCTGAAGTTGTAGCCACCAGAAATAAGGATTTCCATGATAAGCATTTTAGATCCCAGGTGGCAGCCGGCTCAAATGGTGGCAGAGAGAGAGCCTGCAGAACCCAGGACAAATTCCATGCCTCCACCGGCTGTCTGATGGGAGGCCTGCTGTGAAAAATACCCTTGAGGAAGGTCTTGCAAAGATGAGAGGATAAGTGGTACTCCTTCAGACCCGTTATGGAAGTTGGAAATAGCTGCTAGATGGACTCGAATGGGAGAAGCCAAGGCCCCTTTGTCAAACTGCTCAACCAAATAATGAAGAATAGTGGCTACGGGGGCTGAGAATGGGTCTAGCTCCTGATTACGTGACCAAATAGCGAATCTTTTCCATTTATCCCTGTAACGTTTTCTGGTGGATGGTTTATGAGAAGCCAAAATAATATCCCGGACAGGTGAAAAGAGGGTTTCCTGCCTGGCAACTAATGGAAGTGGAGAAACCAAGCTGTCAGCTTGAGGGTGGACAAATTCTGGGGAGTCAGCCCTTGTGGGTGAGAAACTAGGTCCTGACGAGTGTCTAGGATCCAAGGAGGTTGTAACAGATGAGGTCAAAGGAAGGGAAATCACACTTGACAAGGCCAGAACAAAGCAATGAGGATCACTTTGCTTCTCAACCGAATAGCCTTCTGTAGAACAAGGGGAATCAGAGGGTAAGCATAAAGAAGACCCGTGGGCCAATCGTGGACTACAGTGTCTCTCGGTGACTCCTCGAGAGGGGGAAAGAGGGCAAAGTAGCTGCTGCATTTTGTATTTGAAGGGGAGGCAAAAAGGTCAGATCATGGCTGGCCCCAGCGGTTGAAAATTTCCATCGCCACACATGGGTTGAGAGACCACTCATGAGGATGAAGGATGCATCTGCTCAGTCTGTCCGCAATCACGTTGGAGCTCCCCGGGATATGCGTTGTGATCAGGAAGCGGTTGGAAGATATCGCCCACTGCCAGATTCACATGGCTTCGTGACAAAGAGGATAAGACTTGGTCCCTCCCTGTTTATGTACCAGACCACAGACATGTTGTCCGACTGGACAGCAATTGTTCTGGATGGAAGAAGCGGATGAAATGCTTGCAACACCAACAGCACCGCTCTTAACTCCAGGACATTGATATGCAAACTGACCTCTACATCTGACCATGTGCCTTGGACTGACTTTCCCTGGAAGTGGCCCTCCCACCCCATCAGGGAAGCATCTGTGGTCACTGTGGAACCTGGAAGGGATGACACCAAAGATTTCCGTCTGTACTCATCCACCAGAGGAGATCTTGTTTGCAAATGTTGGTGATGAGAATCTTTGAGCTCAGGGGGTGGAGGCTGGGTATCCACTGGGCCTGAAGGAGCCATTGTAGTAATCTCATGTGTAGTCTGACTAAGGGAACTATGGGGATGGCTGCAGCCATAGATCCCAAGGTTTGAAGAATCTCCCTTGCAGACACTTTGCTTTGACAGAGTATCACCTGAACTTGTGCCCAGAGTCTCTGAAGCCTGTGGAGAGGAAGTGAGATTAGACTTGACTGCGTGTTGAATACTGCCCCTATGAATTCCAGTTGTTGTGATGGTTGAAGGTTTGATATCTCCCAGTGTATGGTGATGCCTAATGACTCAACTAGGGCCAATGTGTAGCGAGGGGCTCTGACCAGAAGACACTTGGTCGGGGCGGAGAGGAGCCAATTGTCTAGATATGCAAACAGTTGGAATCCTTGAAGTCTCAGATGAGCTGTGACCATTGCTAGGCATTTCGTAAACACTTTGGGGGCCGTCGAGAGACCGAAAGGCAGGGCTCTGAATTGATAGTGACTGGCTCCCAACCGGAAGCGAAGGAGGCTCCTGGAGCGCTTGTCCATCTTGATATGGTAATACGCATCCCTGAGATCTAATGAGCACATCCACACACCCTCCCGCAGAAAGGGGAGGATGGATTAAATCGTGACCATGCGGAACTTGGTCTGAACTACTGATTTGTTTAGTTGACTGAGATCCAGAATGGGCCTCCAGTCCCCTGTTTTCTTTGGCACTAAAAAGAATCTTGAGTAGAACTGTTAGGAAAATGTATAACTGCAATGCAATATGTAGGCTTAGTGTATTGAAATACAGAACTGCAATATGCAGGTTTAGTGCATTAAGGGTTAAAAGGAGTTAATACATTTATTCTGCTTATTCTGTGTGAAAATATGCAGCTGCTAGAAGCTCTGAAAAAAGAACAATGGATGTCTGTAAATCCACCATGGTCAGCAGAATGTGTATTGAGGCCAGGACTGTACCTTGAATGTATCATATCAGAACTAGAGAAAGAATTGTGAGAAACTAAGGAAAGCTGAAACAAGCCCAAGGCCAGGTTGCTTTTCTCAGATATGTTTTTGCAAGACAGCAATTATCTGACCATGTCAGCAGCAAATCTAATAATAGAATCTTTCTGTGAACTTGCAGAAAACTGTATAAAAACTGTAGGCTGAACTATGGAAAATCAGACAAACCTTGTACCTACATGCTTTGTCTCCTTGCTGCAAGTAATAAAGGGTGCCTTGCTTGAACCTAACGTGCATTGATCTTTGTGGTTTCTTTTACAAGAACCCTGATTCGCACTGATCTGAGGGGACTTGTTGGATGGCTCATTTTTGAAGTAGCTGTCGTATTTCAGAAGTTGCCTTCTCCCTTTGACTGGATGGAACATCGGGAAGGGATTTCGGAGGTCTTGGATAGGATATTAGTGGAATATGGTAGCCTCTGGTAATGATTCTCTGCACCCTCTGATTGTTCGTATTGGATAGCCTGGCAGCTTGGTGCAGAGAGAAACGCACCCCGATTGCTTCCACAGGAAAGCAATCGGGCTGCACCTCAGGAGCACTGATATGGTCTACCTGAGAAGGAATCTCTGGAGCTCTGGTTCCGGGAACCTCCTCTGCCCCGAAAGGGACGACTTCCATTATTGGATCCCCCTCTGCCTCTGGAGGAGTCCTCACCACATGCGTCTCGGAAAGGACCTTGAGACTTCTTGTGCCATATCTTTCCACTCCTCTGATTCCTGGAGAAGGAACACTGAGGTTTGGAAAAGCATAGACCAATGGCAGACAGTGTCTTCCCATCTTGCTCGCACCTGGCTAGTGTTTCCTTGACCTTAGCACCAAACAGAGCTGAAGGCTTGATAGGGGCATTTAGAAAGGAAGACTTGAAGGAGTCCGCGAGGTCACAGATGTGCATCCAGGTGTGACATCTCATGACTACGCCTGCACCTACAGCTCTAGCTGCTCCTTCAGTTGCATGTGACAGCAAGCTCATGGATGAATTAGATATGGATTCTAGGGTGGCAAGTTGGGAAACAACTTTATTTCGTGCTCCATCTGATACTTGATCCGTGAGGGTTCCGGAAAGTTTGGAGAAGTTTAGAGACCTAACCGCGAAGGTCGCTGATGCAAAGACTCGCTTCCCTAACCTGTCCACTGCCTGGACTCTCTGTTGGGCAGGTGAATAGCAAGAATCTCTTCTGCAAGGTCCTTTTTTCTGGCAGCCGCCACCACCATAGCATCCACTGGCAAGCGTCTGGACCAATGGGGTTGATCCTCTGGAGGGGAGAGTACTTTGTCTGATCTCCTGGGGATGGCCTTGACAGAGTCGGGGTTCTTCCAAGCCCGTTGCACGATGAGTTTAACCAACTTATTGGTGGGGGATGGTCACCCAAGAAGTAGAGGGCAGAGAGCAAAAGGCCTGCAGGAATACGGATTCCTCTGAGGAAGGGGTTGATGACTTCCAGTCCCGCCTCTGTTTCAAGATTTACATGATGTCCCCGAAAAAGACATCATCAGGGGGGGACTGCAGGGACCCTTCCCCATCATCATGGTCCATATCCTCTATGAGGGACTCCTGTAGGGAGTTTGTGTGTTTCCTCTTACACACACACTTCCGAGGAGGTTCTTCGGTGGGAACATCCGAAGAAGACTCGGAAAGTGAAATACCCTGGACAGGGGTCTCCTGGGCCTTGCGGTCTCGGTGTCCTGGGGGGGTGGCTTTTGACAGCTGCGGCTCAGAGGGGAACTTGGGGGAATAACCAACTGTAGAGGATTGCTAGCAGCAAGCGCCCTCTCTATCATCCGTAAAGGGGGCCCGCCTGAAGAGGCATGGGAGCCTGGAACCGAAGACAAAATCGGAACCGGGGTCACATCCCACTCCATACGGTCCACCCTCGGGGACGGAGCCTCAATCAAGCTCGGAGCGGTAGTCACACTCTGATCCGAAGTCGGGGCCGACACAACCTTTGGAACAGACACCGGAACTGGGGGCTTCACCCCCCAAGCATGAGATTGAGGAAGGGTGGGTTCCGACGGAACCGGCACCCAAAGGGATCTCGGAGCTTCAGACAGAGTTGTTGTCAGCGGCAAGGAAGGAATTCCTCTAGTAAAAGTTAGATAGATGAGCCTTGGAACCAAGGGGTCCAAGGGAGGAGCGTAAGTAGGGGTTTCTGGAGAAATAGACCCAAAGCCAGGAGTGGGATAGGGTCTAGGAGGATTTGAGATTCAGCAGTCAGCAGCTGATCAAAAAAGTGCACCACATCCAATTCGGAAAGGCTCCTGGTGGATCTCACCGATGCCCCTGAGGGGGAATCAGGTCAGTCCAAAAAGGGGCTGCAGGCTTGCCCGGCAAACAGGTCCACATTGGATGAGTATCGAGTCTGTGGTGTGTCGCAGAACGGCACCAACGATTCCAATTTTGCAATAAGTAATAAAGGCATGGTCGGAGTCATGAATGGGCTCGGAGCAGAAGTCACTATAGGGGTGGATGACAGGCACGGTTCCGAGGTAGCTGTCAGAACTGATATCAGAGTCAAAAGGGGCGAAGTCGGCGCCGATAAAGAGATCGATACACTGGTCGGTACCGAGGCCATAGAAGGTGCTGTAATTGTTAGTGCTTGAGTGGGCGGCGACGAGGCTACCTCAGTAAACTTCATTGAAGCCGAGATTGGAGCCGATGTGGTAGTCGGCACCGAGGAGGCAGAAAGTACAGTTGTGTACCTACCATAAATTTAGATGTTCGAGTGTATTCACTGTTGCAGTCATTACACTTGGGTTATCCTGCTGGCAGGCTACCCGCAGTCGGCCTGAATTCCAAAGTCCTGGTCCGGCATCGGTTGCTGTCGCCTTTTTATAGGTTCACAGGTTCATAGGTTGGTACTAGGCTATCGGCCCCAAGGCCTATGCAAGCCTAGCCATAACAATTCCCTGGAAATTTTTCCCCACAATATTTACTCCTCTGGGCCCCTGTCTAGCAGGGTGACTGACATGATCCCCGGGGTGAATTTCCTATCTCCCATCCAATCATCAAGATTCCTTTTGAAGAGGGCCAATGAGGTGCTCTGCTTGACATGTATAGGCAGTCTATTCCAGAGTATGGGGAGTCTCTGGGTCAGGAACCTATCCCTCCAGCATGTTTTGTTCAATGTGATGATAAGGTTTAGATCCCTGGAGCGTGTGGCTCTGAGGGATTGGGATTTCTTTAAGTGGAGCATGTCCAACAGCTCAGGGTTTGACATGGCCTTGTATGTTAAGCAGAGATCGCCTCTGAGTAGATGATATGCCACAGAGTATAGCTGGAGTTTTTTTTAGACGGTCAGCATATGGCATCTGCTTTAGGCCTGTGATTCTTTTAGTGAGGTATATCTGTGGCCTTTCCAGCTGTTGCAGATGTCTTGTGAGGTACATACAAAATGGGGCATTATAGTCTATAATGGGTCTAATGAGGGATGAGTACAGTGGGACAATGACCTCCTTTTTTCTGGATGAAAAGCCCTTAGTGATGAGGTGTGCCACGTAGAAGGATTTCCTGACTGTTGTGGCGATGTGGTTATCGAAAGTGAGACCACTGTCCACTTGTGTCCCTAAGTCTCACATCACACTTTCGATATTTAGTGTCCTGCCACCTATGTGGTAGTTCATGGGTACATGTTTTTTCCCCAAAGGCGATGACTATACATTTCTTGGCATTAAGCTTGAACCCATGGCTCTGGCACCAGGCATCTGTTTCTGTAAGGCCCTTTTGTAGAATATCCACATCATTTGGGGATTCTATAATGGCTCCCAGTTTGCAGTCATCTGCAAACTTTGTTAGCCAGAGTCCCTTAATGTTGGCTTGTACTTCAGAGAAGTAGATTCCAAACAAGAGTGGTCCCAGGAATGAACCCTGAGGTATTCCACTTGTCACTTGTCTGGAGCTGGATTTGGAGTCGGCTACTTTTACAGTCTGGTTCTGTCAGTAAGCCAGTTGGCAACCCATCGAGTGACGTAGGGATTTATGCCCAGCTTAGTAAGTTTATCTATGATTCCAGAGTGGGGGATGGTGTCGAAGGCCTTGGCGAGGTCCAGATAGGCTGTGTGGACCTCCTTACCCTCGTCCACAGCTCTGGAGACTGATTCGAAGAAGTCAATCAGATTCAGGAGACAAGATCGGCCCTTCACAAACCCAAACTGGGTGGGGTCCAGTGTCTGGAGGTTGCCAATGTCTTTGTTTATAAGTTCCATGATAATGCGTTCCATGGCCTTGCAGATCAGGCTTGTCAGACTGATGGGACGGTAGTTCCCGGGATCCAAGGTGGATCCTCCCTTGTGGAGCGGGATAACTGTAGCTGTGCGCCACTCAGTGGTCACGAAGCCTGAGGTGAAGCTATGATTAAACATGACACTTAGGTGGGGTGCCAGTTCATTTTGTAGTTCATGTAGTACACAGCCTGGGATGTCATCTGGTCCCATGGATGCTGTATTCTTAGCTTTGGAGAGTGCTGTTTCTACCTGTGTGGTTGTGATTATCAGAATTTGGCAGTCTTTTGGTATTGAGATGGGCCCTTTAGGAGGTGAGAGGGGAGTGAAGTTGGCACTAAATCGATCTGCCAGGATATTGGCAATATCCTTGGGATCAGTATATTTAATGCCATTCTGTTGTAGTTCAGAGCAGATCTGAGCATTGCCATTTAGATTCTTGACATAACTATAGAATGCCTTGTGGTTGTCTTTGGAATCTTTGGCAATTTTATTTTCGTAACTAGCTTTTGAGGATTTTATGAGGGATCTCAGCTTCTTACTGAGGCTGGTGAGGGAGTTTTTTGAATCCTGGGATTTTACTCTTTTCTGCAACAGTTTCTTCCTTCTGTTGTATAGTTTGTTTATAGCAGGGGACCACCAGATTGGCTTCCTTTTTTTGGAGAAGAGCATCTTGGTTCTATTTGGGATGGCATGATTCATGCATGAGTGGATGTGCTCGTACAGTGCCTCAGTGTAGGATTCTGCAGTCGAACTTACAGATCCTGTCTGAGTGGGTGTTGTGAAGTTTGTCACTTCTGACTTCAGTAGTATGAAGTTGGCTTTGGAGAAGTTTTTAAGGAGGTTACCTTACTGGGGGGTGCGGGTGGGATGTGGATGTCAAGGGTGATTTGCTTATGGTCAGACCTGACCAATGAGGGGATGACCACTGGTGTGGAGCATCTATCTCTCATGTTGGTAAGGACCAGGTCTAGGATATTGGAGCCCCTGGTGGGACAATGGATTAGTTGATCCAGGGCGTTGGAATTTATGAATTCCAAGAACCGTTGGGAAAAGGAGTTGGTACCCGAGTAGTTTTCCCAATTAATGGCAGGGTAGTTGAAATCACCTAGTATTAGGGTGTTTGGTTGTATCTTAATATTTTCCAGTATGTTTAGGAAGGTGTAGTGAGAATCTTGGGGTATGGTGGGGGATCTGTAGCAAGCTACAATTTGGACTGCAGTCTTACCCAGTGTTAGTTGCACCTGGAGAATTTCAGATGCATTGTGTTGGGCAACTAGCCTGGAGGTGTGAATATCCTTGGTGAATATGGACACTCCTCCACCTTTAGTGTTTCGGTCTTGGTTTTGTGGCCGAAAAGTGTGGTAAGAATTGTAGCCTGGTATTGCAGGGGTGCTCTCTGGAGCCTAGAAACAGGTCTCAGTCACTGCACAGATATCGATGTTCTCCATTTTTAGGAGTGCCCCAAGAGAGTGCATTTTGAGGTTTAGACTTCTAGCATTGATTAGCATTACCTTCAGATTTTGCATGCTTGTATCTGTTACGGTGCTGGTTTTACGTCAGTGCGCCAGGGTTATAAAAGATGCAGCCGACGCCACTTTCTTCAGTTTTTCTTGCCCCAGATGTCAGGTGCCCCCAAAAGGGTAGGCTAAACATTCTGCTCAGAAAAAAGCATGCACATAACATAAACATTACTTTCATCTATAAGCAAATACACCACATAGGTTGTATAGAACAGAGAAGTACAGATAAGTCCCAGCAATGAAAGGGAGATGGAGGGAGGGTAACCTGGACTGCAACAGTGAATACACTCGAACATCTACATTTATGGTAGGCACACAACTGTACTATGTTCATCGTGTTTCACTGTTGCAGTCATTACACTTGGGTTGAATTCCAAAGCTGAGGTTGGGTGGCTGGGCCTAGATAGGATTAGGAGTGGCTATGAGGACCTGCAGAACTGCAGTGGTGAAGCCTGCACTGGATTTAGAGTAGAGGTAAGTGGTAGTGCTTTGTAAAAGTGTGCACTAAAGGCCAAGTTACAGCCTCCAAAATGTCCTTCGTTGGTACTCCTCTGAGGAAGGCTGCTGACGTGGCTGCTGCTCTGGTTGAATGTGGCCTAATGTCCTTAGGCACAGATTTGCCATGTTGTGAATAGCAGAAACAAATGCAGTGGTCTATCCATTTTGAAATAGTCTGCTTTGAAATAGCTTTTCCTCGCGATCCTGCAGCATATGCCACTAACAGTTGCTCAGTCTTTCTGAAGGCTTTAGTTTTGTTCAAGTAGAAGCATAGCTGTCTGTGTATGTCCAAAGAATGCAGAAGTCTCTCCCCCTTATTCTGTGGGTTTGGATAAAAGGTAGGCAAATTAATGGTTTGGTTAAGAGCCACACTGGACACTACC
This sequence comes from Protopterus annectens, assembly GCF_019279795.1. NCBI lineage: Eukaryota > Metazoa > Chordata > Ceratodontiformes > Protopteridae > Protopterus > Protopterus annectens. Next base: position 55,473,420 of record NC_056751.1, on the reverse strand, counting down.
TTAGGCATAAATGTTGGGTTTGTCCTTAGAGAAACCCTGTCCAGATGGAAAATAATAACAGGTTCCACAGCCATTAGTGCCTGTAACTCTGAGACTCTTCTTGCTGAGGTTATTGCTAGGAGCAGAGCTGTTTTCCATGAGAAGTATTTTATCTCAGCTGTATTGGCTGGCTCAAAAGGAAGCAGTGTGAGCTTTTCTAAGACAAAATTGAGGTCCCATGCAGGTGTTGGAGCTCTCCTTGGAGGTCTTATGTTATTGACCCCTCTAAGGTACTGTCTTAGCAGTGGATGTGAAAAAATAGGTGGATCCGTACTGTAATGAGCTGAAATGGCAGAGGCATGGATCTTAATTGATGAGAAGGATAGACCTTTGTCCAGCATCTCAGTTAGGTATTGTAAAATCTGAGGAATATTTGGTACAAGCATGTCCATTTCCTTGTGCCTGGTTCCAAGCACAGAATCTCTTCCATTTTTCTGTATAAGATTTTCTGGTGCTGGGCCTCCTGGCCTCCAAAATAACATCCATAACTGCTTTACAGAGAGGTGTGTTCTGAATGGTTAAATTATCAGCCATGCAGCCTGATTTAGGGTTCTGAGTTGGCTGTGCAGGATCTGATTGTTTTGTTGGGTCAGCAAATGAGGAATTTGGGGTAATGTCTAGGCTGGGCCTTGAGACAAGCTCTTTAGGATTGGGTACCAGTGCTGGCGTGGCCAGTCTGGGGCAATCAGTATCATTTTTGGCTTCTCTTGTCTGACCTTCAGGAGTACCTTGGGGAGGAGAGGCCGTGGAGGAAAGGCATATACTGTAAGGGTTTTCCAGCTGAATGATAGGGCATCCACTTTCCATGCTTGTTTGTGACAAGTCCTTGTGCAGAATTGCTGTAGTTGGCAGTTGTGCGGGGAGGCAAATAGATCTATGTCTGGGCATCCCCATTTCCTTGTTATCATGCTGAAGATTTGTGGATCTAGTTTCCACTCGTAAGGATCCTTGAGATTTCTGCTTAGTTCGTCTGCCAGAGTATTTGTCTTTCCTGGCAGGAATTGTGCTTGCAGGTGTACTTGATAAGTCAATGCTGTGTTCCACAAAGTCATGGCTTGTCTGCAGAGGGGGTAGGAATGAGTGCCTCCCTGCTTGTTTATGTACCATGACTATAGTATTGTTTGTCTTTACCAGCAGTTGTCCTGGATGAAGTAGATCCTTGAAGGCTGTCAGGGCATTCTGAACAGTTAGCATCTCCTTTTAAATTGATATGAAGATGCATTTGGCTTGCTGGAAATGCTCCCTGAATACATTTTCCTGCCATGTGGGCCCCCCAGGCATAATCTGATGCATCTGTTGTTAGTGTCTTCCTGGCCGTGGGTAGAGTGAATGGCTATCCCTTGTTGTGGTGACAGGCCTGTGCCCACCATTGAAACTCCTGTTGCAGGCAGGGAATGAGGGTAATTAATGCTTCCAGGCTGTGGCAATGTTGAGTCCAAACACTTTTTAGATACCATTGTAGTTTCCTCATATGCAGTCTTGCATATGGAATTATTAGAATGCAGGATGCCATGACGCCCAAAGCCTGCAGAATTTTTCTTGCAGATAACTAGGTCTCTGTTGCCAACATTTCGAAGTAAGAAGTCAGTTGCCTTTGTTTGTCTGGCATGAGATAAGCCATCTGGGCAGTTGTATTTAAGCTCGCACCCAGGAATATTATCTCTTGAGAGGGTACTAGTTTTGATTTCTTTTCGTTTACTGTGTACCCTAGGCAAATTAGTAATCTTTTTACAAATGCCAGATACCTCAGTAGAATGTCTTTGTTCTCTGCTTGAATAAGGCAGTCATCCAAGTAAGGGTATATTTGAATTCCCCTTTGTCTGCAGAAAGCAATTACTGGTGCCAGGCATTCTGACTCATCCAAATCAGTGTCTGACGTGACAGACTCGGGTGAGTCAATGTGCTTCCTCTTACAAAGTCTCTTCTGAGGAAGCTCCCCAGTGGGATAAATCTGGAGAGGTCTCGGAAGAGGGGACACCTCCAATGGTGGCTGCTCGAGTTTCTGGTTCCCTACGCTGAGGGGGTGGCAGGGGAGAAGAGGTTGTTGCCGGCTGCTGGTGGGATGTTGGGTCCAAAGGCAGGGCTTTGGAACTGGACAAAGCTTTCTTTATTGCTTCAAAGGCCTTTCCACCCCGTTCCGAGGACGACCTCCATTCCTAGGAGATGGAAGGTCGGCTCCAAGCGGGAGGGACAGGCTCAGAAGCAGACATGGGAACCTAGCTGAGTCAAGCAAAAACACCGAGAGGGAGGGTCGGTTCCAAAGAAAACTCGGGATGACTATCCCTCTCAGAGTCGACCCGAGAGCATCGCCCTCAATCCCTCGGCTCCAGACTGAGCTGCAGAAGATAGAGATATCGGTTCCGAGGAAGCAGGAAGAATTCTCGGAACCGAAGGATCCAACACAGAAGAATCCAAAGTGTTTGGCTCCGAGAGCGAAGCAGTTGGAGGAGGAGGAGTAGTAGTCTGTAGAAGGGATGGCTCTGAAGCCTTTGGGTCTGGAAGAGCTAACTTTTTAGCCAGAGTCGGATCACAGAGCAACCTCTAAACCATCTGCTCAATGTCCTCATCTGAAAGTGTCCTGGAGGAACGGGTGGAGACAGAAGGAGATCTCAAATAGGAGACCTTAACGTTGGTGAAACAGGGTCGAGAATAGTAGAATGTCTCGATACTGAAGGTTGCCTCAGAGATGAAGAAACAGACAGCATCGAAAGAGAAGGTGAATCGGAGCCAGAACAACTTGGCTCCATGGCTTTAGATTTTTTGACGGCTCCGAAGCTGAAACCGAAGATTTTCTCTTAACAGTTTTGAGAGCTGTCTGACCAAGTTCCAGCTGTTCCTGGAAGGAACTGGTCATAAGACCCCTGTCAATTAATTTATGTTTCCTCTCATTAAGGACCTTAGTACTGAAGGCATGGCAAAAGGCACAGGGTTCTTGCAAATGAGCCTCTCCCAGACAGTACATTCAGCTAGTGTGACTGTCAGTCAAAGACATTTTCTGTGAACATTTGTCGCATTTCTTGAAGCCCAAAGGGCAGTGTTCCTTATGGTCTCTGTCTTTGGACATACTGACAAAGAAAAACAAAGCTAACAACAAATAACGCTAACTATAACTAACAGTTAAGTTATGAAGAGAAGAAAGGTTTTTTTTAAAGGAAGAAGGGCTAACACACAGGGAGGAAAGGCCCTCTAATTTAAATGGCTAACTACGGCCCTCTAACTAAAACGGGCTGTACAATCCTAAAAAATGTGGAATAGGGGATCAAGCACTCAAACAACAAACACACAGGTACCACTAATAACTATTACGGTAGAAAGTGAAGAAAAAGGACAAGAAATAAGATTTATCAAAAAATCTTTTACTTAGCCAATGAGCCAGTAATGAGACAACCTCGAAGCTTTTGCGGCAAATGAGATCTGGGGAATTGCCGTGAGGGACCATGGGATAGGGGTTAGCCTCGAGCCAGTAAAAAGCTCTCGAGCTTTAGTATCGGCAGAGTTGGAGCCGAGAATCAGCTCTGAACCCATCCAGCAAGAATTACGGCGAGATAGGACTACATAACATTTGACGTTTCGGATAATCAACTCTCTACTGTATGTTTGTCATATGTTATGGAAGGCATGTGAGGTGATGAATTTAACACATGGATAGGATCATTATTTATGACATACAAATAAAAAAAAAAGCATTTGTCTGTGTTAGGCATGAAGCAGTTAAGACGGCAACAGGTACAGTATATGTTAGGGGTGGATGCCATTTATGTTAATCTGATTTTGTAAGTCTATGGACATTCTTCTGTTGTAGCAATAATGAATGTGTGGGTAGTGTGAGATGTACGGTTAACAGAGGCATCAAATACAAATGTCCAATACTTCCTTTTATTATTTGCTTGCTACATGAATATATTATGTGGGGTGTGAAAACAGGTGTCAGGACGGAAGGAAGGAAGTGGTACTTGCAAAGAAAGGCTTTATTTCTACAGTGTTCATATACACAAATGATCTGATATTAAAAAATGGTTAAGAAATTGAAAGTAAGAGGAAGAAAATGGGATTAAATATGAATGAGAAAAAAAAGAAAGGGGAATGGGAGAAAAGGTACTGTGTCATTCATAGATATCCTGTAAGAAAATGTTCAAGTACTGGGTGCTGGTCTTGATAAACAGCAGGGGCTTTTAGCATCATAAACTGGGAGTTACAGAGATGGTTTATTTCACCATTAAAAATAATATTTTTAAAGAAAACCTTTTTGATAACTGCGGCAATGTTTCTGCTGGGTTTATCTAGTACCTGAATGTTTTGAGAGTGAGCTTATCGAAATAAATTTTAAAGTTTTGTTGCATAATTTGTTAAACCCTAAAAGGCATTTCATATGGGAAATGGAGGTCTTCCCAAATTACAAATAGTATTTTTTAAGTTAATTAGTATTTTTTAAGTTAATTACTGATAGCATTTTTATTTTCCAATCTGCAGGATGATGAGAGAACATTGTGGAGCATCATAAGATGGAGGTATAGTATGATATGGGAAATACAGGAACAAAAAAAAACATTGGAGACTGGAGGCCGTTAAAGGAGATGCGACAAAATTTACTAAAAAGATAAGGGGAAGATTAATTTTGAAAGTTATATACTATATAGGAAGGTAAGGCATACAACAAACATAATGGATTGTATTTTTCTTGGAGGAATGTTAGGAAAAATATGAAAGGAGTATTTCATTTGGGATTCATCAAAGGTGAAGTAGGGTCTTATCAGACGGCTTGCTATTATTTATTAGGTTAACTTATAATATTACCATTAAAGGGAATACGTGTTATAAGCTGTCAAGGGAAAAGAGTATGTGTTTTGAAAGATACAGAGGAACACAGCAGACAATATAACATTTATTTCTGGAGTTCCCTGGAAAAAAAGAAAGTACAGTTGTGTACCTACCATAAATGTAGCTGTTCAAGTGTATTCACTGTTGCAGTCATTACTCTTGGGTTATCCTGCTGGCAGGCTACCCTCAGTCGGCCAGAATTTCAAAGTCTAGGTCCGGCATTGGTTGCTGTCATCTCTTCCCTGATGTCAATGCGCCAGGGGTATAAAAGATGCAGCAGACGCCATTTTCTTCAGTTTTTCTTGCCCCAGATGTCAGGTGCCCCCAAATTGGTAGGCTGAGAAATATGCCAATAAAAATGCATGCACAAAAATAACATTTCCTTCATCTACAAGCAAATACACCAAAAAGGTTGTATAGGATGGAGAAGTGCAGATAAGTCCCAGCAAAGAAAAGGGGGATGGTGGGTGGGTAACCTGGACTGCAACAGTGGATACACTCGAACATCTACATTTATGGTAGGTACACAACTATACTATGTTCATCGTGTTTCACTGTTGCAGTCATTACTCTTGGGTTGAATCCCAAAGCTGAGGATGGGTGGCTGGGCTAAATAGGATTAGGAGAGGCTATGAGGCCCTGCAGAACTGCAGTGGCAAAGCCTGCTCTGGACTTAGAGTAAAGAGATAAGTGGTAGTGCCTTGTGAAAGTGTGCACTGAACTCAAGTTGCAGCCTCTAAGATATCTTTGGTTGGTACTCCTCTGAGGAAGGCTGCTGCTCTGGCGGAATGAGGCCTAATGCCCTTAGGCACTGATTTGCCATGTTGAAAATAGCAGAAACAGATGCAATGGCCTATCCATTTAGAAATAGTCCGTTTTGAGATACGCTTTCCTTGTGATCCTGCAGCATATGATACTAAAAGTTGCTCAGTCTTTCTGAAAGCTTTAGTTCTGCCCAAGTAGAAGCATAACTGTCTGTGTATGTCCAAAGAATGCAGAATTTTCTCACCCTTGTTCTTTGGATTTGGATAAAAGGTAGGCAAGTGAATGGTTTGGTTGAGGGCCACACTGGACACCACCTTAGGCATAAATGTAGGGTTTGTCCTCAGAGAAACCCTGTCTGGACAAAAAATGATAAAAGGTTCCACAGACATGAGTGCTTGTAACTCAGAGATTCGTCTTGCAGAGGTTATTGCGAGGAGCAGAGCTGTTTTCCAGGATAAGAATTTTATATCTGCTGTTGATGCTGGCTCGAAAGGAGGTAGTGTGAATTTTTCCAAAACATAACTGAGGTCCCAGGCCGGAATTGGTGCTCTCCTTGGAGGCCTAATGTTTTTGGCCCCTCTGAGGTACTGCCTTATTAAAGGATGAGAAAAGATAGGTGGTTCCGTATTGTAATGGGCTGAAATGGCAGAGGCATGAATCTTAATTGATGAGAAAGAAAGGCCTTTGTTCAGCATCTCAGTTAGGTATTGTAAAATCTGAAAGATATTTGGTACACACGTGTCAATGCCTTGTTCCTGGTTCAAAGCACAGAATCTCTTCCATTTTTCTGCATAAGATTTTCTGGTACTGGGCCTCCTGGCCTCCAAGATAACATCCATAACAGCTTTTGAAAGAGGAGTGTTCTGAGCGGCTACATTATCCGCCATGCTGCCAGATTTAAGGTCCTGAGCTGGCTGTGCAAGATCTGATTGTTTTGCTGGGTCAGCAAGTGAGAAGTCTAAGGCAATATCCATGCTGGACCTTGAGACAAGCTCTTTAGGATTGGGTACCAGTGCTGGCGTGGCCAGTCTAGAGCAATCAGTATCATTTTTGGCTTCTCTTGTCTGACCTTTAGGAGTACCCTGGGAAGGAGAGGCAGTGGAGGAAAGGCATATACTGTTAGATTTTTCCAGCTGAAGGATAGGGCGCCCACTTTCCATGCTTGCTTGTGATAAAATCCTTGTGCAATATCTCTGCAATTGGCAGTTGTGAGGGGAGACAAATAGATCTATGTCTGGGCATCCCCATTTCCTTGTTATCATGCTGAAGACTTGTGGATCCAGTTTCCAATCGTGGGGATCCATGAGGTTTCTGCTTAGTTCGTCTGCCAGAGTATTTGTTTTTCCTGGCAGGAATTGTGCTTGCAGGTGAACTTGAAAAGCCAATGCTTTGTCCCATAAGGTCATTGCTTGTCTGCAGAGGGGGTAGGAATGTGTACCTCCCTGCTTGTTTATGTACCACATGACCGTAGTATTGTCTGTCTCTATCAGTAGCTGTCCTGGATGAAGCAGGTCCTTGAAAGCTGTCAGGGCATTTTGAACAGCTAGCATCTCTTTTTGATTGATGTGAAGATGCATCTGATTTGCAGGCCATGTGCCCTGAATACATTTTCCTGCCATATGAGCCCCCCAGGCATAATCTGATGCATCCGTTGTCAGTGTCTATCTGGCTGTGGGTAAACTGAATGGCAGACCCTTGTTGTGTTGACAGGCTTCTGCCCACCATCGAAACTCCTGTTGCAGGCAGGGAATAAGTGCAAGCATTGCCACAGCCTGGAGACAGTAATAAGTCCAAACACATTTTAGATACCATTGTAGTTTCCTCATATGCAGTCTGGCATATGGAATTAGTAGAATGCAGGATGCCATGAAACCCAAGGCATGCAGGATTTTCCTTGCAGATAAGTGGGTTTTTGTTGCCAGTTTCTTGAAGTAAGAAGTCAGTTGCTTTTATTTGTCTGGCGTGAGATAAGCCATCTGGGCAGTTGTATTTAAGCTTGCAGCCAGGAATATTATCTCTTGAGAGGGCACTAGTTTTTATTTCTTTTCGTTTACTGTATACCTAGGCCAATTAGTAATCTTTTTACAAACGCCAGATGCTTTAGAAGAATGTCTTTGTTCTCTGCTTGAATTAGGCAGTTGTCCAAGTAGGGATATATTTTTGTCTGCAAAACGCAATTACTGGTGTCAGGCATTTTGTGAAGACCCTGGGCGCAGTAGATAAGCCAAAGGGCAGTGCAGAGAATTGGTAATGCATTGAGCCAGCTATGAATCTGAGGTATCTTCTGCAAGATTGTCTGATTGGGACATGCAGGTATGCCTTTTTTAGGTCCAAAGTTACGAGTCAAGCCTTCTTGCCCAGCATGGGCAGTAGCTGCTGTAGAGTCAACATCTTGAATTTTACTTCCAGAAACGTATTTAGTATAGACAGGTCCAGTATTGGTCTCCAGGTTTTGTCCTTTCTGGGTACTAGGAAAAGTCTGGAGTAAAATCCTTGACCCTGCTCTTGCTGTGGTACTTGCTGAATGGCCCTCATGTCCATGAGGGCTGTAATTTGCTTTTGTGCCTCTGCCCATTGATTGTGTGGCAGGTCTGGCATACCTTTTGACCTTGGTAGAGTGTGAAAATGGAACCTGTAGCCTTGGGACACTATGTTCAGGACCCATTTGTCTTGGGTAACCATTTGCCAATTTGATGAAAAAAGTGCTAGTTTTCCCCCTAAGGGGGCTGCCAAAAGAAAAGTGCTTGGATCTGGCAGAGGAAAGTCATTGGGACTGTTTCCTGCAAGGTTGTGATTTGTCTTCTCTGCTTTTGGAGGTAGGAGCACCCCATTGTTTAGACCTGTATGAGCCTTGGGGCTGAGATCTGCCTCTGGGACGCCTGTATCTGCCTCTTTGTGGTCTGTCTGACACTGGAAAGGACCAATTTTTAGAATGCCAGTTTCTGTTAAACCTGGGTGGCTGTACCTGTAAGAAATCCTTGACTGTCTGCATGGATTTTGCTTTATCCCACTTCAAAACTTTACTAAAAGCGCACCTAAAAACATGCTGGTTATGCCCTTGCAACTCCCACTCTAATATCACCCACCCCATCCAAACACTACCTTTCTTTCCACTCCACTAACTACCTTGATTATAGCAAGCTCAGATACTCATAAGCCAGTACTTATTATACTACAGGAACTTCTTCTTGTAACATTTGTTAATGTCTGTTATGTACTTCACAGATAAAGATTCTAGTTGTCTACTGATGTACTATGTTCTTCATCTGTAAATATGTTGTAAGTAATTGCTATGTAAATTGTTAATCGCTATGTAATCCAATGTAACTACTGTCTGTTTATTTTAACTGTGGAGCTTTTCTCCCCGGGCCTCCGCTGAAAATGGACCTACGTCCAGTCAGACACTCCCGGTCAACAAATATAAATAAATAAATAATAAATAAATAAAATTTATCCTCCATTTTTTTCAACACCTCTTCTGCTTTAGTACCAAACAAAGTATCATGCTGTAATGGTGCATCTAATAATTTTGCTTTAACATGATCAGGCAGATTCTGTTCCTTTAACCAAGCACGCCTTCTAATAACAGAACCTGTAACAGCGGCCCTGCAAGAGGCCTCCAGTGAATCATAGCCACATTGCAAAGTATGCTTTCCCACTTGTTCAGCTGCATGCAATAAATCCTGCAATTCCTTGTTCTCTGAACATTCTGTATTTGTCAACAACTTCTGTTTAAGCAGTGACATTAAATATTGTTGATATTTAAGCATATGAAACTGACAATTTAAAGCCCTTACAGCCAAGGTAGCAGAAGTGTAGACTTTTTTCCCCCCATCTGTCTAGAGCCCTAGAATCCCTATCAGAGGGGACAGGGTTTTTTGCAGTGGAAGCTTTAACCCCTTTGGGACCCTGAGATATTGTTTCTTAGTCAGCAGCGGGGTTTTTATATAGGAATTTATGAGAATCCGGGACCCTGTAGTATCTGTCTGGCTTAGCAGGTGCAGGGGGTAAAGAGTCAGGGGACAGGCCGGACTCTGAAAATACATAATCTACAATGTGTAGAACTACTGGAATAGCAAGGGGTCTGTGCTGAGGAAGTAGCAGAAAGTCTCTGAGCCTTTTCTTAGATTCAGAATAATCTTGGCTCTCCCAGTGGAAATGCTCCCTCATGGTATGCAGGGTTTCCCCAAAAGAATAATCCTCATGAGGAGAGGCTGAAGGAATGGATTCTTCAGCATCAGAATCCTCAGAGGGAAGCATGGAATAATCCTGTTCAGAAGAGGAATCAGAGGAAGTAGAAACCTGATCAGAAGAATCATACTCTGTCTCTTGCCTAGGTCTCTTACCAGGAGGGGGATGGGAGCCCCTGATCAAAGTAATTAGGTCTTCGGCCATTTTGAGCATCTGTTTTTTAGGCATGGAAGTCTGAGTAGGAGAATGCTGTACTTGTTTCTTTGTCTTTAGAGCTGCTTTAGTCTTTGTCTTTGAAGCTGAAGATGGCTTAATATATAGTTGTGTAGGTCTGAAGACACCTTCAGAAGCCGATGCCTGCTCAGCGGCTCCGGACCCATCTGAGGGAATGATTTCAGAGTGTCCAATACCTTGAGTATCCAGAGGCCCAGATGGCTCCACGTGGGAGTCGGAAGCGGCCTGTGGCTCTGAGGTAGCTGGCGCCAAGGGCTGCGAAAGCACCTCACTGAGAACCGGCGAATGGCCTAGCAGAGGCCTCGTCGTCGGTTTTGGACCTCGGATGCCTATCCTTTTCCTTGTCCTTGCGTTTTTTGTAAACTCCGGTCGTCGGCTGTTCCGACGGCATTATATAATTAAATCTTCGGCCAAAGTAATGGAATGCAAAATCGAACCAACGCTTAATAGTGTGTTGGTTAAAGCTAGCACAAAACCGACAGCTAGCAACATTGTGATCAGGGCCTAAGCAAGGAATACAGTAAGAGTGAAAATCCTTATGAGGTATTTGCTTCCCACAAGAAATACAATTGTTAACTTTTTCTGATATCGGTCTGGAGCAAGAAAAAAAGTTTCCTCAACGGGGTACTTAGCTTTAATGAAGACTTCGGTTCTGAAATTCAGATTTGAAAATCTCAGGAGTCGGCCGACCGGCACTTGTGAACTGCTTTTGCTTCGGGCACCGCGCGGCAAGAAAGACTGAAGAAAATGGCGTCGGCTGCATCTTTTATACCCCTGGCGCACTGACGTCAGGGAAGAGGCGAAAGCAACCGACGCCGGACCTAGACTTTGGAATTCTGGCCGTCTGAGGGTAGCCTGCCAGCAGGATAACTCAAGAGTAATGACTGCAACAGTGAAACACTATGAACATCTGTGGAAAAACTGTTACAAACTTGTAGCCATTTACTGATAGGTTAGATATGGGCATAATGTTTTTTGGAATATATTACGGTGAAGAAACTGAAGAAAATACAAAGAACAGTACTATCATTTGTTTTATTTGGAAAATACAGAATACATGTTGCAGTGTGTTGCTGTATAACAAGATCTGGAACACTTATGAAATTGTACATGATCTTAACAAAGATTTCTTTATATAAAATGTAGTTTAAAACAAATTTGTAATTAGTGTATCAAAGGATCTGTTAATAAAAATGTGCTAATAAAAGCCTCAACTATTTTTGAACATGAGAAAAGTTCAGTGACAGAAGATGGATATTACAGTAATGGAAAAGGAAGGTACCACACAACCTTGTCAGGCTGGAGATTAGGAGGTAGAGATTACAACACTGGATAAAGGTGGATTACTGAGGTAGAGGTTAGAACACTGGATAAAAATGGATTATCTGATTGTGTTCTTTTAAAATTTTGCAAGGCTAGACTTTCGGTGTGTGATTCCTTAAACCTCTTGTATTAGAGGCAACATGGGATATACGCAAATGACCCTTTAAGGATATCAGGTGTTTCAGTTGTATGTGGGTTCTGAATGTCCATGACTTTATTCTTTTTAAGTCTATTAATGGACACATTCAGGCCAATAAAGTCAAGTTTGGCTTTACTGGCCTGAATGTGTCCATTAATAAATTTTAAAAAGAATAAAGTCATGGACATTCAGAACTGCCATAGAGCTGAAACACCTGATGTCCTTAAAGAGTCATTTGCATACATCCCATTTTGCCTCTAATACATGAGGTTTAAATAATCACACACTAGAAAGTCCAGCCGTGCTAGATTTCTCTTTTGTTTTTTACTGATTTTTTTTTTCTGTGTGACCTTTTTACTCATTGTTTTAATTATTCTAAAATTTTGGAAGAGAGTGAAACACTTGAATGTATATGTGGCTGATGGAGTGATTCTGTGGAGAACGAAATACCAGTTAGATATTTCAGTTTCCCAGCTTATGACGATAAAAGACTAATGACTTCTGTATCTTGGATGCTTTCACAGGATGGAGGCATGAGCCATGCAGTTTCAGGAAAGAAGGTGCGTGAGACAGTGAAAGCGAACGTGACAAATGAAAGGCATGGAAGCTAGGAAATAAGAGCATCTATTGCGGCTGCAGATGAAGCAAATGTGGAAACAAGGAATTTTTGCACAGATGAGAGATTTGCGGAGACTAAAATTGGGGCAAAAAATAATTCTTCATCTGGGAACTGTGACATAAGCCATCTGTTCTATAACATATTCAGGGACTGAATTGTCTGTGTGCTATAACACATGTATCATTTGAACTGACAACATGACTGTGCATCCTTTTCAAGATATAAGTTAAGTGTTGAGCCTTTTAGCGTGACTTTATAGCAACATATTTAAGTATACAAACCTGAAAAAATATTTTTTTCCCAAATGAAGACTAACATAATTACAACAGACGACACTGTGGAGTACTTTCAAAGAGGCTTCTGCAGTGTTTGCCCACAAAGATAAAAAAGACTTGCAATTGAAGGGTATATGGAGTGTGGTTGGGGCTATATGTGATGGCAAAGGACAACAAATTTTACCACTTGCCAGTTACAGTGATAATACATTAGAAGCAGGGAACTATCAGGTATATAAATAACTAAAAGTAGCTATTATCGTTTCAGTATATGAATACTGAAAAAATGATATTTGTGGCAGTGGTGCACATTTAATTAGTGTTCCAAAAGACAATGCGTACAAAAAGTACTTAAAACAAGACTTATGTACAAAATGTACTACCTAAAGTCCCTTGTGGTTTGGTTGTACAAAGTAAACACGACAAGGATGAAGGTGAAGATATACAGGCAGAGTTACAAAGTACTGAAGAAAATCAAGAAACACAAATGATGAAGACTGTAAGCAATAAAGATATTGCTGAAAAAATAAGACACTGATGAGAACAATCTTACTTTAGGTTTAAGAAAATGTGCAAAAGAAAGTCTTAAAAACAAGGAGACAAACTAAAACAGGTACAAATGCTTGAAGACTGAAAATTAAGCTGAAGGTAGTTAAGAAGAAAAGGAGAAAGGAAGTGTAGTGAACATATTACAAAGAAAAAAAAAGAAAAAGTTGAGATCTCATAAGAAAGATGGTGGAGGTGAAAAAATGTAATGGCAGTTATTTTATCATACTGTAAACAATATAACGAGTAATTAGAATGGATTACTAGTACAGAAGTAGCATTAGACAAAGATATGATACTTTCTGTTTACTGGACTCTACATTTATAACTCAAGCACTGCCTTAACAGTTTCAAGTAACAAGGACAGGAGAGGTTGCATGTACGCTGAGAAAAAGAAGTGCATTCGGGCACTGTTGTTGTTAACATAAAAATGGATCTAAGAGTTTTAGATGTTATGACAATGAAGCCAGGGAGATGTACTGTGATAGATAGGTGGATGTAATATGCAAATGATATGAAGAGTATTGTACACAAGCAAAATATGATAAAAATGCAGATGCAAAAATGTAAAACACTGGGTGCTGATAAACAGTGATATTATTTCAGTGAATATTTTCATTAAACATTAGAAGCGAGGTAGGAAAATAAGGCAAGATGCTAAGGTTTACAAGGTGTGCACAAATGGATTTTTAAAGGATCAACATAGAAGAACTTATATGTACATGACAGGAAAGCTCTGAACAGACGCATTATTTTATGCATTCTGTATATATAAAGCAGGTAGAATAGAGAAAATTTATAAGATTTACTGATCATCTGGTAGTTTGCAGAGGGAAGATATTGGCTGTAACAATCTAGGAAAGGGGACATATATATATATATATATATATATATATATGTTGAATGAAACAATAGTAAGAGTTACACACAAAGGAAAATGTTTAAAAGTGGTGTAAAGATCATAAACAAATGCAAGCCAGTTACATCTTTTGGTCTGACTGGTGAATTGGGTTTAAACAGAAATATTTATAAGATTATACACATTTAAAAAGCAATAGCACAGGATGAAACTAAAAAAATATCAAATGACTCACTGAAAATAGAAAAGCAAATTTATCCATTCTAAAATTTGCATATAATGCAAGCATGGTTATGTAAAAATGTGCAATGTTTAAGGTCTGTTAAAATGTGAAAGATCTTATGCCGGTGACTAGCTTTGGGCCTGGGTTGTAACTGAAAAAAGTTCTTGGAAAATATGCCTAGCCAGTCCACGACTGTATTAAACTGTAGGGAGTGCAAGGAATGAATATAATACCATGTTAGAATTACTCAGAATTTGAGATAGAGATTACTAGTGGAAAAAATAAGTCTTCAGGTAAAGAATAAACTGGAAATAGAAGAAATAGCAACTGATAGTCAGAAGGATAACAAAGGATAATACATAATCAGGAATTCTGAAAATGTTTACCAGTTATATTAAATATCTTTATCACGGCAGAACGCTAGAATATGCAAGAAAGTGGAGATATAACAGAAAACATGCAAAAGTACATTACAGTAGAGGAGTTAAAGTTCTACCAATAGTAAATGTTCACAGTGGGACTAGAACAGATGGAACCGGCTACGATTTTCATAAAAGAATGAAAGTGGAACATTATACAGTTTATACTGTTAAACATTTTAAATGAAAAAGAGAAACTTAAAACTTGAAGACCTTGAGTTTATATAATCTGAATTACAAAACACTGAAGATTACACTAAGAGCACAATGAATGTTAGGGAGTACTGTGGAAGAATGAATATATGGAATGCAATGGATAAATGTGAAAGAAACAAAAGTCATGTACTTACTATAATTACAGATCTTCATCCATATCCCCAAACTACAACAGTTTAACTGGTAGTCAGATCGCTTGCAAGCACAAAATCCTCCTTTCAATCCCATTCTTCTCTCTCACTATTTTCTCCAGATGAAGTCTGGGTACTACAGAATAGAACAGAAAAGGAGGGACCCGAAGGACCTATCACTGACTCTTATAACCTACCTAGACAAATGATTATTAAAACATCAGTCCTCATCCCATGGAAAATAGCCTAATGACCTCCAGTATGTCCTACAAGTCAATGAAGTAGCAAATTTTAGGCAGGGGGATCATGGACAAGTATGTTTCAGTGTACAAACATGGTTCAAAAAGATCTATCATTCTGGTGCATACACAACTTTCATATCATACTTGAATCCAGTCAACATACTGCAACAGCTGGACTAAGTCACCAGCAGTACAGCTTGGGTGGCATCACTTCAGGATACCACAGAGAATGAAAGCAAGGAAGCTCTTAACCTTGAAATAACACCCAACTTATAGTGTTTGGTGAAGGTATGTCATTAAGTCTATGTAGCAGTCACACATCTGATATCCACCGATAAATTCTTAAAATAACTGGAAGTAGCAGCCAGTGATCTGATAGAATTGGATATGGGCTTACCCCTGGAGAGTTTTGTGACTAGATGAATAGTAGTACGGAATACATTTATCTAGCCAGCTGGACAATGTGACCTTAGTCACTTTCTTTCCCAACTTATTTGCTGTGAATGATGCAAACAGATGGTGATCTTGCCTTATGTTAAAGCAGAGTTAAATTAAAATCTTAATTATCTGTGGGCATCCACACAGTGTAATTTATATTCCCATCTGAATATTAAAGAAAGAAAAGTAGAAGATACTTGACTGGTTAAGGCTTGATTAGTTCTGAGGACAGCTCCTTCTTTATCAAAAATTATTAAAGGACTGAAAGATAAGTTGAATAAATCTGAGACTTTTATGGCTGAAACTATGCCCATCAAAAACAAAAATTTTCAGGTCAGGTGTTTAAGATCTGTTTTTGCAGCTGGTTTAAACTATACAGTGCTTAGCTCTTCCAATACAAAGTTACTATCCCACAGAGGTGCTGGACCTTTGAATAGAGATCTTAAGATTACTCCCTTCAGGAAAGTTTTGCAAAGTTAGAGAAATATGACAAGAGTTTTTGATGACAGTACGAAAAAAAATGCAAGGTGAAATGTTGTAGTTGAAAAACTACCATTGCTGAATATTTCAGACAGAAAAAGAACTGTAGAGATTGGAGCTGTGAAGGTGTCTAGAGGGCCTGAATATCTGGGTAAGGCTTGCTGTATGGGTGAGATAAGTTTGCTTGGGGATCCAGGAGGAGGGGGTCTCCTTATAAGGTGAGATCACAGGAGCTGGAACCAACTCTGATGGGTCCAAAATGGGTCTATGACTATGGCCCTGGCTTTCTGGATGAATTTCATCATGAGGGCTACTGAAGGAAATATGTAGAGGAGACCTGGGAGCCACTGATGTATGACAGTGATCCTTGGAGTATGCCCCTGCTGAGGGATTAAAGAAATGAAGCTGATGCATTTGGTGTTGGAGGGCGAAGCAAAGAGAATGCAGAAATGCTTCCCCCAGCAAGAGAAAAGCATTCTTGCTGAGCACATACTTAAAGACCACCCATGAGGCATCAAAAGGTATCCCCTTCTCTATAACATTAGCTTGTCCCAGGATGTCTGCTGCACTCTATGAAGTGCTGCAAGTTGGCAGTCCATTCCCAAACCCTTAGTGCTTCCCAAGAAAGGGGGTAGAATTTAGTTCCTCCTTGCTTGCTGATGTATCATACCATGGTCATACTGTCGAAGTGTTTGGCACTTGCACCTTGGAGGTCCTGAAAGACCTGCAGTTCTAGGAGGACTATCTTTATCGCCAGGTTACTGATGTCTAAATTGAACTCTTGTTGAATCCATGTCCCTTTGACCATCTGTCCCATACCATACTCCTACCCCAAGTAAATGTGTTTGTGGTAATCAGACTGTTGGAAGTGGAGGTTGTAAGAAACTTCCTGATGTGAGATTAGGTAGGTGGAGCTGTAACTATAAATGGCTGCACCATAATCTTGACAGCTGCATCAGTGGAGTCAAGGGGCTGTTCTGAGGCAACTGTAGTCTCAATGTCCATTGTAGAAATCACATGGTATCTAGCAAAGGGCAACATGAACATAGTTGCTGTCGTCAAACCTAGGGCTAGTAAAACAAATACTGCTGATGGTACCTGTTCAAGCAGTAAACGTCTAACTGCAGTCTGAACTAGGGGAATTCCTTACTGAAGGAAGGCTTACTAATTGCAGTCTAGTGTCTAGGTGGTAGCTGATAAACATTACAGCCTGTGACGGCTCCAGCTGTGATTTTTGAATGTTTAACATGTCTTCCAAAGACGTTCATAACTCAAATAAATAGCCCCTTGCTCTGATAAGACTCCTTTGAAGTGGCAAATATTAGCTTATTCAACCAAACTGGAAAGACTCTTATTTCCAGAAGTCTCAGATGAGCTGCCACTACCCACAATGCATTTGGTAAACATCCTGGGGGCATGGCTCGGAACTGGTAATGATGTCCCCCACCAGGAAGCAAAGGAATCTCCTGGACACCTTCTCTATTTTTATGTGGAGACAGGCATATCCAAAGATAACATCCAATCTCTCTCTGGCAAATATGAAAGGAGTGACTGAAACATGACCATCAGGAATCTCATTTTTGGTACATATAGATCTAGCTGACAGATATCCTGTATTATCTTGAGGTTCTGTACCATTTTTAGCATCATGAACCTGGAGTAAAACTTGGATCCTATTTGGTCTGTTGGGACCTCCTAGATGGCTCTTTTTTTATATGCCGTTTATGACCTCTTGGATTGCTGATCATTTTTGTTGAGGTGGTATGTCTGGTAGGGGATGAAACCAGAGTTTCCAAAAAAGGGTATGGGTCCATTTGCGCTGGATGCAGGGAGATACACCTCCAAAATGTCACCACAGGCAGAGCATTGGGCAAGTCCTTAGGGGATCTATTCCTAGAGGAAGGACCACAGAAAGATTGGTTGTGTAAAATCTTACCATAATGATAGATGTCCTTCTCTTCTCTATTGCAGTGTTCTTAACATGAGGAAGTTGCCTGCCACAATGACTCGATGTCAGCCAGTATACAAAAAGACTTTTACTACTAGAGGTGTGTGGTACATCGCATGTAGGCTACCGGATGTTGGCCATAAAAGTGATGTACGTACGCACCATCCTCAGAACTGAGTGCATCAGGAGGAAAGCCCATCAAAGGGAAGTATGTAGGCTACATACATCCAAAGAAGAACAAATTCAGGGGGAAGGAGGGAGGGATGGAATACTGCAACACAGATGAGGACATCTATCATTATGTTAAAGATTTTATACAACTAAGAAGGTACTGAATGTAGTTGGTACCCCTCACCCAGACTTGGAAAAGGATGATGACATGATAAAACTGGATGAAAATAATGAGTTTATGAACAAAATTAGTTGAATTTACAAAAAACGGTTATAGTATATACAATTTTAGTGATACAGTGTTGAAGGATGAGCATTTCAGTCTGTTATCCAAAGGACTGAAGTTCATACCTTTTAAAAAAGGAGAGGTCACAAAAACCGTATTAGATGTAAAAATGTTTACAAGAAAAATTAACTTAGGTTTATAATTTCCCACAAGACAAAGATAACTTCCAGAATGGACAAACTAAATTAAAAAAAAGGAGTGTTATTAACCCCCCCCCCCCACCCTCAAATTAAGAATTTTGAGCAAGTGGTTGAGAAAGAGATTCGAAAAGGTTATGCCAAGGTCAAATATAAAGCAAATCTGAATTCTGAAAAAAAAATGTCTTGTCTGATCTTAGGAATAACAGAAAGATGAGAGTTATGAAACTAGATAAGGGAGGGGGTACAGTTATAATGGACACACTTATATATGAAAGCAAATGATATTTTGATTGATACAAGTAGATATACAAGTGTGTCCAAGAACTAAATAAAAATAGCGCACAGAAGAATTGACATGGCTTTGGAAGACTTACATTTGGAGGTTTAATGGACCAAAACACCTTTAATTTTTTTTAAAGTGGAGAAGCCCAGGATACCCTCCATTTTTGGAATCCCTAAAGTTCATAAGAATAGTATGGAACCCCCACTAAGACCTATTGTATATGCATAGGGTTCAAAAACCCTCCTACCAGCAAAATATGTAGATACTACGTTAAAAAGGTTCTGTTTAAAAAGTTACAATATTCTTAGGGTTTCCTGGGATTTTCTGAGAAGGTTAAAGCAGACCATGTACAATGATGAAATTTCTTTTTTAACTATTGACGCTGACTTGTTTTCCAGTATTCCACATGCAGAAGGCATGAAATTACTGGAAGAAATCATTTTTGAAGTTAACGAGTTCACACACAATGAAAGTCTAGTATGTTTACAGTTGATGGAATTAATTCTAAAGTATAATTTCATATATTTTAAAGGTGAATTTTATCACCAAATGAAGGGAGTAGCAATGGGGGCAGCATGTGCCCCTACATATGCAAATCTTGTCTTAGCTATGTGGGAAGAAAAAATGGTCCTGAATTCAATATATAGGAACTGCTGGAACATATACAAAAGGTTTTTGGATGACATCTGTATCTTATGGGTTGCCCCCAGAGAGAAAATATCTGACTTTATTTGCTTGAATAGTACGACCTCATTTTTAGAATTCACCTACAAGGTATCTTATGACAACCTGCAGTATTTGGATGTGGAAATCTGGAAGGAAAACAAGTTTAAGTCTAAAATATATAGGAAAAGCACGTTTTCAAACTCGTACTTACGCTTTAACAGTGCCATCCTGTGCACTATAAGAAAAATATAGTGAAAGGTCAATGTGTAAGATCATGTAGGATGACTTCAAGTAATGTGGAGTTTGATAAAGAAATATGTTTAAGGACAGATCATACCCAGAAGAGATGATTGAACAAGCTAAAAAAGAAGTGTGTGAAGGTAGGCTAGGCAAATTCAAACAGATTTGGGGTTTAGATGAAGAAACACGGTGTCCTGTACAGACTGTGAATGTGGAGCCATTTCAAAAAGCACTGGTTTTAGAATACAATGGGAGTGCTAGTATGATTAGGAAAGTTACTGAACAAGAATGGAATAGATTTATTGGATTTACAGTCCTGGACAAAATTCCAAGAATAAGTTAAGGATTGTTTACAAAAATTCAAATAACGTAAAGAATTTACTGGAAAAAGAATGAGAGTCACAACAATTAAACAGAAAGAAGATAGGTACATACAGATGTGGGCATTGCACACAGTGCAGTTACATACTAAACCAAGAAAAATTGTTTCTAGAGAGTAGGAATGTTTGGTTATATAGAAAAGTACCACAATTGTGACACTAGTGGTTTAATATATCTAGCAGTGTGCCAGGAATGCCAGTCATTCTATGTCGGAAAGAAAGTTAAAGAGGCGTATCTACGAGCACTGCTATGATATACAAACAAGAAAGGAAACTAATGCTCTGTTTAAACAAAAACAGGTTTGTGAAAAAGCCCACTACTAATTTTTTGTATTAGAAAGAGTAAAGAAAGACATACAGGGTGGTCCATGGGAAGAAAGGATCGAATATAGGGAACTATGGTGGCAGGTCATATTACAGGCCAATATGCCTCCAGGACTGAAAGAAAATATCTCCATAGTTCCCTTATTAAAAATTAGATCCGCTAAGTTATGATTAATTTTTGTTACAGTTTGTTATACAAGTACATGGTTAAACCTGTTTTTTAAATATCTTTATAATTCTCTTGTACCTTTTTATATAAATACTTTTTATGCAAACTTATTCATAAGTTTTAAACAGGATAGTGTTATGGGCCTCCGCTGAAAACAGGCTCTATGGAACCTAATCGGACATTCCCGGTCAACAAATGTTAAATAAATAAAATAAAAAAAATATACATTTTTATGTTTCACGGATCTGGGTTCTAATACTGTTGCTGAGGTCTTACACATGTAGTACTTAAGATCACTAAAGGGAGCTCAAATGCAAGTTTTTTTGTGTCAATTCATGCATTTTATATGTAGTTTTAATAGGAATGGATTTATTTATATTTTTTATTCTATTTAAGCTATTTATAAATTGTTTTTGAAGTTTTAAGAAACTGTATATGATTTTTTAACATGTTTTAACATTTAATAGGTTTTAGGTGAATGTGTTGTACCAGTATGTTATTTTAGATAAGTAGGCTTGAATATTCAATTTTTACTGTACCTTTAAACTTTGTGTCTTAGTTAATTGAAATGATGGGAACTAGTGGTATAAAAGGATTTTGGTTACATGCAGTCTATACCTGATGAAGGTTTTAACAAAAACGTACTGTATAAAGAGAGCGTTTATGTTGTTTATTTTTTTGGCTGAATAAAGTTGGAATTATCCTTATATCAGTGGCTGAGTTAGTTTTCTAGGTGCCTTGGACTATTTCAAGTACTTTCTGGTGCCTTTGGTGTTTTGTTTCTGTGATTTTATACAACTAATCATTGTCCTTCTATTCCTCTGCTGCAGTATTTTTAACATGAGAAAGAATACCAAAGCTCATGAGGAAAGGGAGGAGGTAGGGGCAGTGGAGCTCTACATGAAGCCATGGAGAACAGCCCTTGCAAACCCTGCCCTAGATTTGGAAATATTGTCCAATTTGTAATGCTTGGTGAAAGTACGGACTGAAGACCAGGTGGCTGCCTCCAGAATGGAGTTAGTGTCCATTCCTTTGAAGAAGACACCAGAGGAAGAACAGCCCTGGTAGTGGGTGCCTTAACAAGAGAAGGGAGGCTCTTTCCATGGTGCTCATCGCAGAAGGAAATGGCTTTAGAGATCCAGCTGGAAATAGTGTATTTAGAGACAGGGAGCTCTAAAGCTCTAGGGTGGAATGAGACAAATAACTGGTCTGATTTCCTGATACCCTTTGTTTACATGCAAAAAGTGCAAAATCCTCTCGGCACAGTTCTGTGGAATGGGGAAAATGTAGGTAAATGGATAGACTGGTAGAGGGATAAAGTACAGTTGTGTACCTACCATAAATGTAGATGTTCGAGTGTATTCACTGTTGCAGTCATTACACTTGGGTTATCCTGCTGGCAGGCTACCCGCAGTCGGCCTGAATTCCAAAATCGTAGTCCGGCGTCAGTTGCTGTCGCCTCTTCCATGAGGTTAGTGCACCAGGGGTATAAAAGATGCAGCCAATGCCATTTTCTTCAGTTTTTCTTGCCCCAGATGTCAGGTGCCCCCAAAAGGGTAGGCTAAAAATTTGCAAATAAAAAAGCATGCACTAACATAAACATTACCTTAATCTACAAGCAAATACACCACATTGGTTGTATAGAATAGAGAAGAGCAGATAGTTCCCAGCAATGAAAAGGGGGATGGTGAGAGGGTAACCTGGACTGCAACAGTGAATACACTCGAATATCTACATTTATGGTAGGTACACAACTGTACTATGTTCATCGTGTTTCACTGTTGCAGTCATTACACTTGGGTTGAATCCCAAAGCTGAGGGTGGGCGGCTGGGTCTAAATAGAATTAGGAGAGGCTATGAGGCCCTGCAGAACTGCAGTGGCAAATCCTGCTGTGGATTTACAGTAAAGAGGTAAGTGATAGTGCTTGGTAAACGTGTGCACTGAACTCCCAAGTTGCAGCCTCCAAAATTTCCTTGTTTGGTACTCCTCTCAGAAAGGCTGCTGATGTGGCTGCTGCCCTGGTAGAATGTGGCCTAACATTCTTAGGCACTGATTTGCCATGGTGTGCATAGCAGAAATGAATGCAGTGGCCTATCCATTTTGAAATAGTCTGCTTTGAAATAGCCTTTCCTTGTGATCCTGCAGCGTATGCCACAAAAACTTGCTCAGTTTTCCTGGAGGCTTTTGTTTTGTCCAAGTAGAAGTGTAGCTGTCTGTGCATGTCCAAAGAATGCAGAAGTCTTTCCCCCTTTATTCTGGGGAATTGGATAAAAGGTTGGTAAATGAATGGTTTGGTTTAGAGCCACACTGGATACTACCTTTGGCACAAATGTTGAATTTGTCCTTAGAGAAACCCTGTCCGTATGAAAATGATAAAAGGTTCCACTGCCATTAATGCCTGTAGCTCTGAGACTCTTCTTGCTGAAGTTATTGCTAGGAGCACAGCAGTCTTCCATGATAAGAATTTTATCTCAGCTGTATTGGCTGGCTCAAAAGGAGGTAGTGTGAGTTTTTCCAAGACAAAATTGAGGTCCCATGTTGGTATAGGTGCTCTCCTTGGGGGTCTTATGTTTTTTGCCCCTCTGAGGTACTGTCTTAGCAGTGGATGAGAGAAAATAGGTGGTTCCGTATTGTAATGAGCTGAAATGGCAGAGGCATGGATCTTAATTGATGAGAAGGATAGGCCTTTGCCCAGCATCTCAGTTAGGTACTGTAAAATCTGAGGAATATTTGGAACAAGCGGTTCAAATCCTTGTGCCTGGTTCCAAGCACAGAATCTCTTCCATTTTTCTGCATAAGATTTCCTGGTGCTGGGCCTGCTGGCTTCCAAAATGACATCCATAACAGCTTTAGAGAGAGGTGTGTTCTGAGTGGCTATATTATTCGCCATGCAGCCAGATTTAAGGTTTTGAGTTGGCTGTGCAGTATCTGATTGTTTTGTTGGGTCAGCAGATGAGGAATTTGAGGCAAAGTCCAGGCTGGCCCTTGAGACAAGCTCTTTAGGATTGGGTACCAGTGCTGGCGTGGCCAATCTGGGGCAATCAGAATCATTTTTGACTTTTAAGAGTACCTTGGAGAGTAGAGGCAGTGGTGGACAGGCATAAACTGTTAGGGTTTTCCAGCTGAATGACAGAGCATCCACCTTCCATGCTTGAGTTACAAGTCCTTGTGCACATCTCTGTAGTTGACAGGTGTGAGCGGAGGCAAATAGATCTATGTCTGGGCATCCCCATTTCTTTATCATGCTGAAGACTTGTGGATCTAGTTTCCACTCGTGTGGGTCCATGAGGTTTCTGCTTAGTTCGTCTGCCAGAGTATTTTCCTTTCCTGGCAGGAATTTTGCCTGCAGATGTACTTGATATGTCAGTGCTGTGTTCCACAAAGTCATGGCTTGCCTGCAGAGGGGGTATGAATGTGTGCCCCCTTGTTTATGTACCACATGACTGTAGTATTGTCCGTCTTTAGTAATAGTTGTCCTGGAAGTAGCAGGTCCTTGAAGGCTGTCAGGCCATTCTGTACAGCTAGCATCTCTTTTTGATTGACATGAAGATGCATTTGGTCTGTGGGCCATGTGCCCTGTATACATCTTCCTGCCATGTGTGTTCCCCAGGCATAATCTGATGCATCTGTTAGTGTCTGTCTGGCTGTGGGTAAAGTGAAAGGCTGTCCCTTGTTGTGGTGACAGGCCAGTGCCCACCATCGAAACTCTTGTTGTAGGCAGGGAATGAGAGTAATTATTGTTTCCAGGCTGTGGCAATGTTGAGTCCAAACACTTTTCAGATACCATTATAGCTTCCTCACATGCAGTCTTGCATATGGAATTAGCAGAATGCAGGATGCCATGAAGCCCAAAGCCTGCAGAATTTTTCTTGCAGATAACTGGGTCTTTGTTGCCATCATTTGGATATAATGAGTCAGTTGCCTTTGTTTGTCTGGCATGAGATAAGCCATCTGGGGCAGTTGTATTTAAGCTTGCACCCAGGAATATTATCTCTTGAGAGGGCACTAGTTTTGATTTATTTTCGTTTACTGTGTACCCTAGGCAAATTAGTAGTCTTTTTACAAACGCCAGATGCTTTAGTAGAATGTCCTTGCTCTCTGCTTGAAAAAGGCAGTTGTCCAAGTAGGGATATATTTGAATTCCTTTTTGTCTGCAAAATGCAATTACTGGTGCCAGGCATTTTGTGAAGACCCTGGGCGCAGTAGATAAGCCAAAGAGCAGTGCAGGGAATTGGTAATGCATTGAGCCAGCTATGAATCTGAGGTATCATCTGCAAGACTGTCTGATTGGGATATGCAGGTATGCCTCTTTGAGGTCCAAAGTAACTAGCCAAGCCTTCTTGGCTAGCATGGGTAGAAGTTGCTGCAGTGTCAACATTTTGAATTTTGGAACGTCCAGGAAGGTATTTAGAGTAGACAGGTCCAGTATTGGTCTCCAAGCTTTGTCCTTTCTGGGTACCAAGAAAAGTCTTGAGTAAAATCCTTGTCCCTGCTCTTGCTGTGGTACTTTCTGAATAGCCCTCATGTCCATGAGCGCAGAAATTTGTTTTTGTGCCTTTGCCCATTGATCGTGTGGCAGGTCTGGCATACCTTTTAGCCTTGGAAGGGTGTGAAACTGGAACCTGTAACCCCGGGAAACAATATTCAGTACCCATTTGTCTTGGGTAATTTCGTACCAATTTTGTGAGAAAAGTGCAAGTTTTCCCCCTAAGGGTGCCTGCAAAAGGTAAGTGCTTGGCATTGGTAGAGGGAAGTCATTGTGACGGTTTCCTATAGGGTTGTGATTTGTCTTCTCCGCCTTTGGGGGCAGAAGCACCCCATTGCTTAGGTCTGTATGTGCCTTGTGACTGATATCTGCCTCTTGGGCGTCTGTATCTGCCTCTTTGTGGCCTGTCTGACACTGGAAAGGACCAATTTTTTGAAGGCCAGTTCCTGCTAAATCTGGGTGGCTGAACCTGTAAGAAATCCTTCACTGTCTGCATTGATTTTGCTTTATCCTCCATTTTCTTTAACACCTCTTCTACCTTAACACCAAACAAAGTATCATGCTGTAATGGAGCATCCAACAATTTTGCTTTAACATGATCAGGTAAACTTTGTTCCTTTAACCAAGCATGTCTTCGAATGACAGAACCTGTAACTGTGGCTCTGCAAGAAGCCTCTAATGAATCAAAACCACATTGCAAAGTATGTTTTCCCACCTGTTCAGCTGCATGCAACAAATCTTGCATTTCCTTATTTTCAGTACATTCTGAGCTTGTAAGCATTTTCTGTTTGAGCAAAGACATTAGATATTGTTGGTATTTAAGCATGTGAAAGTGACAGTTTAAAGCCCTTACAGCTTAAGTAGCAGAGGTGTAGACTTTTTCCCCCATCTGTCCAGTGCTCTTGAATCCCTATCAGAGGGAACAGGATTTTTTGCAGTGGAAGCCTTGACCCCTTTGGGACCCTGTGAAATTGTTTCTGGGTCAGCAGCAGGGTTTTTATAAAGAAATGTATGTGAATCTGGGACCCTGTAGTACATATTTGGCTTAACTGGTGCAGGGGGTAAAGAATCAGGAGACAAACTGGATTCAGAAATAACACCATCAACAATATCTAGTACAGAGGGAATAGCAAGGGGCCT
The DNA here is from genome assembly GCF_019279795.1 of Protopterus annectens. Lineage (NCBI taxonomy): Eukaryota > Metazoa > Chordata > Ceratodontiformes > Protopteridae > Protopterus > Protopterus annectens. Next base: position 55,447,229 of record NC_056751.1, on the reverse strand, counting down.
GTGCTGAGGCAATAAAAGAAAATCTCTCTGCCTTTTCTTGGATTCAGAATAATCTTGGCTCTCCCAATGGAAATGCTCTCTCATGGTGGGCAGGGTTTCCCCAAAGGAATAATCCTCAGGAGGAGAGGCTGAAGGGATAGATTCTTCAGCATCAGAATCATCATAGGGAGGAAGAGAATATCCCTGTTCTGAAGAGGAATCAGAGGAAATAGAAACCTGGTCAGAGGAATCATAGTCAGTATCTTGCCTAGGCCTTTTATCAGGAGGAGGATGGGAGCCCCTGATCAGAGTAATTAGGTCCTCGGCCATTTTAAGCATCTGTTTCTTTGGCATGGATGACTGTCCAGGTGAATGCTGTACTTGTTTCTTTGTCTTTACAGGTGTCTTAGACTTTGTCTTGGCTGCTGAAGTAGTCCTGATAGTAAGCTGTGTAGGTCTGAAAACACCCTCAGAAGCCGATGCCTGCTCAGTGGCTCTGGACCCATCTGAGGGAATAGTCTCCGTAGGCCCAATACCTTGAGTTTCCAGAGGCCTAGTTGTCTCCACGTGGAAGTTGGAGGTGGCCTGTGGCTCTGAGGTAGCGGGTGTCAGTGGCTGCGAAAGCGCCTCACTGAGAACCAGCGAACCGGCGACTGGCCTAGAAGAGGCTTTGTCGTCGGTTTTGGACCTCGGATGTCTGTCCTTTTCTTTGTCCTTTCGTTTTTTTATGAATTCCGGTTGTCGGCTGTTCTGACGGCATTATATAATTAAACCTTCGGCCAAAGTAATGTAAAGCAAAATCAAACCAACGCTTAATAGTGCGTTGGTTGAATCTAGCGCAAAACCGACAACTAGCAACGTCGTGGTCGGGGCCTAGGCAAGGAATACAGTAAGAGTGAAAATCCTTATGAGGTATTTGCTTCCCACTAGAAATACAATTGTTAACTTTTACTGACATCGGTCTGGAGCAAGAAAAAGTTTACCCAACGGGATACTTAGCTTTACTGAAGACTTTGGTTCTGAAATTCAATTTCGAAAATCTCAGGAGTCGGCCGCCACCACTTGCGAACTGCTTTTGCATCTTTTATACCCCTGGCGCACTGACATCAGGGAAGAGGCGACAGCAACTGATGCCGGACCAGGACTTTGGAATTCAGGCTGACTGCGGGTAGCCTGCCAGCAGGATAACCCAAGTATAATGACTGCAACAGTGAAACACGAACATCTCATTTACCACTTTAGGCATAAAGGTAGGGTTGGTGTGGAGAGACACACTGTCTCTGTGGAACACCAAGATAGGAAGGGAAGCCATTAGGGCCTCTAAGTCAGAAAACCTCCTGGCAGAGGTTAGCGCAAGCAGCAAAATAGTTTCCCAGGAGCAAAATTTCAAGGAAGCAGAAGCTACTAGCTCAAAAGGAGCAAAGGTCAGCTTTTCTAATATAAAGTTAAGATCCCAGGGAGATGCAACAGGTTTCCTGGGGCGGGTCTTATGTGAAGGACACCTTTTAAGAATTGTTTAGCCTCAAATCTAGAAACTACAAGTGGAGATAGAGGCAGACATGCAGAAATAGGTGACAAGTGCACTTTGAAGAGTAAGTTAAGCTAACATCTACTAATTCACACAGGTATAAGACCAAATTGAAAATCTCTTCCATTTGGACAAGTAAGATTTTTTAGTATTGGGTTTCCTGGCCTCATACAGAACCCTGAGCACATCCTCTGAAAAAAGGTGTCTGAAAGGAATCAAGACCCTATCACCCACAACGTCATCTGAAGGGTAGACAACTGGGGATGGATTAGAGTTCCTTGGTGTTGTGTGAGAAAGTCCACTCTGTGAGGTAACTTGTGGAGACTGCCCTTGGCTAAATGCAGGAGCAGGGGGAACCAATGCTGTCTTGGCCAAATGGGGGGCACCATCAGGATTCTTGGTTTGTCTTGCTGAATCTTTAGCAAGACTTTTGGAATGAGAGGAAGGGGAGGGAAAGCATATGGGAACATCCCCTTCCGTGAAAAGCTGAGGGTGTCCACCTTTCAGACCAGAGGATGAGGATCTCTGCCACAAAACTGTAGAAGCTGTCTGTTCATGGGGAGACAAAAAGGTCTATTTGTGGAGTACCCCATCTGTGGAAAATGTCGAGGAATACTTCCCTGTGAAGCATCCATTCGTAGGATTGTGTTTCAGAACTAGTCAATGTGTCTGCCACTACATTCTGACAGGAGGGGATATACACAGTCTGGAGGGGAGTCTGAAGTTTGACAGCCAACTTGCAGAGCTAGTCTGCAAATGAGATAAGGCTTTGTCCCTCCCTGTTTGTTCACATACCAGAAAACTGTCATGTAGTCTGTGAAAATGTTTAGAGGGCCTGGGATGAAGAGGGTCTGAAAGATCTGAAGAGCTAGCAGGAGTGCCCTCATTTCTTTTATATTGATGTGCTGCCTTCTTTGAAAGGAGGACCAGGTCCCTTGTGCTTTTATGGAGCCGAAAGCTGATGCCCATCCTGTATCTGAGATATCTGTGAACATCTCCTGGACCGGTGGTAAAGAATGGATTAAGAGACCTGGGTTGGCAGTTAGCTGTTGAATCCACCAGGTAATTTCCCTCTTCAGACAAGGGAGAAGGGGAACTGGTAACTCTTGTGGGGGGGGTGCATGTTGCATCTACACTGATTTCAGGAACCACTGTAGTTTCCTCATGTGTAGTTTTGCCAGAGGGAACATTGGGATAGTGGATGCCATGAAGCCCAGAGTTCTGAGAAAGGTCCTAGCAATGATGTGAGTCAGTGGGATGAGGCTTTGGAAAAAGGAAATGAGCTCCTGAGTCTTCTGAGTGGGGAGAGAGACCTTCATAAAGTGTTTGGAGCCTGCATCCCAGAAATATCTGGTCCTTGGATGGGGAAAAAGCAGATTTTTGGCAGTTTACTTTGAATCCCAGAGACTGTGGATGGAGATGGTGGAGTTTAGATGGTGCTCCCATGCTCCTGGACTGAATGCTTGAAAGAGAAGGTTGTCCAGGTATGGGAAGACCTGAATACCTTGAAGTCTGTAATAAGCAATTACTAGGGCTAGACATTTTGTGAATTCCCTTAGCGCGGTTGAGAGATCAAAAGGCAAGTCAGAGAATTGAAAGTGCCAGGATGCCACTGAGAATCTTAAGACCTTCCTGTAAGTGGGATGAATGAGGATGTGTAGGTAAGCATCCTTTAAGTCTATGGAAGCCAAGTAGGCTTGTGGGATAATAAACGGAAAAAGAGTTTTGCAAGGTTAGCATTCTCAATGTAGGTACTATCAGGAAGGTGCTGAAGTAGGAGAGGTTGATGATGGGTCTCCGTGGGCCCTCTTTCCTTGCAAAAACATCCTTGAACAGAACACTTTTCCCCTTTGTTTGGATGATATTGGTTACATACTGCCTTGATCCAGCAGGTAGCACCTTTGGGAAATGTGGAAGGTGGTCTCTGGGAGGCTGTGGGATGCCCCTGAAGGGTAGGAGAGAATTCCATACATGAAGTAAACCTTTTTTTATGATGGAGAGCAGACAGGCATCCTGTGTTATGTTTTCCCAAGCTGGAAAGGAAAGGGAAAGGAGTAGGGAAGGAGGGAAATGTTTGGGATCCAAATAGTCAGATGGACCCTGGTCTGTCTGGAAAAAACTGTTTTTGAGGCGGGGTTTGCAGTGGCTTCCTAATATGCTGAGGTCTCTTGCCAGACTTTTTTGGCTTAGCTGGAGGAGGCTGTGACTGCCTTCAAACACTAGCTTAGAAGGATACTTTCTTTAGAATTTTGGTACAGGGGAGACCAAGATATGTTTCAGTTCCTGCATCTCTTTTCCCTTCTCCTGTAAGGTTTTGAACAATTCTGCAGCAGCACGACCAAACAATGAATTGTCTAGGGGGCATCCATGAGTTTAGATTTAATCTCCTATGGTAGAGGTTGTAGCCTCAGCCAAACAAATCAGGACCGAGCCTGTGGCAGCTGCCCTAGCTGAAGCCTCCACAGCATCGTAGCTACATTTTATGGAGGGTCGGGACACTTGAGAGGAAGCTCCAATCAGGGATGATGCCAAAGATTTATTCTCTGAGTCTGGCATATCAGAAATAATTTTTGAAAGTTGGGGCCAAGAGTTCCAAGGTACATTTCATCATGTGTGTCTGATAATTTATAGCCTAAAGATGAGGGTGGCAGAAATGTATACCTTTTTGCCCAACCATTCTATATGTCTGCTGCCTTTGTCAGAGGGAAGCAGGGTGGTGGAGGGAAGTAACCTAGAGGCCTTATCAGAAGCCACATTGATGACAGAAGGGGCTTAGAACAAGAATTTACAGTCCTCAGGCACTTTGTAGAATCTGTTGGCTTCTTGGGTGCTGGGGGCCGTGAGTCATTGACTTTACGGGAAGATGCAAATATATCTAAGAAGGCAGGTAGGACAGGAGGAACAGCTGAGGGACAAGGAGTGTCTACTTGAAGTAGTTCATAGTACCTTTTTTTGGAACTCATTCTGACAGCTATCCCATTTGAAATGCTCCATCATCTCACCTAAGGTCTCAATGAAGGTAATTTCCTCCACTGGAGAGTCAGTGCCGTTGGAATCCTCCTCTGGGGAAATGTAATCCAGTGAGGAGGGGGTCTAAGATGAGTAAGCTAAGGACTCATCCTCTGAAGACTCTTCATCCTCGGAAGAAGCCTCTTCCTTGATCCTCTTCTGGAGAGAGGTAACCCGGGTGGGTCTATATCACGATATTGGAAAGTGATTTCATCAAATGGCACTGTACATCAAACTGCCGTTTATTGAGATGTTTATAATGAGATCGTGGTACAGTGAAGATCGGAACATTTGCCCCTTTTTTCACTGTAGTGTGATCTCTGAGCTGATGTATATAATTAGTAGGGGGTATTTGGGGGTGGCTGGTACTGAAACTCCCGGAGGAGGCCTAAGATACATGAGGGCATTAAAAATACCCTTTGTAAAATTTTTCCAATCCTGAAGTGGATCAGAGGATGGTGACAAATATTTGTTTTTTCTGTTTCTTTTTAGCATGTAGTTCAACTCTATGTAGGGTTGGTGGACTGGATGTAGGCTTAGTTTCTATGATGTCAGAATCCACACCCTCCCTAACTAAAATTTGGGAGACTCCCCTAGGGCCCGTGGTGATCACGAATCTAGGCTCCCCCTGGACATCCATATCTGACGCCTGCGGTACCCTCCAAGGACGTGCTGTCATCCTGATCCAAGGTGGCCTCCATTATGGGGCTCAGCCGGGGAATTGGACATAGGGGCTGAATGTTTCTCCAGGCTAGCAACTGCCTCAGGAGACACATTTTCAGGCCTTGGCTTCTTGGCCTTCTGCTTCACGAGCAACTCTGCCTCAGGCCCTGTGGAACCCTCCATAGCACTTTTTGCAAGGAGCTTCAAGTGCTGATTTTCTAAATAAATGGAAAGGGACGCTAACCTACTTCTCAAAGTTTTGGGCACAAAGGCCTGTCAGACTGAACAAGATCTGTGGTCGCTGGTAGGCCAGAGACAAAAATCACACTGCTGGTGGTTGTCTTTATGTAGAATCGGACATCCACAAAAACATTTGCCTTTCTTGGATGACATTAAACCTAACCACAATGAAAAAGGTAAAGAAAGGATTCCCCAATGGGGCACTTATCTGAAATGTTGAAACGATAACCACTTGGGCGAGTAGACCGTACATACAGGTGAAGCGTCTGGACTGTCTGCAAAGTTGTTCTGAGGATGGTGCATGTGTACGTCACTTTTATGGCCAACATCCGACAGCAGCCTACATGCAATGTACCACACACCCCTAGTATTAAAAGTCTTTTGTATACTGGCCAACATTGGGTCATCGAGGCAGGCACCTCCCTCATGTTAAGAATACTGCAAGAGGAATAGGAGGACATCTCTTGTTTTGTTCTCCACTTCTGCCTCGATAGTGGTGTCTGCTGGAGAAACCGCCATGCCTTTGGGAGTTGCTATCAACATGTACCTTGAACTTGAGCTGTTATGATTCCTTGAACCATATGTTTTTCACCCTTTTGATTCCTGGCAAATAATTTTTCTAGAGTCAAACTTTATCCCAACATATGTGAGAGTTTTGCCTTCTTGCTCACTGTGCTGCAATATGTCCTTCACATTTTGTCACAATAGAGAGGACCCATCATATGAGGCTTTGGCAAACAATGCCAAGAAGTGTTTTGCAAGTCCAGTAGGCCAGAGCCAGGCTTTTCTCCTCATGGAGATGCCCGACCCTACTACCCTCACTGCTTCATCCACTGAGTTATGCATAAGCCTAATGGAAGGCATTGTAACTGTGTTCTCTGTTGCAACCTCTGACTACATCACAATGTGGTAACATTTTCAGTGTCTTTACGGTCTTAAATGACAGATCCCCCTGAAAACTGGTCATACGTGCAAAACAGTTTACAGACCTGATGAAGAATGTACATATCCAGTACTCTTGCTTTCCTAAGTGAACCACCTTTGTGGATTCCTTATCTACAGGAAGGATTGTTTTGGCTTTCTCAGAAACTTCTCTTTTAGTAGCAGCTGACAGAAATATAGAGTCAATATGGGGTTCTTTGCTCCAATAGTGTCTGCCTTTGGGAGGCTGGAAATTTTTATCAGGCTTCTGGGGAATGGAATCAGTGATATCAAGCTCCTTATAAGTTTATTAAACAATGAAGTTTACCATTAATGACTGGAAGGGAAACTACCCAAGCTGCAGACAGAGCAGGGCAAACTGAAAAGCTTCCTGGAGACTGTCTTCCTTGGGGAGGTGGGGTAAGTGGGCCAAAATCCACTCTGCTGCAGCTCTAGGACTTCATCCACATTTGGGGTATTCTGGAAGGGACATGAGGGAGCCACCCCTTTTTCAAGATTTGTGTCTGGATGGGAAACTCTAGTTGACAGTCTATGTGCCTCCTTTTCACATCCTCTTCCTTGGGATGCTTGGGGTAGAATTGTTCGAACTTTTATGAGAGAACTCTTCATGAGGCTTTTTGTCACCGGGTATATCTTGCAGGGAAAGTGATGAATGGCACAAAGTTTCATACTGAACAGACAAGAGGAGTGGAACCACAATGGAGGGTAGGTGCACTACATCATTAACCTGATGGGTTTCCTTGGAACTCAATTTTCTGTTTCAACTATCAGTGCCAAGACTATCAGGGCTACAGGAGTTGGGGCCATTATCCGCGTCAATGTCGTGGCACTATCCTCCATTGGCATTGGGCCAAACGCTGACAATGGTTTCAGCACCAAAGACTCAAATGCCAACTATGTCAACACCATGAACAGTCCAACTGTTTCAGTGTATGGACTGGCTCAACTAAGATATGTTACTTAAGAGACATTGTAGACACAGAACTTTAAGGGAGCAGAAAGAAGGTAGGCTACTCAGTTATGACATAGCCAAGGCATCTGACTGCATGCATCCTGAAAAGGTGTTCAAAAAATATAATAATAATATTAATAATGATTTTGACAAAAGTTTGCATACTTAGTTTATGAAGCATTTCAGGCAATATAGTTAGTGAATGGGTGGTTTGGGAAAAAAAGTAAAACCGGATGAGGGTAAATCAATGGTGCCCAATAATTAGTCTAGCGTTTAGTTTAGTAATGAATGAAAAACAAAAACAAAGAGAGCTGGAACACAATAGAAGGGGTGATAGTTCTGGCAGCACTAGTGCATGCAGGATATAGTGTTAGTGTGAAAAAAGGGGGGGTATAAAAGAAACAAAACAGATATAGGATTAGTGTTAATGAAAAATGGTACGGAGTTAGGAACACTGCCTTTCTGCTCTCCTCTCTGGTCATCCAAATTGGTCCATTCATCCCTCAGCACAGCCAAACAGAGAGGGCTAGATTAACCAAGAAGACTCCACCATCCTGCAGACTAACTGATTAATCCCTAACCCCTGCATCAGTTCTGAGCTCACAATGGGCTTTCCACCTGAGAGGCAAATACCCCCACCTCTGTGATGAAGTGGCCATCTTGTGGTTCCACCCAGCACGGGAGCTTAAAGTGGTATTATGAAGCTACTCTCTACCTCTGCAATATTACACTGCCTCTACTGTGATCCTACCCAGCCTCTACTGTGATCCTACCCTACCTGACCTCTTATGTACTTTGACACTCTCTCCAGTAACATTGGTAACACAGCAGCTACACTCCTTTCCAGCAGGAAACCCTTATCCATCTTTCTTGACAGATGCAAATGGGCACAGACCCTCCATTCCCTCTTCGTCTACTCTAGTAACAGGACCATACTCTAGTAACAGGACCACTGACAGAACTCAGGTCGACGGGGTCATAGGTAAGGTTCCCTTCCTCTATGCCAAGTTGCAGATCATTAAAATCTATACTTTATGACATTAAAACAGTATATAATATGCTAATACAGACAGCTGCAATGGGGTACGACAGCTATGATAGAATATAAAACTTTTAAAGGAATTTCTGCTAAAAATACACATGAGCTAGACAAGACTGGTTACATGTTCTTTATCGATTATATGGAGTAGCTGATTGTGCAACTGTATTATTATGTTTCATCACGGCAGCACTTCAAGGAGTACAAGGCCATCTATGCTGCACTATACTCTCACTAATAAAACATGAATCTAAGTAGTCAGGAAGGGGACAGAAACCATAGACTTCTGATTTTCCTAGCATGAACGATAGCGAGGATACCTATTAAGCTACTGAAACTGACAGATATCATGACATCAAAATGGCTACAAGAACTTGGTGAGTTCCTACTTGCACTCTAGTCCAGCACACATTCTGTGTCACAGTAAGTAAAAGACTAGACAGCCTGTCAAGGCCTAACCCACAGACAGCAATGCACACACACAACAACACAAGTAAGCACACACACACGCAACCATATTTATTTTATTTACTCAAAGATTGTTTACTAGTTGGTGGGTTGGTATGGGACCCTTTTCATCCTCCTCCCATGCCAAGGGGCAAACACCACACACATACAGAGTCTACACAGAATGCAAAACAAAATACATATATTTACAAAATAAGAAATATGTGAAGCTTCACACTATATCACATTCAAACTAACGACACCAGTGCAAGTAATAAATGAAGTTATTAAAAATTATTGCTACAAGTCCCATAACTAGCACACATATTTACAGTAAGTGCATTTACTTTCACTCTGTAGATGCAATTTCAAGTTCTTTTTCAAAATTGAGAGATCCCAAAACTCCAAAATATGGGATAGAAAAGTATTCCATGAAGCAAGGCAAATGTAAAGAAATTTTTGTTGCAGATTGCCAAGATGAATTTAGGTCTAATCAGCTTAGAATTACTTATTAATAAGTAGGATGTATCCAGTATTTATCATTTATTTGCTAGAGATGGACAGTATCAATTGCTGAGAATTTAAAGGTAAGACTTAAGCAAGTAGGAAATACTGGCAGATATGGACAAACAGTTTGCCTGCTTAAGAGTAGTGCAGTGATGATCAGTACAGCTGGCAAGATGAATAAACCTGGGGAATTTACTTCAGGAAGTTGGAGGGCAGTGATATTTCATCCAGAAAAGGAGTAATAAACGGAAGTGATTTTTCAAGTCTACATAGTAGAACATAAACAGCAATGTTTTACATGTGTGTGTGTGTGTGTGTGTGTGTGTGTGTGTGTGTGTGTGTGTGTGTGTGTGTGTGTGTGTATATATATATATATATATATATATATATATATATATATATATATGTGATTACATATGAACAATTGTAAGTTTCGACCACAAACACTTGCAAAAAACAGACTGAACATTCATATTACTGAAAAGCACTATTACTGAACCTACACAAGATTGGAAAAGGAGAACAATTTCCTTTTATATTTACATCAACCCCCCCCCCCCCAATAAGACTAATCCAAATTTGTCTAAATAGTGGTAGTGTTATGGAATTTTTGTTTCTATAAAGATAAGGTTTCCGTTTAAATTTAGGGGGAGGGTTAGGGTGAGCAGGATTACTAAGCTGGCCACAAATGACTGAACACAACTGACTGAAAAGTCATTTGACAAAAACACAACTGATAAACTTTCTACAAAGACCCCTCACAGACCCCTTATTTACATATACTAACTCCACAGCTGTTCATCAGTGGAGAAAAGAAAAAAATAATACCACACACAAAGTGAATCAGTGCTGCAGCACAAGCACAAACATCAGTAGATCTGGGGGTATGACATGACAGTGGCCACTGAGAATTCACATATACTTTTCTAGACTCACTTCCCTAATAACTTCAGTGATCAGAAACTACATCAGCATTTACAGACTTCTACAATTTAGATCAGTTATGATTCAGCCAAATAAATCTTCAGTGTTCAACCATTTGTGATTCAGTCAAATGAGTACTCAATCAAATGGCACAGACGTATAGAGGTAGATACATAAACATGTGTTTGTGTGTGCACACATTTGTGAATATGCATGTACATATACATATATGTTTGCACGTAATTAAAAAAAACTGAAGTATCATTACTTTGGACATTTACACACTTGCCAAGTGCAAAGCAACTATAAAAACAATAAAACATCACGTTGAAAAATATTTTGCAACCGCATCGACCTAATTGTTTTTGTTATAGCTTAATCCATGTCAGTACTTTCTTCCCTACTTAATTATTCTAACTGCAGTCTGATGAAGTCCTAAGCAGAGACAAAAGTACCCCTTTGAATTAAGATGAAACAATAAACAAACTTGGGTTGAATATAACTTTCAGCATTATGTTTTATTCTTTAATACACACACACACATATATATGCACAGGTGCGCAGGTGTGTTTGTATACATATATATGCTACAATACACTGTCTAATGCAGAGTTTGTCAACAGAATATATACTGCTTTATCTTTTCTACAAATTCCTTGCTTGTTGACTGCAGGAAATTTCAAATGTCAGACTGTGGACTGCTTATGTGGTATATGAGCTGTGCTTGCATGAAACTAAGATTTTTTTTTTTGTTTTGTTTATCAAAGCTTTCAGATGTACTAAAAGTTTTGAGTGAGGGAGTGTTATGCATGTATTTTTTTCCATTAGGATAAGAATATGGACTAGGTAAGGGGACTGGTTTAGTGGTACAGGTGTGTGAAGGCTTTGGAGTGAGTATGTTTGCGTGTGTGTGGGTTATGATTAAAGTAAGGGACATGAAAAGTAATACTCATCATTTTTATGCTTTATAGGTTGTGTGTGCATGTGTACATATGTGCATATAAAGCACTACATTTAAGACCCTTCAAACTCTGCTTCAGATATAAACTGGATTTCTTTACTGAGTGAGAAGGTAAACAAAAACAATTAAAATTAAAGCAATTCAACATTCCTTACACTCAATGCCCTCTGCCAAAGCATCTACCTTAGATTTTAACTGACTTAGGAGAAAATTCTGGTACTTCAGCATATGAAACTGGCAATTCAAAGCCCTCATTGCTAGAGTGGAAGAGGTATACACTTTTTTACCCCACCTATCCAAAGCTCTAGAATCTTTATCCATAGGAACTGGATTCTTTACAACAGAAGCCCTGACACCCTTAGGTCCCTGGCTAATAGTTTCCGGGTCAGCTCTCGGGCTCTTATACAAATATTTATGAGCCTCAGGCACTCTGTAATACCTGTCTGGCTTGACCGGGGCAGGAGGCAAAGAATCAGGATTATGGGAAGCTTCAGTGAAAACATCCTGAACAACATCCAAAACAGGGGGTATAGCCAAGGGCCTATGCTGTGGTAAAAACAAAAATTCCCTAAGTCTCTTTCTAGAATCTGAGAAATCCTGACCTTCCCACTTAAAATGCTCCCTCATGGAATGCAGGGTTTCTGAGAAAGAAAAATCCTCTGGGGGGGAAGCAGAAGGACTAGAATCCTCTGCATCTGAATCAGAATAAGGAGGAAAATCCTGAATGTCTTCAGCCGAAGACTCCGAGTAATCTGAGGAATGCTCCAAACCTTCCACCTCTGGCTCCACCCTAGGTCTCTTATCTGGAGGTGGCAAGGAACCCCTGATTAAGGTAATCAAATCTTCTGCCATTTTCAGCATATGCTTTTTAGGTACAGAGCCTGCAGAACTAGGGCTGACGCCAGAGGAAGACAAACCAGGCCTGACCTTGGAAGGTACCTTAGAGACAGAAGAAGAAGTCCTAACCACCTTATGCAAAGAAGGGACTACAGAGACCTGAGAGGCCCCCTCAGTCTGACCCAACTCCTGAGAGGCCACCTCCTGCAAAATTAAAGGCTCTCCCTGAGACTCAGCTGAAACCTCGGCTGGATCCACAGATTCCACCGTAGTTTCTAAAGAACCGGCATCCGTAACGGACGACTCATCCTGCTTGGACTTTAACGATTTTTCCTTACGCTTCTTAGCGGTAGCGGGCGTCGGAGGATCCGACGGCATATTGTAATTACACCGCTTACCGAAGACAAGCCTAGCACAATCTAACCTGCATTTAATGGTGCGCTTATTAAATCTAGCACAAAAGCGACACCTGACTACGTCGTGCTCAGGCCCCAAGCAAGGAATACAAAGAGAGTGGTAATCCCTATGAGGTATCTGTTTCCCACAAGAAATACAATTATTCACTTTTTCTGACATCCGGATTTAACTGAGGCAAGAAAAGACAAAAATATTCCCCAACAGGGTACTTAGCCCAACTTGGTCTTCGGTCTGAAACTCAGAATACGAAAATTTCAGGACGCCGAACGGCACTTGCAAACGCTGCTTCTGCTTCGGACCATGCGGCAAGAAAGACTGGGGATATGGCGTCGGTCATGCGCTTTAGTACCACGGCGTACTGACGTCAGATCTGAGTGACCATGACCGACGCCAGCCTAACACTTTGGTATTCGGGCCGACCGAGGACAGCGGACTACCCACAGGTTATGACTGCAGCAATGTGAGATGAAGAACATCAATTAAAATTAAAGCAATTCAAGTCACTTATGGTCTCTCAGCAATTCATGCCAACTCACAATATAGTTCACTGTTTTATAATCTCATTTATCACTTACTCAACACTTGTGGCTTCCCTGTAGAATACTCCTTCCACCTCAAGGATATTTCATAGCTTTCCAAGAGTCCTTACTCTTGGCTTCCAAGTCCCTCCCTAGAGGGCAAATATCGCTTCTCTTTCAACAGATCTTAACCTTTGTCTCTCTGTCCCTGTCTCTTTCTCTCTCTCTCTAGCCCTCCGTTTTATCCGCGTGGCCTCCTCCACGCAGGGCAAGTATGGATCTTCCACCAAAACTGCAGCTCCATATACCCTACAACAGTCACTGGGGGCACCATACCATAACATAGTCAAATTGTGTAGAACTTAAAATAATACTAAATGTTCGAGCAGATCACTGTTGCAGTAGACTTCAGCCAAAGAATACCCAAATGTCTAGCCTAACTTCCACAGTTTTGTTCCTTTCCCTCTCCAGGTGTGGTGGATGCTCTCTTCTCTGGGACATCAGGATATCTCCCTTGTAAAACAGGCGTCTGCACATACCATATTAGAGCTTTCTTACAGAGGACTCTAGATCAGAACAGTGAAAGTTAAAGATTAAGTTCTGGAGATACTATGACAAGCATACAGAAAACAGACCCTCACTTGGTACAGTAAGGAAGAAATGTAGAACTAGAGCTCTGTAAATCATACTCAGATCTGAACAAGCCCAAGTCCCTTTAGGTTGGAAGGGGAAAAGGCTATACTAAAAACAGGTACACAAATCCAGCTAGGGATGCCGTAAACTGAGAGGAGAGGAGAGAAGAGTAAAGGTGGGAGGGAGACAGTACTCAGTCCTGAATACTGGGATGATTCCCAGTGCTCTAAAATGCAAGGGAAATAGCTGGAATGCAGCATGCCCTGCAGTACAGCTGTAGCAACCCCAGCTTTTGTTCTGGGGACATCAAGCTTGTACTGCTTTGAGAAAATGTGAACAGATACCCCAGTAACTGCTTCCAAAACAGCTTGCGTATTGGCTCCCTTAAATATAGTCACGGCTGTGCCCCTAGTACTATTTACTATTGACAAATCCTTCAAAGAAGAATATGATGCAGTGAGACAGCGATTTAACAATTGTTTGTTTTGACACTGTACTTCACTCCTTTCCTGTAGCAAAGGGGACTAAAATTAGTTGGAACTTCCACTTTCTTTAGTTCTGTGCAAATATCTCAGTTGTCTACTGACATATAAAGAATATGGTATTATTCTTTCTCATCTATTATGTGGATGTGGGAAGAAGACAGATAGCTGGATAACCTAAGTGAGGGAAATTCTATCACTATGTTATGCATAAATAAAGTAATTGCCCTAAGGCTCACCCTGCCCTTGTAATTAACTAAAAATGGTTCTTTGCACATCAGTGCTTAGATTTCTGAAATTCTTCTAGCTACAGTGAAACCTATCAGCAAGGTTGTTTTCCAAATCACATGCTACATTGCTCTTGGTGGTCACAAGTGTAACACTCACTTTAGAAAATGTCTGACAAGTAGGAGACAAGTCAAAAGTAGATTAATCTCCGGGCAGACTGAGAGGGCTAAAAGGTGCACTTTTACCAAAGGCTAACCTAACATGGAAAAGCTCACTTAAGCAGTTGAATATCATGGACACTGGTACAGTATGTGGGTCTTGATTCCTTCCACAGCACTAAAATGAAAAACATTTGCCATTTAGACAATTAATATTGCACACTGTTTGTGCAGTGGTTGGTTTTGTAGTCTTTTTGTATATTTAGTACAGCTTCTATGAACTGCTGCCCATAAAACAAAAAGGTTAGATTATCCGAGCTGTGAAATGCAATGTTTTCAGGCTGGAGTGTATGAGGGTCCCCTTTTTCTGAGACAGGAGGTCAATTAATAATAGCACATTACGTTTCTCCCTGGACATCTTTATAAGGAAGAAGAGACATTGCTGTCTAAGACTAAAGGTTGGTATGAGTAGCATCTCTGGTCTCTTTTCTCACACTTCTGGATTCCCCAGATGATTAGTGGGGTTCAGAGGGAAAGCATACAGTAAGAGACCTGTTCATTTGACAGTGAAAGTATCTAGTACCCAAGCCCCTTGCTGGATGTTCTTCAGCAGAACTTTTCCAGCTGTCTGTTTTTAGGGATGCAAAGATGTGCATCTCTGAGACACCACACCTGTGTACTACCTGAATTCAGACACTCCTGTTAAAGCAATCAACAAAACTGTTTTCCATGTTAAAAACCTCAAATCAGATGGATGAGCTAGTTCAAATGGAGCAAGAGTTACTTATTTTCTCAAAGTTAGATTCCAAGGAGGAGTCACCTGTTTTCTAGGAGTCTTGGTATGTGACATCCCCTTGAAAAACATTTTAAGGTGGGAATGCACTGAAAGGCCAGTAGATAACTCACAAACACTGCAGAACCTAAGAAATGTTAGCCTTGAAAGGGTCCTGGTTCTCATCTTATATTAGCAAATGGAAAAGATTTTCTATGATTTCCTAGTAGCACGTTTGCTTACCTTTAACACCTGCTACACATCCTCTGAAAACAGGTACCTAAAAGGAATAAAGACGATCTTCCGCTCAGTTAGCTGAAATTATTTCAAGTTGGAAAGTATCAAAATGCACTGTCCTGTGTGAGTAGGTCCAGTCTGTGCAGAAACTTGTGGTAATTGTCCTTGGACATTTCCAAAAGATAACAGAACCACTATTCCATGGGTCGGAAAGGAGTCACCACAGTAATCTTTGAAGAGTCCTTCTGAATCTTCAGAATGAGCATGAATATTAGTGGAAAAGGTGGAAAAGTATACAAAAAATTTCTGTCTAGGGAAAAGATTATCTGTTTCTAGGCCTTCTTGCATGGAGTTCTAGAGCAGAATGTTGCCAACGGATTGTTATGAATGGAAGCAAACAGATCTTTCTAAGGTGCTCTCCACAGCTAAATCAATTCCTGGAAGACCCCCTGATTCACTTTCCATTCATGAAGATCTGTCTTGGTCCTGCTCAGCTTATCTCCCAAATAATTCTACTCCGACAATGTAAGATGCCTGTAGAGTTAGACTGTACTAAAAAGCTAAGCTACCATGACTAATCTGCAGAGAGGGTAAAAATCTGTTCCCCCCTGCTTGTTTATGTACCACATTACTGTAATGTTGTATGTAACCACTTGTAATGGGTCCTGGGTCCCATAAATGAGACAACGTTGAGAACCTTTTATTACTACCAATGTCTCTTTTACATTTGTGTGTTTTGGTCAGTCTTTTTTTTTTTCCAGAAACCCTGAACTTTTTACTCGCATAGACAATGCTCTCCAAGCAAAGTCTGAAGAGTCTGTAGTTACAGGTTGTGCTAGAGCTGAAAGTGAAAATGAAAGACCTGGAATGAGATAAAATTGATCTCTCCACCAAAGAAGTTCCCTTTAAACTAATCCAAAACACGAATTTGGAATGTCTGGGGATGTTGAGACCATACTGATTTTAGGTACTAATGAATTTTTCTTGTGTGGAGTATGGCTAGAGAAATCATGAGAATCATGGATGCAAGGAATCCTAGTATCTGGAGAAATTCCCTTGCTGATGTCTTGATTTGAGTGGAAATACTCAGGAATACAGAAAAGCCCATTGAACTGAGGTATCTACAAATCACCCTAGGAAAACAATCTTGTGAGAAGTATTCAAGCATGTCCTCCTGAAACCGAGATCTCTCACCCAAATGAGTTATTCTTGACACTTTGAAAAAGACTCTGCAAAGATAAGCAAGTTGTCTAAATAAGGAAAATTTGAATAACTTGGATTCCGCAGTAGGCTGTCACTGTAGCTAGATACTTTGTCAATACTCCTGTAGCAGTGAATAACCCAAATGGTAACGCAGATAATGGAAAATGAGATCCACACACAGAAAGTCTTAAGAACTGTTTGAAATCTGGTGCTATAGGAAGGTGATAAGCATCTTTTAAATGTAGGGTCATTACAAAACCTAAATGGGGAATGAAAGGTGACAGATCATGAACAGATAACATTCTGAACTTTTACAAAATGGTTTAGAAAGGAAAGATTCAGGTCTAGTCTCCATGAGGCTTCTTTCTTTGGCAACAGAAACATTCTTGAATAATCTACTCCTTTCCAAGGAGGAGGGATAGTTTCTATCACCTCTTGAGTCAGCAAATGCTGTAGGACTAAAAAAAAGGAAGCTTGATTTGGGGAATGAGGAAGAACCCCTTGAAAAAGGAAAGAGAGAGTCTCAATGCTATCTGTATCCCTGTTGAATCACTCTTAGAACCCATTGAATGAGACTATTGTCTGCCAAAGAGCGAAATGGAGAGCCATATTTTAGGGAAGAATTAAAGGCTGGTCGGGGGGGGGGATTTTGTAGTTAGTCACTTAAACTTGTTGGACTGTTCTTGTTTCTGAGGGGCTCATTCTTTCTTTCTTTGTTTTTGGAGCTCCACTGATATTGGTTTTTAGATGCTTGCGTACCAGTTTGCTGTACCTGCTTATTTGTTTTTTGCTTTGTTATTTTGCTGGTTTTGTGTAAAATGTTGCAGAGGCAGCATTTTACCCTTGACAAATTTGGAGAAGGAAAGTGGAAGATCTGAGCAACTCGCTGAAGCAGCTTCCGTCTCCCATAACACTTTTTAAGGAGCTATGGAGCACATGGTTCAAATGCAACCTCTCTACCTAAAGAAGAATTCAAAATTTCATCTTTCACATCCTCAGGATGGTTTTGTGCATGCAACACTTCTCATAACAGTTCCAGTAGCAGCAGCTCTTTAAGTGGCATCTGCTGAATCATACGCTCACCTCAAAAATGTTTAAACACTTGAGACATGGAAGCAAAAAGATTAGACAAAGATGATTTTTCCTCAGAAAAGGTAACAGAAGCCATGATGTTTCGCATATTTCACAAGAGGGAAGCATAAACTTTAGCATGTGAACTTGACAACTGAGACTGCAGAAGAATAAACATTTCACCCAAATCTTTCAAAGGTGTTCCCATCCTTGTCAGAGGCGGCAGGATTAGCATTTACCAGGTAATTAGCAGCATCTGGATTTATCAAGGGAATCACTGCCGGCTCTTATATGGGGTTAGAAAATAAAAACATTTATAAGGTTGAAGAACTTAATACAATCTATCTGCTTTCTTATGGGAAGTAGGCTGGCTATCAGGCAAGTTGTAATGTTTTGTTAAGGCAGAGTTGTAAGCAATCATGGCAAAAAATGCCACCGCATCATGGCCACATCATTAAAAGGCCATAAACAAAGAAACCCAATATCTGTTTTCTTTGTTGAAAGTAATCCCAAATGCAAGGAAAAAAGTACAGTTGTGTACACTTACCATAAATGTAGATGCTCGAGTGTATTCACTGTTGCAGTCATTACATTTGGGTAATCTGCTGGCAGGTTGCCCTCAGTCAGCCTGCATAACAAAGTCTTGGGTCCTGCATCAGTTGCTGTCTCCTCTTCCATGACGTCAGGTCATCAGGGGTATAAAACATGCAGCCGACGCCATTTTAATCAGTTTTTCTTGTTCTGGAACGGTTATGTCAGGTGTCCCCCAAATGAGGAGCAAAAATACATAAACAAACAGTAAACATATAAATGCACCTTAGAAACATAAAATTTACCTTCAACTAAAAGCAAATACACCACAAAGGCTTTTGAGTATAGTGAAGGAAAGAAAAGGTATAGAATGGGGGATGGCGGGTGGGTAACCTGGACTGCAACAGTGAATACACTCAAATATCTACATTTATGGTAAGTGTACACAACTGTACTATGTTCTTCGTGTTTCACTGTTGCAGTCATTACATTTGGGTAGAATCCCAAAGCTATGGATGGGAGGTTGGAACTAAACAGCATTAGGAGCAGCTATAAGGCCCTGCAAGACTGCAGTGGCAAAGCCTGCCCTGGATTTAGAGAATAGAGGTAAATGGTAATGGTTTGTGAACATATGAACAGAGCTCCAAGTAGCAGCTTCTAGAATGTCTTTAGTTGGGACCCCTCAGAAAAACTGCTGAAGTAGAGGCTGCCCTGGTGGAATGGGACCTGATCCCCTTGGGCACAGGTTTACCATGGTGCAAATAGCAGAAATGAATGTAGTGGCTTATCCATTTAGATACAGTCTGCTTTGATAATAGCCTTCCCCTCTGATCCTGCAGCAAATGCTGCCAGTAGTTGCTCAGACTTTCTTAGAGATTTTGTCCTGTTTAAGTAGAATCTTAGTTGTCTGTGTACATCCAGTGAATGCAGAATCCGCTCCCCCTTGTTCTGCGGATTTGGGAAAAAAGTTGGCAGGTGAATGGTTTGTTTAAGAGCCACACTGAATACCACCTTAGGCATAAAGGAAGGATTGGTCCTAAGGGCCACCCTGTCCGGGTAAAATATAATGAAAGCCTCCACTGCCATGAGAGCCTGTAGTTCTGAAACCCTTCTAGCAGATGTTACTGCCAAAAGAAAAGCTGTCTTCCAAGAAAGAAATTATATCCGCAGTAGCTGCTGGTTCAAAAGGAGGTAGGGTGAGTTTTTCCAGCACAAAATTGAGGTCCCCTGTAGGAGTTGGCGCTCTCCTGGGAGGTCTTAAATTTTTGGCCCCTCTGAGATACTGTTTTAGCAGTGGATGAGAAAAGAGAGGAGGCTCTGTGTTGTAATGAGCCCAGATGGCAGAGGCATGGATTTTTATTGAAGAAAAAGATAGGCCCTTGTTGAGTATCTCAGTTAAGTATTCTAAAATCTGAGGAATATTGGGCTTTGCTGCGTCTATTCCCTGTGCTTGGTTCCAAGCACAGAATCTCTTCTATTTATCAGCATAAGATTTTCTAGTACTAGGCCTTCTGGCTTCCAAAATGACATCCATCACAGGTTTACTGAGAGGTGTGGTTTGAATAACTAGTTGATTAGCCATGCTGCAAGATTCAGAGTTTGGAGCTGAGTGTGCAGAATATGATAGTTCTGCTGAGACAGTAGGGTGAGATGTCTGAAGCAAGTACCACAGAGGAAGGTGTGACATATTCCTCAGAAGCGGATACCAGTGTTGGTGAGGGTCTCTATTAGATCTGCGAATGCTTAAAAAAGCGAACACTGATTGATCGAACTTATGTACGCGAAAGCTTACAATCTCTGTCAGATCAGCAATTTTTTTCCTATGGAAAAAAAAAAAAATCTCTGATCCAAAACGCATACACACAACACAAGCACACCAAACAAACAGCAATCCACACACATACACTTAAAATCTGACAACTAACCCTACACTAAACTATACACACACCACTAACTATCCACTTACCATAACCCAAACCCTAACCCTAAGGTCCGTCACTATTGCACACTCACCTCACCCACTCCCTAACCCTAACTCACCTAACCCGCCCTAACCCTCATGTCCACACAATCGCACACATACCCAACCAGCACCCTAACCCTAACTCACCTAACCCGCCCTAACACTAACATCCACACAATCGCACACTTACCTGAATCTGACCCGTAACTTTCCACCACATCACTGAAAATACCGAAGCAACAGAAACGGACAACCAAATTCTTTCCCTAGGAAAAAATTCGGGTTTCTGTTGCTTCGATATTTTAAACATTCGCTCACATAAGTTCTATCAATCAGCGTTTGCTTTTTTAAGCGTTTGTTGATCTAATATAGACCCGTTGGCGAGGGCAGTCCGGAGCAATTAAAATCATTTTGGTTTTTCCTGTCAGACTTTTAGTAAGACCTTGGAGAGTAGAGGCAGAGGGGGAAAGGCATAGACTGATAGGTTTTTCCAGCTGAAGGATATAGCATCCACTTTCCATGCTTTTTTATGATGAGTTCTTGCGCAGAATTTGTCCACCTGACAGTTTTGGGGAGAGGCAAATAGATCTATGTCTGGGCTTCCCCATTTCTGTGTTAACATGTTGAAGATTTGTGGATCCAGTTTCCATTCGTGCGGGTCCATAACATTTCTGCTTAGGTCGTCTGCCAGAGTATTTTTCATTCCTGGTAGGAATTGAGCTTGAAGATGTATTTGGTAAGTCAAGGCTGTGTTCCACAAGGCCATGGCTAGTCTGCAAAGGGGGTAGGAATGGGTATCCTCCTGCTTGTTTATGTACCACATAACTGTGGTGTTGTCCGTCTTTATCAGTAGTTGTCCTGGATGATGTAAGTCCTTGAAGGCTGTCAGAGCATTCTGAACAGCTAGCATTTCTTTCTGGTTGATATGCAGATGCATTTGATTTGGGCTCCATTTGCCCTGAATGCATCTCCCTGCCAGGTGGGCCCCCCAAGCATAGTCTGATACGTCTGTAGTCAGAGTTTGGTTGGCAGTGGGTAGAGTGAATGACAGTCCTTTGTTTTGGTGACATGTCTCTGCCCACCAAAGAAACTCCTGTTGTAGGCAGGGAATGAGAGGGATCACGGTTTCCAGGCTGTGACAATGCTGACTCCATAAACTTTTCAGGTACCATTGAAGTTTCCTCATATGCAGTCTCGCATATGGAATTAGTAGAATGCAGGATGCCATGAACCCCAAGGCCTGCAGAATTGGTCTTGCAGATAACTGGGTTTTTATTGCAATTTGTTTGAAGTATGCTGTCAATTGCAGTTGTTTGTCTGGCATGAGGAAAGCCATCTGGCAGTTGTATTCAAGCTTGCACCTAGGAATGTAATTATTTGGGAGGGTACCAGTTGTGATTTCTTTTCGTTTATGGTGTACCCTAGGCATGCTAGAAGCCTTTTTACAAATGCCAGATGTTGAAGTCTCTCCTTGTCCTCTGCCTGAATGAGACAATTGTCCAGATAAGGATAAATTTGAATGTTTCTTTGTCTGCAGAATGCAATTACTGGTGTCAGGCACTTTGTAAAGACCCTGGGCGCAGTAGATAAGCCAAAGGGCAGTGCAGAGAATTGGTAATGCAAAAAGCCTGCTTTGAAGCGGAGGTATCTTCTGCAAGATTCCCTTATAGGGAGGGATATGCAGGTATGCCTCAAGTCTAGAATTACTAACCAAGCATTCTTGCCTAGCATAGGCAGTAGCTGCTGTAAAGTCAGCATTTTGAATTTTGGAATGTCCAGGAATGTGTTCAGAATCAGTAAGTCCAGTATTGGACGCCACAAATTGTCTTTTCTGCGTACCAGGAAAAGTCTTGAATAAAATCCTTGCCCTTTTTCCTTTTCTGGTACCGGTTGAATAGCCCCCATATCCATGAGGGACGTGACTTGTTTCTGGGACTCTGCCCACTGGTTTTGTGGCAGATCCAGCCATCCGTTTAGAATTGGCAAAGTATGGAAATGAAATCAGTACCCCTGGGATACTATGTTTAATACCCCACTTGTCCTGGGTAATTAACTGCCAATTTTGAGCATGAAATGCTAGTTTTCCCCCCAAGGGGGCTGCCGAAAGATAAGTGCTTGGAGATGGCAGAGGAAAGTCATTGAGACTGCTTACTGTAGGGTTGTGCTTTGTTACCTCCAGATTTGGAGGTGGAGGCACCCCATTGCTTTGATCTTGTATGATCCCGGTGATTGATATCTGGAGCCTTTTGAGCGTCTGGGTTTGCCCTGAGTGGCTCTGTTGGACATAGAAAAGGACCAATTTTTAGTAGGCCAGTGCCTACTGAACCTTGGTGGCTGCACTTGCAAAAAATCTTTTATCGTTTGCATAGATTTAGCTTTGTCTTCCATTTTTTTTAAACCTCTTCTGCCTTATTACCAAACAGAGTATCATGCTGCAAAGGGGAATCCAACAATTTAGCTTTAACATGATCAGGCAGATTTTGTTCCTTGAGCCAGGTATGCCTTCTTATCACAGATCCAGTAATGGCGGCCCTACAAGAGGCCTCCAAGGAATCAAAACCACATTGCAAAGTATGCTTTCCAACCTGTTCTGCTGCATGCAATAAATCCTGCAACTATTTTCCACACAATCAGAAATCAACATCATTTTCTGTTTCAGTAAGCCCATAACATGGGTTGATATTTACACATATGAAACTGGCAGTTTAAAGCCCTGATTGCCAAGGTTGCAGACGTATAAACCTTCTTACCCCATCTATCCAGCGCCCTGGAATCTCTATCAAAAGGGGTAGGATTTTTGGCTGTAGAAGCCTTAACACCCTTGGGACCCTGAGAAATAGTCTCAGGATCAGCAGCAGGATTTTTGAAAAGAAATTTGTGGGAGTCAAGAACCCTGTAATATCTGTCTGGCTTACTAGGAGCTGGAGGCAAGGAATCAGGAGCCATGCTCGATTCCGAGAACACATCATCCACAATGTCTGATACAGGAGGTATTATCAAAGGCATATGTTGAGGATGAAGAAGGAAATCCCTAAACCTCTTTTTTGATTCTGAGAAATCCTGACTGTCCCAGTGAAAATGTTCCCTTAAAGTATGCAAAGTCTCTCCAAAAGAGTAATCCTCAGGAGGAGATGCAGATGGGATGGAATCCTCTGCATCAGAATCCTCATAAGGTGGAATAGAAAATTCCTGATCAGAAGAAATGGAAACCTGATTTGAAGATTCATAATCAGTGCCTTGCCTAGGTCTCTTAGCAGGGGGGCTTGGGAACCCCTGATCAAGGTAATTAAATCCTCAGCCATTTTGATCATGTGTTTTTTAGGCATGGGGCCTGAGCACATGGCTCATGCGTCAGTTTTTTTAGACATAGAAGTTGCTTTTGACCTTGTTTTTATTGATGGTGTCAGTTTAATATAAAAATGTTGAGGCCTGAAAACACCATCAGAAACCGGCGCCTGCTCAGCAGCTCCGGACCCAGCCAAGGGAGAGACATCCACGGGTTCAATACTTTGCGAATCTCGTGGCATACCGGAATCCAAATGGGTCTCGGTACAGGCCTGCGACTCAAACGTAGTGGGTATCGGGCTGTGAAAGCGCCTCACTGAGTACCGGCAAACCGGCGACTGGCTTAACAGAAGCTTCGTCGTCGGTTTTGGACCTCGACGGTCTGTCTCTTTTTCCTTGCGGTTTTTGTGAACTCCGGTAATCGGATTGCTAACTGACGACATTTCAGGGTAGTTAAATCTTGAACCAAAATATTTAGAAGCAAAAATATACCAACACTTAATAATGCGTTGATTAAATTTAGCACAAAACCGACAGCAAGACACGTTGTGGTCAAGGCCTAGGCAAGGAATACAGTACAAATGAAAATCCTTACGAGGTATTTGCTTCCCACAAGTAATGCAATTATTAACTTTTACTGACATCAGTAAGGAGCAAGAAAAAGTTTCCCCAACAGGGTACTTAGCTTTAGTTTGAAGACTTTGGTTCTGAAACTCGAAAACGAAAATTTCAGGAGTCGGCCGACCGGCACTTGCAAACTGCTTCTGCTTCGGGCACCGCGCGGCAAGAAATACTTATTAAAATGGCATCGGCTGCATGTTTTATACCCCTGACGACCTGACGTCATGGAAGAGGAGACAGTAACCGACGCAGGACCCAAGACTTTCCTATTCAGGCCAGCAGATTACCCAAATGTAATGACTGGAACAGTGAAACACGAAGAAAGTACAGTTGTGTACCTACCATAAATGTAGATGTTCAAGTGTATTCACTGTTGCAGTCATTACACTTGGGTTATCCTGCTGGCGGGCGACCCGTAGCCGGCCCGAGTTCCAAAGTCTGGGTCCGGTGTCGGTTGCTGTCGCCTCTTCCCTGACATCAGTGCGGCAGGGGTATAAAAGTCACAACAGACGCCATTTTCTTCAGTTTTTCTTGCCCCAGATGTCAGGTGCCCCCAGATATGAAGACTGTAAAAATAAAAGTATGCCAAACAACCATGCATATATCACTAAAAACATGTTCTTCTTCTAAAAGCAAATACCCCACATAAGTTGTATAGAGTTGAGAAGTACAGAATAGTCCCAGCAAAGAGGGGGATGGTGGGTGGGTAACCAGGACTGCAACAGTGAATACACTCGAACATCTACATTTATGGTAGGTACACAACTGTACTATGTTCGTGTTTCACTGTTGCAGTCATTACACTTGGGTAGAATCCCAAAGCTGAGGTAGGGTGGCTGGGTCTAAATTGGATTTGGTGAGGCTAACAAGCCCTGCAGAACTGCAGTGGCAAAGCCTGCTCTGGATTTGGAGTAGAGAGGTAGGTGGTAGTGCTTGGTAAAAGTGTGGACTGAGCAGCTTCTAATATGTTTTTGATTGGTACCCCTCTGAGGAAAGCTGCTGAAGTGGCTGCTGCTCTGGTAGAATGAGGCCCTTAGGCACAGATTTGCCATGTTGTGCATAACAGAAGCGGATGCAGTGTCCTATCCATTTGGAGATTGTCTGCTTTGTAATAGGTTTTCCTTGTGATCCTGCAGCATGTGCTACAAACAGTTGCTCAGTTTTTCTGAAAGCTTTTGTTTTGTCCAAGTAAAATCGTAGCTGCCTGCGTATATCCAAAGAGTGCAGAAGTCTTTCCCCTTTATTCTGGGGATATGAGTAGAAAGTAGGCAAATGAATAGTTTGGTTTAAGGCCACATTGGAGACCACTTTTGGCATTTGTCCTTAGAGAGACCCTGTCCTGGTGAAAAATGAGGAAAGGTTCCACAGCCATCAATGCCTGTAACTCTGAAACTCTTCTTGCTGAAGTTATTGCTAGGAGCAGAGCAGTTTTCCATGACAAGAATTTTAGATCAGCTGTGCTGGCTGGTTCAAAAAGAGGCAGTGTTAGTTTTTCTGAAACAAAATTGAGGTCCCAAGTAGGTACTGGTGCTCTCCTAGGGAGTCTTGTATTCTTTGCCCCTCTGAGGTACTGTCATAGTAGAGGATGTGAAAGAATAGGAGGATCTGTATTGTAATGAGCTGAAATGGCAGAGGCATGGATTTTAATAGAAGAAAAAGATGGGCCTTTGTCCAACATCTCAGTCAGGTATTGTAAAATCTGAGGCATATTAGGGACCAGTGGGTCGAGCCCTTGTGCCTGGTTCCAAGCACAGAATCTCTTCCATTTTTCCGCATAAGATTTCATAGTGCTGGGTCTCCTGACTTCCAAAATTACATCCATAACAGCTTTAGAGAGAGGTTCCAGTCTGAGTGGCTACATTATCTGCCATGCTGCCAGGTTTAAGGTTCTGAGTTGACTGTGCAGAATCTGATTGTTTTGCTGTGTCAGAAGATGAGGGATTTGAGGTAGAGGCCAAGGCGGACCTTGGAACAAAATCTTTAGGATTGGGTACCAGTGCTGGCGTGGCCAGTCTGGTGAAATCAGGATCATTTTTGGCCTCTCTTGTCGGACTTTTAGAAGCACCATGGTGAGAAGAGGCATCGGAGGGAAGGCATAGACTGTCAGGTTTTTCCAGTTGAAAGATGGAGCATCCACTTTCCATGCTTGAAAGTGATAAGTCCTTGTGCAAAATTTATGTAATTGGCAACTGTGAGGGGAGGCAAAAAGATCTATGTCTTGGCGTCCCCATTCCCTTGTTATGTTGAACACTGTGGATTTAGCTTCCATTCATGAGGATCTATGAGATTTCTGCTTAGTTCGTCTGCCGGTGTATTTTTTGTTCCTGGCAGGAATTGTGCTTGCAGATGTACCTGGTAGGTCAGTGCTGTGTTCCACAAAGTCATGGCTTGTCTGCATAGGGGTAGGAATGTGTGCCCCCTTGCTTGTTTATGTATCACATAACTGTGGTATTGTCCGTCTTTATTAATAATTGTCCTGGATGTATTAGGTCCTTGAAGGCTGTCAGAGCATTCTGTACAGCTAGCATCTCTTTTTGATTGATGTGAAGATGCATTTGTTCCTTGAGCCATGTGCCCTGAATACATTTTCCTGCCATACGTGCTCCCCAGGCGTAATCCGATGCATCGTTGTTAATGTCTGCCTGACTGTAGGTAAGGTGAAGGGCTGTCCCTTGTTGTGGTGACAGGCCTGGGACCACCATCGAAACTCCTGTTGTAGGCAGGGAATCAAGGTTATGATTGTCTCTAGGCTGTGACAATGCTGAGTCCAAACACTTTTTAGGTACCATTGTAGTTTCCTCATATGCAGTTTGGCATATGGAATTAGTAGAATGCAAGATGCCATGAAACCCAGGGCCTGCACAATTTTTCTTGCAGGGAGCTGGGTCTTTGTTGCCATCATTTGAAAGTAATGAGTCAGTTGCCTTTGTTTGTCTGGCGTGAGATCAGCCATCTGGGTAGTTGTATTTAAGCTTGCACCCAGGAATATTATCTCTTGAGAGGGCACTAGTTTTGATTTCTTTTCGTTTACTGTGTACCCTAGGCAAATTAGTAATCTTTTTACAAACGCCAGGTGCTTTAAAAGAATGTCCTTGCTCTCTGCTTGAATAAGGCAGTTGTCCAAGTAGGGATATATTTGAATTCCTTTTTGTCTGCAAAATGCAAGTACTGGTGCCAGGCATTTTGTGAATACCCTGGGCGCAGTAGATAAGCCAAAGGGCAGTGCAGAGAATTGATAATGCATTGACCCTGCTATAAATCTGAGGTATCTTCTGCATGATTGTCTGACTGGGACATGCAGGTATGCCTCCTTGAGATCCAAAGTAACTAGCCAAGCCTCTTTGTCCAGCATGGGCAAGAGTTGTTGTAGTGTTAACATTTTGAATTTTGGAACATCCAAGAAAGTATTTAGTATTGACATGTCCAATATTGGCCTCCATGCTTTGTCCTTTCTGGGTACTAGAAAAAGTCGTAAGTAAAATCCTTGGCCCTGTCCTTCTTGTGGAACATTTTGAATAGCTCCCATATCCATGAGAGCTGCAATCTGTTTTTGTGCCCCTGCCCATTGGTTTTGTGGCAGGTTTGGCATACCTTTTGGTTTTGGAAGCGTGTGGAAGTGGAACCTGTACCCTTGAGAAACTATATTCAACACTCATTGGTCTTGGGTGATCATGTGCCAATTTTTTGAGAAAAGTGCTAGCTTTCCCCCTAGGGGTGCTGTCAACTGGTAAGAGCTTGGCATTTGCAGAGGGAAGTCATTGCGACTGTTTCCTATAAGGTTGTGATTTGTCTTCTCCTCCCTTGGGGGCTGAAGCACCCCATTGTTTAGGTCTGTAGGAGCCTTGGGGCTGAGATCTGCCTCTTGGGCATCTGTATCTGCCTCTTTGTGGCCTGTCTGACATTGGAAAGGACCAATTTTTTTGAAGGCCAGTTTCAGCTAAATCGAGGTGGCTGAACCTGTAAGAAATCTTTCACAGTTTGCATTGACTTTGCTTTATCCTCCATTTTCTTTAACACCTCTTCTGCCTTAACACCAAACAAAGTATCATGCTGTAGTGGAGCATCCAATAATTTCATTTTAACATGGTCAGGTAAACTTTGTTCTTTCAACCAAGCATGCCTTCGACTAACAGAGCCTGTAACCGCGGCTCTACAAGAATCCTCTAATGAATCAAAACCACATTGCAGAGTATGCTTTCCCACTTGTTCAACTGCATGCAATAAATCCTGCATTTCTTTACTGTCAGGACCTTCTATATTTGTTACCATTTTCTGCTTTAACAATGACATGAGATACTGCTGATATTTAAGCAAGTGAAACTAACAGTATAAAGCTCTTACAGCTAAAGTAGCAGAAGTGTAAACTTTTTTCCTCCATCTGTCCAGAGCTCTGGAATCCCTATCTGAGGGGACAGGATTTTTGGCAGTGGAAGCTTTAACCCCTTTTGGACCCTGAGAAATAGTTTCTGGGTCTGCAGCGGGGTTTTTGTAAAGAACTTTATGAGAGTCAGGGACCCAGTAGTACCTGTCTGGCTTTACTGGAGCAGGGGATAAAGAATCTGGAGACAGACTGGATTCAGAAAAAACATAATCAACAATATCAAGTACAGGGGGGATAGCCAAGGCCCTGTGCTGAGGCAATAGAAGGAAATCTCTGAGCCTTTTCTTGGATTCTGAGTAATCCTAGCTCTCCCAGTGGAAATGCTCCCTCATGGTGTGTAGGGTTTCCCCAAAAGAGTAATCCTCAGGCGGTAAGGCTGAAGGAATGGACTCTTCAGCATCAGAGTCCTCATAGGAAGGGAGAGAATAGCCCTGGTCAGAAGAAGAATCAGAAGAAATGGAAACCTAATCAGAGGAATCATAATCAGTGTCTTGCCTAGGCCTTTTGTCAGGAGGGGGATGGGAGCCCCTGATTAAAGTAATAAGGTCTTCGGCCATTTTAAGCATCTGTTTCTTAGGCATGGATGACTGTTCTGGAGAATGCTGCACTTGTTTCTTTCTCTTTAATGGTGTTTTTGACTTTGCCTTTGCTGTTGTAGTAGCTTTAATTGTAAGCTGTGAAGGTCTGAAAACACCCTCAGAAGCCGGTGCCTGCTCAGCGGCTCCGGACCCATCTGAGGGTATATTTTCCATAGGCCCAATACCTTGAGTTTCCAAAGGCCTCGTTGTCTCCATGTGGTTGTCGGTTGCAGTCTGTGGCTCTGAGGTAGCGGGTGTCAGGGGCTGCGGAAGTGCTTAAACTGAGAACCAGCGAACCGGCGAATGGCCTAGAAGAGGCTTCGTCGTCAGTTTTGGACCTCGGATGCCTGTCTTTCTCTTTGTCTTTGCGTTTTTTATACATTCCAGTCATCGGTTGTTTCGACGGCATTATGTAATTAAATCTTCGTCCAAAATAATGTAAAGCAAAATCAAACAGATGTTTAATAGTGCATTTATTAAATCTAGCACAAAACCAACAACTAGTGACGTTGTGGTCAGGACCTAGGCAAGGAATGCAATAAGAGTGAAAGTCCTTATGAGGCATTTGCTTCCCACAAGAAATACAATTATTAAGTTTTACTGACATCGGTCTGGAGCAAGAAATAGTTTCCCCAATGGGGAACTTAGCTTTATTGAAGACTTCGATTCTGAAATTCAATTTTGAAAATCTCAGGAGTCGGCCGACCGGCACTTGTGAACTGCTTATGCTTCGGGCACCGCGCGGCAAGAAATACTGGAGAAAATGGCATCGTTGCAACTTTTATACCTCTAGCGCACTGACGGCAGGGAAGAGGCGACAGCAACTGACGCCGGACCAAGACTTTGGAACTCAGGCCGACTACGGGTTGCCTGTCAGCAGGATAACCCAAGTGTAATGACTGCAACAGTGAAACATGCTGATCATCATCAGAATGTCAGTAGGCCGTGAAACAACATGATGTTGGAAAACAGGGCAATGGGCTTTCTTGGTGTGGTGTGCTTTGTGGTTGTCCTGCCCTGCAAGGTACGTACTTCAAAGATTATGGACATCTGCCACATTACTTTCTCTTATCCTGGCTATCAGTAGTTGCAGGCTACATTATATGCTACATTACTACTTGCTTGGCTTGTGTACTGTCCGTTGGATAACTAAGACACTTCACAATCTTAAAACAAGCTGCAAAATTCACCTGAACAATCCAAACCCGAACCACAGGAACTGGACCACTGTGGATTAAATAAATGTGAATTTTTTTTTTAAGACAAGAAAGTACAGTTTTGTACCTACCATAAATGTAGATGTTCGAGTGCTAATACAGCTGCAGTCATAACAGATGGGGTTTCCTACCGTCAGGCGGGTCCTCGGTTGGCCGAATTCCAAAGTCTAGGTCCGGCATCGGATGTCGTCACTTCTTCCCTGACGTCAGTGCGACAGGGGTATAAAAGAACCAGCCGACGCCATTTTCTTCAGTTTTTCTTGCCCCAGATGTCAGGTACTCCCAGAAAGAAGGCAATACATAAATCTATGTAATAATGCAATGCAATATAATCAAAAAACAGTAGTTGCAAGCAAATACACCATAAAAGAATACCCCAATCAGGTTGTATGAGGAGGTGTTAGCCATTAGGCCTGTCCCAAGAGGGGAAGGAGGGAGGGAAACCTGGACTGCAGCTGTATTAGCACTCGAACATCTACATTTATGGTAGGTACAAAACTGTACTATGTTCATCGTGCATACAGCTGCAGTCATAACAGATGGGTAGAATCCCAAAGCTAAAAAAGGGGTGGTAGGCACTAGGTGGAACTAGGAGGAGCCAGGATGCCCTGCAAGACTGCAGTGGCAAAGCCTGCTCTAGATTTGGAGTATAATGGTAGGTGATAGTGCTTGGAGAAAGTATGTACAGAACTCCAAGTGGCTGCTTCCAAAATATCTTTGGTAGGAACCCCCCTGAGGAAAGCTGCAGAGGTAGCTGTGGCCCTTGTGGAGTGAGATCTGATGCCTGCAGGTACAGTTTTACCATGAAAAGAGTACCAAAAGCGTATGCAGTGGGCTATCCATTTTTA
Source organism: Protopterus annectens (assembly GCF_019279795.1). NCBI lineage: Eukaryota > Metazoa > Chordata > Ceratodontiformes > Protopteridae > Protopterus > Protopterus annectens. The sequence goes on along the minus strand of NC_056751.1, from coordinate 55,416,058 downwards.
GATTATCTGTTTGGAAATAGGCTTCTCTTGAGCTCCTGTAGCATAGGACACAAAGAGTTGCTCTGATTTTCTGAAAGGCTTTGTTCTGTCCAAATAATAACGTAGCTGTCTGTGAATGTCCAAGGAATGTAGTAGTCTCTCCCCTTTGTTTTAAGGATTAGGGTAAAAGGTAGGTAAGTGGATAGCCTGATTCAAGGCTACCCTGGATACTACCTTTGGCATAAAGGAAGGATTGGTTTGTAAGGAAACTCTGTCCTGATGGAAAATGATGAAAGGCTGCACAGCCATGAGGGCTTGTAGTTCCTAAACCCTGAGAGCTGAGGTGATAGCCAGAAGGAAGGCTGTTTTCCAGGACAAATATTGCAGTTCTGTTGAAGCAGCTGGCTCAAAAGGAAGCAAGGTCAGTTTTTCCTAGAATGAAACTGAGGTCCCAAGCAGGTACTGGTTGTTTCCTTGGGGGTTTTATATTCTTAGCCCCTCTGAGGAACTGTCTTAAGAGGGGGTGAGACAAAATAAAGGAGGATCAGTGTTGTATTCTGCAGAAATGGCTGAGGCATGGATTTTGATGGAGGAGAATGAAAGTCCACTGCTTAACATCTCAGCTAGGTACTGTAACATTTGAGGTAAATTCAGTATTCCAGGATTCTGACCCTTTTTCTGATTCCAGGCACAAAACAGTTTCCATTTTGTGGAGTAGGCTTTTCTAGTAGAAGGCCTTCTGGCCTCCAAAATGACATCCTGCACCTCCTTGGATAGTAGGGTCTGTTGTGAATTTAAGGAATCTTCCATGCGGCTAGATTGAGTGTTTTCAGCTGACTGTGAAGAGTTTTGAAGTTCTACTGAGTCAGTAGAAGAGGCATTAGAGGCAGGATCCATGGTGGGGAATGTGTCAGGCTCCTCAGGAGTGGGTACCAGTGTTGTCTTGGCCAGTCTGGAGCAATGAGAATCATCTTTGGTCTGTCTGCTCTGGTTTTTAATAGAACTTTGGGCAGCAGAGGAAGAGGTGGAAAGGCATAAACTGTCATTGCTGTCCAACTGAAAGAGAGTGCGCCCACTTTCCAGGCCTGTGGATGAAAGGTCCTTGAGCAGAATTTTGTCAATTGGTGATTTCTGTGGGTGGCAAAGAGATCTATGTCTGGCCTTCCCCATGCTTGAATTATCTTTGTAAAAACTTGAGGATGCAACTTCCATTCGTGTGGATCTGTCATATTTCTGCTTAGGTTGTCTGCCAGCATGTTTTCCTTGCCTGACAGGTACTGTGCTTGAAGTTCAATTTGTAATTGCAGAGCCATGTTCCAAAGAGACATGGCTAGCCTGCATAGGGGGTATGAATGGGTTCCTCCCTGTTTGTTTATGTATCACATTACTGTGGTGTTGTTTGTCCTTATCAATAGCTGGCCTGGATGCAGTAGGTCTTTGAAAGCCATAATAGCATTTATTACTGCTAGCATTTCCTTTTGATTGATGTGTAGGTGCTTTTCTTTTTGGGACCATTTTCCCTGAATGCACCGATCTGTCATGTGCGCCCCCCAGGCGTAGTCTGTTGTGATGACTTGATTTGCTTGAAGCTTGCAGAATGGGAGACCTGTGTTTCTTTGGCATGCTTGAGCCCACCACAGAAATTCCTTTTGAAGACATGGAATCAGTGGTATTATTGTTTCCAAACTATGGCTGTGTTGAGACCATAGGTTTTTTAGGTACCATTGAAGTTTCCTCATATGCAGCTTTGCACATGGGATTAGCAGGATGCAAGATGCCATGAATCCCAGAGCCTGCAGGATTTTCCTTGCAGTCAGCCTGGTGAAGGTTGCCAGTTTTCTGAAGTATTGAGTTAGTTGCCCTTGTTTCTCTGGCGTGAGGTAGGCCATCTGGGTATTTGTATTCAAGCTGGCACCCAGGAAAATTATTGCTTGAGAGGGTATTAACCTTGATTTCTTTTTGTTGACTGTGTATCCCAGAGAATTCAACCACATTATTACAAACGCCAGATGTTTCAGAAGTATATGCTTGCTGTCCGCTTGGATCAGGCAGTCGTCCAAATATGGGTATATTTGTATCCCTTGAAGTCTGCAGTAGGCAATTACTGATGCCAGGCATTTCGTGAACACTCTGGGCGCAGTAGATAAGCCAAAGGGCAATGCAGAGAATTGATAATGGGTTGAACCTGCAAGAAATCTGAGGTATCTTCTGCAATCTTGTCTGATTGGGACATGCAGGTATGCCTCCTTGAGGTCCAATGTTACCAGCCAAGACTCCTTGCCCAGCATGGGAAGAAGCTGCTGTAATGTGAGCATCTTGAATTTTGGCAGGAGTAAAAATGTGTTTAGGATGGATAGGTCCAAAATAGGTCTCCAATCTTTGCCCTTCCTTGGTACCAGGAATAGTCTGGAATAAAAACCTTGACCCTGTTCTTGTGCAGGTACCTCTTGAATAGCTCATGTCCACGAGATCTGAAATTTGTTTTTGTGCCTCTGCCCTTTGATTGTGTGGCAGGTTTGGCATGCCTCTCATTTTTGGAAGGGTGTGAAAGTGGAATCTGTAGCCTCTGTCTATAATGTCCAGGATCCATTTGTCTTTTGTGACAATATGCCAATTTTTCGAAAATAATGCCAGTTTTCTGCCTAAAGGTGCTGCCATTTGAGCCTTGCTTGGCATGCAAAGGGGAAAGTCATTGGTTCTGCTTTCTGAATGGCTGTGAACTATCCTCACCACCTCTTTGTGTAGGTGCTTGCCATTGTCTGCCTCTAAATGATCCTTGAGATTGCCCTCTACCCCTCGGGCGCCTGTATCTACCTCTTTGGGGTCTGTCCGTGGCTGGAAAGGACCAATTTTTTGAAGGCCAATTTCTACTGAAACGTGGAGGTTGTACCTGTAGGAAATCTTTCACTGTTTGCATTGATTTTGCCTTTTCCTCCATTTTCTTTAATACCTCCTCAGCTTTAACACCAAACAATACATCTTTTTGAAGAGTTGCATCTAGAAATTTAGCTTTGACATGATCTGGTAAGGTTTGCTCTTTGAGCCAAGCATGTCTACGTATGACTGATCCTGTAACAGCAGCTCTACATGAGGCCTCTAAAGCATCAAAACCACATTGCAAGGTATGTTTACCCACTTGCTCTGCACTATGTAACAAATCCTGCAACTCCTTCAAGTCTGTTTGTTCAGGTTGTGACATTTTATTTTTCAACTGTGATAACAGAAACTGTTGGTACTTTAACATATGGAACTGACAGTTTAATGCCCTCATGGTTAAGGTGGCCGAGGTGAATACCTTTTCCCCCCACCTTTCTAAAGCTCTGGAATCTCTCTCTGAAGGTAATGGATTTTTAGCAGTGGAGGCCTTAATTCCCTTGGGACCCTGTGAAATAGTTTCTGGGTCAGCCGCATGGCTTTTGTATAGGAATTGGTGTGAATCAGGAACCCGGTAATACCTGTCAGGCTTGACTGGAGCTGGAGGTAAAGAATCTGGGTTAAGGCTGGCCTCCGAATACACATCATCTAGTATGTCTAAGACAGGAGGTATAGCCAGGGGCCTGTGCTGAGGGAGCAAGAGGAAATCCCTAAGCCTTTTCTTGGAGTCTGAGTACTCTTGGCCTTCCCAGTGGAAGTGTTCCCTCAAGGTATGTAAGGTTTCCCCAAAAGAGTAATTCTCAGGGGGGGAGACAGAGGGAATGGACTCCTCTGCATCAGAATCTTCAAAATGGGAGTATGAATGTTCCTGGTCTTCAGAATGTTCTGAAGTAATGGAGGCCTGGTCCGAGGAAGGGTATTCTTCCTCCACTCTGGGCCTTTTGTCCGAGGGGGGTTGAGAACCCCTGATAAGAGTAATCAAATCCTCAGCCATTTTGAGCATCTGCTTTTTAGGCATGGGGCCTTGAGGGGGCCCTGTGGAGCTTGTCTTTTAGTATGCATGGCTGCTTTAGACTTAGTAAAAGCCTTGATGGAAAAGGAAGAAGGCGGCCTGAAGACACCTTGAGAGGTGGCAGGTCTGTCTAAACTCTGAGTTTCCCCGCCAAGAGTGGCTTCGGTATCTGAAGGGGTGTGGGCCGAAGAGCCTGCGACCTCGGGCACAGAGTGTCATCGGTAGTCAGGGGCTGTGTAGGCACCTCGCTGAGAACTGGAGCACCTGTAGTTGGCTTTAGCGTGGTGTCGGTAGAAGTCACGGACCTCGTATGTCGGTCCTTATCTTTGCGTCTTTTACTCAAAACTGGAGTCGGAGTATCCGACGACATAATGTAATTAAACTTTTTGCCAAAATAGTGTTGGGCAAACTCCGCCCGATGCCTAATAGTGCGCCTGTTGAATGTAGCACAAAAACGACAGGCCGAGACGTCGTGGTCTGGGCCTAAGCAAGGAATGCAGAGGGAATGAAAATCCTTATGCGGTATTTGCTTCCCACATGAAATGCAATTATTAACTTTGTCTGACATCGGTCTGAGGCAAGAAAAGTTTCCCCAATGGGGTACTTAGCTTTCAAGAAGACTTCGGATGAAAAATATTCGTAATCGCAGGAGCTGGCCGACCGGCACTTGCAAACTGCTTCTGCTTCGGGCACCGCGCGGCAAGAAAGACTGGAGAAAATGGCGTCGGCTGGTTCTTTTATACCCCTGTTGCACTGACGTCAGGGAAGAAGAGACGACATCCGACGCCGGACCTAGACTTTGGAATTCGGCCGACCGAGGACCCGCCTGACAGCAGGAAAACCCATCTGTTATGACTGCAGCTGTATGCACGATGAACATCTTTCGCAGTACAGTTCCTGTGGTTTGGGATTGGATTGTTCAGGTACACTTCAACTTTTTTTATGCTTATGCCTCTGATATTGTTTTACTTGCCATTGCACATGTTTGGCAATTACAGCTACATCACGTTGTTAAGCAGCCTACTTACATTATGTTTTCTTCACATTTGGGATTTCATGTTCAGCAAGGAAAACAGACATGTTTCTGTATTTACTGACATTTAACAATGGGGCCGTGCTGCAGCAGTGGTTTTTAACCATGACAGCTAACAACATGGCCTTAACACAGCATTCCAACAAGTTACATATTGTAATGAAAACATCTTCGTAAGCTGGAAGAACAGGAAGAATTGGAGTAGGTACAACAAATTCCATTTGTAATAAATCAGATTTCTTCGATGACAGCTGAATATTACTATGCTTCCAGTGAAACAAATTATTCATTCTAGATATGGTTTCAAAAAAATCCTTTCAAGGGACTACCAGAAGTTGTTCTCATCAGGTTTAGAAATCATAGGAGAGAGAAAAGAAGCTGTCATCTTACAATCATTTTCCTATTTAATGTCTTCAGTATCCACAGACCGTGAATAATTCACTTTTCTCCTATCAGTAACAGCAGAACTGGGCGTATCAAAAACCTGAATTAAGCCTTGTGATAACCCAATAAATCACTCCTCTCGAAATTAAAGGTAAAGGTCTTTTTGCTTCTGTATAACAGGAATTTCTTTCTAAAGAAGCAAGCCTACTTCTGACAGACAAAACCTCCCTTGGGACAGGTATCCCAGTCTGACTAGGTAGACAGATATTCCCATCTCCTTCTACCAGGGCCAACAAGAGTGGTTCTTCCTTGCCCATCAATGGCACTTCAACAGCTGCACAGGAGATGTTTAACCCCGGGCCCATGGTGGCTGTACAGACTACACCAGAGGAAGCCAAGGACAAATATGAATCATCTAAGAAACCAGAAATGGCCACAACACATCTAGCTATTTAGTAGCCTGCTGAAGGGGCAAAGGCTGCCTGGAATTATTTTTCTTTCTGTGGCAGAAAGAAGTATGTAGAAGGGAAATGGTAGGTTGTTCCATGATGAAACCCCCCACGGAAATCTGGCAGCAGTAGTAAGTGAAACAAGTAAGGATAAAAAAAATCCAATTTTTCCACAAAAAAGATAATACAATGAAAAGCACTTTAAGAACTTGCCCAGCCCCTAAAAGTAAAAAGTAAGGCCCTTTGTAAAAAGTACTGATGAAGTCCAACTTTATTGCAAGATGAAAGCACTAAACATTTTAATAAATGTATTTTTTATTTCATTCCTTGAGTTCGTAGTTTGTCTTTCCTGGAGGTTTGGCAACTGCGTTTCTTTTATCTCATCTTTGGTTCATAGTGCCACATAATACTGGCCACTTTGTTCTTGAAATTCTTTTTCCAAATGCCCCACTTTCTCTTGTTGGAGAAATGCCTTCTGGCAGCTGGAGTCTAGATGACACCCCAAGAATATAACTCATTTGAATGGAGTAAAGTTCAACTTAGAGCTGAAAGAGGACCTGACTCTTTGGAAGCATTTCATGGTAAAGGTAAGGGAGCAGTCTACTTCCTCCTCAGACAGTGCCTGAATAAGGCAGTCATCCAACTGTGGTAAATGTAAATGTCCTTTGTGCTACAATCTGCAATTACTAAAGCCAGGCACTTTGTAAAAACCATGGCAGCAGTAGCCAATCCAAATGGCAAGAAGACAAACTGACAGTGAGAGACCCATGCTTTGAATCTGAGGAAGTACCTTTTGTTTTTGTGAACAGGGATGTGGAGGTAGACAATCTTGAGATCTAGAGCTCTCATCAGGGTCAGAGGGAACAGCAGCACCAAAATGGCCTTCAGGTTAACATTTTGAATTCTGGGATCTTGAGGAAGGTAATGAGCTTTGAAAGGTTCACAGTGGGTTGGCAAGGCCCTTCCTTCCAGGAGACTAGAAAAAAATCTCAAGTTAAGCCCATTGTTCTGATCTTTTAAGGGTGCCAGTTCTATTACCACTAATGCAAAGAGATCCTTCAGAACAGGGGGATTATGTGTATTTGTTCCTTTGTTACAGGATGAATATCTGCCATCTCTGGCCTTTTCCTAAACAAAAATCAGTAACCCTAGGAAATGATCAGAAGCACTCACTTATTTTGTCTGATTCCCTTCCGCTTCAAGAGGTATTTGGTGGGTCTTCCTGTAATTTTAGTATGACTGAAGACTGGAAGGAGATAGGGTTGGGTGGAGATTTGGAGAAGAAATAAGGGTAAGGAAGAACATCTAACTACTCATGGTTCTTCTTGGGAACTGAAGACCCATAGGTTTCCTAGGCTTTCCATTATAGTCTCTTTGCTACTGTCTTGTATTAGCCCTTTTTCCCCTTCACAGGCTTGCCTCTACCCTGCCTGCAACAGTAAAGGCCTGGCTTAGAGGGGTAGTTTTATCATACTAGAGATTCTACTAAGTTTTGCCCCTTTCCTCTGTTTTTTAAACACATTACCTGTAAGGATCCCAAAGAGCAGCTCTTTCACAACAGGAGCAGTGAAGCTGAACTTTGACATCCTCCGGCAGGGGGGATGAAGCCTAAGCTAGGCAGGCCTTCTAACCATAGCTGCTGCCCTGGATGCTGCATCCACAGTATCATAACAGTTAAGAATGTTTTGCCACCTGACTAGTAGTCTGAGTGAGAGCCATCAATTTGAGCTTCAGGTCCACATAAGATACCTCTCGTTTAGGTAAGTCAAATTACTTGCCCTGAGGGCTAGAGTGGGAGATGTGTAAACCTCCTTCTCAAATCAGTCTAACACTTTGTCTTCTTTATCATTTTGGAGTTCTCTGTTATTTTCAAAGGGGAGGGACACTGGGGACAGGAACCAATTAGGACCCTTGTCTAAATCTATAGACATTACAGCTAGATCTGCCACATGATTCTTGGATCCTATAATCCTGAGTTCATATGACCAGAAGGCTGGATGTTTGGCACCTTACAGGCTGCAAGAAAGGCAGATAAAAAAACACAGCTAAGGTACAACATAATGGTAGACCTTAAAGGGAGAGATGAAAAACATCTGCTGTACTGTGTGGATATGTTTTGATATACTCTTGGTGGATGAGGAAAAATGTATCCACATCACTGATGCATTATCCCAAGTTTACTTACATTTGTGGCACCTCAACAACACTACTAACATTCCCCTAAACCTGCCACATTTACATTACTTGCTAAAACACCCTAGATCACCTACAACAAATCCCATAACTATGAAACAAACACAGACCATATCTCCCATTCACCTAACTCAGTCCCTTGGAGACAACATCCATACTTTTTTAAAGTGGAAACAATGCAAAAGAATACTATTAAAATAAATAAAACATAAAATAAAACAGTGACCATGACATGACCAGCCAATCAAAAGATGGCATTACTGGCAAAATAGGCCTAATTATAACCACCTCACCTAAGACTGCATTAATAGAAATCTGAACACATCCTTTACTACACTATTAAAATATTAACAAAATAACTGCCGTTAAAAAATATTAATAAGTAACTCACAACTTAAGTAGAAAGTAACACACAATATACTTCACTCAGACAACCCTTAAAAAAATAACCTGAAGTTCTATTTAACAAGACACTTTACAACTTTATATAAGCACCACATCAGACTAAACTCAATGGGAAGTAACAGCAGTTCAAGTCTAAAAAATGAGGTGTTTGGATAAGCAATAAAGAAAATACCAATACTATGTGATTCCAAGTCTAATTCTGGTATTTCCTTTCAACTCAAAACTGATTTCTTAAATCTGCAGTAAATGGTGTAACAGACTATACACCAGAGCATCATATCTAACCAGCACAGAGCTAGCAGCCCTGATGCAAAACACAGTTTTATATCCGATTCTAAGCCAAAAGAATATCATCCAGACCTAAAAAAAGAGATCACTGTCCCCTTATATTCAGCATCAATTAGGCCAGTTATTCAATACAGGGCGCCTTTAAGATGTACCTTACTAAACAAATCAAATGACAAGAAAGACCCCAGAGGTTCCCAACTAAGAAAATCACTGGCTTAAAATTATTAGTTATGTACTTACCGTAACTTGGTATCTGTGTTGTCCTCTTCTCATTCTGCTTCATGTATGGGTCACAGTCCCCAGGTACATGACTTCTTGGGAAGCCTCATGGAAGGATATGCTGGAGCACCGATGAGCCAAAGGATGTTCTGCTCCTGGACAGGATATCTAATTTATAGCAAATCACAAAAGTATGAGAGTTAGACCAAGTGGCTGCAGCACAAATGTCATCAATGGGAATCTTAAGACGAAAAAGCAGCTGACGCAGCAATAGCTCTTGTCAAATGGGCTTTTGGAGGACCAGGCAACTTAAAACATTCTTTTCACAAACATAGGAAATGCAGCTAGTAATCCACTTCACTATTGTCACTATCAAAAAAGCTTGGCCCTTACGATTAAGGGAAAAAGAAAAATAACTACCGATTTTCTAAACTGCTTAGCCCTATGGAGATAGAAATGGAGCAGTCTGTGAATGTCTAACAAATGTAAAAGGTATTCCCCTTTGTTAGAATAGATAGGGAAGAAGAGTGGCAACCTTCGACATGAGAGAAGGATTAGTACGGAGGGAAATCCTATCCTTGCGAAAAATGATGTACGGATTCTTGGAAGAAAGCTCTTACAATTCGGATACCCTTTCTGCTGAAGTAATAGTGACAAGAAAAGCCGATTTCCAAAACAAATATTTCAAGTCACAATCATTAGCCAGTTCAAAGGGGCTTTGGGTCAAGGCTTGTAGAAAGTACAGTTGTGTACACTTACCATAAATGTAGATGTTCGAGTGTATTCGCTGTTGCAGTCATTACATTTGAGTTATCCTGCTGGCAGTTTGCCCTCAGTCAGCCTGAATTCCAAAGTCTTGGGTCCTGCGTCGGTTGATGTCACCTCTTCCCTGACGTCAGGTCATCAGGGGTATAAAAGATGCAGCCGACGCCATTTTCTTCAGTTTTTCTTGCCCCAGATGTCAGGTGCCCCCAAAAGGGTAGGCTAAAAATATGTAAATAAGACATACATGCATCAAAATAAACTTTACCTTCATCTACAAGCAAATACACCACATAGGTTGTATAGATTAGAGAAGTAAAGATAAGTTCCAGCAAAAATAAGGGGGATGGCGGGTGGGTAACCTGGACTGCAACAGTGAATACACTCAAACATCTACATTTATGGTAAGTGTACACAACTGTACTATGTTCTTCGTGTTTCACTGTTGCAGTCATTACATTTGGGTAGAGTCCCAAAGCTATGGTTGGGTGGCTGGAGCTAAACAGCATTAGGAGAGGCTATGAGGCCCTGCAGAACTGCAGTGGCAAAGCCTGCCCTGGATTTAGAGTAAGTGGCAGATTGTAAATGTTTTGTAAAGGTATGCACTGAACTCCAAGTAGCAGCCTCTAAAATGTCCTTGGTTGGTACTCCCCTGAGAAAGGCTGCAGAAGTGGCTGCAGCTCTGGTTGAATGTGGCCTAATGCCCTTAGGCACTGGTTTGCCATGCTGTGAGTAGCAGAAATGAATGCAGTGACCTATCCACTTTGAAATAGTCTGCTTGGAGATGGCCTTTCCATGTGATCCTGCGGCATATGCCATTAGTAATTGTTCTGTCTTTCTGAAAGCTTTAGTTTTGTCCAAGTAGAATCTAAGTTGTCTGTGTACGTCCAAAGAATGCAGAGTTTTCTCTCCCTTGTTCTGTGGATTTGGATAAAAAGTTGGCAAATGAATAGTTTTGGTTAAGGGCTACACTGGATACCACCTTAGGTATAAATGTAGGGTTTGTCCTCAGAGAAACCCTGTCTGGATAAAAAATGATAAAGGGTTCCACGGCCATGAGAGCCTGTAGCTCTGACACTCGTCTTGCAGAAAGTACAGTTGTGTACACTTACCATAAATGTAGATGTTCGAGTGTCTTCACTGTTGCAGTCATCACTGTCGGGTTCTTCCTGCCGGCAGGCAGGCCTCGGCCGACCAGAATCTCAAAGTCTGGGTCCGGCGTCGGCTGTTCAGTCATGCTCCCTGACATCAGAGCTCCAGAAGTACAAAGCTGGCAGCCAACGCCATGTTCTCCAGTCTTTCTTGCCCCAGATGTCAGGTGCCCAAAAGTGAAGGCTAATAGTAAAACAAAAATGTAACATACAACAAACCCCATACCCTGTAGCAAATACACCTCAGAAGAAGAGTGAAGTAGGAAACCACACTAATAAAAGTATAAGAGGGGACAGGAGGGTGGGTAACCCAGACTGCAACAGTGAAGACACTCGAACATCTACATTTATGGTAAGTGTACACAACTGTACTATGTTCATCGTGTTTCACTGTTGCAGTCATCACTGTAGGGTTGAATCCCACAGCTGAGATAAAGGGTGGTGGTTATAGAGTAGAAGGGGCGGCTAGAAGGCCCTGCAAGACTGCAGAAGCAAAGCCTGCCCTAGACTTAGAATAAAGAGGGAGATTATAGTGCTTAGAAAAAGTATTCACTGAACTCCAAGTTGCAGCTTCCAAAATATCTTTGGTAGGTACTCCCCTGAGAAAGGCAGCTGAAGTAGCAGCAGCTCTGGTAGACTGAGTCCTAATTTTTCCTGGGATTTGCTTTCCATGATGAGAGTAACAAAATCTGATTCCATGACCAATCCATTTAGAAATGGTCTGTTTTAAAATAGCTTTGCCTTGGGAATTTGCTGCATAAGAAACAAACAGTTGTTCTGTTTTCCTGATATCCTTGGTTCTGTCCAAGCAAAAACAAAGCTGCCTGTGCACATCCAAGGAATGCAAGATCCCTTCCCCCTTATTTTGTGGATTAGTGAAAAAAGTTGGCAGGTGAATAGTTTGGTTTAAAGCCACTTTAGAAACCACTTTAGGCATGAAAGTAGGATTAGTCCTTAAAGACACCCTATCTTGATGAAAAATAATAAAAGGTTCCACAGCCATGAGTGCTTGTAAATCCGAGACTCTCCTGGCTGGAGTCAAAGCCAGTAGGATAGCTGTCTTCCATGATAAATACTTAATATCAGATGTGGTAGCAGGCTCAAAAGGAGGCAGAGTGAGTTTTTCCAGGACATAGTTGAGGTCCCAGGCAGGTATGGGTGGTGTCCTAGGGGGCCTTAGATTCTTTGCTCCTCTGAGATATTGTTTCAGAAGTGGATGTGAAAAGATTGGAGGATCTGTATTGTAATGTGCAGAGATAGCTGAGGCATGTATTTTTATGGAGAAGGATAAACCCTTATGTAACATGTCTGTCAGGTAATGTAAAATCAATGGGATATTAGGAATGAGGGGATCCGAATCCTGTGCATGCATCCAGGTGCAAAATCTCTTCCATTTACCTTCATAAGATTTTCTAGTGCTAGGCCGTCTGGCTTCTAAGATGACATCCATGACCTGTTTGGAAAGGATAGGATTAATCATAGACCCTGAATACGCCAGGCTGCCAGGCTGAGAGTTTTGATATGAGAGTGCAGAACCTGGCCCTGGTGTTGGGGCAAAAGATTTGGAATCTGAGGTAGAATCCAAGTTGGCTCCTGGGATAGATTCATTAGTGTTGAGTACCAAAATTGACGAGGCCAATTTGGGGCCAGTAAAATCATCTTGGGTTTGTCCTGCTTGATCTTTAATAACACCTGTGGAAGAAGAGGTAGAGGAGGAAAGGCATACCCCGAGAGGTTCCTCCAACTGAATGAGACAGCATCCACTTTCCATGCTAGTTTGTGATATGTCCTTGTGCAAAAAATCTGTAACTGGTGGTTGAGGGGGGATGCAAATAGATCTATGTCCGGGCAGCTCCAGGCTTCTGTAATCATCTTGGATATTTGGGTCTCTAGCATCCACTCGTGTGGGTCTGACAGGTTCCTGCTCAGGCTGTCTGCCAGAATATTTTGTTTCCCTGGCAGGAACTGAGCTTGTAGATCCACTTTGCAAGCTAGAGCTGTGTTCCATAGAGTCATGGCTAGTCTGCAAAGGGGGTAGGAGTGTGAACCCCCTTGCTTGTTTATGTACCACATAACTGTAGTGTTGTATGTCCGTATCAGTAGTTGTCCTGGCTGTAGAAGATCCCTGAAAGCCAAGAGGGCATTCTGTACAGCTAACATCTCTTTTAAATTGATATGTAGGTGCTTCTGATCCTCTGTCCAAAAACCTTGCAGGCTTTTCCCCTGCAAATGGGCTCCCCATGCGTAATCCGAGGCGTCCGTGGTTAACACTTGGTTGGCTGGAGGCAGACTGAAGGCTTTCCCTTTGTTTTGAAGACATGCCATGGTCCACCAATGGAATTCCTTTTGTAGGCAAGGCAAGACAGAAATCTGTGTGTCTAAACTGTGGCAATGCTGGGACCATACACTTTTTAGGTACCATTGTATTTTTCTCATATGCAGTCTTGCATATGGTATGAGAAGGATGCAGGAGGCCATGTAACCCAAAGCCCGCAGGAATTTCCTTGCAGTTAGCGGAGACATTAATGCCAGGGTTTTGAAAGTTGAAGCCAGCTGTAGTTGTTTTTCAGGTGTCAGGAATGCCATCTGGGTTGTTGTGCTTAAAAGACCACCCAGAAAAGTTATCTGTTGTGTGGGTGTCAAATTTGACTTTTTTATGTTCACAGTGAATCCCAGGTACTTGAGTAGATTTTGAACAAATTCCAGGTGCTGGAGTAAGACATCCTTGCTGTCTGCTTGAATAAGGCAGTTGTCCAGATAAGGGTAAATTTGAATTCCCTTGAGTCTGCAATAAGCTACTACTGGTGCCAGGCACTTGGTGAAGACCCTGGGTGCAGTAGACAAGCCAAAGGGCAGCGCAGAGAATTGGTAATGTTTCAATCCGGCCTTGAACCTGAGGTATCTTCTGCACTCCTGTCTGATAGGGATGTGTAGGTAACCCTCCTTTAAATCCAATGTCACCATCCATGTATTTTTGCTCAACATTGGCAGGAGCTGCTGCAGAGTAAGCACCTTGAACTTTGGTATCTCCAGGAAAGGATTTAAGACTGACAGATCCAGGATGGGTCTCCAAGAATTTTGTTTTCTGGGAACTAGAAAGAGCCTTGAGTAAAAGCCCTGCCCAGTCTCTGATTGTGGAACCAGTTCTATGGCCCTCATAGCCATGAGGGATCCCACCTGGTTTAATGCCTCTGCCCATTGGTGTTTTGGCAGGTCTGGCCATCCGTTTGGTCTTGGCAAGGTATGAAAGTGGAATTTGTAACCTCTTGAAACTACATCCAGAACCCACTTGTCTTGGGTTATGTAAGTCCAATTTTGGTGAAAAAGAGAGAGTTTTCCTCCTAGAGGGACCTCCAGGAGAGAGGTTCCTGGAGCCATGCAGGGGGAGTCATTGAGCCTGTTTTCTATAAGATTGAAGTCTGTCCTCTCCACCCCTGGGGGTGGAAGCACTCCACTGTCTTGGTCTGTAAGAGGTCAGTGCTTGGGCCTTCCCTCTGGAGCGCTTATATCTACCCCTCTGAGGCCTGTCCGAGCTGGGAAAGGACCAATTTTTAGTTGGCCAATTTCTGCTAAATCTTGGAGGCTGAACTTGTAAGAAATCCTTAACCGTTTGCATGGATTTTGCCTTATCCTCCATTTTCTTTATCACCTCTTCAGCCTTAGACACAAACGAAACATTATGCTGAACAGGAGCATCCAGTAACTTTGCTTTCACTTGATCAGGCAAGTTTTGTTCCTTTAACCAAGCATGCCTTCTAATGACTGTGCCAGTGACAGCTGCCCTGCATGAAGCCTCCAAGGCATCAAAACCACAGTGTAAGCCATGCTTCCCCACCTGCTCAGTAGCATGCATCAAATCGTGTAATTCCTTATTATCTGCACATGCAGAAATGGTACCTAGCTTTTGTTTCATAACAGACAGCAGAAATTGCTGATATTTTAGCATATGGAATTGACAATTTAAAGCCCTAATGGATAAAGTAGCAGAAGTGCACACTTTTTTGCCCCATCTCTCCAAAGCTCTAGAATCCTTATCTGACGGAATAGGGTTTTTAGCAGAGGCGGCCTTAGGACCCTGAGAAATGGTTTCTGGATCAGCAGCAGGATTTTTATAAAGGAACTGGTGGGAGTCAGGTACCCTGCAATATCGGTCAGGCTTTGCAGGGGCTGGAGGAAAGGAGTCAGGAGTTAAATTAGCCTCAGAAAAGACATCATTCACAATATCCAAAATAGGAGAAATAGTCAGGGGTCTGTGTTGGGGAAGAAGAAGGAAATCCCTAAGCCTTCTCTGAGATTCAGAGTACTCCTGTCTTTCCCAGTGAAAATGTTCCCTCATGTCATGTAAAGTTTCCCCAAAAGAAAAATCCTCAGGGGGAGAAACTGAAGGAATGGATTCCTCAGCATCAGAATCCTCATATGGAGGGAAAGTATATTCCTGTTCAGAGGAAGACACTGAAGAAATAGATGCCTGATCAGAGGATTCATAATCCAATTCTTGCCTTGGCCTTTTGTCTGGAGGGGGATGTGAACCCCTAATCATGGTTAGTAATTCCTCCGCCATTTTAAGCATTTGTTTCTGAGATTTGGGTCCCGGATCAGAAGAGGCCTGGGCTTGAGTCTTTGATTTAGAAGGAGTCTTCGCCTTTGTCTTTGCCTTTGCCTTTATCAGAAGCTGTGTAGGCCTGACCGGTATCTGCACAGCGGCTCCGGACCCATCCGAGGGAGCATTGTCTGAAGGTCTTGCACCTGGAGTACTCAAAGGCCTAGTTGGCTCCTCGTGGGAGTCCGTTTCGGCAATCGGTTCTGTAATGGCCGGCAGGGGCTGCGAAAGCACCTCACTGACGACGGCCGAACCTGTAGCTGGCTCGGTTTGTAAACTGTCGTCTGATTTGGACCTCGGAGGCCTGTCCTTATCCTTGCGTCGTTTGTGAACTCCGGTAGTCGGAAGCATGTCCGACGACATATTGTAATTAAATCACCTGCCAAAGTAGTGAAAAGCAAAATCGTATCTCCGCTTAATAGTACGTTGGTTAAATCTAGCACAAAACCGACAACTAGCTACGTCGTGGTCAGGGCCTAAACAAGGAATACAGTAAGAGTGGAAATCCTTATGAGGTATTTGCTTCCCACAAGAAATACAATTATTAACTTTTTCTGACATCGGACTGGAGCAAAAAAAAAAGTTTCCTTAACGGGGTACTTAGCTTTGAGAAGAAGAAGAAAGTCTTCGGAATG
The DNA here is from genome assembly GCF_019279795.1 of Protopterus annectens. Classification (NCBI taxonomy): domain Eukaryota; kingdom Metazoa; phylum Chordata; order Ceratodontiformes; family Protopteridae; genus Protopterus; species Protopterus annectens. Next base: position 55,400,074 of record NC_056751.1, on the reverse strand, counting down.
AAGCATGAAAAAAAATCAGGAGGCAGCCGACCGGCACTTGCAAACTGCTTCCACCACATGGCAAGAAAGACTGGAGAACATGGCGTTGGCTGCCAGCTTTGTACTCCTGGCGCTCTGACATCAGGGAACATGACTGAACAGCCGACGCCGGACCCAGACTTTGGGATTCTGGCCGACCGAGGGCTGCCTGCCGGCAGGAAGAACCCTACAGTGATGACTGCAAAAGTGAAACACGATGAACATCTTATTGCTAGGAGCAAAGCTGTTTTCCAAGATAAAAACGTTATATCCGCAGTAGCAGCTGGCTCAAAAGGAGGTAAGGTGAGTTTTTCCAAGACATAATTGAGGTCCCATGCAGGTATTGGTGTTCTCCTTGGAGGCCTTAAATGTTTGGCTCCTCTGAGGTACTGCCTTAATAAAGGATGAGAAAAGAGTGGTGGCTCTGTATTGTAATGAGCCAAATTGGCAGAGGCATGGATTTTAATTGATGAAAAAGATAGGCCTTTGTCCAGCATCTCAGTTAAGTATTGCAAAATCTGAGGAATATTTGGGACAGCTGTATCAGTTCCTTGAGCTTGGTTCCAAGTACAAAATCTCTTCCATTTTCCAGCACAGGATTTTCTAGTACTAGGCCTTCTGGCTTCTAAAATGACATCCATCACAGCTTTACTGAGAGGTGTGCTTTGTATGGCTACATTATCCGCCATGCTGCCAAGTTTAGGGTCCTGAGTTGGCTGCGCAGAATCTGATTGTTTTGTTGGGACAGTAGATGAAGTATTTGAGGTAAAGTCCAGGCTGGGCATTGAGACAAGTTCCTTAGAATCGGATACCAGTACTGGTGTGGCCAGTATGGGGCAATCAGAATTATTTTTGGTTTCTCCTGTCTGACCGTTAGGAGTACCTTGGGGAGGAGAGGCAGTGGAGGAAAGGCATATACTGATAGGTTTGTCCAATTGAAAGATAAGGCGTCCACTTTCCATGCTTGTCTGTGATAAGTCCTTGCGCAGAATCTTTTTAGTTGATTGTTGTGAGGGGAGATAAATAGATCTATGTCTGGGCGTCCCCATTTCTTTGTTATGCTGAAGACTTGTGGATCCAGATGCCACTCGTGGAGATCCATGAGGTTTCTGCTTAGTTCGTCTGCCAGAGTATTTTCCTTTCCTGGCAGGAATTATGCCTGCAGATGAACTTGGTAAGTCAATGCTGTGTCTCATAAAGCCATGGCTAGTCTGCAAAGGGGGTAAGAATGAGTGCCCCCCTGCTTGTTTATGTACCACATTACTGTGGTGTTGTCTGTATTTATTATTAGTTGTCCCGGATGAAGTAAGCCCTTGAAGGCTGTTAGGGCATTTTGAACAGTTAGCATCTCTTTTTGATTGATATGTAGATGCCTTTGGTTTGTGGACCAGGTTCCCTGAATGCCTCTTCCTGCCATGTGGGGACCCAGGCATAATCTGATGCATCTGTCGTAAGGCTCTGCCTGGCTGGGGCTAGAGAGAATGGCTGCCCCTTGTTTTGGTGACAAGCCTTTGCCCACCATCAAAACTCCTGTTGCAGGCAGGGAATGAGAGTAAAGTACACTTTTCTACCTACCATAAATGTAGATGTTAGAGTGTTCACACTGCTGCAGTCATTACACCTGGGTTATCCTGCCATCAGGTGGTCCCACAGTCAGCCTGAGTTCCAAAGTCTTGGTCCGGCGTCGGTTGCTGTTGCCTCTTCCCTGACGTCAGTGTGCCAGGGGTATATAAGATGCATCCAACGCTGTTTTCTTCAGTTTTTCTTGCCCCAGATGTCAGGTGCCCCCAAGCAGATAGGCAATACATATTGCTAATCAAAAATATACAGTAAAAACAATACCTTCAGTTACCAGCAAATACACTCTAAAGGTTGTATAGGATAGAAAGGTATAGATAAGTCCAGCTAGTTCAGAGGGGATGGAGGGAGGGAGGGTAACCTGTACTATGTTCATCGTGTTACACTGCTGCAGTCATTACACTTGGGTAGAATCCCAAATCTGAGGTTGGGTGGCTGGTCTATAAAGAGTTAGGATTGGCTATGAGGCCCTGCAGAACTGCAGTGGCAAAATCTGCTCTGGAGTTAGAGTAAAGAGGCAGGTGGTAATGCTTGGTAAAGGTGTGCACTGAACTCCAAGTTGCAGCCTCCAAAATTTCCTTGGTAGGTACTCCTCTGAGAAAGGCTGTTGAAGTGGCTGTTGCCCTGGTGGAATGTGGCCTAATGTTATTTGGGACTGATTTTCCATGCTGTGTGTAGCAGTAACGAATACAGTGTCTTATCCATTTGGATATAGTTTGCTTGGAGATAGCCTTGCCCTGTGATCCTGCAGCATATGCTACAAACAGTTGCTCCGTTTTCCTGAAAGCCTTTGTTTTGTCCAAGTAGAAGCGTAGCTGCCTGTGTATGTCCAAAGAATGCAGACGTTTCTCCCCTTTATTCTGGGGGTTTGGACAAAAAGTTGGCAAATGGATGGTTTGGTTAAGAGCCACACTAGATACCACCTTTGGCATAAAGGTAGGGTTTGTCCTAAAAGATACCCTGTCCTGATGAAAAATTATAAAAGGTTCCACTGCCATTACTGCCTGTAGCTCTGAGACTCTTCGTGCTGAAGTTACTGCCAGGAGCAGAGCTGTTTTCCATGATAAAAATTTTAGATCGGCTGTTTTGGCTGGCTCAAAAGGCGGTAGGGTCAGTTTTTCCAAAACGAAATTGAGGTCCCAAGTTGGTGTTGGTGCTCTCCGGAGCAGTCTTATGTTTTTAGCCCCTCTGAGGTACTGCTTTAGCAAGGGATGAGAAAATAAAGGAGGATCCATGTTGTAATGTGCTGAAATGGCAGAGGCGTGGATCTTAATTGATGAGAAGGATAAGCCTCTGTCCAGCATCTCAGTTAAGTATTGTAAAATCTGAGGAATGTTTGGAACAAGAGGGTCAAGGCTTTGAGCCTGGTTCCAGGTGCAGAATCTCTTCCATTTTTCTGAGTAAGCTTTCCTGGTGCTAGGCCTCCTGGCCTCCAAAATGACATCCATAACAGCTTTAGAGAGAGGTGTTGCCTGTTTGACTAATGTATCTGCCATGCAGCCAGGTTTAGTGTTTTGAGCTGACCATGCAGGATCTGATTGTTTTGCTGAGTCAGTAGGTGTAGAATTTGAGGTAAAATCCATGGTGGGCCTTGGGCCAAGTTCCTTAAGATAGGGTACCAGTGCTGGCGTGGTCAGTCTGGAGCAATCAGGATCATCTCTGGTTTTTCTTGTCTGGCTTTTAGGAGTACCTTTGAAAGTAGAGGCAGTGGCGGGGAAGGCATAAACTTTTAGGTTTTTCCAGCTGAACAGAAGAGCATCCACTTTCCATGCTTGTTTGTGATAAGTTCTTGTGCCGAATTTTTGTAGTTGGCAATTCAATGGGGAGGCAAAAAGATCTATGTCTGGGCATCCCCACTTTTACGTTACCATGCTGAAGATTTGTGGAATCAATTTCCATTCGTGAGGGTCCATGATATTTCTGCTTAGATCGTCTGCCAGAGTATTTTTCTTTCCTGGCAGGAATTGTGCTTGCAGGTGTACTTGATACATTAGAGCTGTGTTCCACAAGGTCATGGCTTACCTGCATAGGGGATAAGAATGAGTGCCCCCTTGCTTGTTTATGTACCACATTACTGTGGTGTTGTCTGTCTTTAGTAGTAATTGTCCTGGATGTAGAAGGTCCTTGAAAGCTGTTAGGGCATTTTGAACAGCCAACATCTCTTTTTGATTGATGTGAAGATGCATCTGGTCTGTGGTCCACTTGCCCTGAATGCATTTTCCTGCCATGTGTGCTCCCCAGGCGTAATCCGAAGCATCTGTTGTTAGAGTTTGCCTGGCTGTGGGTTGGGTAAAAGGCTGACCCTCGTTTAGGTGACATGCCTGTGCCCACCATCGAAACTTCTGTTGTAGGCAGGGAATTATTGGTATTACTGCTTCTAAACTGTGAGAGTGTTGAGTCCAAACACTTTTCAGGTACCACTGTAATTTCTTCATATGTAGTCTGGCATATGGTATTAGTAGTATGCAGGATGCCATGAATCCCAGGGCCTGCAGAATTTTTCTTGCAGGGAGATGGGACTTTGTTGCCAGCAATTGAAAATATTGAGTTAGTTGAACTTGTTTGTCTGGCGTGAGGTAAGCCATCTGGGCCGTTGTATTTAAGCTGGCACCCAGGAATATAATCTGTTGTGAGGGTACTAGTTTTGACTTCTTTTCGTTTACTGTGTACCCTAGAGAAATTAGCAACCTTTTTACAAATGCCAGACGCTGTAGAAGAATGTCCTTTGTCTCTGCTTGAATGAGGCAGTCATCCAGGTATGGATATATTTGAATTCCTTTTTGTCTGCAAAATGCAATTACTGGTGCCAGGCACTTTGTGAAGACCCTGGGCACAGTAGATAAGCCAAAGGGCAGTGCAGAGAATTAGTAGTGCATTGTACCAGCTTTGAATCCGAGGTATCTTCTGCTATTTTGTCTGATAGGGACATGCAGGTATGCCTCTTTGAGGTCCAGAGTAACAAGCCAAGCCTTCTTGCCCAGCATGGGTAGAAGATGCTGTAATGTCAACATTTTGAATTTTGGAATATCCATGGGCCTCCAAGCCTTGTCCTTTCTGGGGACCAGAAAGAGTCTCGAGTAAAATCCTTGTCCTTGTTCCTGTTGTGGTACTTTTTGAATAGCTCTCATGTCCATGAGCGCCAAAATTGATTTTGTGCCTCTGCCCATTGATTTTGTGGTAGGTCTGGCATTCCTTTTAACCTTGGTAAAGTATGAAAGTGGAATCTGTAACCCTGAGACACAATATTCAGGACCCATTTGTCTTGGGTGATTGTTTGCCAGTTTTGAGAAAAAAGTGCTAGTTTTCCCCCTAAAGGGGTTTCCAGAAGGGACGCGCTTGGCGTACGAAGGGGAAAGTCATTGTGACTTGTTTCCTGTAAGGTTGAGACTTGTCCTCACCACCTTTTGGGGTTGAGGTGCCACACTGTTGTTGTCTGTTTGAGCCTTGGGGTTGAGATCTGCCTCTTGGGCGTCTGTATCTGCCTGTCTGTGGCGTGTCTGACACTGGAAAGGACCAATTCTTTGTTGGTCAATTTCTGCTAAACCGAGGTGGCTGTACCTGTAAGAAATCCTTGACTGTTTGCATAGATTTAGCTTTATCCTCCATTTTCTTTAACACCTCTTCTGCCTTAACACCAAACAAAGAATCATGTTGGAAAGGAGCATCCAATAATGTTGCCTTAACATGATCTCAGTACAAAAACCTAAGCACCCTGCAAGTCAACTTCTGTTATCCTTTACCCTTGCTAAGAAATGGAATGCCCTACCCTCCTCCCTAAGATCCTGCAACAACCTAGACAACTTCAAAACCCAACTCCATTCTCACCTCTATCTGAATAGGATCTGCAACTGTACTCTCCAACCTACAACAGTCCAAATATCCTCCCCCTTCTCTCCAGGCTAACCTCTATAACCCCCTGATCCTTCTCCAATCTTTCCTAAAAATACCAAAGTATTAGCAACTAAAGCATCTTTTACTCTATATGCTTAAGCTACCCAAGCGTACCTCATACCTTCCTCACCTCTTATAAAATACTAATTGCTTAAGCATCCAACATAAAACTTTAATATCTTCTTTCTCTTTGCTTTTTTCTCTGCCTTTTTATATAGTATATATAATTTTATACAATAACCCAATTCTTGCCAAATTGAAACTGTCAATAATTTTGCTAATTCTAGTAATCTGATATTGTTTGCAGACTACCTTGTAACCACCTGTTTAACTTGTAATGTTTCTTCTGTGTCTGAACTCTTTCTTGTAATTAAAATTGTTGTTTTTGTGGAGCTTTTCTCCCCGGGCCCCCATGCCCAGTGGACTTCCCCGGTAATCAAACTGAAATAAATAAATAAATATAATAAATGATCAGGTAAACCTTGTTCTAACCAAGCATGTCTTCGAATCACAGAACCTGTAACTGCGGCTCTACCAGAGGCCTCTAAAGAATCAAAACCACATTGCAGAGTATGTTTTCCCACCTGTTCAACTGCATGCAATAAATCCTGCATTTCTTTACAATCAGGAGCTTCTGAGCTTGCAAGCATTTCCTGTTTTAACTGAGCCATTAAATATTGTTGGTACTTAGCATGTGAAACTGGCAATTTAAAGCTCTTACTGCTAAAGTTGCAGAAGTGTATACTTTCTTCCCCCATCTATCCAAAGCTCTGGAATCCCTGTCAGAGGGTACTGGATTTTTTGCAATGGAAGCTTTAACCCCTTTTGGACCCTGGGAAATAGTTTCTGGATCAGCAGAAGGGTTTTTGTAAAGAAACTTGTGAGAGTCAGGGACTCTATAATACCTATCTGGCTTGGCTGGAGCAGGGGGCAAAGAGTCAGGAGATGAACTAGATTCAGAGAACACATCATCCACAATATCTAGCACAGGCGGAATAGCCAGGGGCCTATGTTGAGGCAATAAGAGGAAATCCCTGAGCCTTTTCTTGGATTCTGAATAATCCTGGCTTCCCAATGGAAATGTTCCCTCATGGTATGTAAAGTATCCCCAAAAGAGTAATCCTCAGGAGGAGAGGCTGAAGGGATAGATTCTTCAGCATCAGAGTCCTCATAGGGGGAAAGAGAGTATCCCTGGTCTGAAGAGGAATCAGAGTAAATGGAAACCTGATCAGAGGAGTCATAGTCTGTACCCTGCCTAGGCATTTCTCAGGAGGTGGATGGGAACCCCTGATTAGAGTAATGAGGCCTTCGGCCATTTTAAGCATCTGTTTCTTAGGCATAGAGGACTGTCCAGGAGAATGCTGTACTTGTTTCTTTGTCTTTAATGGTACCTTTGTCTTGGCTGTTGTTTTAATGGTAAGTTGTGAAGGTCTGAAAACACCCTCAGAAGCCGATGCCTGCTCAGTGGCTCTGGACCCATCTGAGGGATTAGTTTCCGTAGGCCCAATACCTTGGGTTTTCAGAGGCCTAGATGTCTCCACGTGGGAGTCTGCAGCGGCCTGTGGCTCTGAGGTAGCAGGTGTCCGGGGCTGCGAAATCGCCTCACTGAGAACCGGCAACTGGCCTAGAAGAGGTTTCGTCGTCGGTTTTGGACCTCGGATGCCTGTCTTTATCCTTGTCTTTATGTTTTTTCGTTATTGAGGTCGTCGGCTGATCCAACGGCATCGTATAACTGAACCTTCGGCCAAAGTAAACAGAAAAAAACGAACTACTGCAGCTGAAGAGTCTCCAGTTAAATCGTTGAATACAATGTTAGAAAAACAAACTTTAGACTCTCCACGACCAATAATAAAACTGTGAAGATTTTATTTGTAACTGTGGTAAGCGCTTTCGCGTAGCTCCTGATACGCTTCCTCAGACCATATACATCAAAATAAACCTTAGGCTTATATAGTAAAGAACAGTCTCATTATTCAATACATTAATCAAACTATAATTCAATTATGCAATTAACTAGAAACTTGTCATCATTAAATAAACAAAAAGATCCAAAGATCTTTTAAACTTTCTTATCAAATATACTATACAAAACAAAACACATTCATGACTTCTTAAAACAAATTACTGCCAGCTAATATATACATTTTTCCTAAACATGTGTCAGAATTCTATTTAAGTAAAGAAATTCATTATAAAATGCTTACTTTGTATTATTTATAAGACTTCATACCTAAAAACAAACAAACAAACTAAACTAATTAACTGTTTAAACCTGCTATGTATATAACTATCTAAATACTTTATATGAGATGAAGAAATTTGTTATAAACACCACAAAAACCTAAATAAAACATAGCTTGTTGCTTTTTATAAAAGATATATAAATATTGAAATTATATTCAAATATAAATAACAATTAGTAGTGTTTAATAGCGTTTACCAAAGAGCCTATGGTCATATTCAAAGACCTGAAACTAAATCAGATCTCCATTATATATATATATATAGTGTAAATGCAACTGACATAATATGTATATACAAAATTATAGAAAACCCAATCTACTAACTTAAAAAGCTTAAAATGCTTTACACTGTGTATAAAGTGTCAACAGTGCTGGACTAAAATTGATTTTCATAAAACATATTCATATATTTAATTTGATTGAGAAAAAATCTAATAAATATAATAATAATTATTAGAAAATATTTTATCAAAGCTACTTATCTACGTGTGTTAAGAAAAGATCTTGAGGAGACGTATACATTTAACCCAGGAGAATAGTGTCCCTTCAACCTAAGAATCCATTTCAGCTCCTTTAGTTCCAAGAGGTTCATATAATCACCTCCTCTAACATTAGGCTCTACTACCTGTAGAACTCTAAACACAAAAGAGTGCTTAGGAAAAAGTTGAACATGTTTTGCTAGAGCATTCAGTTCATTTTTATTTTTGATGTCATACTGGTGATTATAGATTCTATTTTTCAGCTTCCTCTTGGTCAGCCCTATATAGAACGCTGAACACTGTTCACATGTAGCTAAATATATTAAACCTGATGAATCACAGGTAGCTTGGAACCTCGGTTTAAATAGATAAGGTATTTCTGGATGTACAAAATCTTGTTCCTTAGTAATGAATCTGCAATAATTGCAGTGATTACACGGGTATCTACCTACAAGATTTCCTTGTCTCATTGACACTACCTTACTATTCTCTGTTCTATCACAAAGGAGTCTTTTCAAATTTTTATTATTTCTATATACAAATTGTGGGGTTTTGCCTACCAATCTTGATGTATAATCATACGTTAACAATACTCTCCAATTGTTGGCAACAATTTTTCTAATGTTGAGGCTATCATTGGTGTATGTTGGTGTAAGCTATGTTTTATTTAGGTTTTTTTGTGGTGTTTATAACAAATGTCTTCATCTCATATAAAGTATTTAGATAGTTATATACATAGCAGGTTTAAACAGTTAATTAGTTTAGTTTGTTTGTTTGTTTTTAGGTATGAAGTCTTATAAATAATACAAAGTAAGCATTTTATAATGAATTTCTTTACTTAAATAGAATTCTGACACATGTTTAGGAAAAATGTATATATTAGCTGGCAGTAATTTGTTTTAAGAAGTCATGAATGTGTTTTGTTTTGTATAGTATATTTGATAAGAAAGTTTAAAAGATCTTTGGATCTTTTTGTTTATTTAATGATGACAAATACGTTTCTAGTTAATTGCATAATTGAATTATAGCTTGATTAATGTATTGAATAATGAGACTGTTCTTTACTATATAAGCCTAAGGTTTATTTTGATGTATATGGTCTGAGGAAGCGTATCAGGAGCTACGCGAAAGCGCTTACCACCATTACAAATAAAATCTTCACAGTTTTATTATTGGTCGTGGAGAGTCTAAAGTTTGTTTTTCTAACAACTTCGGCCAAAGTAGTACAAAGCAAAATCAAAACGTCTTTTTATAGTGCGTTTCTTAAATCTAACACAAAACCGACAACTAGTGACGTTGTGATCAGGACCTAGGCATGAAATACAGTAAGAGTGGAAGTCCTTATGAGGTATTTGCTTCCCACAAGAAATACAATTATTAACTTTTTCTGACATCGGTCTGAGGCAAGAAAAAAGTTTCCCCAATGGGGTACTTAGCTTTATTGAAGACTTCGGATTTGAAATTCGACTTCGAAAATCTCAGGAGTCGGTCGGCCATCCAGCACTTGCGAACTGCTTCTGCTTCAGCCACCGCACGGCAAGAAAGACTGAAGAAAATGGCGTCGGATGCATCTTGTATACCCCTGGCGCACTGATGTCAAGGAAGAGGCGACCGCAATCAACGCCGGACCAAGACTTTGGAACTCAGGCCGACTGCAGTACCGCCTGACAGCAGGATAACCCAAGTGTAATGATTGCAGCAGTGTAACACGATGAACATTCATTGTTTCCAGGCTGTGGCATTGTTGTGTCCAGACACTTTTTAGGTACCATTGAAGTTTCCTTATATGCAGTCTTGCATATGGAATTAGTAGAATGCAGGATGCCATGAAGCCCAAAGCCTGCAGAATTTTTCTTGCAGATAACTGAGTCTTTGTTGCCATTTCTTTGAAATAGGTAGTCAGTTGCCTTTGTTTGTCTTGAGTGAGATAAGCCATCTGGGCAGTTGTATTTAAGCTTGCACCCAGGAATATTATCTCTTGAGAGGGTACTAGTTTTGATTTCTTTTTGTTGACTGTGTACCCTAGGCATATTAAAAGACTTTTCACAAACGTCAGATGCTGTAGTAGAATGTCCTTGTTCTCTGCTTGTATGAGGCAGTCGTCCAAGTATAGGTAAATTTGTATTCCTCTCTGTCTGCAGAAAGCAATTACTGGTGCCAGGCACTTTGTGAAGACCCTGGGCACAGTAGATAAGCCAAAGGACAGTGCAGAGAATTGGTAATGCATTGAGCCAGCCTTGAATCTGAGATATCTTCTGCATAATTGTCTGATTGGGACATGCAGGTATGCCTCTTTTAGGTCTAAAGTCACGAGCCAAGCCTTGCTGCCCAGCATGGTCAACATCTTAAATTTTGGTATATCCAGGAAAGTGTTTAGAACAGATAGGTCCAGTACTGGTCTCCATGCTTTGTCCTTTCTGGGTACCAAGAAAAGTCTCGAGTAAAATCCTTGTCCCTGCTCTTGCTGTGGCACTTGTTGAATAGCCCCCATGTCCATGAGAGCTGCGACTTGTTTTTGAGCCTCTGCCCATTGATTTTTTGGCAGATCTGGCCAACCGTTTGCCCTTGGCAGGGTATGGAAGTGAAACTTGTAGCCTTGTGACACTATGTCTAGAACCCATTTGTCCTGGGTTATAATGTGCCTATTTTGAGAAAACAGTGCTAGTTTTCCCCCTAAGGGTGCTGCCAGAAGGCAAGTGCTTGGTGCAGGCAGGGGGAAGTCATTGGGACTGTTTCCTGTATGGCTGTGATTTGTCTTCTCCACCTTTGGAGGTAGAAGCACCCCATTGCTTAGATCTGTATGAACCTTGTGGCTGGGATCTGCCTCTAGGACATCTGGATCTGCTCCTTTGAGGTTTGCCTGACACTGGAAAGGACCAATTCTTTGTAGGCTTGTGTCTGCTAAACCTAGGTGGCTGTACCTGTAAGAAATCCTTGACCGTTTGCATAGATTTAGCTTTGTCCTCCATTTTCTTTAACACCTCTTCTGCTTTAACACCAAACAAGGTATCATGCTGTAATGGAGCATCTAATAATTTTGCTTTGACATGATCAGGTAGATTTTGTTCCATTAACCAAGCATGCCTCCTGATGACAGAACCCGTAACAGCAGCCCTGCAGGAGGCCTCGGGAGAATCAAAACCACATTGCAAAGTATGCTTTCCAACTTGTTCAGCTGCATGCAATAAATCCTGCATTTCTTTGTTTTCTGCACATTCAGAATTTACCATAAATTTCTGTTTAAGCAGTGTCATGATATATTGCTGATATTTGAGCATATGAAACTGGCAATTTAAGGCCCTTATAGCCAAGGTAGCAGATGTGTAAATCTTTTTTCTCCCCATCTATCCAGTGCCCTAGAATCCCTGTCAGAGGGGGGTAGGGTTTTTTGCAGTGGAAGCCTTGACCCCTTTGGGACCCTGAGAAATAGTTTCTGGGTCTGCAGCAGGGTTTTTGAAAAAGAATTTATGAGAGTCAGGGACCCTGTAGTATCTGTCTGGCTTAACAGGAGCTGGCGGTAAGGAGTCCGGGGTCAGACTAGACTCTGAGAATACATCATCTACAATGTCTAACACAGGTGGAATAGCTAGAGGCCTGTGTTGAGGTAGTAAAAGCAAGTCTCTGAGCCTCTTCTTAGAATCTGAAAAATCTTGGCTCTCCCAGTGGAAGTGCTCCCTCATGGTATGCAAAGTTTCCCCAAAAGAGTAGTCCTCAGGAGGAGAAACTGAAGGAATAGATTCTTCAGCATCAGAATCCTCATAGGGGGAAGAGAATATTCCAGATCAGAAGAGGAATCAGATGAAATGGAAACCTGATCTGAAGATTCATAGTCTGTCTCTTGCCTAGGCCTCATCAGGAGGGGGATGGGAACCCCTGATCAGGGAAATTAAGTCTTCAGCCATTTTGAGCATCTTCTTTTTGGGCATGGAGGCCTGTCCATGTGGCTGGTGAACTTGTTTCTTTGCCTTTAAATGTGCTTTAGTCTTTGCCTTTGAAACTGAAGTTGGTTTAACATATAATTGTTTAGGTCTGAATACACCCTCAGAAGCCGATGCCTGCTCAGCGGATCCGGACCCATCTGAGGGAATAATCTCCGAGGCTCCAATGCCTTGAGTTTCCTGTGGCCTGGCCAACTCCATGTGGGAGTCGGTAGCGGCCTGTGACTCTAAAGCAGCGGGCATCAGGGGCTGCGAATGCGCCTCACTGAGAACCGGCGACTGGCTTAGGAGAAGCTTCGTCGGTTTTGGACCTTGGTTGCCTGTCCTTTTCTTTACTCCGGTTGTCGGATGGCTATCCAACGACATTGTATAATTAAATCTTCGCCCAAAATAGCTTAATGCAAAATCGTACCAACGCTTAATACTGCGTTGGTTAAATCTAGCACAAATACGACAACTAGAAACGTCGTGGTCAGGGCCTAGGCAAGGAATACAGTAAGAATGAAAGTCCTTATGAGGCATTTGCTTTCCACAAGATATACAATTATTAACTTTTTCTGACATCGGTCTGGAGCAAGAAAAAAATTTTCCCCAACAGGGTACTTAGCTTTTAACGAAGACTTCAGATCTGAAACTCGAACACGAAAATCTCAGGAGTCGGCCAACCGGCACTTGCGAACTGCTTCTGCTTCGGGCACCGCGTGGAAAGAAAGACTGAAGAAAATGGCATCTGCTGCATCCATCTTTTATACCCCTGACTACCTGACGTCAGGGAAGAGGCGACAGCAACCGACGCAGGACCCAAGACTTTGGAATTCAGGCCGACTGAGGGCAACCTGCCAGCAGGATAACCCAAATGTAATGACTGCAACAGCGAAGCACAAAGAACATCGATGGTCAAATCCCACGGAGGAGTAGAATCTTTGACTGGAGGCCTCAGAAGAAAAACACTTTTCAAGACAGCTTTACATAACCTAGCAGAAGTAACAGACCCTGAAGGTAATCCTGCTTGGAAGTTATATATGGTTGCCAACTGGAGTTTAATGGTTGCAAAACTAGAACCTTGCTTATATAAAGATTTTGGAAAAGCTAGAATAGAGGGAATCAGGACTGAAAAGGGATCAGTGTGATTAATGACAGCCCAAATCGAAAACATCTTCCATTTACTCTTATACACCTTCTTAGCAAACGCTTTCTGAGAAGCCAAAAGGATAGCTTTGATCGGTGAAGAAAACCTGGACCCTATGGCAATCATAGGAACTGGAGAAACCATGCAGTTAACCTGAGACAGGGGAGACTGGGGTAGCGCCCTTGCATCGGGTAAGAAAGGAGGTCCAGTTTGGGATCCAGCATCCATGGAGGATGTTTTAGGTGAGAACAGAGGAAGGGGAACCACACCTGATGAGGCCAAAAGGGGGCAATGAGGATCAACATGCACTTCAAACATCTGTTTTTCTGGTGAAATCTTGGGATCAAAGACAGACGAGGATAGGCATATAGGAGTCCGGGAGGCCAATCCTGGACAACAGCATCTCTTGGGGAACCCCCTGAAGGGGGAATCAGAGCAAATTAACTGCTGCATTTGTTACTGTAAGGGGATGCAAAGAGTTTGTGGCAGGGAAGACCTCAACGGCCGAATATCTCATTTGCTACCGACTGATTGAGGGACCACTCTTGAGGCATCAGAATATATCTGCTAAGCCTGTCTGCTAACACACTGGATTTCCCTGGTATATGTGTTGCAAGTATAAAGTGGTGTAAAACTATTGCCCATTCCCAGACCTTCATGGCCTCTCTGTAGAGAGGGTACAAACAGGTTCCTCCTTGCTTGCTGATGTACCAGACTACTGACATCTTGGCTGTGTGAATAGCAACTGCCCCTCGAGGAAGAACATCCTGGAAGGCTTGCAACAATAGAAGGACAGCTTTTATCTCCAGGATGTTGATATGCACACTGGTCTCTATCAGAGTCCATGTGCCTCGGACCATCTTCCTTTGGAAATGCCCCTCCACCCCACCCTAGATGGGAAACGTCCATGGTCACAGTGGGTGAAGGTAAGGGGAGAGTAAATGGTCTGCTGATAGTCAAGTCTGCTTGAATCCACCACTTTAGATGAGACCTGCAAATGTTTGTCAGTCTGATAGGAGCAGATACGGGCTGATGCAGAATAAGACCACTGAACAGATAATGTCCATTGAAGAATGCTCATATAGTACCTAGCTAAAGGAACCAAACGTAGAGGCTGCCATGGATCCCACAGCTCATAGAATCAATCTGTCTGGAAGACGCGGGAGATGAAGTATGTCTGGGACTTGATATTTCAATGTATTGCTACAATGTTGTGGCAAAGCAGCTATCTAAGTAATAGAGATGCACGCCAATGAACTCCAAGGTCTGAACCAGAATTGGTTGTGACTTGTATAAGTAGGGATAGCTGGTAAAGATACTCTCTGCATGATGAAGTTAACTCTGAATGGGGGCAGTCAGGAGCAAATCCTCTAAGTACGGGAATACCTGAAAGCCTTCAGTCAGAAATGAGCTGCAACCACTGCCATACACTTGGTAAACACCCAGGGGGGGCTGTCATGAGACCAAAGGGCAGGGCTTGAAATTGGAAGTGATTGGCTCCCAGGCAGTGGCGAAGATGATTTCTGGAGCGTTTGTCTATTTTTATGTGATAGTACACATCCTTGAAATCTACAGAGCACATCCAATCAAAAAGAAACTTCCTTAGCAACAGGAAGATGGACTGAACTGTTACCATCCAGAACTTGACTTTCTTCACATACAAGCTGAGGTTGCTTAGATCCAAAATGGGCCGTATGTCCCCTGTTTTCAATGGCATAAAAAAGAAACAAAGTAAGCTCTGGAACCTTTCTAATCGGTTGGGACCTTTTGGATGACTTTTTTTTGCAATAATTTGACAATTTCTGGAACTGCCAACTCTCTCTGATTGGGTGGAATTTTGGGGAGTTTCTTTTGCACACTTCGTGGGGGAAGAGAAAAGGGAATGTAGTAGCCTCTGGATATAATGTTTTTCACCCAAGCATTGGTAGTAATTTGGGCCCATGTGCTTGACTGGAGAGAAAAATTATCCCAGACTGCCTCCAGAGTAGGACAGTCAAGCTGCACTTCAGGAGCACTGAAGGGGCTGGTCAGGAAAGGATTCCCTAGAGCGCTGGTTTTACAGGCCCCCTCTACCTCTAGGGCGGCGTCTCTTATTATGGTCTCTTCCTCTACCTCTAGAGGAGAGCTCTCTGCTCTGATCAGGAAAAGAACCTTGTGACTTACAGAACCAAGTTTTCTTAGCCCCTCTGATTTCTAGAGTAGGTTCATTGAGGGGTGGAAAACTTAAATCCCCACAGCAGACAAGGTCTTACCTTCTTGCTCACTGTGGGTCAGGGTGTCCTTAAATGGTTTGAATAACGAGGAACCATTGAAGGGGACGTTGACAAAAGATGCCTTAAGAGGCTCCGCAAAATCATACAGCTTCATCCAAGCATGGCGATGCTGGCTGCCCTAGAAGAACCATGCTCTGAGTGGGAAACAATTCTCATGGAGGAATTTGCTATAGAAGTAAGAGTGGTCAGCTTAAGAGAAATAGTACAGTTGTGTACACATACCATAAATGTAGATGTTCGATTGTATACACTGTTGCAGTCATTACATTTGGGTAATCTGCTGGCAGGTTGTCCTCAGTCTGCCTGAATAACAAAGTCTTGGGTCCTGCGTCAGTTGCTGTCTCCTCTTCCATGATGTCAGGGGTATAAAACATGCAGCCAACTCCATTTTAATCAGTTTTTCTTGCCCCAGATGTCAGGTGCCCCCCAAATGGGGAGCAAAAATATATATATATATATATATATATACACATGTACTTTAGAACACAAACAATTAACCTTCAGCTAAAAGCAAATACACCACAAAGGCTTTTGAGCATAGTGAAGGAAAGAAGAGGTATAATAATAGAAAAAAAAGAAGGGGGCTAGCGGGTGGGTAACCCGGACTGCAACAGTGAATACACTCGGACATCTACATTTTTGGTAAGTGTACACAAAGTACAGTTGTGTACCTACCATAAATGTAGATGTTCGAGTGTATTCACTGTTGCAGTCATTACTCTTGGGTTATCCTGCTGGCAGGCTACCCGCAGTCGGCCAGAATTCCAAAGTCTAGGTCCGGCGTCGGTTGCGGTCGCCTCTTCCCTGACGTCAGTGCGCCAGGGGTATAAAAGATGCAGACGATGCCATTTTCTTCAGTTTTTCTTGCCCCAGATGTCAGGTGCCCCAAAATGGTAGGCTGTAAAATATATCAATAAGAAATGCAAGCATAAAATAACATTTCCTTCCTCTACAAGCAAATACACCAAAAAGGTTGTATAGGATAAAGCAGTGCAGATAAGTCCCAGCAAAGAGAAGGGGGAATGGTGGGTGGGTAACCCGGACTGCAACAGTGAATACACTCTAACATCTACATTAATGGTAGGTACACAACTGTACTATGTTCATGGTGTTTCACTGTTACAGTCATTACTCTTGGGTAGAATCCCAAAGCTGAGGAGGGGTGGCTGGACTAAATAAGATTAGGAGAGGCTATGAGACCCTGCAAAACTGCAGTAGATAAGCCTGCTCTGGACTTAGAGTAGAGAGGCAAGTGGTAGTGCTTTGTAAAAGTGTGCACTGAACTCCAAGTTGCAGCCTCTAAGATTTCTTTGGTTGGTACGCCTCTGAGGAAGGCTGCTGCTCTGGTGGAATGAGGCCTAATCCCCTTAGGCACTGATTTGCCATGTTGAGAATAGCAGAAACTGATGCAATGGCCTATCCATTTAGAAATAGTCTGTTTTGAGATAGCCTTTCCTTGTGATCCTGCAGCATATGACACTAAATGTTGCTCAGTCTTTTTGTTCTGTCCAAGTAGAAGCGTAACTGCCTGTGTATGTCCAAAGAATGCAGAATTTTCTCACCCTTGTTCTGTGGATTTGGGTAAAAGGTAGGCAAGTGAATGGTTTGGTTGAGGGCCACACTGGACACCACCTTAGGCATAAATGTAGGGTTTGTCCTCAGAGAAACCCTGTCTGGATGAAAGGTTCCACAGCCATGAGTGCTTGTTACTCTGAGACTCGCCTTGCAGAGGTTATGGCTAGGAGCAGAGCTGTTTTCCAGGATAAGAATTTTATATCTGCTGTTGATGCTGGCTCGAAAGGAAGCAGTGTGAGTTTTTCCAAAACATAATTGGGGTCCCAGGCCGGAATTGGTGCTCTTCTTGGAGGCCTAATGTTTTTGGCCCCTCTGAGGTACTGCCTTATTAAAGGATGAGAAAAGATAGGTGGTTCCGTATTGTAATATGCAAAAAATGGCAGAGGCATGAATCTTAATTGATGAGAAAGAAAGGCCTTTATTCAGCATCTCAGTCAGGTATTGCAAAATCTGAGGGATATTTGGTACAGAGGTGTCAATGTATTGTTCCTGGTTCCAAACATAGAATCTCTTCCATTTTTCCTGCATAAGATTTTCTGGTACTGGGCTTCCTGGCCTCCAAGATAACATCCATGACAGCTTTTGAAAGAGGAGTGTTCTGAATGGCTACATTATCCGCCATGCTGCCAGATTTAACGTCCTGAGTTGGCTGTGCAGGATCTGATTGTTTTGTTGGGTCAGCAAGTGAGACGTTTGAGGCAATATCCATGCTGGACCTTGAGACAAGCTCTTTAGGACTGGGTACCAGTGTTGGCGTGGCCAGTCTGGTGCAATCAGAATCATTTTTGGCTTCTCTTGTCTGACCTTTAGGAGTACTCTGGGAAGGAGTGGCAGTGGGGGAAAAGCATACCCTGTTAGACTGTTCCAGCTGAATGATAGGGTGTCCACTTTCCATGCTTGCTTGTGGTAAATCCTTGTGCAAAATCTCTGCAATTGACAGTTGTGAGGGGAGGCACACAGATCTATGTCTGGGCATCCCCATTTCCTTATTATCATGCTGATGACTTGTGGATCCAGTTTTCATTTGTGGGGATCCATGAGGTTTCTGCTTAGTTCGTCTGCCAGAGTATTTGTTTTTCCTGGCAGGAATTGTGCTTGCAGATGAACTTGTAAAGCCAGTGCTGTGTCCCATAAGGTCATTGCTTGTCTGCAGAGGGGGTATGAACGTGTACCTCCCTGCTTGTTTATGTACCACATGACCGTAGTGTTGTCTGTCTTTATCAGTAACTGTCCTGGATGAAGCAGGTCCTTGAAAGCTGTCAGGGCATTTTGAACAGCTAGCATCTCTTTTTGATTGATGTGAAGATGTCTCTGGTTTGCAGGCCATGTGCCCTGAATACATTTTCCTGCCATTTGGGCCCCCCAGGCATAATCTGATGCATCCGTTGTCAGTGTCTGCCTGGCTGTGGGTAAAACTGAATGGCAGACTCTTGTTGTGGTGACAGGCTTCTGCCCATCATCAAAACTCCTGTTGTAGGTAGGGAATGAGTGCAATTACTGTCTCCAGGCTGTGGCAATGCTGAGTCCAAACACTTTTCAGATACCATTGTAGTTTCCTCATATGCAGTCTGGCATATGGAATTAGTAGAATGCAGGATACCATGAAACCCAAGGCCTGCAAAGATAGGTGGGTTTTTGTTGCCAATTTCTTGAAGTAAGTAGTCAGTTGTTTTTGTTTGTCAGGCGTGAGATAAGCCATCTGGGCAGTTGTATTTAAGCTTGCACCCAGGAATATTATCTGTTGAGAGGGCACTAGTTTTGATTTATTTTCGTTTACTGTGTACCCTAGGCCAATTAGTATTCTTTTTACAAATGCCAGATGCTTTAGAAGAGTGTCTTTGTTCTCTGCTTGAATTAGGCAGTTGTCCAAGTAGGGATATATTTGAATTCCTTTTTGTCTGCAAAACATGATTACTGGTGCCCGGCATTTTGTAAAGACCCTGGGCGCAGTAGATAAGCCAAAGGGCAGTGCAGAGAATTGGTAATACATTGAGCCAGCTATGATGAGGTATCTTCTGCAGGATTGTCTGATTGGGACATGCAGGTATGCCTCTTTTAGGTCCAAAGTTATAAGCCAAGCCCTCTTGCCCAGCATGGGCAGTAGCTGCTGAAGAGTCAACATCTTGAATTTTGGAACTTCCAGAAACGTATTTAGTATAGACAGGTCCAGAACTGGTCTCCAGGTTTTGTCCTTCCTGGGTACTAAGAAAAGTCTGGAGTAAAATCCTTGCCCCTGTTCTTGTTGTGGTACTTGCTGAATGGCCCTCATGTCCATGAGGGCTGTAATTTGTGTTTGTGCCTCTGCCCATTGATTGTGTGGCAGGTCTGGCATGCCCTTTGACCTTGGTAGTGTGTGAAAATGGAACGTGTAGCCTTGGGACACTATGTTCAAGACCCATTTGTCTTGGGTAATTATTTGCCAATTTGATGAAAAAAGTGCTAGTTTTCCCCCTAAGGGGGCTGTCAAAAGAAAACTGTTTGGAACTGGTAGAGGAAAGTCATTAGGACTGTTTCCTGTAAGGCTGGGATTTGTCTTCTCTGCTTTTGGAGGTAGGAACACCCCATTGTTTAGGCCTGTATGAGCCTTGGGCTGAGATCTGCCTCTGGGACGCCTCTATCTGCCTCTTTGTGGTCTGTCTGAGACTGGAAAGGACCAATTTTTAGAAGGCCAGTTCCTGCTAAACCTGGGTGGCTGTACCTGTAAAAAAATCCTTGACTGTCTGCATGGATTTTTCTTTATCCTCCATTTTTTTCAACACCTCTTCTGCTTTAGTACCAAACAAAGTATCATGCTGTAATGGTGCATCTAATAATTTTGCTTTAACATGATCAGGCAGATTTTTTTCCTTTAACCAAGCATGCCTTCTAATAACAGAACCTGTAACAGCGGCCCTGCAAGAGGCCTCCAGTGAATCATAACCACATTGCAAAGTATGCTTTTCCACTTGTTCAGTTGTATGCAATAAATCCTGCAATTCCTTGTTCTCTGAACATTCAGTATTTGTCAACATTTTCTGTTTAAGTAGTGACATTAAATACTGCTGATATTTAAGCATATGAAATTGACAATTTAAAGCCCTTATAGCCAGGGTAGCAGAAGTGTAAACTTTTTTCCCCCATCTGTCTAGAGCCCTAGAATCCCTATCAGAGAGGACAGGGTTTTTTGCAGTAGAAGCTTTAACCTCCTTGGGACCTTGAGATATTGTTTCTGGGTCAGCAGTGGGGTTTTTATATAGGAATTTATGAGAATCCGGGACCCTGTAGTACCTGTCTGGTTTAGCAGGTGCAGGTGGTAAAGAGTCAGGGTACAGTCCGGACTCTGAAAATACATCATCTACAATGTCTAGAACAGGTGGAATAACAAGGGGTCTGTGCTGAGGAAGAAGCAGGAAGTCTCTGAGCCTTTTCTTAGATTCAGAATAATCTTGGCTCTCCCAGTGGAAATGCTCCCTCATGGTATGCAGTGTTTCCCCAAAAGAATAGTCCTCAGGAGGAGAGGCTGAAGGAATGGATTCTTCAGCATCAGAATCCTCATAGGGAAGCAAGGAGTAATCCTGTTCAGAAGAGGAATCAGAGGAAATAGAAACTTGATCAGAAGATTCATACTCTGTCTCTTGCCTAGGCCTCTTATCAGGTGGGGGATGGGAACCCCTGATCAGGGTAATTAGGTCTTCGGCCATTTTGAGCATCTGTTTTTTAGGCATGGAAGTCTGAATAGGAGAATGCTGTACTTGTTTCTTTGTCTTTGGAGCTGCTTTAGTCTTTGTCTTTGAAGCTGAAGATGGCTTAACATATAGCTGTGTCGGTCTGAAGACACCCTCAGAAGCCAATGCCTGCTCAGCGGCTCCGGACCCATCTGAGGGATTGATTTCAGAGTGTCCAATACCTTAAGTTTCCAGAGGCCCAGTCGGCTCCACGTGGGAGTTTTTTGCGGCCTGTGGCTCTGAGGTAGCGGGTGCCAGGGGCTGCGAAAGTGCTTCACTGAGAACCGGCAAACCAGCGGCTTCGTCGTCGGTTTTGGACCTCGGATGCCTATCCTTGTCCTTACGTTTTTTGTAAACTTCCGGTTGTCGGCTGTTCCGCCGGCATTATATAATTAAATCTTCGGCCAAAGTAATGAAATGCAAAATCGAACCGAAGCTTGATAGTGCGTTGGTTAAATCTAGCACAAAACCGACAGCTAGCAATGTTGTGATCAGGGCCTAGGCAAGGAATACAGAAAGAGTGAAAATCCTTATGAGGTATTTGCTTCCCACAAGAAATGCAGTTAAGTTTTTCTGACATCGGTCTGGAGCAAGAAAAAAGTTTCCCCAATGGGGTACTTAGCTTTAGTGAAGACTTCGGTTCTGAAATTCAGATTTGAAAATCTCAGGAGTCGGCCGACCGGCACTTGCGAACTGCTTTTGCTTCGGGCACCACGCGGCAAGAAAGACTGGAGAAAATGGCGTCGGCTGCATCTTTTACACCCCTGGCGCACTGACGTCAGGGAAGAGGCGACAGCAACCGACGCCGGGCCTAGACTTTGGAATTCTGGCCGACTGCGGGTAGCCTGCCAGCAAGATAACCCAAGAGTAATGACTGCAACAGTGAAACACGATAAACATCTGTACTACGTTATTCGTGTTTCACTGTTGCAGTCATTACATTTGGGTATAATCCCAAAGCTATGGATGGGAGAATGGAATTAAACAGCATTAGGAGCAGCTATAAGGCCCTGCAGGATGGCAGTGGCAAATCCTGCCCTGGATTTAGATAAGAGAGGTAAATGGTAATGCTTTGTGAACGTATTAACTGAGCTCCAAGTAGCAGCTTCTAGAATGTCTCTGGTAGGAACTCCTCTGAGAATGGCTGCAGAAGTAGAAGCAGCCCTGGTGGAATGAGATTTGATCCTCCTGGGCACAGGTTTACCATGGTGCAAGTAGCAGAAACGAATACAATGGCTTATCCATTTTGAAATAGTCTGCTTTGATATAGCCTTCCCCTCTGTTCCTGCAGCAAATGCCACCAGTAGTTGCTCAGACTTTCTTAGAGATTTTGTCCTGTTTAAGTAGAATCTTAGTTGTCTGTGTACATCCAGTGAATGCAGAATCCACTTCCCCTTGTTCTGCGGATTTGGGTAAAAAGTTGGCAGGTGAACGGTCTGGTTAAGAGCCACACTGGATTCCACCTTAGGTATAAAAGAAGGATTGGTCCTGAGGGCCACCCTATACGGGTGAAAGATAATGAAAGGCTCCACTGCCATGAGAGCCTGTAGTTCTGAAACCCTTCTAGCTGAAGTGACTGCTAAAAGAAAGGCGGTCTTCCAAGCAAGAAATTTTATATCCGCAGTAGCAGCTGGTCCAAAAGGAGGTAGGGTGAGTTTTTCCAGCACAAAATTGAGGTCCCATGCAGGAGTCGGTGCTCTCCTGAGAGGCCTTACATTTTTGGCCCCTCTGAGGTAATGCTTTAGCAGGGGATGAGAACAAAGAGGAGGCTCTGTGTTGTAATGAGCCGAGATGGCAGAGGCATGGATTTTAATGAAGAAAAAGATAGACCCTTGTGAAGCATCTCAGTTAAGTATTGCAAAATCTGAGGAATATCGGGCTTAGCTGTGTCTATTCCTAGTGCTTGATTCCAAGCACAGAATCTCTTCCATTTATCAGCATAAGATTTTCTAGAACTAGGCCTTCTACCCTCCAAAATGACATCCATCACAGGTTTACTGAGAGATGTGATTGGTGACATTAGTTGATTAGCCATGCTGCAAGATTCAGAGTTTGGAGCGGAGTGTGCAGAATTTGATAGTTCTGCTGAGACAATAGGTGAGGTGCTTGAGGCAAGTACCACGGAAGAAGGTGTGACAAAATCCTTAGAAGCGGGTACCAGTGTTGGCGAGGCCAGTCTGGAGCAATCAGAATCATTTTTGATTTTTCCTGTCTGACTTTTAGTAAGACCATGGAGAGTAGAGGCAGAGGGGGAAAGGCATAGACTGATAGGTTCTTCCAGCTGAAGGATAGAGCATCCACTTTCCATGCTTTTTTGTGATGAGTTCTTGTGCAGAATTTGGCCGACTGATAGATCTATTTGCCGCTCCCCCATTTTCATGTCAACATGCTGAAGATTTGTGGGTCCAGTTTCCATTCATGTGGGTCCATAAGATTTCTGCTTAGGTTGTCTGTCAGTATTTTGCTTTCCTGGCAGGAATTGAGCTTGAAGATATATTTGGTAAGTCAAGGCTGTGCTCCACAAGGCCATGGCTAGTCTGCAAAGGGGGTAGGAGTGGGTACCCCCCCTGCTTGTTTATGTATCACATAACTGTGGTGTTGTCTGTCTTTATCAGTAGTTGTCCTGGATGAAGGAAGTCCTTGAAGGCTGTCAGTTCATTCTGTACAGATAGCATTTCTTTCTGGTTGATATGTAGATGCATTTGGGTTGGGCTACATTTGCCCTGAATGTATCTCCCTGCCAGATGGGCCCCCCAAGCATAGTCTGATGCGTCTGTAGTTAGGGTTTGGGTGGCAGGGGGTAGAATGAATGACAGTCCCTTGTTTTGGTGACATGCCTCTGCCCACCAAAGGAACTCCTGTTGCAGGCAAGGAATGAGAGGAATCATTGTTTCCAGGCTGTGACAATGTTGACTCCATAAGCTTTTTAGGTACCATTGAAGTTTCCTCATATGCAGTCTCACATAAGGAATTAGTAGAATGCAGGATGTCATGAACCCCAAAGCCTGCAGAATTTGTCTTGCAGATAGCTGGGATTGTGTTGCCACTTGTTTGAAATATGTTGCCAATTGAATTTGTTTGTCTGGTGTGAGGTAAGCCATCTGGGCAGTTGTATTCATGCTTGCACCCAGGAATGTAATTATTTGAGAGGGTACCAGTTGTGATTTATTTTTGTTTATGGTGTACCCTAGGCATGCTAAAAGCCTTTTTACAAATGCCAGATGATGAAGAAGAGTGTCCTTGTCCTCTGCCTGAATGAGACAATCTTCCAGATATGGATAAATCTGAATGTTTCTTTGTCTGCAAAATGCAATTACTGGTGCCAGGCACTTTGTAAAGACCCTGGGCGCAGTAGATAAGCCAAAGGGCAGTGCAGAGAACTGGTAATGCAAATAGCCTGCTTTGAAGCGGAGGTATCTTCTGCAAGATTCCCTGATTGGCATATGCAGGTATGCCTCTATTAAATCTAGAATTACCAACCCGGCATTCTTGCCTAGCATAGTCAGTAGCTGTTGTAAAGTCAGCATTTTGAATTTTGGAATGTCCAGGAATGTATTTAGAATGGATAAGTCCAGAATTGGACACCACGATTGGTCTTTTCTGGGTACCAGGAAAAGTCTTGAATAAAATCCTTGTCCTTTTTCCTTTTCTGGAACTGGTTGAATAGCCCCCATATCCATGAGGGACATGACTTGTTTCTGGGCCTCTGCCCACTGATTTGGTGGCAGATCTGGTCATCCGTTTGGAATTGGCAACGTGTGGAAATGAAATCTGTACCCCTGGGATACTATATTTAAGACCCACTTGTCCTGGGTAATTAAATGCCAATTTTGAGCATGAAGTGCTAGTTTTCCCCCCAAAGGGGCTGCCAAAAGATAAGTGCTTGGAGATGGCAGAGGAAAGTCATTGAGACTGTTTACTGTAGGGTTGTGCTTTGTTACCTCCTGATTTGCAGGTGGAGGCACACCATTGTTTTGACCTGTAATATCCTTGTGACAGAAACCTGGAGCTTTTGGAGCATCTGGGTTTGCCCTGAGCGGCTATGTTGGACACAGGAAAGGACCAATTCTTAGTAGGCCAGTGTCTACTGAACCTGGGTGGTTGCACTTGCAAGAAATCCTTTACAGTTTGCATAGATTTAGCTTTGTCTTCCATCCTTTTTAAAACCTCTTCTGCCTTATTACCAAACAGACTGTCCTGCTGTAAAGGAGCATCCAACAATTTTGCTTTAACATGCTCAGGAAGATTTTGCTCCTTGAGCCAAGCATGCTTTCTTATCACAGATCCAGTTACGGCAGCCCTGCAAGAGGCCTCCAAGGAATCAAAACCACATTGCAAAATATGCTTTCCAACCTGTTCTGCTGAATCCAGTAAGTCCTGTAACTCTATTTTCCACACAATCAGAAATCAACATCATTTTCTGTTTCAGTAAGCCCATAACATGCTGTTGATATTTAAGCATAAGAAACTGGCAGTTTAAAGCCCTGATTGCCAAGGTTGCAGATGTATAAACTTTCTTTCCCCATCTATCCAGCGCCCTGGAGTCTCTGTCTGAAGGGGTAGGATTTTTGGCTGTAGAAGCCTTAACGCCTTTGGGACCTTGAGAAATAGTTTCAGGGTCAGCAGCAGGATTTTTTAAAAGAAATTTGTGGGAGTCAGGAACCCTGTAATATCTGTCTGGCTTACTAGGAGCCGGAGGCAGGGAATCAGGAGCCATGCTTGATTCAGAGAAAACATCATCAACAATGTCTAATACAGGAGGTATTGCCAAAGGCCTATGCTGAGGAGGAAGAAAAAGAAAATCCCTAAGCCTTTTTTTTTTGGATTCTGAGAAGTCCTGACTCTCCCAATGAAAATGTTCCCTTAAAGTATGCAAAGTCTCTCCAAAAGAGTAATCCCCAGGGGGAGAATCAGAAGAGATGGATTCCTCTGCATCAGAGTCCTCATAAGGTGGGATAGAAAATTCCTGATCAGAAGAGGAATCAGAAGAAATGGAAACCTGATCTGAAGATTCATAATCAGTGCCTTGTCTAGGCCTATTAGCAGGGGGGGGGGTTGGGAACCCCAGATCAAGATGATTAAATCCTCAGCCATTTTGATAATTTGTTTTTTAGGTATAGGGGCCTGAGCATGTGGCTCATGCGTTGTTTTTTTAGACACAGATGTAGGTTTTGGCCTTGTTTTTGATGATGGTGTCTGTTTAATATACAAATGTTGAGGCCTGAAAACACCCTCAGAAGCCGGTGCCTGCACAGTGTATCCGGACCCATCCAAGGGAGAGTCATCCGCGGGTTCAATACTTGCAGAATCTCGTGGCATACCGGACTCCAAATGGGTCTCGGTAGAGGCCTGCGACTCAAAGGTAGTGGGCATCAGGGGCTGCAAAAGCACCTCACTGAGAACCGGCGACTGGCTTAGGAGAAGCTTCGTCGTTGGTTTTTACCTCAACGGTCTGTCTCTTTTTCCTTGCGTTTTTTGTGAATTCCGGTAATCAGATTGCTAACCGACGACATTTCAGGATAGTTAAATCTTGAACCAAAGTATTTAGAAGCAAAAATATACCAACGCTTAATAGTGCATTGGTTAAATTTAGCACAAAACCGACAGCAAGGCATGTTGTGATCAGGGCCTAATCAAGGAATACAGTACAAATGAAAATCCTTATGAGGTATTTGCTTCCCACAAGTAATGCAATTATTAACTTTTACTGACATCGGTAAGGAGCAAGAAAAAGTTTCCCCAAAGGGGTACTTAGCTTTACTTTGAAGACTTCGGTTCTGAAACTCGCAAACAAAAATTTCAGGAGTCAGCCGACCAGCACTTGCTAACTGCTTCTGCTTCAGGCACCACATGGCAAGAAAGACTGATTAAAATGGTATCGGCTGCATGTTTTATACCCCTGACGACCTGATGTCATGGAAGAGGAGACAGCAACCAACGCAGGACCCAAGACTTTGTTATTCAGGCCAACTGAGGGCAACCTGCCAGCAGATTAACCAAATGTAATGACTGCAACAGTGAAACTCGAAGAACATCTCATCAAACTCCTCTTTAGGCATACACTCTGCCAGAGAGTTCCTTAACCAAGTGTCTCTGAAGACAAATAATAAAATGTACCAGATAACTGAGAGCCCTCAGCTAAAAGGTAGATGAGGCATAAGCACGCTTCCTGAACCTGTCCATCAGTCTGGACTTCCTGTCTGGCGGATAGACAGTCGAGCTCTACTGAGCGAGCTCCTTCTTAATAGTGACTGCCACCACAGAATCATAGGAGGTTACTAGGCTATTGGCCCTGAGGACCTTATAAGCATAGCCAAGAGTTTAGCCCATGTTTAGACAAGTCAGCATCCAAAGCCCCTGTCCAGCAGGGACACAAGTGGAATCCTAGGGGTGTATTTTCTCTTCCCCATCCTGTTTATCCAGGTTGCTCTTAAAAAGGACAATGAGGTACTCTGCTTGATGTGGAGGAGAGGGAGTCTATTCCACAGATGGGGGGAGTCTCTGGGACACAAATCTGTCCCGCCAACAAGTCCTACTGATATCACAGACCAGGTTGAGGTCATGCGTACGGGTTGCTCGAGTGGAGCTTGATTTACTGTTATGGAGCAGTTCCATCAAGGTGAGGTCTGAGATTGCTTTATATGCCAAACAGAGGTCACCCAGAGGAGTTTGTATGAAACTGAGTAGAGGGATAGGACTTTTATCCTATCTGTGTAGGGTAGATGTTTGAGGCCCCGGCATCAATTGGAATAGCTTTACTCCAAAAAGCACTGTCCACCAGGGGTGATAGGATTTTGTCTGGTCGCTTAGGTACTAGATCTATACTGTCTGGCTCCTTCCAGGCCTGGCAGGTTACAAGGTCTATAAAAGAGCATCCACTGGGGAGACTACCAAAGATATAGATGGTCCCATCAAGGAGGCCTCCAGGAACACAGATTCCTCCAAAGAGCCACCGTTTAACTTCAAGATCTCTAGGATGTCTGCAAAAGAGACATCATCCGGTGGTGATTTTTGAGACCCCTCCCCCTCATCGAAATCTGTATCCTTGGTGAGGGACTTTTACAAGTTCTCTTCTGTGGGATCTCCTCGATGGGATATTCAGGGAAGAAGGCAGAAGAGGAATGGGCCACCTCCAGTGGAACAGACTGGAGGCCCTTTGCGAATGGCTGACCCTGGGCAGAAATGGTAGCTCCAAGACCACTATCCAGAGCAGGTACACGGGCAGCAGTCAAAGGGTCTGGCACTCTGCTAAAAGAGAAAGTCTTTTCTAAGACATGGAAGGTTGAGGGTACCAGGGAGACCCCATTGAGTTCTCCAAGAGCCGAAGCTACCAAGGAATACAGAGGAAGCTCACCAGAACCCAGACTCCCAGACAGAACTGGACCTGCACTGTCGAGGGCCGAAGCTCCAAGAGGAAGGGACTGATCCGAGAATACTGGAGCCAAACGTCTCCCCTCGGATCTGGCTGCTACATCCCAGATCTGAGACGCACTCTGATCTGAAGACATCGGAGCAGATGACAATCAAGGTCATGGTCGTAGTCAAGGAAGCAAAGCTGTCTTGATCTGACCCCGAATCCCTCAGAAGACTACTGTCTTGAGACAACAAAACCAAAACCCAGATCGGAGAAAGAGAAAAAGGGGTAGATGGAACAGGTTCATATCCAAGAGGGGATA
This sequence comes from Protopterus annectens, assembly GCF_019279795.1. NCBI lineage: Eukaryota > Metazoa > Chordata > Ceratodontiformes > Protopteridae > Protopterus > Protopterus annectens. Next base: position 55,371,570 of record NC_056751.1, on the reverse strand, counting down.
GAGCAGGAAGTACCCCCATCTGAATCTGTGCCTTCATGATGGATCTGACCATTTTGTCCACATCAAGATAAAGGCTCCGGGAAAGATCTGGACGAAGCCACTGAAGGTGGGAGAGAATACCTATGGGTCTGTAGGATCTTGGACAACATGGTTGGGAAAACTGAAGTGATGGATCTTCCCAGAGATCTACAGGAAGACTGCAGATCCAGGGATCTATGGATCTGAAGTGGAATGCTCGGATCCAGAGACTTACGATTCAGAAACATATCAGAAGTCGAAGGCTCACTCGGAGCCATTAAGTCAGTCGGATACGATGGAGCCAACATAGGCCTCAGCACTGACATAGTCAGATCCGAAACTTTCAGAACCTTGGCAGGCAGCTCTGAAAATGCCCTGGACTCCTTAAGGTGTCTTTTCTTAGCCTTGGAACCAAGCAAATGCTTGGGGGGGGGGGGGTTGAGCCCCTGGAAAAGAAGAAGCAGACAAAGTGTTGGGCAGAAAATCCCTCAAGATTAATTTATTTTTCCTCTTTTGTATAGCTCTTGGGTTGAACCCTCGCAAATGCTGCAAGGGGTGTCCAGATGAGCTAGACCTAAACCAAATACACAGTGGTCATGTGCATCTGAATGTGGAATCTTTCTCTTGCACTTGGAGCACCTCTTAAAACCTGTAGGCTTCTCCATAGCAATAAACACCAACTATTAACAATAAACTATTAATTATAACAGTTAAGGATTAACTATTAACTACAACTGCACAAGAAGGCTTTCAACTATTACCTAGAGGTCACAACTGTACAAATAGAGGAAAAGGAAGGCTAAAGCCCGAAAGGAGGAAGGGGGAAAAGCAAGCAGAAAAGCCTGATGCACCTCAAAAACTAAAGGGAGAGGGGGAGGAGACAAGTAACACTAACAATACAAGCAAACCAAAGTCAACAACTATAATAGAAAAAGGACAAAAAAGCTATAAAAAATGCTAAGACTTAGCTGAGCACTGGAAAACCACATCTGGGCACACCGACAGCAAACGAGATCTGAGGAGGTTGGGCTAGGGGAAGAGGATTATAGGTATGGGAGGAGTTTGAGCCCTGAAGCTAAAGTCTGTAGGAGGTGGCTAAGTCGGATCAGAGAATTAGATCCAAGACCCATATGTGAAGCAGAATGAGAAGGGCAACATCAGATCCCCTAAATTACCAGACAAATTGGAAGCACTGTCGCTTTACTTAGTGTGTTAGAAATTTCTGAGGGGAGATCTGTCTTGCCTTCTGTGCCATTACGAACCTAGTAGATATAAATTTCTTGTACCTGCACAAATCAGTTGTCAAGGAAATACCAGAACCAATTATCTAAATTTTCATCAGTAAATAAATTAATCATTGTGGAGGGACAGGATCATTATGCAGCACCTTCCTCAGCTCTGGAACAGATTCCCTCTATAAATAAAGCAGTCTGATACATTATCTTACTTCACAGGGAACTGGATGATTGGATGGGTATTCACAAATTCTCCCCAGGCTTGACTTCGGTCTAGCCCTCCTTGAAAAATGAGGTATAGTCTAAAGTGGGTACTGGCAAAGTGCAAATGATTTCAAGACTCAAATTGCCTTGTCATTTCTATGATTTTCTTATGGAATGTTAAGGAGTTACAGAAACCAAATAGGGCTGACAGTAAAATCTACCACCTAATATCCTGAGGACAGTCATTTGCAAAGCAAAAGTACTGCTACTATGTCATAACTTAGTTGTAGAAACATGGCATAGACAGTTACTTAAGACAAAAGTTAAAGGAAGTGTTCGAACAAAAACGTAATGTGTCAGCTTATCAAAATTACAATGCAATAAAACAACACTAAAATTACTGTAAAGTCAAAATGTTCCTTATTTTTATTATGGAGTGGCATCATAACCAAATTCATCTTATATTAACTTAATGTTGACTAAATACTGAATGGAAATCCAATTTACTAAGTAGTACACCAAAACGCTTCAAAAAGTAATACGTTTTGCTATTATAGAAACTTAAAATACACTACCTTTTGATTACAGTGTGCTGTAAATTCTTCTGCAGCACTTTGCTAAGTCTGACTTTAGTATGCAAAATTTCCTTAGTACTAATGGTTTTCTCAAGTCTCTCTGTAAGTAAATGCACACACCTCACTGAAGAGCAGGTAAAAATGAAGGCAACTTTAACTCACAATAGGCTGTCTCCACCAATAAAATGTACTTTCTGACGTACGGAAAATGGAGTTCCAGCTTTAAGTAAGCCAATGTACTTGCATGAGGCCATTAAGTTATCATTAACATATGAAGGCTCTAGCTACAACCCATCACACAGCATTTTGATGAAGTATGCTGCTACTTTTCTGAAGAAACTGAACTATATAAATGTGGTCATAGACTATTACAAATATAAGTACACTAGTCTATTGGTCGTTTTAGGCCAGTTCCTAGCTTTTTTCAGCCCCCTGATATAAAACACACTAAACGCGCGTTTTCCAGCTTGTACCTACTCAGCACAGATCCTCGTGGTGGCCAGCAGAGTAATCCAGGCTTCAGAGAGCTAAAAAAGTGACTTTACCTGATTTAAGTACATTTTTTGTGGCTTTCCGCTTCTAATTACCTAGCGACTGTATTTCGCCTGCTTGCTGATACATTGTATTCGTTTTTCTGCATTTATTCTGTTATTGCACTTGAATTCTCATTTTGTTACTTTTAAAATCTGTAATTGTTGCAAATTGTTTCTGTAGGCTGTGATAGCCGATTTATAGCATTTAAAAGTGTCTACTGTATCTGTTTCTGCTTGTTTCTGAAAGAAAAAAAAAAAACAAAAAAATATCTCTTGTTTTTCCCGCCTTACTGAGCTAGAGTAGCCCAGTTTCAGAGTTGCTGATCCCTGGACTTTGTTTGTAGTTCCTGTTACTGAATCTTTGCCTAATTTGGAAGTAGGAAGTTCCCTTGCTTACCAGTGGGATTGGGAAGCATTGAGCTGCCTGTTGGTCCAGTTTTGTGAGGTTTCAGCCAGTAACTTGTAGTCTATTGGTCGTTTTAGGCCAGTTCCTAGCTTTTTTCAGCCCCCTGATATAAAACACGCTAAACGCGCGTTTTCCAGCTTGTACCTACTCAGCACAGATCCTCGTGGTGGCCAGCAGAGTAATCCAGGCTTCAGAGAGCTAAAAAAGCGACTTTACCTGATTTAAGTATATTTTTTGTGGCTTTCCACTTCTAATTACCTAGCGACTGTATTTCGCCTGCTTGCTGATACATTGTATTTGTTTGTCTGCATTTATTCTGTTATTGCACTTGAATTCATATTTTGTTACTTTTAAAATCTGTAATTGTTGCAAATTGTTTCTGTAGGCTGTGATAGCCGATTTATAGCATTTAAAAGTGTCTACTGTATCTGTTTCTGCTTGTTTCTGAAAGAAAAAAAAAAAAAAAAAAAAATATCTCTTGTTTTTCCCGCCTTACTGAGCTAGAGTAGTCCAGTTTCAGAGTTGCTGATCCCTGGACTTTGTTTGTAGTTCCTGTTACTGAATCTTTGCCTAATTTGGAAGTAGGAAGTTCCCTTGCTTACCAGTGGGAGTGGGAAGCATTGAGCTGCCTGTTGGTCCAGTTTTGTGAGGTTTCAGCCAGTCTTTTGGTCGTTTTGGGCCAGTTCCTAGCTTTTTTCAGCCCCCTGATATAAAACACGCTAAACGCGCGTTTGCGCGATTTAGCGCGGAGTTGCCACTGTTGCACACAAGAGCAGCGGCGGTTAAATAAGGTTAAACTATTCGGGCCACCTAAATTACACTCTTCAAATTTTCCCTTAAAACTACCTTCCTTGAGCTGTACTGCTGATCTAACCAGCGTATCCTATAACTGAAAGGTTCATCTCTACTTGATTCCCAAGTAGACTATTCTCTATCTGTAAGCCTAGCACTTACTCCTACAGTACTTGCACCTTGATAAAGCATTCTTATTATAGATAGTACCCCACCAGCCTAAAACCCACTTTCCCCGGAGTCCTTTGAAAGTCTTTTTATCTACTACTTCTAGTATGTCGAGGGATCAGTTGCTAGTGTCCTCTCCTGCTCAACTGGTGAACCTGGGAATATTGAGGCAATGTTACAATTGCCTCATGTACACAGACAATCCTCTCCTTCTCCCACAAAACTCAAATACATGTGAGAGATGCAACTATACGGCCAAACTGGAGGCTGAGCTCTCTCAACATAGGACTGGCAAGACCAGACAGGAGGAGAAGGAAACCACACACAATACATACCCAGTCACACATAGTACCATCACAACTTCAAATCATACACATAATCACACAAAGACATACTCGGAGGCTCTGATCAAAAATCTACCAAAACAGCAGAGGCCACCAAAGCAGACACCCAAACAACTACCACCTCAGGACCCAACACATGCAACACATAGACCACACAGTCAGAGTGTCAAACAGTCACAGCCCTTAAGGCCAAACACAATGCCAGACACACTTGTCATTGGTGACTCCATAGTCAGACACACTTGTGTCCCGCTCACCAGACTGAGTAAGGAGAAGGTCACAGTAAGGTGCCTGTCGGGCGCTAGAATCCGCCACATAATGCAAGCACTCAGGTCTCTCAACAGCAGGTACAAGTACGACTCAGTCATTGTCCACGCTGGTGTCAACGACCTGAGACGTACCTCCTTGGACTACATGAAAAGGGACATCGAGGAGCTCTCTGATTATGTAGCCCAGGCAGGTATGACCCTGACCCTGAGCAGTATCCTACCTTCACTTAGAATGATGCCACAATACAGTGATAAGATGATCAGCTTTAATAATTGGCTTAAATTCTGGTGTCATTCAAAGGGGATCCAATGTCTGTCTGCCTGGGATGACATGCTGGACAAGCCACGCTGCTTCGCAAGGGACGGCTTGCACCTGTCACCCCTGGGCTTCCGGATATTGGCAAAGGCTCTTGCCACCCCCATAGTGCCTTTTTTAGGCAAGGCTCAAATTCTAAACCTACCACCCTAGAACACCAAAAAGAAAAAAAACTAAGGGTAATGCTGCTCAACGCCAGAAGTCTCAATCTCAAGATGCACGCACTCGAGGCCCTTCTCAATATGGAGAACATCGATGTCTGTGCTGCGACAGAAACCTGGTTCAAGGCTCCTGAGAGCACCCCAGCACTAACAGGTTTCACCTCATATCATGCGTTCCGGCCCCAAAATCCGGACAACACCAAGAAAGGAGGGGGGGTGTCCATATTCATAAAGGACACCCACACCTTAAGGTTGGTGGCAACGCACGATGCATCGGAGACCATCCAGGTGCAATTAACCATAGGCAAGACTGCTCTGCAATTTGTAGCATGTTACAGGCCACCCTCTCAAACTCAGGAACCTCATATGGCCTTCCTGAAAACATTGGAGGGGAAAAATGTATCTCCAAACACCATCATACTAGGTGACTTCAACTACCCTAATATAGACTGGGAACACTACTCAAGCCCAAACACTCTAACCCAAAGATTCCTGGAGTTCATAAACTCAAATGCCATGGAACAACTAGTCACCATCCCCACAAGAGGAGAAAACATACTTGATGTCATCATCACGAACATGGGATCAAAATGTTCAACACCGGAAGTATACCCCTCACTGGTGAGATCAGATCATAAACTAATCTCGCTGGAGGTCCTCATCCCGCCCCCACCTGAAACAAAAAAGACCACAGTGAAAATCTTCTCAAAAGCCAACTTCACACTTCTAAAAACTAGTGTGGTCTCCTTTAAGGCCCCTGAACCAGTGGTAAACATTACTCAAACCGCTGAATCACTTACAAATGCCTTCTACCAGCACCTACAGGACTGCATGGATCAGGCTATCCCAAACAAAACTAAGACTCTCTGTACCAAAGGCAAGCGTCCAGTCTGGTGGACCCCAGCCATAAACAAGCTCTACAACAAAAGGAGAAAGCTACTACAAGATAGAGCAAAATCCTTGAAAGGTAAGACACCTTTGATCATCATAAGTAAAAAGCTAAGAGCTCTCATAAAATCATCCAAGGCAAATTTTGAGAGAAAAATCGCCAAGGACTCAAAAGACAATCATAAGGCCTTCTTTAGCTATGTTAGAAACCTAGGAGGAAACTCCCAGATATGCTCAGAATTAGTTCAAAATGATGTGAAAATTACTGAACCTTTACACATTGCCAACATACTGGCTGACATGTTCAGTGCAAACTTCTCCCCCTCAAAAGGAGAGATATCTATACCAGAAGATTGTAGCCCCCCAAACATCTCCAACGCCCAGGTGAGAACTGCTCTCACTAAGGCAAAAAACACAGCATCCATGGGACCGGATGGTGTCCCCGGCTGTGTGCTTCACGAACTCAACGAGGAATTAAACCCACAATTAGGGCAGCTGTTTAATCTTAGCCTCACCTCAGGATACGTACCCAAGGAGTGGCGCACGGCGACTGTGATCCCACTTCATAAGGGCGGTGCCTCCACCGACCCTGGAAATTACCGCCCCATTAGCTTGACAAGCCTTATCTGCAAAGTCATGGAGAGGATCATTATGGAACTCATAAATAAAGACATAGGGAACTTGCAGACTTTGGATCCAACCCAGTTTGGCTTTGTCAAAGGCAGATCCTGCCTCTTAAACTTGGTTGACTTTTTCGAGACAGTCACCAAGGCCATTGATGAGGGAAAGGCAGTCCATACAGCCTACCTTGACCTGGCAAAGGCCTTCGACACAATACCCCACTCAGGTATCATCGAAAAACTCATCAGCTTGAATGTAAACCCATACATTACAAGATGGGTTGCAAACTGGCTAAGTGACAGAACCCACAGGGTCAGAGTTGCTGGAGCCATGTCAGACTCAAAGCCTGTCACTAGTGGTGTCCCACAGGGCTCAGTCCTGGGTCCACTCTTGTTCGGCATCTACTTTTCTGAAGTACAAGCAAACACAGGAAGGTTATGGCTGACAAAGTTTGCAGATGACTGCAAACTGGGCGCCGTAGTCGAAAACACATCTGACAGATATCCTTCAGAAGGGCCTCACAGAAATGGATAACTGGTGCCAGAGCCATGGCCTAAAGTTAAACGCCAAGAAATGCATAGTCATACCTTTCGGGAAAAACAAGGTTACCCCTAGCTACCATATAGGTGGCAATCCACTGAGCACAGAAGAAGTCATCAGGGATCTGGGGACCCAGGTTGACAGTAGCCTTTCGTTTGACACTCATGTTGCTAAAGTAGTTAGGAAAACCTTCTATATTGCCCACCTGATCATGAAGGGATTCACATCTAGATCAAGGGAGGTCATCGTCCCCCTGTACTCATCACTCATTAGACCTATGATTGAGTACAATGCCACGTTCGGAATGCATCTGACCCGACACCTGCTGCAGCTTGAAAGGCCCCAAAAGTTCCTCACCAAAAGGATAAAGGGTCTCAAAAATATGCCTTATGCTGCCAGACTGAAAGAACTCCAGCTCTATTCAGTCTCATACCGCTTGCTCAGAGGTGACCTGTGCCTGACATATAAGGCCATGTCAAACCCAGATTTGATGAATATGCTTCACCTCAAAAAATCTAGATCCCTCAGAACCACAAGGGCGGGAGACTCAAACCTTGACACGGTTATAAATAGAACGTGCTGGAGGGACAGATTCATCACCCAGAGACTCCCTATGCTGTGGAACAAAATCCTGGTACATGTGAGGCAGAGCACCTCGCTGGCCTTGTTCAAGAGGAATCTTGACCAATGGATGGGAGATCGCAGATATACCCCAGGGATTACTTCAGTGTCACTGCTTGACAGAGGCACAGCAAAATAATAGGCATAGTTTTTATTCAAACTAAAGGGGTGGCGAAAGCCACATAACTATGGGTTAGGCTTATAAATGCCCTTGGGCAGATAGCCTAGTATGAACCTATGAACCTATGAATAAGTACAAGTGTTATAAGACAGTAACACCATCATGATCGTGACAGCACTTTAACACAGCTGAAACTGGAAAGAATGCACACACATCGCTTGTATATGGAATACACATTCTATATATATCAAATGCTATCAAAATGCATTGGAACACTCACTACTTTATATTTATTGTTAGTGAAGGACGTTTATTTTTTTAGTGCTAATGCCAGGATCTGTTTCTTGCTTGCTTGCATCATCACTGTTCTGATCTTTGTTCAGCAACAGTTTTGACAGTCTAGTTTCTTAAAGGATTGAATGATGCACACAATGCATTTATAAATAAATTCTTAGAAATAACAGTGTACTTACAACTAACACTTATGTAGCTTAATCTGCTGTCATCACGATGTACTACTTCTCAGAAAACATAAATGCTTCAAACCACCACACTGCAAAATTAGAAACAAGTGCTGCCAGTTCATTATATGCAAATGTCTATTCCCATTTGCAAGTAAGACAAGAAGGCTAAATGGATATCAAACTGCATACTGCAGGCTAAAACATATACAAGAACAAATGATTTGCCACAGGTAATATTTTTCTGACCCTGGCATTTGCTCCATTTTAGCACCTGAAATTAACATTTCAAAGTCACAAAGAGGCTGACTATCAGATGAAATAGAACTGAAATCACACAGTATGTGACATAATTTGCCTTCACTTCACTCATACGTCTCCTGTGTTTTACCCTTACTTCTACACCCCACTTTTTCTTCTTTGGTTTGGTCAGCAGTTTTACCATTTCTGCAGGTATTCTAATTACTAGCAGCCTTTTTGAGATTTTTGTGAAATACAATTTGCAACCTTGTTGAAGCATGTAAAAGATCCTGAACAATATCTGTTTTAAGAGATCACTGTTGCAGTAGTCTAAGATAATAGTGTTACATTCTGAAGAGGATTTGACTAAGCTTTTCAAAGCTTAAGGGAACCTTCCATGTACTCCAATTGCCAGAAGCTAGAGCAGAGCTCCACATAAAAAGGCAGAGCACAAAAAAAGGGAGCTTTGTTGCCCTAGGAAGGGAAGCAACAGCTTTGAAAGAAAAACTCTAGAAAAGTAAAAGTAAAACAATAATGACTATATACACAAGTATATATAGCCACATCCTGTCAATACACAAAAAACAAACAAAACAAAACAAGGGGGATGGAGGAAAGACGTTGGGTAGGGAGGTAACTATCTGAGTTTCGAAAGAACAAGATAAAGAATTAAACCTATGCAACTTATCCTCACAAAATTATAGAGAGCAGAGCCACTGGAAAGTAATGACCATTCATTCTGGTGGCAAATGAGATCTGAGGTACTCGGGGAGGGGTAGAAAGGGATTATCGGTAGAGGAGGAGTCACAGCCCTGAATCCACGCATTTGGAAGAGACTGGAAATGAGTCAGATCCGAGACTCATTGTTGCAACAGATGAAAAAGGATAACATCAGATCTAAATGTATGCCACTACTTAGTCTCTTCAATCCTTGGTAATTTGTCCAAAAACCATTTACTTTACAAGGAACAGACCCAACATATGACGCAAGAATGTGGCCATTCTATGAAAATCTGGACAATTGACCGGTATTGAAGGTGAGAGTAAACTTAAAGGACTGAGTTACACTGCATTTCTCACAGCACTTGCTAAGTGTTTATGGCCTTAAAAGACAGCAAAAAACTTTGCATTTTTTTCACTGTAACTAGTAGTACATAGAGAAGATAAAGCTCCGTGCACTACAAAGAATTATAAGTGGGTCACCAATGCTTACCTAATATTACGTGTTCTTGACTTGGATGCCAAGATTCACCTCTCATGCTTTGCTCCCAAGGTGAATTTCTTGGCATCCATGTCTCAAAACAAATAATGTGGTTAGCATTGATGACCTGCTCATAATCTTCTATATTGTAGCTAGTTATCTGATTTATTTCTGGTCACTATTCACTTTTGGCTAGCTAAAGTGTGTTTTTACAATAAGACGACGTCAGGTCGTCAGTGGTATAAAATCAGGCAGCCGACGTCTTTACATCAGTTTTTCTTGCCCCAACTGTCAGAAGCCCCCAAATAGGGAGCTAGGTTATGGTGGAAGAACACCACCAGTAGAAAGTAAATACCAAAAATTCCCTGTAAGGAGAGAAAAAGAAGAGAGAGGGACAAGGGGGATGGAGGGTGGGAAACCAGGACTGTAACAGTGAATACACTCGAACATCTACATTTATAATAAGTGTACACACAACTGTACAATGTTCTTCATGTTTCACTGCTGCAGTCATCACACATGGGTTGACTCCCAAAGCTGAAGAAAAGGGTGGAGGCAGTCAAGACGACTGGGGGCTGGCTAGGATGCCCTGCAAGACTGCGGTGGCAAAGCCTGCCCTGAATTTGGAGAAGATAGGCAGGTGGTAATGCTTGGCGAATGTCTGAACAGAAGTCCATGTTGCAGCCTCCAGGATGTCCCTGGTGGGGATCCCTCTGAGAAAAGCTGCAGAGGTGGAGGTTGCCCTGGTGGAATGCATCCTGACCCCCTTTGGGGGTGGTTTCCCATGCTGTTTGTAGCAGAAATGGATGTAGTGTGCTATCCATTTGGAGATAGTTTGTTTGGATATGGCCTTGCCCTCTGCCCCTGCTGCGAAGCTGACTAGCAGTTGGTCAGTTTTTCTAAAAGATTTAGTCCTATCCAGATAGAATCTGAGCTGTTTGTGCACATCTAGAGAGTGCAGAATCCTTTCACCCTTGTTTTGTGAGTTAGGGAAAAAGGCGGGCAAGAAAATGGATTGGTTGAGAGCCACACTGAATATCACTTTAGGCATGAAGGATGGTTTAGTCCTGAGGAAGACTCTGTCAGCATGGAAAATGATGAAGGGGCTCTACACCCATGAGTGCTTGTAGCTCTGAAACTCTTCTAGCTGAAGTGATGGCCAGAAGCAAGGCTGTTTTCCCAAAGAGGAATTTTAACTCTGCTGAAGCTGCAGGCACAAAAAGGGGGGGTGAGCTTTTCCAACACAAAGTTAAGGTCCCAAGCCGGGGTAGGAGCTCTTCTGGGTGGCCTTAAGTTGTTAGCCCCTCTTAGGCTGTTTGATGAGAGGGTGTGAGAAGAGAGGTGGCTCTGTGCTGCAGTGAGCAGAGATGGCAGAGGCATGAATTTTAATAGAAGAGAAGGATAGACCCCTATGTAGTAGGTCTGCTAGGTAATCCAGGATGAGAGGTAGGGAGGGCTGTGCTGTTTTGGCTCCCTTAGCCTGGATCCAGGTGCAAACCTTTTCCACTTGTCAGCATAGGAATTTCTAGTGCTGGGGTGTCTGGCCTCACGTATAACATCCAGGACTTGTTTGCTTAGCTTGCAGCTGGAGGAGAGATCAGGGAATAAATCCAGGTTGCCAGGTTCAGGGTCTGCAATTGTGGATGCATGAATTTGCCATTCTTCTGGGTCAGGAGTGCTGGTATCTGAGGTAGGTGCCATGGTGGCAAGGGTGACAGGCTGCGCAGCAGTGGGTACCAGTGCTGGTTGTGGCCAATCTGGGGCCATCAAGACTGCCCTTGGTTATTCCTCCCTTATTATGAGCAGTACCCTTGAAATGAGTGGTAGAGGGGGAAATGCATAGAGTGAGAGGTTTACCCATTGGAAGGATAGAGCACCCACTTTCCAGGCCTTGCTGTGAGGTTCCTTGGAGCAGAATTTGCTGAGTTGATTGGAGTGGGAGGCAAAGAGGTCCACCTTCGGGGTGCCCCATTTCTGGGTTACAAGGTTGAAGGTTCTGTGGTCTAGCAGGTTTCTGCTTAACTTGTCTGCCAGAGAGTTTAGGAAGCCTGGCAGGAATTTTGCTAGCAGGTGTATTTGCAAGGCTGTGGCAGTGTGCCAAAGGGTCATAGCGAGCCTGCAGAAAGGATAAGAGTGAGTCCCTCCCTGCTTGTTGATATACCACATCACTGTGGTGTTCTGTTTTGATCACTAGGGGCCCTGGGGAGAGTAGGGGTCTGAAAGCTGACAGGGCGCATTGAGCAGCTAGCGTCTCTTTTTGGTTGATGTGCAGATGTATTTGATTTGGGCTCCAATGGCCCTGACTACACCTGCTGTTCAGGTGTGCATCCCAGGCATAGTCTGATGCATCTGTGGAGAGGGTTTGGAGGGCGTGGGGATGTGAGAAGGGAAGTCGCTTGTTGTGGTTGCATGCTGCTGCCCACGAAAGAAAACCTTTCCTTAGACAGGGTATCATAGGTATGACAGTTTCCAGGTCATGACAGTGTTGACACCAAAGGCTTTTTAGGTACCATTGTAATTTTCTTACATGCAGTCTGGCACATGGAATGAGTAAAATGCAGGAGGCCATGAACCCTAGAGCTTGTAGGATTTTCCTTATGGATAATTGGGTTCTGGCAGCTAGTTGAGAGACGTAGCCTGTCAGGTAGGCTTGTTTTTCTGGAGTAAGGAATGTCATCTGGGATGCTGTGTCCAGGCTTGCTCCCAGGAATACAATTTTTTGTGTGGGGACTAGATCTGATTTCTTTTCGTTGATACTATACCCCAGGGAGGTCAGTAGGTCCTTTACAAAGGTCAGGTGCTGTAAAGGCTTTTCCTGACTGTCAGCCTGAATCAAGCAATCATCTAAGTAGGGGTAAATTTGAATATTTCTTTGTCTGCAAAAAGCAATGGCTAGAGCCAGGCATTTTGTGAAAAATCTGGGAGCAGTGGATAAGCCAAAGGGAAGTGCAGAGAACTAAGTGCATAGATCCTGCCCTGAAACGTAGATCTTTCATGCAAGATTCTTTGATTGGGATGTGTAGGTAGGCCTCTTTTAGGTCTAGGGTGGCTAACCAAGCATAGGAAGAAGCTGCTGGAGGATAAGCATTTTGAATTTTGGTATCATCAGAAAAGTGTTTAGAATGGATAGATGGAGGATCGGGCGCTAGGTGCCCTCTTTTCTGAGTACCAGGAAGAGTCTGGAATAGAAACCTTGGCCTATCTGGTCTGCAGGAACATGCTGTATTGCCCTCATGGAGAGTAGGGAATGGACTTGCTTTTTGGCCTCTGCCTACTGGCTTGGAGGAAGATCTGGGAACCCTTTTGGGATTGGCAGAGTGTGGAAATAAAATCTGTATCCCTGGTACACTATGTTGAGGACTCATCGGTTGTTGGTTATAGAGGCCCAGTTATTTGCATGGAAGGAGAGTTTTCCTACTACGGGCACAAGCAGGTGGTCAAAGGTAAGGGGTGGAGGTGTAAAGTCATTGTGAGTTCTTACCATTAGGGGATGGTTTAGTACTCCTGTTTTTGAAGAAGAGGAACTCCATTGCTTAGATCTCTCCATTCCCTGGGACTGCTGTCTGGGGGGGGGGGGGGGTCTGCTTCCCCTGGTCTTGGCTGAACTGGCCTGGAGGGGGCTGCTAAGGACCAGTGCTTGGAGGGGCTATCCCTACTGAACCTCGGATGCTGGTCCAGTAAAAAGGCTTTAACTGTCTGCATAGATTTAGCTATTTCTTCCATCTTTTTTAAGACCTCTTCTGCCTTGGTGCCAAACAAATTGTCTTTGTTCAATGGTGCGTCCAATAACTTTGATTTGACATGGTCTGACAAGGTCTGTTCCTTAAGCCAAGCATGTCTTCTAAGGACAGAACCAGTGACTGCTGCTCTGCAAGATGCTTCTAGGGCATCAAGGCCACATTGCAAGGTGTGCTTAGTAACTTGGCTTGCAGAATGCATAAGCTCTTGTAATTATTTTCTGCAGAAGCATGAAAGGAAGATATTTTTTGTTTGAGGAGTTCCATGGTACGCTGCTGATATTTCAGCATATGGAACTGACAATTTAGTGCTCTAATAGCAAGAGTTGCAGAGGTGTATACTTTTTTACCCCATCTGTCTAAAGCTCAGGAATCCCTGTCTGAGGGGGTGGGATTCTTAGCAGAGGTTGCTTTAATTCCTTTAGGTCCTTGGGAGATGACCTCTGGGTCAGCAGTAGGATTTTTGAAAAGGAATTTGTGAGAGTCAGGGACTCTGTAGTACCCCTCAGGTTTCCTGGGAGCAGGAGGAAGGGTGTCAGGAGTCAAACTGGACTCCATAAAAATATCATCCACAACATCCAGAACAGAAGGAATGGCTAAAGGTCTGTGCTGTGGTAAACCAAAGAATTCCCCAAGTCTCTTTTTTGACTGAGGATAATCCTGACATTCCCATTGGAAATGCTCCCTTAAAGTATGTAGGGTTTCACCAAATGAAAAATCCTCAGGAGGAGAAGTAGAAGGAATGGATTCCTCTGCATCAGAATCCTCAAAAGCAGAGAGGGTTTGGATGTCTTCATATTCAGAAACCTCAGAGTCATCGGACTCCTGTTCAGATAAAACTACTGGGGACAAGTCTCTTTCTTCTGGAAGGGGTAGCCTGGCTTCCCCTAATAAGCATAATAAGGTCTTCCGCCATTCTAAGCATTTGAGACTGAGGTATGGAAGTAGGTGTCTGAGCTTGGGTCGTCGGTTTTATAGGTGTAGTTCGTACCTTGGGCCTTAGAAACTCGGTAGTTTTAGAATGAACTAAAAATGCGAAATAAGTAATCGGTTTGTGTTGAGTATTGGTAGTGTGAAGAACTTCCACGGAAGCCGGTGCCTGCTCAGTGGCTCTGGACCCATCCAAGGTAGAGACATCCGCATGATCCTTAGTCGAAGAAGAGTCTTACGGCATACCAGACTCCGAATGGGTCTCGGCAGAGGCCTGCGAATCCAGAGAAGCAGGCATCAGGGGCTGCAAAAGCACCTCACTGAGGACTGGAGAACTGATGACTAGCTTAACAGAAGCATCGTCGGCAGTTTTGGACCTGTGCAGTCTGCCTCTGTCTTTAACCTAACGTTTTTTCAGAAGATCGGTAGATGGAAGGCTTATCGAAGCCATATCAGAATGAGAGGACTGAGAACAAAAATATTTAACTACAATAAGGGCCCGATGACATAGTTCCGGCATTGAACAAAGGACAAAAGCGACAGTAAGGGACGTCGTGGTCTGGGCCTAAACAGGTGATGCAGTAAGAATTAAAGTCTCGGTGTGGTATTTGCTTTCCACAGGCGAGACCATTGTTAACTTTTTCTAACATCGATTAGAGCAAGAAACAAGGATCCCCAATGGGATACTTAGCTTTAGAAGACTTCAACTTCAATTCGGAAATGAAAACTCAGGTAGCGGCCGATGGCACTCGTGCAAACTGCTTCTGCTTCGGGCTCCTCAGCAAGAAAGACTGATGTAATGGCGACGGCTGCCTGATTTTATACCACTGACAACCTGACGTCAGTCCTGGAGTGACAGCAACCGCCGCAGAAATACTAAGCCTCTGGTATTTGGGCCGACTGAGGGCTACCCCTGGCAGGATAACCGAAGTGTGATGAGTGCAACAGTGAAACACGAAGAACATCTTCTGAGTACGTAAACAAGCATATCTTCTCCAAACAGCAGCAGTAGTAATAGCCCTAGACACACTATCTGCACAATCATACACACTCTTCAAAGCATATTCACACACGTGAGAAAGGTTAGAAAATATAGGATTCAGACAGGATTTACATTCTGAAGGAAGTGTGGCAGAAAATCCCACAAGCTGTCAACACATGAAAGAAAAAAAGAAAAACAAAGGAAATTCTATTTTGAAATACCTTAACTTCTTGTCCGCAGGAAAAGGTTTAGTATAAATAAGTGTTCTGCCTTTTTGGTGGCTTGAGGGTCAGGGTTATTACAGGCAGCATTTAACTTATCTTCCAAGACTGGCATAACAGCAGGAATGGGTGTAGCATCTGGTAAATCCACTTGCGACATATCATAATATGTCCTCAGTTAAGGTGGAACATCCACTTTTTCCCACAAAACCACTCATTTTGTAACTATGCTTAGAAAAGGAAAACTCCTCTAATGGAGCAGGAGAGGACACACTTTCCTCTGAGTCAGAGTCTTGGGCATGAGAATCAGAGAAAGAAAAACCCCGTCTCTGTCTGTGTCAGAACTCTCTGACCTATTTTCCTAAGGAATATATTGGCCTTCTTAGTCTTCTGGTACGAATTTCTGCTCTCCAATACAGAAAGCTGGCAATAAACACCTGGCACTCTTCAAAGCATATTCACACAATTGGGGCTGTCACTGACTGGCTTGCTACTACCCCAGGTCTCATGGGGGGGGGGGGTCTTCCATGTTTTTATGTATTTTTGGGATCCCAAATATACTAGGTACTCTAGGTTCTTTGTTATACAAAATTCTAAAGGTTTCAAGGTCTATACATCCCTCTAAAACCAAGGCATTCAAAGTCACATATATTTTCTTATAAGCAATATTAATTTCGTTTAAAGATACCTTAGTATATTTGTTTTCATCCAATAATAATTCCATTGTTTTACTTTCGTATATAATGGTATCCATTAAAACCATGCCCCCCCCCCCTTGTCTGGTTTCATTACCCTTACAGATTTATTTTCTCTCAGCATATCCAAAATAGCTCTCTCTTCATTTGTTAAATTTGACCAAACTTTATTTTTATGAATATTCTCTCAACTTACTTTCTTCCATATTTTCGAAGTTGTTTAATTGTGGGTGCAATTACACTTTTCTTTTTTGGTTTGTCCTCAACTCTACCAGGTTCATTGATTAATAATTCAAGATTTTTCTTGCGCACAAATGAGGTCAATAATCGTGTTACTAATTTCATTTTTTTTCTTTGGAACAAATTTAAAGCCCTTGGCAAACAGTTAAAAATTCCATTAGTGATAACAATACTACTATAGTTAAAAATAGTATAACCTTGACGTGTTAGTTTAACCTCTGATGCTTCAGCCAGCACATCCGTATTATTAAAATCAAACCTTCCACATATTTCTTCTAAAGACCCTATTTCCTCCCTTTGTTGCCCCACCCCCTCCAATTGTCCTGACAGTAACCCATTAGTGTTTTGCTTCTCAGTCTCTCGGACCTTCGGGGGGGGGGGGTATTCTAAAGGGTCATTTATATCTCCCATTTCTTCCACAATTTCATAATGCATGTCAAATTCTGTTCTGTTATTAACATATACTTTATTACCCTTGTCAGAGTGTGGCTCTACACTCTCTTTCCTATAATGACCACTATTCCCTGAAAAAAAGTTGACAATTTTTGGGTTTAGAATAATGTGTTTTTGTGCATAAACAAATCCCGTTCCATTTTTCTCTTTTTCCTATTAATAATCACATCCATTTTATCATCCACACCTGCCCTCAATTCATAATATTTCTTCTTCTCTTCATCTACTGTAAACATTAAGTTATTAACCAAACACTCATTTACCCTACACATTTTGTCATTGAGAACTTGCATTAACCTTTCATTTTGCTTAATTATAGCTTTCAGTATATTTAAATCGCATACTGCAGTGGTGGTGCTGCGGTAGCGTTGTCGCCTCACAGTAAGACGTTGTCCCGTTCGATTCTCAGCTAAAGCGTCTTCTGTGTGGAGACATGGGTCAATGGGCATACCTTCGTTGAAGGTTGTGCGTCAGGGCTGGCAACTTGGCACGTAAAAATCTACTGTCAATCATTAATGGACCGGAGTTCCGCTGTGGCGACCCCTAACCGGGAAAAGCTGAAAGACACAACAAGTATATTTAAATCACAAGTGTCAAATATATCCAACAATTCGAGATGAAATTCTGAGCCCATTTCAACATTATTTGGAAACCTATAAACCCTTAGCCCTTTTGGTACAATCTTTAAATTAATGTATTGTCTTAAATAAACACTGTCAACATTTAAGGATGTATATTTAAACAACAAATCCTGTAGTTTATTTAAATTGTTGACATAAGTGTCTGTTTCATTATTTTCCTTTCTTTCTACAGGTTTTGCAAAGGAAATGTGTTGGTTTAACCAAGTGTCTAAGTTCAGTATAATTCACATATTTAGAAAAACAGTCACCTTGTGTTCTTTTGGTGTTTCTGCACCTCTGTTCCTTTACACCCTTCACTTGTAGAAGCCATTACAGGTGACCGTAGAATCTTCGGAGTGTTTCTATAGTCCAAAATTGTAGTATTACCAGGGTTAGCTGCATTTCCACCCCCATTAGCCTTCTTATGACCATCTTCAATATTACCATATGGACGGGCAGCCATAGCAGTTTCCTCGTCATCTGGTTGACACGCCCCTTTTTTCTCCAAATTTGTAACATTAGGGGTGGGTCTTTTAAGTGAAGAACAAATAGATTTCAACAATTCAACTAGCTGTGCTACCTGCCCCAGTAAAAGATCCAATTTCTTTTCCGAGCTATGTCTGATTGAAACCGCCTCCATGAAAACCATAAGCAGGAAGAAAGTGTGGCAGAAAATCCCACAAGCTGTCAACACATGAAAGAAAACAAGAAAAACAAAGGAAATTCTATTTTGAAATACCTTAACTTCTTGTCTGCAGGAAAAGGTTTAGTATAAACACGTGTTCTGTCTTTTTGGTGGCCTGAGGGTCAGGGTTATTGCAGGCAGCATTTAATCTTCCAAGACTGGCATAACAGCAGGAATGGGTGTAGCATCCGGTAAATCCACTTGCAGTATATCATATGTCCTCAGTTTAGGTGGAACATCCACTTTTCCCCACAAAAATATACCACTCATTCTGTAACTAAGCTTAGAAAAGGAAAACTCCTCTAATGGAGCAGGAGAGGACACTCTTTCCTCTGAGTCAGAGTCTTGGGCATGAGAATCAGAGAAAGAAAAACCCCGTCTCTGTCTATGTAAACCAGCAATAAATGCTTGGCTAAGGTAAGAAAATCTTTCTTACGAACAGACAAAAATGTCTTTAAATGAGCAATGTCTAATCTTCTATTTCATTCCTCTATGGAATGACCTGGAAGAAGACCATTTGAGAGATGGCACTTCATCCTAGGTAAAAGGTGTCTTTCCATGCCCCCCCACCCCCAAGAACCTCCTCCTGGAGAACTCCAGGACCCAAAGAAGATGGTTCTGTCATGTCCACACACTGGACAGCTGCAGAGGATGCGACTAACCCAAGTCCATGGTGGTGGAAGGGACTATACCAGAGAAACCAACATAAACCAGCGAGTGGTCTGAGGAACAAACAGACACTGCAGAGTCATACCAGTGGGTGAGACACTGTCTGAACCCCAAGTGTAGGCAAGGGCTCCTATTCTTTTTTTTCTTTCTTCCTTTCTGTAGGTACAGCGGGAGAAGAAACAACAGGACTAGTGTAAGCGTCTATGCTCTAGCCAAGGAATAAGCCTGACTGCCAGGAAGTGCTGCTGGGAACAGGCATTCAGAAGGTAAGATGTCAGGTAAGTTTTCACAATTAGCACACAAACTTACACTTCCCCACACAGTCCATCAAAATTCAAAAGTAAAAGCACAAGAACTGCATCAAAACCCTGTCAGAACCCTTAAGTCCCTTTCACAGAAAGTGCACCAGGAGAAAACAAGATATAAAGGTAAGCTTGTCATGGAATGTACACAAGCACCAAACATAAAATACACTTCTAGCCCTGAAATACTATTCATGATGCTTAAATATAACACCTCCAAGCAAAATGTCTCAAGCAGTAAAACACTGAAGGCAAGTCATCACAAAGTGTGCACAAGCAGCAAAACATTCAAACAGCGTTTGAAATGCATTAAAACATCCCAATCTTTAAATCTTCCTACTTCAGTTAAAATATCTCAAAAGCAATGCATTTTCTCAAAAATACAGTCCCAGTATTTAATAATAAGCCCTGCTATAAAACAGCAGTTTCTGACAAGAAACTTCTGATATTAATAAAATTGCTGGTATTCTTCACAAAATATAAGAAAAATACAGCTAGGCACAGAACAGCCAGAGGCATAAAATTCAGATTTTAATCGAGTAGGTAAGTGCTTTCACATATTAAAACAGTGCTTCTTCAGACCATAAAATCAAGGTAAAATAATTACTTAATATATAGATAAATTAATCCAATTAATTCAAAATGACCAATGACAATCAAGCATATATCAAATGGACTTAAAAGTTATTTAGAAAGACCTCTTGCCTTTAAAACTGGTTTAACAGAAACTCTTCCATTTAAGTCAGGGGGCTTGTCAGTTTGCAATTTTATGATCCAATGCAACTCATACGTTTCTGTAAAGTTCTTGAGGTTTCCACCACGTTCATTCATACTAACAAGCTCAATAACCCTAAAACCATAGCGATGTTTTTCTCCACTTTTTATAAAATGCTTAGCAAGTGCATTGCGTACATCACCATTACCAATACAGGAAGAATGTTCTCTGTTGCGTTCCATTAATGACCTGTTTTTCCAACATAAAAACATAAACATGCCTTACAGAAAGCTAAATATATCAAATTTTTACTGCGACAGTTTGCCCTTATATTGAACTTACATACAATTTGTGTAGTTGGATGAATAAAATATGCCAAAGTATCAATAAAGAACAGAAATTACATGCTGAACAGCCATAAGTTCCTATAGGACCATCATTAATTCTCCCTACTTCCCTTCAATTTTTATAACAAAGTTGTTTTTTAAGTGATTTTTTTTTATTTTTGAAGGTAAAACTAGGTGTATGACCCACTACTGTTCTAATCTGTTCATCAAGAGTCAAAATGGACCAGTTGGATTTAATAATATTAAGGATATCAGTCACGTCACTAGTATAGTGAAGTGAAAGAGAAACATTTTGTTTCATGGATGGATGACGAAGAGGTTTCACTTCTGTTGCTTGACTAGAAAAATATGGCCTCTCTTTACTCTTCCTATAATTAAAATTTTCTTTCATAACATTATCCACCTCCTTATAGCATCTATCATAACATTCTTGCTTAAGCATATCACCATTATAGGTATCATCATTATTATTAAGTCTTGATAGTCTAATATTCTAGCCTTTAATAATGTTTTTAAAAATAAAACCAGGATGCATACTATCTTGTTGCAATAAAGAATTTTTTCTACAGGATTTCCTATATAAGGTAGTCTGAAATTTATGTTGCATATCCTTGTTGGTTTCCCATTGAGCTATAACCATGTTGGCGTAGCTATGGGCACACCCCGTGCCAATAGTTACGTCAACATGGTTATGGCTCACTGGGAAACCATGTCTGTTCTTAAACTGAATGAATATTCACCATGTTTAAAATTTTATAGAAGATTTGTTTTGGATTTGGGAGGGTACTAAGACACAACTCTCCTGGCAGTTAAAGGCATGTGGAAGGAGACTTCCATGATGGTTGTACACTGATCAACAGCATAACTTCTTTTTCTCAGTTTTTGTTTTCGCACTGAGAGAAGTGGAGCATGACAAACTATTTTTTGGATAAAATGTAGTTACTGGCTAGTAAGTACACTGTCCAGATGCCAGCAAAGAATAAATGTTTAACCTGAAAGAAAATCAATGAGAAAAAAGGGAAGAGAAAACACTGTCTGGGAAGGAATCTGAATCTCTTCAGCAAAAAAAAAACAGTTCAAGATTGATCTTGGAGATGGCTTCCCGTAATTTAGACGAAAAATAAATCAAATGTATTCAGATGTGATTAAAAAAAACGAAACGTTATAGGAATATGGTAACTCAAATAAAAAAAAAAATAGAGGAAGCTTTAACTAGCTCTTCAGATGAACTGAAAAAAATTGCAAAAATCAGAAGCTGAAATGAAGAAAGTACAGCTGTGTACACTTACCATAAATGTAGATGTTCGAGTGTATTCACTGTTGCAGTCATTACTCTTGGGTTATCCTGCTGGCAGGCTACCCTCAGTCGGCCTGAATTCCAAAGTCTAGGTCCGGCATCGGTTGCTGTCGCCTCTTCCCTGATGTCAGTGCGCCAGGGGTATAAAAGATACAGCCGACGCCATTTTCTTCAGTTTTTCTTGCCCCAGATGTCAGGTGCCCCAAAAGGGTAGGCTAAAAAATATGCCACTAAAACATGCATGCACCAAAATATATTATACCTACATCTACAAGCAAATGCACCACATAGGTTGTATAGATTACAGAAGTGCAGATAAGTTCCAGCAAAGAAATGGGGGATGAAAGGTGGATAACCTGGACTGCAACAGTGAATACACTCAAACATCTACATTTATGGTAAGTGTACACAACTGTACTATGTTCTTCGTGTTTCACTGTTGCAGTCATTACACTTGGGTTGAATCCCAAAGCTATGGCTGGGAGGCTGGAGCTAAATAGCATTAGGAGAAGCTATGAGGCCCTGCAGAACTGCAGTGGCAAAGCCTGCCCTGGATTTAGAGTAGAGTGGTAAATGATAGTGCTTTGTAAAGGTGTGCACTGAACTCCAGGTAGCAGCCTCTAAAATGTCTTTGGTTGGTGCTCCCCTGAGGAAGGCTGCTGAAGTGGCTGCTGCTCTGGTTGAATTTGGCCTAATGCCCTTAGGCACTGGCTTGCCATGTTGTGAATAGCAGAAATGAATGCAGTGGCCGATCCACTTTGAAATAGTCTGCTTTGAAATAGCCTTTCCTTGTGATCCTGCAGCATATGCCACTAGCAGTTGCTCTGTCTTTCTGAAAGCTTTGGTTCTGTCCAAATAGAAGCGTAGCTGTCTGTGTATGTCCAAAGAATGCAGAATTCTCTCCCCCTTATTCTGTGGGTTTGGATAAAAAGTAGGCAGATGAACAGTTTGGTTAAGTGCCACACTGGACACTACCTTAGGCATAAATGTCGGGTTTGTCCTCAGAGAAAAGTACAGTTTTGTACCTACCATAAATGTAGATGTCCGAGAGGTATGCATCTGCAGTCCTTACAAATGGGTTGTCCTGGCCTCAGGCAGCCCTTTGGTCGGCCGGATTCCAAAGTCTGGGTCTGGCCTCGGCTGATGTCGCACTTCACCTGATGTCATAGCTGCAGTTCAGCGGGTATAAAGGCATCAGCAGACGCCATTTTCCTCAGTGTTTCTTGCCCCAGATGCCAGGTGCCCTCTAGGAAGTCTAAATTTGGATAAATGCAAATGTTTCCAAACAATAGAGAGCAAATAGAAATAAACATGTATATACATATATACAAACAAATACACCATAATAGATTCCCCCAGCTAGCTACAAGATGGGCAAATACCCTAGGAGTACCACAGAGGGGAAGGAGGGTGGGTAATCCTGACTGCAGATGCATACCTCTCGGACATCTACATTTATGGTAGGTACAAAACTGTACTATGTCCTTCAAGGATGCATCTGCAGTCCTTACAAATGGGTAGAATACCATAGCCAAACTGGGGGAGGAGGCACTAAGAGTTTATGGTGTAGTTAAGATCCCTTGCAAAACAGCAGTGGCAAAACCTGCTCGGGATCTGGAGTATAAAGGCAGATTATAATGCTTGGCAAATGTATGCACGGAGCTCCAGGTAGCAGCCTCTAAAATGTCTTTGGTAGCCACTCCTCATAAGAAAGCTGTAGTAGTGGCTGTAGCCCTTGTGGAATGAGGTCTGATGTTTTCTGGAGTTGCCTTTCCATGAAAAGAGTAACAAAATCTAATGCAATTTCCTATCCATTTTGAGATTGTTTGTTTTGAAATTGCTTTTCCTTCCATTCATGTGGCATATGCTACCAGAAGCTGGTCAGTTTTTCTATAGTTCTTGGTTCTGTCCAGGTAGTAGCGCAATTGTCTGTGTACATCCAAGGTATGCAGCAATCTTTCCCCCCTGTTCTGTGGATTGGGGAAGAATGTTGGTAGGTGTATTGCTTGGTTTAAAGATACTCTGGAGACCACTTTTGGCATAAAGGTAGGATTAGTTCTCATGGACACTCTATCCTGATGGAAGATAAGGAAGGGCTGTACTGCCATTAATGCCTGTAATTCAGAAACCCTTCTAGCTGAAGTGATTGCAAGCAGGAATGCAGTCTTCCAAGATAAGTACTGTAATTCTGCTGTTGCTGCTGGTTCAAAAGGGGAGTGTTAACTTTTCTAACACAAAGTTCAAGTCCCATGTAGGCAATGGTGGTTTCCTTGGTGGTTTTACATTTTAATTCCTCTGAGAAACTGTCTGAGTAGAGGTTGAGAAAAGACTGGAGGATCCATGTTGTATTCTGCTGAAATTGCTGATGCATGAATCTTAATGGAGGAGTAAGACAGACCATTGTGGAAAAGCTCTGCTAAATATTCCAGGATGTTAGCTATGTTTGCCAATGATGCATCTACTCCTTTTGCTGCACTCCAAATGAGATATCTTTTCCATTTTGCTGAATAAGTTTTTCTTGTTGAGGGTCTGCGAGCCTCCAAGATAATGTCTTTAACCCTTTGAGATAAATCTGGGTTATTTTGCCTTATGCAATGTTCCAGGCAGCCAGCTGCAGTGTTTTCAGGTTTGGATGCAGGGTTTTGAAGTTGTTCTGTGTTAACAGTAAGGGAACTAGGGGCAGAGGCCATATTTGTTCCCGAGACATGCTCCTCAGTAATGGGTACCAATGCTGCCTCGGCCAGTCTGGAGCTATCAGGATGATCCTTGGACGGTCTTCTTTGATCTTCAATAGCACCTTGTGCATCAAAGGAAGAGGTGGGAATGCATATGCTGTCAGGTTTTTCCAACTGAAAGATAGGGAGTCCACCTTCCAAGCAAGTGGGTGGTATGCCCTCGTGCAGAATTTTTTCAATTGGTGGTTGTGTGGGGATGCGAATAAGTCTATTTCTGGTAGTCCCCATTTCTCTGTAATGCATTTGAAGATGTCTGGATGTAACATCCATTCGTGGGCATCCGTGGTAGTTCTGCTTAGGATGTCTGCTAGTATATTTTCTTTTCCTGGTACAAATATTGCTTGTAACTGAATGTTGAAGCTCAGGGCCACATTCCAGAGGTCCATTGCCATCCGGCATAGAGGGTATGAATGTGTGCCTCCCTGTTTGTTGATGTACCACATAACTGTGGTGTTGTCAGTCCTTATCAGCAATTGACCCTGTCGAAGAAATGGTCTGAATGTCTGAATTGCCAGTTTTACTGCCAGCATCTCCTTTTGATTTATGTGTAGGCTCAGCTGGTCTTGAGTCCATAAGCCTTGTATGCACTTGTCCAGCATGTGTGCCCCCCAACCGAGGTCTGAGGCGTCCGTTGTGATAATTTGGCTTGGTTGAGTGCTGTGGAAGGGCAGCCCTTTGTTCGATTGACAGGCCTGAGCCCACCATTGGAATTCTTGCTTCAGGCATGGAATTATTGGAATTTGGGTTTCTAGGCTGTGCTTGTGCTGAGACCATAAATTCCTTAGGTACCATTGTAACTTTCTCATATGTAGTCTGGCATGTGGAATCAATATTATGCAGGATGCCATGTAACCCAGGGCTTGCAGGACTTTCCTTGCTGTTAGCTGGTTCTGCTTTGCTAATGCCATGAAATAGAGAGGAAGGTGCTTCTGTTTTTCTGCTGGGAGGGATGCCATTTGATTTGATGTGTCCAGCTCTGCACCCAAGAAAGTTATCCTTTGGGATGGTATCAGCCTTGACTTTTTATACTGACTGTGTATCCCAGGGCTTGCAGTAGATGAATGACCTTTTCAAATCTTTTTCTAATTTGATTTTGTTGTCCGCTTGTAACAGGCAGTCGTCCAGGTAAGGGTAAATTTGAATTCCCTGAAGCCTGCAATGAGCAATTACTGATGCCAGGCATTTCGTGAATACTCTGGGGACAGTAGATAAGCCAAAGGGCAATGCTGGGAATTGATAATGCTCTGATCCTGCAAGAAATCTGAGGTATCTTCTGCAATTTGGTCGTATGGGGACGTGCAGGTATGCCTCCTTGAGATCTAGAGTTAGCAGCCAAGACTCCTTGCCCAGCATGGGAAGAAGCTGCTGTAGGGTCAGCATTTTGAATTTTGGAACAATGAGATATGTGTTTAGAGCGGACAGGTCGAGAATAGGTCTCCATTGGTTTTCTTTTCTTGGCACCAGGAAAAGTCGGGAGTAAAATCCTTGCCCTTGTTCCATAGACGGTACCCTTTCTATAGCTCTCATCCTTAGTAAGTGGTGTATTTGTTCTAGAGCTTTTGTCTTCTGATTTGGAGGTAGGTTTGGCATTCCTCTCTTCCTTGGTAGAGTATGGAAGTGAAACCTGTAACCTTGGTCTATTGTCTGTAAAATCCGTTTGTCTCCTGTGATGTGATGCCAGTTTACTGAAAATAAGGTTAGTTTTCCGCCTAAGGGTGCTTCTAGTTGTTCCCTGGTAGGCGGTCTCAGAGCCAAGTCACTGTGATTGTTCTGTGGAAGTGGTGGTGGCTGGATCTGTGGCAGTACTTCGCTGGTTGTTAGGCTGCCACTGACGTCCCCTGTAGGCACCTCTGGATTGACCCCTGCCTCTTGGGTGCCTATTTCTGCCTCTCTGAGCTCTGGAGGTGTCTGGAAAGGACCAATTCTTGGAAGGCCAGTTCCTACTAAACCTTGGAGGCTGGACCTGTAAGAAATCCTTGACTGTCTGGACAGATTTTGCTTTCTCTTCCACCTTCTTCAGCACCTGCTGTGCAGGGGAGCCAAACAAATTGAGCTTATCCATGGGAGCATCTAGGAGCTTTGATTTAACATGGTCTGGTAAGGACTGCTCTTTTAACCATGCATGCCTTCTGATCACTGTACCAGTCATAGCTGATCTAAAGGAAGCCTCCAGTGCATCATAGCCGCATTTTAAAGAATGATTACTGACCTGCTGAATGTTATGTACCATTTCCTGAACAGATTTTTTGTCTAATGGTTCAGACGAG
Source organism: Protopterus annectens (assembly GCF_019279795.1). NCBI lineage: Eukaryota > Metazoa > Chordata > Ceratodontiformes > Protopteridae > Protopterus > Protopterus annectens. The sequence goes on along the minus strand of NC_056751.1, from coordinate 55,344,961 downwards.
GACAGTTTTTAGTTAACTGATCTAACATAAATTCCTGATACTGAATCATGTGGAATTGACAGTTTAAGGCCCTAGCCGAAAGAGTAGCAGAAGTGTAAACTTTTTTACCCCATCTCTCTAAGGCCCTAGATTCCCTTTCAGAGGGGAGGGGGTTTCTGGCAGAGGTAGCTGCTACAGCCTTGGATCCCTGGGAGATAGTTTCAGGATCTGCAAAAGGAGCCTTATACAAATGATAATGAGTGTCCGGAACCCTGTAGTACCTGTCGGGCTTAGCAGGGGCTGGAGGAAGAGAATCAGGAGCAGTACAAGCATCATTAAATGCATCATCCACAACAGTGAGTACAGGAGGAATGGCTAAAGGCCTATGCTGTGGCAAATGCAAAAAGGTCCTAAGCCTTTTCCTAGAGTCTGAAAAATCCTGGCCCTGCCATTGAAATTGTTCCCTCATAGCATGCAAGGTTTCCCCAAAAGAAAATTCCTCAGGCGGAGAGGCAGAAGGAATGGAGTCTTCTGCATCAGAGTCCTCATAAGGAGAATAAGGGCCCTCTGGAGGGTTTGTATTATCTGAATCATCAGAGGAGTAATCTGAAGAAACTGGCTCAGGGGGCTCTGCTCTAGGCCTCTTCTCTGGAGGTGGGTGAGAGGCCCTGTCAGGGTGTGGTTGGGATCCCCGGATCAAAGAAGTGAGATCCTCTGCTAGACTAAGCATTTGAGAACTAGAGCTAGGCCTGTGAGAGGGGGTCTTAGCAGGCACAGTTTTGGTAGATTTTGCTGCTTTAGCCCTGGCAAAAGCCTTAATCGACATGGATGCAGGGGGCCTAGCAGCTCCACGTGCAGGAGTAGATATATCTAAAGGTATAGTATCAGATAAATCCTGTGAACCTGCAAGAGCAGGTGGGATTTCAGTAGCAGATTCAGCCATGCTGGATGAGGCCTCGGTAGGAGGCAAGCTTTCGGCCGAAGGAAGAACCGTGGACTCAGTTTCAGCCGAAACCGAGACACTTGCGGTTGACTTAACCGCGGTTTCGGCCAAAACCGCGGACCGCGAGTGTCGGTCCTTTTCCTTGCGCTTTTTAGTTAATTGTGAAGTCGGAGTTTCCGACGGCATATTGTAAGCAAAAGCGGAGCCGAAAAACTCCTCAGCAAATTCCGACCGACGTCTAAGCGTCCGTCGGTTGAAAGAAGCACAGGCTAGACAAGCTGCTACATCGTGGTCTGGGCCTAAACAAGGTAGGCAGTAAGAGTGGAAATCTTTATGAGGTATTTGTTTCCCACAAGTTAAACAGTTATTCACTTTTTCTGACATCGGCTGAGGCAAGAAAGAGTCCCCAACGGGGTACTTAGCTTTTTAGAAGTCTTCGGTAGTAGTAATCTCTGGTTCTGACCGACCGGCACTTGCGAACAGCTTCTGCTTCGGGCCCCATGCGGCAAGAAAGACTGAGGAAAATGGCGTCGGCTGATGCCTTTATACCCGCTGAACTGCAGCTATGACGTCGGGTGAAGTGCGACATCAGCCGAGGCCAGACCCAGACTTTGGAATCCGGCCGACCGAAGGGCTGCCTGAGGCCAGGACAACCCATTTGTAAGGACTGCAGATGCATCCTTGAAGGACATCTCTGTCTGGATAAAAAATGATAAAAGGTTCCATAGCCATGAGTGCCTGTAGCTCTGAAACTCGTCTTGCAGAAGTTATTGCTAGGAGCAGAGCTGTTTTCCAAGATAAAAAAACTTTATATCAGCTGTAAGGGCTGGCTCAAAAGGAGGCAGGGTGAGCTTTTCCAAAACATAATTGAGGTCCCATGCTGGTACTGGTGATCTCCTTGGAGGCCTTAAGTTTTTGGCTCCTCTGAGGTACTGCCTTAACAAGGGATGAGAAAAGATTGGTGGCTCTGTATTGTAATGAGCCTAAATGGCAGAGGCATGAATTTTAATTGATGAAAAGGATACGCCTTCGTCCAGCATCTCAGTTAAGTACTGCAAAATCTAAGGAATATTTGGTACAGCTGTGTCAATTTCTTGTACCTGGTTCCAAGCACAGAATCTCTTCCATTTTCCAGCGTAAGATTTTCTGGTACTAGGCCTTCTGGCCTCCAAAATGACATCCATTACAGCTTCAGTGAGAGGTGCATTTTGTATCACTACATTATCCGCCATGCTGCCAGATTTAAGGTCTTTAGTTGGCTGTGCAGGATCTGATTGTTTTGTTGGGATAGTAGATGAAGTATTTGAGGCAAGGTCCAAGCCGGGCATTGAGACAAGTTCCTTAGGATTGGATACCAGTGCTGGCGGGGCCAGTCTGGGGCAATCAGTATCATCTTTGGCTTCTCTTGTCTGACCTTTAGGAGTACCTTGGGGAGGAGAGGCAGTGGAGGAAAGGCATATACTGCTAAGCTTTTCCAGCTGAAAGATAGGGCGTCCACTTTCCATGCTTGTCTGTGATAAGTCCTTGTGCAGAATCTTTTTAGTTGGTAGTTGTGAGGAGAGGTAAATATATCTATATCCGGGCATCCCCATATCCTTGTTATCATGCTGAAGACTTGTGGATCCAATTTCCACTCATGGGGATCTATGAGATTTCTGCTTAGTTCGTCTTCCAGAGTATTTATCTTTCCTGGCAGGAATTGTGCCTGCAGATGTACTTGGCAAGTCAATGCTGTGTCCCACAAAGTCATGGTTAATCTGCAAAGGGGGTAAGAATGAGTGCCTCCCTGCTTGTTTATATACCACATGACTGTGGTGTTGTCTGTCTTTATCAGTAGTTGTCCCGGATGAAGTAGGTTCTTGAAGGCTGTCAGGGCATTCTGAACAGCTAGCATCTCTTTTTGATTGATAAGTAGATGCATTTGGTTTGCGGGCCATGTGCCTTGAATACATCTTCCTGCTATGTGGGCCCCCCAGGCATAATCTGATACATCCATTGTTAATGTCTGCCTGGCTGGGGGTAAAGTGAATGGCTGTCCCTTGTTTTGGTGACAAGCCTTCGCCCACCAATGAAACTCCTGTTGCAGGCAGAGAATGAGGGTAATTATTGTTTGCAGGCAGAGAATGAGGGTAATTATTGTTTGCAAGCTGTGGCAATGTTGAGTCCAAACACTTTTTAGGTACCATTGAAGTTTCCTCATATGCAGTCTTGCATATGGAATTAGTAGAATGCAGGATACCATGAAGCCCAAAGCCTGCAGAATTTTTCTTGCAGATAACTGGGCCTTTGTTGCCAACAGGTTGAAATAGATAGTCAGTTGCCTTTGTTTGTCTGGCGTGAGATAAACCATCTGAGCAGTTGTATTTAAGCTTGCACCCAGGAATATTATCTCTTGAGAGGGTACTAGTTTTGATTTCTTTTCGTTGACTGTGTACCCTAGGCCTGTTAGAAATCTCTTTACAAACGCTGGATGCTGTAGTAAAATGTCCTTGTTCTCTGCTTGAATGAGGCAGTCGTCCAAGTAAGGATATATTTGTATTCATCTTTGTCTGCAGAATGCAATTACCGGTGCACTTCGTGAAGACCCTGGGGGCAGAATATAAGCCAAAGGGCAGTGCAGAGAATTGGTAATGCATTGAGCCAGCTTTGAATCTGAGGTATCTTCTGCATGTTTGTCTGATTGGGACATGCAGGTATGCCTCTTTTAGGTCTAAAGTCACAAGCCAAGCATTCTTGCCCAGCATGGGCAGAAGTTGCTGTAGAGTCAACATTTTGAATTTTGGTATATCCGCAAATGTATTTAGAATAGATAGGTCCAGTATTGGTCTCCAGGACTTGTCCTTTCTTGGTATCAAAGAACAGTCTTGAATAAAATCCTTGTCCCTGCTCTTGCTCAGGTACTTGTTGAATGGCCCTCATGTCCATGAGGGATGAGACTTGCTTTTGTGCCTCTGCCCATTGATGTTTTGGCAGGTTTGGCCAACCGTTTGTTCTTGGCAGGGTATGGAAGTGATACTTGTAGCCCTGTGACACTATGTCTGGGACCCATTTGTCCTGGGTTATTATGTGCCAGTTTTGAGAAAAAAGTGCTAGTTTTCCCCCTAAAGGTGCTGCCAGAAGATAAGTGCAGGCAGGGGGAAGTCATTGGGACTGTTTCCTGTATGGCTGTGATTTGTCTTCTCCACTTTTGGAGGTAGAAGCACCCCATTGTTTAGAACTGTACGAACCTTGGGGCTGGGATTTGCCTCTTGGGTGTCTGTATCTGCCCCTTTGTGGTCTGACACTGGAAAGGACCAATTCTTTGTAGGTCAGTGTCTGCTAAATCTTGGAGGCTGAACCTGTAAGAAATCCTTAACCATTTACATAGATTTAGCTTTGTCTTCCATTTTCTTTAACACCTCCTCTGCTTTAACACCAAACTAAGTATCATGCTGTAATGGGGCATCTAATAATTTTGCTTTGACATGATCCTTTAACCAAGCATGCCTCCTGATAACAGAACCTATAACAGCGGCTCTGCAGGAGGCCTCCGAAGAATCAAAACCACATTGCAAAGTATGCTTTCCAACTTGTTCAGCTGCATGCAATAAATCCTGCATTTCTTTGTTTTCTGCACATTCAGAATTTGTCAACATTTTCTGTTTAATCAGTGACATAATATATTGCTGATATTTGAGCATATGAAACTGACAATTTAAAGCCCTTATAGCCAAGGTAGCGGAAGTGTAAATCTTTTTTCCCCATCTGTCCAATGCCCTAGAATCCCTGTCAGAGGGGGTAGGGTTTTTTGCAGCAAAAGCCTTGACCCCTTTGGGACCCTGAGAGATAGATTCTGGGTCAGCAACAGGGTTTTTGAAAAGGAATTTATGAGAGTCAGGAACCCTGTAGTACCTATCTGGCTTAACTAGAGCTGGATGTAAGGAGTCAGGGGTCAGGGGTCAGACTGGACTCTGAAAATACATCAACAATGTCTAACACAGGTGGAATAGCTAGGGGCCTGTGTTGTGGTAGTAAAAGGAAGTCTCCGAGCCTTTTCTTAGATTCTGAAAAATCTTGGCTCTCCCAGTGGAAATGCTCCCTCATGGTATGCAAGGTTTCCCCAAAAGAGTAATCCTCAGGAGGAGAGGCTGAAGGGATAGATTTCTTCAGTATCAGAATCCTCATAGGGAGGAAGAGAGTATTCCTGATCAGAAGAGGAATCAGTTGAAATGGAATCCTGATCTGAAGATTCATATTCTGTCTCTTGCCTAGGCCTTTTATCAGGTGGGGGATGGGAACCCTTGATCAAAGTAATTAAGTCTTCGGCCATTTTGAGCATCTGTTTTTTTGGGCATGGAGGCCTGTCCATAAGGCTGTTGTACTTGTTTGTTTGTCTTTAAGGGTGCTTTAGTCTTTGCCTTTGAAGCTGAAGTCATTTTAATGTATAATTGAGTTGGTCTGAAAACACCCTCAGAAGCAGATACCTGCTCAGCGGCTCCGGACAGATCTGAGGGAATAGTCTCCGAAGGTCCAATACCTTGAGCCTCCAGCGGCCTAGGCGACTCCACGTGGGAGTCAGTAGCGGCCTGCGGGTCTAAAGTAGTGGGCGTCAGGGGCTGCAAAGGCGCCTCACTGAGAACCGGCGAACCGGTGACTGGCTTAGAAGAAGCCTCGTCGTTGGTTTTGCACCTCGGATGCCTGTCCTTTTCTTTTCTTTGCGTTTCTTGAGAATTCCGGTAGTCGGATGGCTGTCCGACATCGTATAATTAAATCTTCTGCCAAAACAGTGTAATGCAAAATCGTACCAATGCTTAATAGCGCGTTAGTTAAATCTAGCACAAAACTGACAAATAGCAACGTCGTGGTCAGGGCCTAGGCAAGGAGTGCAGTAAGAATAAAAGTCCTTATGAGGTATTTGCTTCCCACAAGAAATACAATTATTAACTTTTTCTGACATCGGTCTGGAGCAAGAAAAAAGTTTCCCCAACAGGGTACTTAGCTTTTAATGAAGACTTCGGATCTGAAATGCGAACACGAAAATCTCAGCAGTCGGCCGACCAGCACTTGCGAACTGCTTATGCTTCGGGCACCGCGCAGCAAGAAAGACTGAAGAAAATGGCGTCGGCTGCATCTTTTATACCCCTGGCGCACTGACGTCAGGGAAGAGGTGACAGCAACCGACGCTGGACCTAGTCTTTGGAATTCAGGCCGACTGAGGGCAGCCTGCCAGCAGGATAACCCAAGTGTAATGACTGCAACAGTGAAAAGCGAAGAACATCAAAACTGGCTGAGTAGGACGCTTCTTAAAATTTTCTGCTGTAGCACAGAAACTGGAAGGAATAGACTGTATTCATTTTATGAACCCACAAATAAGCATCTGGACTAGTGTTCCACAGCAGGATTTGTTAACTGAACAGGCACATCGAGTGTACGCTTCAAACCTGACTGTAAGAAAGCAGTCAATACCCACATTAGTAAACACGCAATCATACCATCAGAAAGTGTTGATCTTGAAAAAACTGTGGCAGAATGGAAGAGTATTAAAAACTGGAGACAGCAGAGCACCTGTAGAAAATGTTAATTCACTGTACACCAGGCAAAAGAGAAGCAAATTTATCCCAGCAATTAGGAAATGTTGAGAGGAAGATGTGAAATTCAAACTGCTATATCCAGCTGCCTTCAGAGCATTTTTTGGAGGATCGGTCATTTTTTGATGCAAAACAGGCTACAGATGAAATAAAAAAGTTTATCTAACAAAAAGTGAGCCAGCAAGCAGAAGGGGGCTTTGCTTCTCATTCTTCTGACAGTAAGGTTCATAGAGAGATCTTGTCAGTGAATTTTTTTCCAATGTTCCAGAGGAAAATGCTTGAGACAGAAAAAAAGCACAGGTTCATAGATTACTACTAGGCTAACTGCCTTTCTGGATCATTTTAAGCCTAGCCAATTACCCAATGTGAGAATCAAACCCTGCACCTTGTGTCTGTAAGGTAAACACCTTAACCATTATACTAACCGCCCAACCCGAGGACTATACCTCTCAACCTGGAAACATCAAAAATCTGGACAAGGCCCATGAAAAATAGGTACAAACCTGTATTCTGATTAATGTAAAATTTGCATGCATAATTATGTAACTCCACCCACTCTGGTGGAATTGTGGGATACCAACTTTCAAATGCAAACTGAAGAACAGACAACCAAATATGGCACCAGGCTGGAAATCAACTTCCATTCCCTACTTGCCTAGTAAATTGTAGATGACAGTGACTGTTCACATAACAGCTACAGAAATCAGAAGTAACTCAAAAACATTAGAGGGATGAAGACCTACCATCAGCAGGCAGCAAATGCATCACAAATCTCATGTCATAGCTTCAGGAACTATATACAATAGGAGTAAATACATCACCAATCTCATGTCATAGCTTCTAGAGCTACACACAACAGGGCTGCAGGTAATGACACCCTTTAAAGCCTTCTAGTTTTGTACAATCAGAATATTGCTAAATGCTGCACTGTCAGGTTTTTCAATGACTTGACCCAATTTCTGTACACTTAACTACTGTCAACAAACTGCTTCTTATCAGTCATATTTTTCAGATAAACATTGCCAGCTTATTTTTTTGAGCCAAGACCTTTCTGTCCTTTTCTTTTATTGTCTCGCTTTTATAAATTGCTAGTTTTAGTTCAGTAAACAAAACTTTATATGTTTAGCTGCTTCTCATGTAGCAGTTGTCTTGTATTGTTGTCATATTCACCATGGCACTAAATCTTTAAACCTCACCACAGAGGAAAAGAAATAAAATTTCCCAAGAAATTCACAACTGATATTGTCCAATAGAAGTTCAAAATGTCAGTAAGCTGGCTAGTAAAATCTAAATGACAAAGTAAAACAGAAATGCATGCCACATCTTTGACCTGATCTCATATATGTAACACTTTGTACTCATGCATTTTCAAACACAGCTAACAAAACAAAACTTATGTGAAGATGGAAGATCAAACTCTTGCTCTTTAGATCCCTGACAAAACTGAAGTGAGACACCACACTTAATTAACTGTCTCTGTTTCAAGCAGCTTAAATGTTGCACATACTTGCAGATAAAGGATTGAGGGTCCACACGGATTGTGGACAACTGGTTTATGTAAAAAGATATGAATTGTAAGCTACAGGGACTCTGTATCCCTATGAGCAGAGCAAACACTAGAACTGTCCCATCAGCCATACGTAAATAGAGGTTACATTTAAAATGAAAAGGCAGGTATTTACAACTGATCACAGCAAAAATGAAAATAAGATTGGATTTTGTGTCACCAGAGACAGCAATTCCCTTTTGAGGATTCCCATACATTAATTTAGATAACATTCCCATATCTTAGCAGCATTTGGAATACTATTTGTTTTTAAAAATTAAAAATCCCTTCCACTTTTTTGTAGCTGAAATAAGCTTGCATCACTTAAGTGACTTCATACACACACACACACACACACACACACACACACACACACTGTTCAGATCACTAGTGAAAATATCATTAATGCAAGCAGGAGGTCACTGGGAATACGTTAAGCAAACATACCGTAACTAAATACCTTCTGTGCAGCGGCCATCATCATTTCCCAAACTAAATACCTTAATAAGCTCCGTTTCCCAAACTTAATGCCTTAAGCACTCCACCAGAATTGCAGATAACTCCACCATCAGAAGCATTACACCAGAATTGCAGATAACTCCACCATCGAACTACTCCATGCAGCAGATAACTCCACCAGAAAACAGCCAAATGTTTCTGCACTTGCAGATCCATAACAGCCAGACGGAAATGAGCCCTTGAGCTCAATTCCAACAGGCTGATGGAGCTGATGTCACTGATGTCATCGCACACGATTACGTCAGCTCAAAAAGCGCGAAAGAAAAAAAATTAAAAATAAAAGCGAAAAAAAACGGAAATGTAGGGATGCCACTCGGGAATTGTGGCACCCCATTATTTGGGCCCCAAAACTCGGTAAAGACCAAGTAATTCAGTATGGTTGGAAGGTATGCCGAGGACTTGAGAAACAGTGTCTGGTGTTGGGAGATGAAGAGGAAGAAGGCCAGCAACAGTGAAATTAGTGAATAAATGGGAGACTGTAAAGCATTAAATACATTTGGATAATGTGGCTTTGCAAGAAAAAGTGGCTGAAAAACACTGGGCTTTTGACTGTAAAGCATATACCCCACTTTATGCTATTCATGTTCAAAAGGACATTAAAAGGAGAGAAAAAGGTAACTGTAAGTAGAACAGTTTTTGATTGTATTAGTATAAATGTATAAACCATTTCATAATTTAAACTCAGTTTTATATATAGTAAAGTAGTTTTGTGTAGTGTGTAGTCAGGGATATATAACAAGATACAAAAGGCTGGACCATAGCAAGTTTAATGTTAATGCACTGTGATCTTGGGCTGTAGGTGTGGATAGGGTATAAAAGTGCACTAACAGAATAAAGATATCTTCTCTTAGTTTTACAAAGATAAATGTCTAGATGTACGCATTTGGCATAAGTGTTATGTGTTTTGTAAGCATGTAGGCTTTAAAAATAAGACAAAATGATGAAAGCTATGAAAAATACTAACTTTCTTGCAACTACAAATATATTAGCTTTTTTTTTTTTTTTTTTTTACATTGGCAAATGTTCAGTCAGAATCAAGAAGTCTGCCAGCTGTACATTCTTTTCAGAGTGAAATTTATAAATATTCATTGCCGAGTACTTTTCCATAGAGAATAGCTGTCTGGAAGTGCAAGCACTTAATTCTGAGAGTTCTGAACATTCTTTGCTGAAGGAAATGCAAAATTTAAAGGTACAATGGCAAGCAGTTCAGTGAAAAATAAAGTCTGAAATTACTGCAAGTGTATAACAGATAACAGCCTACCCAGCAGCCTTAACACTTCAATGCATTTAATAGAACAGTGCACAATTTACTTTTATTTATTGACAGCTAGTGCATTATTTTCTTAGGGCTAAAAGTTAGTTTTCTGAAAGACTATACACTATTTTTCACATGTAGTAGGGGAACAGAAATATGAAAATAAAAGACAGAAATCAGCATAAGTGGAAACTCAGGCTGTAACATGCACTTAAGCATGGGTAACCTTAATTTTAGGTTAAGTAATACCTCTGGGTGAAGCAGTTGATTTGGGGCAATTCTTCCTATCTGGAGGGTTAAACTTCATATTTGATGATGTACAAAGTTGTATGCGTTTGTTCTATGTTAATAATTGATACAAGTGTTTTAAAAATGTACTTTGTTTTTGTTTTTCATTAAAACTAAAAGTATTGAAAAATGACATAGGTTCAAAATGGAGATGAGAAGACACAAATGTACAACAGATCAGCCTGCCATACATTACTGTGTACATGTAAGACAAACATTGGAAATACACATTCAAAAAACTGCCATTTAAAACAGGTTGGAACAATAGCTTTTTATCGCAATGGCTACGCTATTCATATTATCTTGGAATGTAAATGGCCTTACAGATATAGGAAAAAGGAAATAGTACTGAATTATATTAAGAAATGCAGAGTTCAAACAGCAGTGATGCAGGAGACACATTTGGAAAAACATGAACATATGAATTTGACAAAGAAAGGGGTCCCGAATGGATATTCAGCAAAATATAAGGGACAAAGGAAAATGGAAGTAATTATACTAATTGCTAGAGAGGTTCCAATAATGATAGAAGGAGGAAAAAAGACAATAATGGTAGATTTGTATTGGTAATGGGCTACAGGCAAGGGCAGATGATTACACAAGCATGTATTTATATTCCACTAAAACTGCTATTGTGGAGCTTACGAATTTTTGGGGGAGAAATTATCAGCTTTCAGCAGAGAATACTACTTATAGATGGCGACTGGAACTTGATTTGCAATAGTGTGGCTGTATCAGGTGGACCTAGAAGGTAAAATAAAACAAAAGAGGGTAGACTTCTGAAAAAAAATTATGAATATATTCAATATGGAATACATGAATTCAGCAGTAGGAACTTCAAAGAATTTACATATTATTCCTCAAGGTATGATAACTGGGCTAGACTAGCTAGAAATGATATTTCACAGGAACCTTGCATTTAACTGAAAGCTCTGACACATATCCAATAACTGTTTCAGATCATGCACCAATAAAAATGAAGATAAAAATTTAATGAAGTAAAAATGAGACGCTGTTGCTTTCCCACCTAACTGTTAAAAAGACAGGAATGTAAGGAATGGGTACTGGAAATTATTTGAGAGTTATTAGGGAAGAAAAATATTTTCAGAAGTTATAGCTAGTGAGTGGGATAAAATAAAAATGGAGTTTAAAAACAGGATGGAAATAAAAGAAAAAATAGACATGGTTAAGAAGTAATAGGAATTATTTGGGTTGAAGAAGGTTAAAGTATTGCAGAATAAGGGACATCTCACAGAACAAGAAGAGGTACAAACTCAAGAAAAGAGAAAACAAGAGAGTATCTGGATAATATGCATGAGTTTAGAAAGACTGGTGTTAAGCAACTACTCTATGACAACAACTCCAGAGCACAAAAACTTTTAGCACAATAACGTAGGCAGCAGAATGTAGAAAGGGTGGTTGCCAAACTTAAGAGTGCCTACAAAAAGAAAAATAAGCAGAGATCATGTTTAGATTTTAGAGATATTTTGGAAATCTTATGAAATTTTGTATAAAGCACAGAAATGTGAAAATCAAGAGCAAGCACAAATGGAAGTATTTATGGAAGACTCAATTATGCCAAGTTTAGAGGTAGATGAGGCTCAACAACCAACAGGTTAAGACACAAAGGGATGAGATAAATACAGTGAAGTATAAACAATCTGCAGAAAGATCCCTAAGAAGAGATGGCATTCCTTTGCAAGTTTGAAAGTTAGGACAGAAGAAAGTGGAAACAAGAAGTTATGTACTCACCATAACGTTTGATGTATGTAGTCCATCTCACCTCACATTCTTACCTGTGGGTTCAGAGCTGAACCTCGGTGCTGACTCGGCCATACTCTAGCTCGAAATCTTTCAATTGGCTGGGCTAAGAGGTATCCCATGCTGCACTGCTCTCTTTCCCCAGATCTTGTTTGCTGCAAGCCCAATCACTCAGTCACTCACACTCCTTACACGTAAAACACAGAGAAGGAAAAAAAACATTCCAATAATAAAAGGAGTACTGAAACCAGAACTAACTTCTAGGCCCTCCAGGATGGGGGAAGGTGGGAAGGTAAGTAAGAATGTGAGGCACGATGGACTACATATATCGAACGTTATAGTGAGTACATAACTTCTTGATGTTATGTAGTCCAATCTCGCCTACATTCTTACCCGTGGGACAGCGTCCCCAGCACCTGAACCCTGGGAGGCTCAGTGGAAAATGCTCCTGAACACTGTGGAACCAAAGGAATATCTGCCTCTGGATAGCAAACCCAATATGTAGTGAGTAATAAAGGTGTGAGGAAATGCCCATGTAGCCGCAGCACAAATATCATCCATAGACATCCTGGCCTGAAATGCTGTAGAGGTAGACATAAATCAGGTAGAATGAGCCTTCACTCTAAATGGTAAATCCTTACCACCTGAGGCATAAATGAAGGAAATACAACTAGAGCTCCAACCAGATAAGGTCACTTTGGAAACAGGAGTCCCCATCTTATTTTCTGAAAATGAGACAAACACTTGATCCGATTTTCTAAGATCCTTCATTCTATGCAGATAAAAATGCAACTGCCTGTGAACATCCAGTTGGTGAAATTTAAATTCTGCCCTATTAGAGAACTCTGGGAAAAATACGGGCAGTTCAATGGATTGGTTGAGATTACTAACCAAAGCCACTTTTGGGATAAAGGAAAGGTTTGGATTGAGGAAAACCCTGTCCCTGTGAAAAATCAAGTAAGGCGGTCGGAGCTCTGAGACACGTCTAGCTGAAGTGATGGAAAATTATCTTTTTGGTAGCCAAGTCAAAACTTTTAGTTCACAAGTAGCTGCAGGTTCAAAGGGGGAAGAGGTGAGACATTGTAGCACAAAATTTAGGTCCCAAGGCATGACCGGGTCAAAGACTGGGAGACGAAGCAGCATAGTGCCTTTCAAGAATGCCTTACAAAGTCTATGTGCCATTAGGCTGGGTTCATTAGCGACGTGAAAAGTGGAAATAGTGGCCAACTGTACTTTAATTGTTGCGGCTGCTGACCCCTGATTGAAAAGCATGGAGAGAAATTCCAGAACTGAAGAAATTGGAGCTGTATAAGGATCAATTTGTCTTGCCTGAGCCCAGATGGAGAATCTTTTCCATTTACTGGAATAAATCTTTCTGGTCGAAGGCTTATGGGAAGAAGACAGAATATGAATCACTTCCAGAGGAAAATGATGAAGCCTGACTAGTGATGGAAGTGGAGTAGCTAGGCTGTAAACCGGAGGGTCTGAAGAGAGGGATGGAACTGCCCTGACATATGAGTCAGAAGATCTGGCTGTGGGTCCAGAATCCAGGGGGCGTCCATGAGATAGGGATGGAGAAAGGGGAACCAAATATGACGAGGCGAGTATGGAGCAATCAGAATTATTCTGCTTCCCAAGGACTGCGCTTTCTGAATAACCTTTGTCAACAGAAGAACAAGAGGGAAGGCATAAAGTAGACCGGAGGGGCAATCGTAAATTAGAGCGTCCCTGGGTGACTCACCTGGAGGGGGGATAAGGGTGAAGTAGCTGCTGCACTTGGTAATGAGGGGACTGGCAAATAGATCGCAGCAAGGCTGACCCCATCTGTGGAAAATCTGCTCCGCAACTTGACTATTCAGGGACCACTCGTGAGGAATCAGAATAGCTCTGCTCAACCTGTCGGCGATCAATTTGGACTTCCTCGGAATGTGCATTGCTAGAAGAAAGCGTTAGGAAGACACTGCCCCACTGCCACACTCAAATGGCCTCTCTGCAAAGGGGATACGACTTGGTTCCTCCCTGTTTGTTCAGATACCGTACCATCGACATATTGTCTGAGTGGATCAAAATTGTCCTGAGTGGAAGAAAGCTCTGAAGTGCTTGCAACGCTAGCAGCACTGCTCTCATCTCCAAGATATTGATATGCAGATGTACCATGTTCCTGCCACATGCCTTGGACCATCCTGCCGAGATAATGCCCCCCCACCATCTGAGAGGCATCCGTGGTCACTGTGGCAACAGGAGGGGATGGGAGGAAGGGTTTTCCCACACTGAGGTTGCTGGAGTGAAGCCACCAGCGTAGATCTTGCTTGCACCTGTCTGTGATCATTATGAGATGAGAAAGTGGAAGATGCTGTAGAGACCGCTGGGCGAAGAGCAGCCACTGAAGGAGCCTCATGTGAAGCCTCGCAAGAGGAACCAGCATAATTGTTGCAGCCATAGTCCCTAACAATTTGAGAACCGTTTTTGCCTTCACTTTTTTTTTAGAGGGAGCAACGCGTATACTTGTTGTTGCAAAACTTGAATCCTTTCTTGTGGTAAAAATGCACTCATGCGCACTGTGTCTAACTAGGCACCTATAAAGCTGACAAGCTGCGAGGGCAACAAGGAAGACTTTTCCCAGTTTAGAGTGATACCCAATTGTTGACACTGCTTGATAGTGGCCTTCTCTGGTCCACAGTAGTAGATGCCTGGTGGTGGCAGGAAGGAGCCAGTCGTCTAGGTACGGAAACATTTGGAATCCCTGACGTCTCAAGTGAGCAGTCACCATTGCCATACATTTGGTGAACACCCTGGGGGCTGTGGTGAGACCAAAGGGCAGGGCACAAAATTGAAAATGACTGGCTCCCAGCTGGAAGAGTAGATGACTTCTGGATGCCCTGTCCATCTTTATGTGGTAGTAAGCATCCTTGAGGTCGATGGAGCACATCCACACTTCTTTTCTCAACAATGGGAGAACAGATTGCAATGTGACCATTCAGAACTTGGACTTCTTCACATGGAGGTTCAAGTGGCTGAGATCCAAAATGGGTCTCAGGTCCCCTGTTCTTTTCGGCACCAAAAATAATCTGCAGTAAGTCCCTAATCTGATCTGGTCTGAGGGGACATGCTGGATGGCTCCTTTTTCTAGCAGCTTTATAACCTCTGAAGCTGCGGAATCCCTTTGATTGGGTGGAACATCTGGGATTCTTTTGATCAGTGGGGGGTGGAGAGAAGGGAATATGATATCCTCTGGAAATTATTTTTAATACCCACTGGTCCTGGGTGATGTCTTGCCAGGCTTCTGGGTATAGTGAAATGCGATCCCCAACTGGCTCTGGAAACGCGCAGTCGGGCCTCCCATCAGGAGAGCTGATAGGGAGAACCACGAAAGGAATCACGGTCTCCCTGGTTACGCGGGCCTCCTCTGACTCTAGGGCGGCATCTACCAGAGTTACCACCCCCTCCCTTGCCTCTGGAGGGGGAATCACTTTATGCATCATGAAAAAACCTCTGTGATTTTTTGAACCACATTTTCCCACTCTTCTGGACCTTGGGATATGATCTAGAAGGCATGGAAAAACGGACTCCAACAGCAGACAGAGTTTTCCCTCTTGCTCGCACCTAGTGAGAGTGTCTTTCACCTTGGTTCCGAACAACGAGGAAAGTACAGTTGTGTACACTTACCATAAATGTAGATGTTTGAGTGTATTCACTGTTGCAGTCATTACATTTGGGTAATCTGCTGGCAGGTTGCCCTCAGTTGGCCTGAATTCCAAAGTCTTGGGTCCTGCGTCAGTTGCTGTCTCCTATTCCATGACGTCAGGTCATCAGGGGTATAAAACAAACAGTCAACGCCATTTTCTTTAGTTTTTCTTGCCCCAGATGTCAGGTGCCCCCCCAAATGGGTAGCAAAAATGTATATATAAACTATATATACATGCAACAATACAAACTTTACCTTCCTCTACAAGCAAATACACCACAAAGGTTGTAGAAGATAGTGAAGGAAAGAGAAACTCCAGAATAAAAGGGGATGGCGGACGGGTAACCTGGACTGCAACAGTAAATACACTCTAACATCTACATTTATGGTAAGTGTACACAACTGTACTATGTTTTTCGTGTTTCACTGTTGCAGCCATTACATTTGGGTAGAATCCCAAAGCTATGGATGGGAGGCTGGAGCTAAACTGTATTAGGGGCGGCTATAAGGCCCTGCAGAACTGCAGTGGCAAAACCTGCCCTGAACTTAGAGTAGAGAGGCAAATGATAATGCTTTGTAAAAGTGTGAATAGAACTCCAAGTAGCAGCCTCTAGAATGTCTTTGGTTGGTACTCCTCTGAGAAAAGCTGCTGATGTAGCTGCAGCCCTGGTGGAATGAGACCTAATGCCCTTGGGCACAGGTTTGCCATGGTGTAAGTAGCAGAAATGAATGCAGTGGCTTATCCACTTTGAAATAGTCTGCTTTGAAATAGTCTTTCCCTCTGATCCTGCAGCAAATGTCACTAGTAACTGCTCAGTTTTTCTTAGAGCTTTAGTCCTGCTCAAGTAGAATCTTAGTTGTCTGTGTACGTCCAAGGAATGCAGCATCCTCTCCCCCTTGTTCTCCGGATTTGGATAAAAAGTTGGCAGATGAATAGTTTGGTTAAGAGCCACACTGGAAACCACCTTAGGCATAAATGAAGGATTGGTCCTCAGGGACACCCTGTCTGGGTAAAATATGATAAAAGGCTCCACAGTCATGAGGGCCTGTAGCTCTGAGACCCTTCTTGCTGAAGTAATTGCCAGGAGCAGAGCTGTTTTCCATGATAAGAACTTTAGATCTGCAGTAGCAGCTGGTTCAAATGGAGGCAGGGTGAGCTTTTCCAACACATAATTGAAGTCCCATGCAGGAATTGGTGATCTTCTGGGAGGCCTTAGATTTTTGGCCCCTCTAAGATACTGCTTTAGTAAAGGATGAGAAAAGATTGGTGGCTCTGTGTTGCAATGAGCCGAGATGGCATGGATTTTTATTGATGAAAAAGAAAGGCCTTTGTCAAGAATCTCAATCAAGTATTGTAAAATCTGAGGAATATTTGGCTCTGCTGTATCAGTTCCTTGTGCTTGGTTCCAAGCACAGAATCTCTTCCATTTATCAGCATAAGATTTTCTAGTACTAGGCCTTCTGGCTTCCAAAATGACATCCATCACAGCTTTACTGAGAGGTGTTTGAGTAACTACAAGATCAGCCATGCTGCCAGGTTCAGTGTTTGGAGCTGATTGTGCAGTATCGGATTGTTTTGCTGGGACAGTAAGTGAGGCATTTGAGGCAAGTACCAAGCAGGGAATTGAGACATGTTCTTTAGGATTGGGTACCAGTACTGGCGGGGCCAGTCCGGGGCAATTAGTATCATCTTTGGTTTCTCTTGTCTTGACTTTTAGTAGGACCTTGGGAAGAAGAGGCAGAGGAGGAAAGGCGTAAACTGATAGGTTTTTCCAGCTAAAGGATAGGGCGTCCACTTTCCATGCCTGTCTCTGATAAGTCCTTGTGCAGAACTTTCCCAGTTGCTAATTCCGAGGAGAGGCAAATAGGTCCATGTCCGGGCTCCCCCATTTCTTTATCATGCTGAAGACTTGTGGATCTAGTTTCCACACGTGAGAGTCCATAAGGTTTCTGCTTAAATCGTCTGCCAGAGTATTTTGCTTTCCTATCAGGAACTGAGCTTGAAGATGTACTTGATAAGTCAAGGCTGTGTTCCACAGTGCCATGGCTAGTCTGCAAAGGGGATACGAGTGCGTGTGCCCCTGCTTGTTTATGTACAACATATCCATGGTGTTGTCCATCTTTATCAGTAGTTGTCCTGGATGAAGTAAGTCCTTGAAGGCTGTCAGGGCATTTTGAACAGCTAACATCTCTTTTTGGTTGATATGCAGATGCATTTGTTTTGGAGTCCATATGCCCTGAATGCACCTTCCCTCCAGGTGGGCCCCCCCATGCATAATCTGATGCGTCTGTTGTTAAGTTTGGCTGGCAGGGGGTAGAGTGAAAGCCCGTCCCATATTTTGGTGACATGCCTTTGCCCACCATAGAAACTCCTGTTGTAGGCAGAGAATGAGAGGAATCATTGTTTCCAGACTGTGACAATGTTGACCCCATAAACAATTTAGGTACCACTGTAGTTTCCTCATATGCAGTCTTGCATATGGAATCAGTAGGATGCAGGATGCCATGAACCCCAAAGCCTGCAGAGTTTGTCTTGCAGATAATTGGGTTTTTGTTGCTATCAGTTTGAACTAAGTAGTCAGTTGCCTTCGTTTGTCTGGCGTGAGGAAAGCCATCTGGGCAGTTGTACTCAAGCTTGCACCCAGGAATGTTATCTTTAGAGAGGGTATCCAGTTGTAATTTCTTTTCATTTATTGTGTACCCTAGGCATGTTAGAAGCCTTTTCACAAACGCCAGGTGCTGAAGAAGAATGTCCTTGTTCTCTGCTTGAATGAGACAGTCAGTCATCCAAGTAAGGATATATTTGTATACTTTTGTCTGTAAAATGCAATTACTGGTGCTAGGCCCTTTGTAAAGACCCTGGGCGCAGCAGATAAGCCAAAGGGCAGTGCAGAGAATTGGTAATGCATAAAGCCAGCCTTGAAACGGAGGTATCTTCTGCACAATTCTTATTTGGATATGCAGGTATGCCTCTTTTAGGTCTAATGTCACCAGCCAAGCGTTCTTGCCCAATATGGGCAGAAGCTGCTGCAACGTTAGCATTTTGAATTTTGGAATGTCTAGGTATGTGTTCAAAATTGATAAATCCAGTATTGGGTGCCAGGGCTTGTCTTTTCTGGGTACCAAAAACAGTCTTGAATAAAAACCTTGTCCTTTTTTCTGTTCTGGTACTGGCTGAATAGCCCCCATATGCATGAGGGACGTAACCTGTTTCTGTGCCTCTGCCCACTGATTTTTTGGCAGATCTGGCTAACCGTTTGCAATTGGCAGAGTATGGAAAAGGAATCTGTATCTCTGAGATACTATGTTTAACACCCACTTGTCCTGGGTTATTAACTGCCAATTTTGAGCATAAAGTGTTAATTTTCCCCCTAAGGGTGCTGCCAAAAGGTAAGTGCTTGGTGATGGCAGAGGGAAGTCATTGAGACTGTTTACTGTAGGGTTGCGCTTTATTTCCTCCAGATTTGGAGGAAGAAGCACCCCATTGCTTTGACCTGTAAGAATCCTGTGAGTGGTATCTAGAACCTTTAGGGCGCCTGGATTTGCCCCGTTGAGCTCTGTCAGACACAGGAAAGGACCAGTTTTTTGTAGGCCAGTCTCTACTGAATATTGGTGGCTGCACTTGTAAGAAGTCTTAGTTTGCATAGACTTAGCTTTGTCTACCATTTTCTTTAAAACCTCTTCTGCCTTAATACCAAACAGAGTATAATGCTGTAAAGGTGCATCCAGCAATTTAACTTTAACATGATCAGGCAAATTTTGCTCTTTTAGCCAGGCATGCCTCCTAATCACAGATCCAGTAACTGCAGCCCTGCAGGAGGCCTCTAAGGAATCAAAACCACATTGCAAATTATGCTTTCCAACTTGTTCTGCTGCATGCAATAATTCCTGCAATTCTTTATTTTCTGCACATTCAGAAATCAACATCATTTTCTGTTTCAGTAATCCCATAACATGTTGTTGATACTTGAGGATATGAAACTGGCAGTTCAAGGCCCTAACTGCCAAGGTTGCAGATGTATAAACCTTCTTTCCCCATCTATCCAGTGCCCTTGAATCTCTGTCAGAGGGGGTAGGATTTTTTGCTATTGAGGCCTTAACACTTTTTGGACCCTGTGAAATAGTTTCAGGGTCAGCAGCAGGGTTTCTAAACAAAACTTTGTGCGAGTCAGGAACCCTGTAATATCTGTCTGGTTTGCTGGGAGCCGGAGGTAAGGAGTCTGGACATCATCCACAATGTCTAAAACAGGAGGTATGGCTAAAGACCTATGCTGAGGGAGAAGGAGGAAATCCCCAAGCCTCTTTTTTGATTCTGAGAAATCTTGACTCTCCCAGTGAAAATGCTCCCTGAAAGTATGCAAGGTTTCTCCAAAGGAATAATCTTCAGGAGGTGATGCAGATGGTATAGATTCCTCTGCATCAGAATCCTCATAGGGTGGTATAAATAATTCCTGATCAGAAGGGGAATCAGAAGAAATAGAAACCTGATCTGATGACTCATAATCAGTGTCTTGCCTAGGCCTCTTATCAGGAGGGGGTTGGGAACCCCTGATCAAGGTAATTAGGTATTCAGCCATTTTGATCATCTGTTTTTTGGGCATAGAGGCCTGTGCACGTGGCTCATGCTTCGTTTTTTTAACTTTAGAAGTTGCTTTTGTATTTGATTTTGAAGCTGGCGTCGGTTTTATATAAAAATATTGTGGCCTGAATACACCCTCAGAAGCCGGTGCCTGCTCAGCGGCTCCGGACCCAGCCGAGGGAGAGACATCCGTGGGTACAATACTTTGAGAATCTCGCGGCGTGCCGGACTCCACATGGGTCTCTGTAGGGGCCTGCGACTCGAAAGTAGCGGCTATCAGGGGCTGCGAAAGGGCCTCACTGAGTACCGGCGAACAGACGACTGGCTTAAGAGAAGCTTCGTCGTCGGTTTTGGACCTCGACGGTCTGTCTATGTCCTTTTCTTCGCATTTTTTGTGTACTCCGGTAGTTGGATTGCTATTCAATGACATTTCAGGATAGTTAAATCTGTTTCCAAAATATTTTGAGGCAAAGATATACCGATGCTTAATAGTGCGTTGGTTAAATCTAGCACAAAACCGATAGCTAGGCACGTTATGATCAGGGCCTAGGCAAGGAATACAGTACAAATGAAAATCCTTATGAGGTATTTGCTTCCCACAAGTAATACAATTATTAACTTTTTCTGACATCAGTATGGAGCAAGAAAAAAGTTTCCCCAATGGGGTACTTAGCTTTAGTGAAGACTTTGGTTCTGAAACTCGAATTCGAAAATTTCAGGAGTCGGCCGACCGGCACTTGTGAACTGCTTCTGCTTCGGGCACCGTGTGACAAGAAGGACTAAGAAAATGGTGTCGGCTGCTTGTTTTATACCCCTGACGTCATGCAAGAGGAGACAGCAACTGATGCAGGACCCAAGACTTTGGAATTCAGGCTGACTGAGAGCAACCTGCCAGCAGATTACCCAAATGTAATGACTGCAACAATGAAACACGAATAACATCCATCAAAACGGGGCATTGGTGAATGCAGACTTGAAGGCCTCCGCGAAATTACAGAGGTGCATCCAGGAGTGTCTCCTGAGAGAAATGCCGGAACTCGCTGCCCTACATGCTCCTTCAGCTGCGTAAGAGATCAGCCTCATGGAGGAGGAGTTAGCAATAGAATTTAGGTAGACATCTGACAGTTGACTTTCTGAGCCACTGCGTCAAACGCTGCCCTGCAGAGCATCTCCCAGCTCTTTCAGGAGATCTCTTTGGAGCCGTCTAAAATGTAACAAGTAATTCAGCGACCGCAGTGTAAAGGCTGCTGAAGAAAACATACGCTTCCCATACCGGTCCATGGTCCTAGACTCACTGTTAATGGGATGGATGGTAGATGAAGTCTCAGCCAGTTCCTTCTTGGCGGCCGCTGCCACCACCAAGGCATCTACTGGAACGCCCTTCGTGAGACCTCTTTATCAGAGGGGGCAGACAGAAATTTGTTGCGTCTCCTGGGGACTAGTTCCACAGTGTCAGGGGTTTCCTACACCCTCCAACAAACTAGATCCAGGAGTTTGTCGAAGGGTGGAGAGACCCAGGAGGCGGACAGCTGAGCCCCAAAGGCCTTCAGGAACACCGAACTCCTCCTCGGAGGGGGGTTTACAGGGCCAGTCACCTCTCTGTTTCAAGATCTCTAGGATATCAGAGAAAGAGATAACCTCAGAGGACGACTTGGGGGACCCCCCTGACTCCTAGAGGTTGGTGTCCAACGCGAGAGACTCTTCCTAGTCGATGTGCTTCCTCTTGCACGTTCTTTTTCTGGGTGGCTCCTCAAGCAAAAACTCTGGGGGGCCCTCAGAAATTTGGGGACCACTCATGGAGGTATCCTGAGGCCTTGGATCTCCGCTGTCCAAAGATAGAGGGCGATCAAAGACTGATACTGGAACTAGAGGGGGTAGAGTGTCAGTGCTGTATGATGCAGCTGAGGACCTGGCCAGCATGCTCCGCATGACCTCGAAACTGGTCTCCCCAGCTCCGAGGATCGACCAACCGTGGAAGACCTCTGAGCAGAAAGGGCAAGGTCCAAAGCAAGGATCAGGCTCACCCGAGCCGAAGCACCAAGAGGGAGGCTAGGAGCCGAAGAGCGTCCCGAGATCTCACCCTCGGGTCCGACCAAGGAACCATGGGTCCTGGACACCGTGGACAGAGCCGATGGGTTTGGAGCCGATGAGCCAGGATGGGCAACTGGAGCCGACCTAGAAGCATCAGACAGCACCGACCACTCTGGCTCCGAAGGCAAAGATTTGTTCGGAGGAGGAATCAACGACGGATGGGTGACGGGCTCCGGAGCCGACTGGGCTGGAGCCGAAAGCAATTTAGCCAGCAAAGGTGATTGGAGCAGTCTCTGTACCACTCTATCCACATCCACATTAGAGAGTGTCCTGGAGGACCTAGAGGACAAGGTAGGAGGTCTAGACCTCCTCTCTGAAGGAGACCTGCGAGGAGGAGAAACCGGTCAAAAACTGGAGACCGGCTCTGAAGTAGTATCTCAGACACCGGCTCCAAGAGGCTGGGAGCCGATATAAGTTCTGTCAGTTCACAAGTTTCCTTTGGCACCAAAGACAGTGGAGCCGACTATGCCACAGTAGACTGAGTAACTTTCTCCGGAGGCTCTGATAAGATAGACGGAGCCAGAGATAATTTTTTTGCTTTGGATGTTTTGTCTCTTTTAGAGGGAGAGAACTTAGCACTAGAAGACCTCTCCAAATCTTCCTCAAAGGAGGGTTTCAGTAGTCCCTTCAGAATTAGTTTGTTCTTCCCTTCTTGAAGAACACAAGGGCTGAATACGTGACAGAACGCACAAGACTCCTGAAGGTGTATAGCCCCCAAACAATAAACACACACAGCGTGCCCATCAGTAATCAACATCTTGTACCCACATTTACTACATTTCATAAAGCCCGAAGGCTTATGTTCTTTTGTATCCTTAGACATGGTCGGCAGGATACTAACACACCAAAACAGTAAAACTGACACCAGCAACAAGCATGGGAACCAGACTAATAAACTACAGACACTACAAAAGGACCTCTAACTCAAATGGTCCTATCAGGAAAACAAGGGGAAGGACTAGGTCCTCTAACTTAAACGGCCCTGGCCCGGAGGGGATAGGTACCTAAAACAAAAATGACCACAGAAGGGAAAAACGGATAACCAAGGGAGGACTAGGTCCTCTAACTAAAACGGGCCTAGCCCGTTGGGAGATAGCTGACTGGATACCAGACAAAAAGTAGACAAAGGCCACAAAGGCCGCACAAAACAGCTTCCACAAAGCAACAACACACACACACACACACACACACACACACACACACACACACACACACACACACACACACACACACACACACACACACACACACACCTAGCTATGAAAATAGCTTTTGGATCAAAATTTTAGTCAAGAAGACAAATGGTTATACTTAGCCACAGCCAAGAGCGAGACCACGTCTGAGCTTTACGAGTGGCAAACGAGATCTGGGGAAAGGGAGCAGTGCAGCATGGGATACCACTTAGCCCAGCCATTTGAAAGACTTCGAGCTAGAGTATGGCCATGTTGGAGCAGAGGTTTGGCTCCGAACCCACTGGTAAGAATATAGGCGAGATTGGACTACATAACATTGTTTGTTTAACAGAATTTTATAAGGGGGGGGGAGCACCAACATATTTAAAGCAAGCTGTGGTAGCTGTATTACCTAGGGGAGGTAAAGACCTATCAAACCCAGCTTCATATAGACCCATATCATGAATGTAAAATGTTTATGTCTATACTAGCTAAAAATGCCAAAACTGATGAATATGGAACAATGTGGTTCTGTAAAGAGGGTGCAAAAATTAACAGAACAATGATAACCCAGAGGGAAGAAAAATGTAAGAAAATATTGCTGTTGTTGGTGGGCCTTGATGCAGATAAAGCAATCCACAGAGTAACCTGGGATTTTATGAGTAGGGCAATTGAAGCAAGGTTAATTAGTATACTGAAGGATCACAGGCAATAAAGTGGGAGAGTAGCTCTCTGAGAAGTTGTGTTTGAACAGAGGAACTAGGAGGAGTGTCCTCTTTACCCTTTGTTATTTTCTTTATATTTAGAGCCACTGGCAAAGAAAAAAAGGGCCCAGACATGCAAGGATATAACTGGTACAATAATCAAGAAAGGCAGGCTTTTTTGCAGATGCTATTTTGTACCTGATAGATCCAGAAAAGGACAACTCAGTGTTGTGGAACATTTTGAGGCAGTTCAGGTCTTTTCCACACATAACATTAATGAAGATAAAACAAAAGCTACAGCTGTGAATTATGAACCCATACACAGACTGGTTCAGCAATATCCAAATGTATAGGGACATGATAAGATGACGTATTTAGGAGTATGGATTAAAAAGGTTTCTGTTATGGCAACTACAGACAGGTGAGAAGAACCTAAACAAAAGATAATAAAAAAACTGAAAAACTGGAAGCTCTTTTTTATGGATTTTGCTAAAAGCAGTGAAAATGTTTTTAGTACCTTTAATTTTATGTATGGGTCAGGCATATTTCTATCAACCAGAGGAGAAGTTGTGGACAACAATTAGTAAAAAGTCGACGGAATTTATCTGAAAGAGGAAGAGGGCAAGAGTTCACTTGGATAAGTTGATCCTTCAAATCAGATAATCCAGAAGGTTCTAATTCAAAATGGAAAGGGATGGTGATGAAGTGGGGGGGAGGGGGTTCAAGAGAAAGGGAGAGTCATAATGAGTCACGGCTGTCCCCTTTTGTAGTCACGAAACTGAGGGGTCCCCAGGCTTCTCCTTTGGTCTTACTTGGCCTTTTTTTTTAATGTTCCCTTCTTCTCTCTGCCTGACTTGCCTTTGTCTTGCTTACGGTATAAAGGCCATAATTTAGTACGGCAGCTCCTGCCTAATTTAGAAGACTAAAACTGAAAAAACAGCTGAACAGACTGCATGGTCCTACACCTCTCCCACAGTCTCAAATACTTCATCATGGGGTTCTCATCCAAAGGTGCATTAAGGAACTATGTCCTTACAAGGTTTAGAAGAGCAGGAGTCCTCAACTAAGCACGTCTTCTAACAAACCCGGAGGCTGCTACCCAACAAGATGTATCCACAGCATCACAATCATATTTTTGGAGACTCTCTGCCTTAGCCCATTGCTGAATGATAACCATATGGATTTGTCAGTTGAAGGCTATGAAAGGCAGGACAGCATAAGTGTAAACCTTTATCCCAAATCTGTTGAGTATTGTACTCTCACTGCCACTGGGAAATTGGTTCCTGAGTGGAGCTGGATCAGCTAGAAAATTCTTATAAAGGAATTTGTGGGAATTCTTAACTCTATGGAAATGGTCAGGTTTCGGGGGGGGGGCAGAATCTGGCACCACAGATGCATTGGGGGAAACATTCTTCAGGATATCCAAGACTGGAGGAAGACCCATGTGCTCCAGGGTTTGGCAGGCTCATGAAAGCTCTATATCTGAGCTTGGCCTGAGAATTCTTTGGCCTCCTACTAGACCTATTTCATTTTATGAAGGGTGCCCGTACGGACAAATTCCTCTTATGGAGGAGCACAGGATAAGGTGTCCTCTGTGTCAGATTCATAGGCAACAGCAGTGGCAGTCTGATTCAAACCACTTCACTTGCTTCAGTACCATGAGAATTAAAATCTTCAACAGCAGGTTCTACTCTTCTCTTCTCAGAAGGGGTCACAGACACCTCAGAGACTTCCAGTGCTGGCTGTCTGAACTTCTGAAAATACATGATTTTTTTAAACACCTTTATTAAATTATCACTTAAGACACATGCACACAGATATTAATAGTAGAGAAACAAACCTTATTAAAATTTTTCCATTTACAGACATACATTACAGATTTTCTTTCTTTACAACAACTTTCAGTCCAACATTACGTAAAATCGCTCAATTCCTGCCTTCCCTTAAACAGCACTCCTCCTCCTGAACATTATTCTGCATGTATTATTCCTGCAAATTCCATTTATTCCTAAGCAGTTTGCTCCTTCAGTTTTCTAAAGATCCCTCTTCCTCTTCTTTACCTCTTTAATAATATTCAGTACTTCAAATACAGTTGGTTCAGACTTTTATTTCCATTTTCTATTAATTGCTTTTTTGGCCTTGCTATATTTATGGAATTCAGATCCTGTGTCCCAACTCAAATAATCATTTCCTTAGTTACAGCCATTTGCTCACCCAATATTTCTGACAGATTACTCTGTAGGGAATTTTTTAAACCTGCCAATTCATTATATTCCCAAAACACATGTTTCCAGTTATCTGGTTCTTCCCCATCATACCTCCTACATTTGCTATATACCTGACACAAATTCTATGAAGTCTGCTTGAGGTATAAAAATACCTATTTGAACACTTTCAAGCAAAAATCCGAAACCTTTTGGAATTTGTTGCATACTTGGGAGTCATACATATGTCTTCCCATTGTTCCCTTGTAAATTGTTTTTCCAGTCTCTCTTCTCAGTCTTTTTCAAACCTTCTCTACTTGAATCTTGCAATATTTTATATGCCATACTAATTACCCCCTTTTTAACAGCAGCTTTTCTTCTAGATTTGACAAAAAAAAAATTAACTAGAAAGGGTCATACTCCCCTATATTCCTTTCTCTTTGCCTACACTCTGATTTCAATCCCTGATATAGAAGGTAGTCCCCAACCTGCAGTCTAAACTTCTTCTTGGCTTCATCCTACTCTATTACCTTTCTCTCTCAAGTTATTTGCTTTTCTCCAGTAAATTCCAGAAACCTTTTGCCTGTTTTCTGTACCCTTATACTTGCAGTCATCCCTATTTGCAAAATCTCCTTTCACCATTCCTGCTGTGGCTTAGTTCTTAGAATAATTTCTGAAACTTTATGAATCTAATACTCTGTATGGTTATTACTCAAGGGATAGCTACTGAGTGGGATGAAATGAAAAAGAGTTTAAAATATGACAGAAATAAAAGAGTTATGACCAAGTAATAAAAATTACAAAATCCCACTCTCTCTTCTTATTTGTGGAACTCCACCCCCCCCCCCCCGGCTTCATCATCATCATCATCACCTTCCACTTTGAATCAAGTCTTTTGCCTGTACTGTGTAAATGCAACTTAACTGTGTTGCTCAAAAATATCCGTTCAAATCAGGTAATCCTGCACCACCTTTTTTTTTCTGCTGGGAGTTTCAACATCTCACTTAAATCTTGCCATCTTTGCCTACTAGATAAACTTCATCTCTTTATAAATTACTGTCCACTACTTCTCTTCTGACTGATAAACATTTGCCTGCCCTGTATATAAAACTCATGGGACTAACATTTTCACAGCTTGTACCTTATTATCCATATCCATGAGCAAGAGCTTCTAGTTTCTAAGTTTTTGTACTTTTTTGTTTGGTCTCTTCTGACATATCCTTAGCTGCCATTACAGCAACCCTTTTAATCCACACTCCTAAATACTTCATCTTGTCATGTCCCCATAAATATGGGTACTGCTGAACCATGTCATGAGTGGGTGCAAAACTTACAGCTATATAGCCTTTGCGGTACTTCATTAACTGTACATCCCGAAAATACATGAAACTGTTGCAAAATGTTCCACAACACTGATATGTCATTTTCTCTAATAGCTCTACAGGAGCTTTGGTTATTTCTCTTGTCTTGGCTCTAATTTTGGTGACAATCTTTTTGGCTTTCTATTGCCCAAGTCATTGCATGAACAGTTTTTTTTTTTGCGCTCTGGAGTTATCAAAAAAATAGTTGCTTAACAACAATCTTTTTAAACTTATGCATATTATACAAATACTCCCTAATTTTCTCTTTAGCACTCCGCAGTCGCTCCTCTTCTTGTTGTGTGAGAGTTCTCTTATTCTGCAATACGTTAACCTCTGTCATCCTTGCTAAACAATTCTTATTACTCCTTAACCATATCTTTATCTTTTATTTCTGCCCCATTTTCAATTCACCCCCTTAACAGCTATCACTTCTGAAGAAATTTCTATCTTCTCTAATAACTTTCAAAAAATTTCCACTACCCATTCCTTAAATTCCTTTCTTTTTAAGAGATAAGTGGGAAAGCCCCAGTGTCTCATTTTTACTTCATCATGCATTTTTATTTTAGTTTTTACCAGTGCATGATCTGAAATAGTTATTTGATGGGTACTGAAGCTTTCAGTTAAATGCACTTGTTCCTGTGAAATACAATTTCTGTCTAGTTTAGTCCAGTTATTATACCTTAAAGAATAATATATAACTTCAATCCAAGTTCCTACTACTGAATTCACTTCTTCCATACCAAATATTTTCATAAATGTCTTCAGAAATCTATCTTCTTTTGCTAAATTTCCCTCTTGGGTCCTCCTGATATTGCAAATTAAGTTAGAATTTCTGCTAGCAAGTAATATTCCTGCTGAAAGCAGATTATTTCTCCCAAACTTTCAAGCTTCATAAGAGCACTTTTTGGTGGAATATAAACAAGATGCCACCATAATCTTCCTCCCTTACCAACAGCCCCTTACAACAAATCAACCATTGCTGTCTTTTTCCCATTCTACCACTATGGCAGCCCCTATAGCAATCAGTATTATTACTCCCCTTTTCCTTTGTCCCTGATATTCTGTTGAATATCCATCCTGAAATCCTTTTTTTGTCAAATTCACAGGCTCATTTCTTCCCAAATGTGTCTCTTGCAGCATTGTTATTTCCACTCTGCATTTTATAATATAATTAAATACTCTTTCCTTTTTGTTTAAACTTTAAGGCCATTTAAATTTTAAGATACAATTGACAGAGCAGGCATTATGATAAAAAGCTACTGTTCCCACTTATGACACAGGACCATTTTTAAAATATATGTCCAATTTTTGTCTTACCTGCCACACTAAAATTTGGCAGACTGATTTTTATCTATCTGAATCTATGTCACATCTTCACTACTTTATGATTTAACGAAAACCCTCAAACGAAAAAGTAAATACATTTTTACAATACCCCACACCCCCTATTAACTTACAACAAACACTCAAAACTGTACATTTTCAGCAAAAGAAGTTTAACCCTCCAGGCAGGAACAACTGCCCCAAATTGACAGCTCCACTCACAAGCATAATCTAATCTAAAATTAAGATTACCCATGAAAAACATATGTTACAGACTGTGTTCTACTTGCACCAATTGCTGTCTGTTCTTTTTCTCTCTGTTCCCCTCCCAGATGTAAAAAAAAATAGTGATTATGCTTTCAGAAAACATTATTTTTTTAGCCCTACTAAAAATGCATGGCTACCTTTCAATAAAACTAAAGTATGGACTGTTAAATTAAACGCATTATAGTATTTAGGCTGCTGGGGAGGCTACTATCTCTTATACAATTACCATAATTTCAAACTCTTACACTTAACTGCTTGCCACTGTACCTTTAAATTTTGCATTTCTCTCAGCAAAGAATACTCAGAACTCGCAAGATTAACTGCAGCTGCAGACAGCTCATCTCCATATATAAATAGTCAGTAATGAGACAAAAAAACTAACAACTTTGCAGATGCATGAATGAATCTTTGCAAATTTCACTCACAAAAGAATGTACATAATTCTTCTAGTTAACCGCCTTCAGCAGCAAACTTCTTCTCTTTCACTGAGAAGATTTGTTAATGGAAAAAACAAGCTAATATATTTGCAAATGCAAGTCACTTAGCATTTTGCATGGCTTTCATCATTGTGTCTTATTTTTCAAGCTGATTTGCTTACAAAGAAAAACTTATTTATAGCTTTAGCCAATGACATTAAGGTACTGACATTAAGGTAGACATCTACCCTTGTAAAAACAAGGGGAATTATCTAAATATAATATAATCAGTAAATTTTACACTCATCCAACCAGGTAAAGATCACAGCACTATATTAACTTAAACTTGCTCCTGTCCAGCCTTTCTTCTCTTGTTATACTTTAAAGCTCATATTTCTAACAACCATAAAAGGATAACTGTTTACTTTAATATATTTAACAAATACAAAGCTCATTGAAAAGACCCCCCACACACATACAGTTAAAATACCCCATAACCCAGACTGCACAAAACTGCTATAGAATATAACATGCAGTTTATATCATAAGATGTGTATGCAAATATTTAGACCAAAAAATTGTTTTACTTATATTACATTTTTTCCCTTTAGCATTCTTCTAAACATTAATGACATAATGGGGTACATGCTTTACATAACAAAAGTCAACAAAGTCCAGTCTTTTCTCAGACACCTTTTCTTGCAAAGTCATATTTCACAAATGTGACTGATGCTTTATAGTGTCCCATTTCTTCAATACAGTTCAGTGATGACTGACTTCTTCCTGGTCATCTCCATCTCCCAACACCAGATTCTGGTTCAGTTCCAAGGTAGTCTTGACTCTTCTAGTCAATTCCTTTGCTATTTTTCTGTCTCTCAAGCATTTTTCTTTGGAACACTAAAAAAATAAAGTTTCACTGGCAAAGTCTCACTATTAGCTTTACTGTCAGAAGAATGAAAAGCAGAGACCGCTTTTGCTTGCTGGATCACTTTTTATGGAATATTTTTTTACTTCCTCCTTAGCTATTCTGCATCAAAAATGTGATCTCCAGGAAAGAGTAGTATGAAAAAATAACTGGATACAGCAACTTGAACCTCAAACCTGCCTATTGACATTTCCTGATTTCTGGGATAAATTTGCTTTTCTTCCGCCTGCTGTACAGTGAATAATCATTTTCCACAAACACTCTGCTCTCTCCAATTTTTAATACTTTTCCCTTCTGCCACAGTTTTCTCAGGATCAACTGTTTCTGTTGGCATGACTGCATCTTTACTAATATATGTTTGGACTGCCTTCTCACGGCCAGGTTTGGAGCAAACACTGGATGTACCCTTTCAATTAACAAATCCTGCTGTGGAACACAAGTCCAGTTGTTTATTTTTGCATTCACAAAACTAGCAGCTGGATCCTTCCAGTTTCTCTGGTAGAGCAGAAAACGGAATGTTTTCTCTGTGAGCTTGGTTTTCTAACTCTACTATTTTTTGAAAGAGCTCTTCTTGAGAAGCCTCATATTCAGCGAGCCTTTTCTTC
This sequence comes from Protopterus annectens, assembly GCF_019279795.1. Lineage (NCBI taxonomy): Eukaryota > Metazoa > Chordata > Ceratodontiformes > Protopteridae > Protopterus > Protopterus annectens. The sequence goes on along the minus strand of NC_056751.1, from coordinate 55,313,771 downwards.
AATTTAACCTCTGATTGTTTTCAGTTTTATCAGTTTGTCTTAACAGCTAGTTAATGCTCCTTCTATTTTTAGCCTTTTATTTCAGCTGATATATTTCTTTACTGTATCATTTATTGTAATCACATTCAGTATGTTTGATTTATTTCCTCTATATTACTGGAAGCCATCTTCTTTTCTAGCATCCGGGCAGTGTACTTATTAGCCAGCAACTGAATTTTACCCAAGCTTATAACTTCACCGCTTTTTACCCCCTCAGTTTCTGCTTTCACACTGGGAGAGTTGAAATTAAACTGTTGATCAGTGTGCATCCATCTTGCAAGTCAAAAAAGGCATGAAATCTTGAGTTACCTGGGCAAGTTTTTTAGAAGAAGCCTGAGAAGGAAAGGACTGAAGTACTGTCTGTCCCATGCAAAGGGAAACCGACTGGCATTGGTTTGGTCCTCCACATTCTGTGCCTTACAGTTTCACATAAAACTAACCTAGAGGCCTCAGGTTGTGGGTGAGAGACTGACACCTGGATCTAGTCCCTAGGACTACTGCAAGGATACTGCCCACCCCTTGGGTAATAAGAATATGAATCTCTGATAACAATGTGGTCTCAGTATCAGGAGTGTAAAAATGTATGTTCCAGAGGATATGCAAGACATGAATAGTTTAACAATCTGCAGAAAGGTTGTACCAGAAGACTAAGCAAAAACTGACTCCAGAGGCAGGGGCTGCAAAATCTCATCTCTACAACCAGAATGGCTGCACCTTTTCAGAATGCTCCTTTTTATGAGGAAGATTCCCAGAGGGCTTGGCCAACACCAAAATGGCTTGGAAACAGCCATGGCTCCCTTCTTTGGCTGTAAACTCCCATGTCGAGCTGCAGGCTGATGCAAATAGCACATTGAAAATTTTTGAGGGGAATTTGCTTACCACAAGAAATACTTTTATTCATTTGCACAAGTGCTTCTGAAAGAATAAAAAAAAACCTCACACAATAGCAAACATCAAGCTCTCCTATGGCCCCTACAGAGTACTCTGTCAAAAATACTGAGTTAGCAAATAGGTATAATAGCTAGGACACAGGATCTGAATTGCCTAGATATAGTAAGGTCTTGTTAAGTTTAATTATGGTGGCTGCCAAAAAGGCAGCGACTAGAAACTGGAAATAAAAGTCTAAATAAACTGTATTTGAAGTACTGAACATTGTAAAAGAGAGAAAAAAAATGGAAATGGAACCTTTAGACAACAGTAGAAGCACATTACATAGAAATAAATGAAAATTTGGGAACAATATGTGCAGGATAACGCTTTTGAGGAGGAGTGAGGTTTAAAGGAAGGCAAAAACTGAACAATTTATTTAATGTTAGACTGATAGTTATACAAGAACATATCTGATGTATGGTATGTAACTGGGAACATGTTGATATGTTTTGTTTTCTTTTATATAAATGTAGTTTGCCTATGTCTTAAGTGATAATTTAGCAAAAGAGTTTTAAAAAAGTCCCTAATGGGTCCTTATCTGACTTCTGGAAGCATAATGAAAGATTGCAGTACACATGTATGGTTTGCAATACTGTAAGGTAAAAAAAGAGCAGAAGATGGCATCACATGGTGTACCTCTTAACAACAACCATTTCTTAGTGGTGGGACAGTGTTTGCAGAGGTCTGGGGGACATTCTACATTGGGCCAGCCAATCAGGATACCTGCAAGTAGGAATCCCAAATGTCAGGACTGCAACAGTGAACGATATAATAAATATCAACAGATCTTTGTGCAAATCATAATGTAACAAGGGAATTTTATCATTTAGGTTTATCCAGCACTGCACACACATAAGCACGTGTGTGTGTGTTGATATACAGACATAATGACGACCTTTTGAAACCCCAAGACTCGTTACAGCAAGTCCTGAAATAGCACGACTGTATGACCAAAACTGAAGACTTGCATACACTATTATCTGAGATTGCTGTTCTTTGAAATATTCCTTTTTCTCTGAGTTATAATAACCTCAGAATTCCTGCATATAAATCTGGGGTGTGAAGTTCTTGCCCCCCCCCTAAAAAAGGAGAAAAATGATGACTGACGCTTACTGTTATCCTGCGATTTTGGTAATTTCCCCCCAATTTCAAGTGTATTACCAGTCTCAAAATTTCAATAGGGAGACCATATATCCTGTTTTGTTCAGTTCTAGTCATAACTCCCCACAGGGATTTGGTGCTTTCAGAAAAAATGTAACAAAAAGATGTTCAAAATCTAACAAAATAATAAAGTCTGCCGCTCTAAATAAATACTTTTCTTCTCTCGAATACAAATAAGAATCTAAAACGAAAAAGGCAGATAAAACTACTACAGAATAGGGAAAAACTATGGCCTATAGACAGGATGAAATAAAATAATATTAATGTCTACTAAAACAGTAGTAACATGCTACAAATAAACAATCACCATTATAGCTTACAAACAGTTTTAGTTTCACAACATTAGCTAAACTTGCTACTCTGGATTGACAATACAAATAGTGCATTTTCCATAATTTCTAATGACAAACAGTTGCTATACTGTAATAATGTTGTTTGTAAGGGGACACCCTAGTGGTCTCCTGGTTAGGATTCAGTGCTCTCATTGCTACAGCTGGGGTTCAATTCCTAGTCAGGGAAAATACATTTTTAGAAATCTCTCTGTGTACTTACTTAAAAGGCCTTAGGCCATAGCTTTTTTCCTGACTGTGTACAAGCCTCAAGTTTGCATGATGCGCTGCCTTGTATATATGCTATCACCACAAGTTGAAATTTCTATATACAAACTACCTCTGAAATTTACTCAGTCCTGTGCTACTCATGGGGCAGCTAGTCTGTGTGCAGAGTAGCATAAACACATTTAGTTAGGACTATTTAGGTCTACATTACATTATTACTGCACTCAGGACTACCACTGCTCAAAGAACATCTGGTTTGGGCACTGGGCAGCTTTGCTGGATAGATGAGCTGTAGATTACACCAAAGTAAGCACCCATTCCTCATCTGGTTACAAATACCTTACACTCCTATCCCCTTGCAAAGTTTGCAAAGTACATTAAGACCAGCAACCATGGACAGGCACTTTTCCAGTATCTCTGCATCTAGCTTGGTGAACATGGGCATCCTGAGGCATTGCAATTGCCTTATGTACACTGACAACTACTTAGTTCTCAGACAGACAAATACAGTATGTGACAGATGTAGTTACACATTGATAGTGGAGGCCAAATTCTGACATACAGGCACAAAAAGCAACAGGCTGTCAGCGACACATAAACACACACACAGACACACACAAAAAGCACACACACACGCCAATCATTGCACCCACAAAATGACCAGACACAAAGAATTACAAATGTGCAAGTGCTAACCTGTAACTTACCCAAACCTCAAAGGCCTCTCAGGTGCAATCCTCAGAAACTCTGCATGCAAACAAGCAAGACAATTCGCATCACAACACACAAAGCCACATCTTAGTGTGTCTCAGTTACCAAACTCATAAGGCAAAACACCCCACAACCAAATATTTTGGTCATAGGAAACTCCATTGTGAGACACACTGATGTTCCTCTTACCAGGCTGGATAAGAAGGTTAGTTAGTTGTCTGTCAGGGGCCAGGATCTGCCAGATCACACAAGTACTCAGGTCACTTTCCCCCAAGTACCAGTATGACTCGGTCATAGTTCATGTGGGCATGAATAACCCAAGATGTACCTCCTTGGACTGTATGAAGATAGACATGATCGAGCTCTAAGAATATATAGAAGCAGCAGGTATGAGCCTAGAATTAAGCATCATTCCATTTCCAAGGATAATGCCATACAGCCACGGTGGTGCAGCGGTAGTGTTGTTGCCTCACAGCAAGAGGTTCTCCTGTTCGATTCTCGGATGGAGCGCCTTCTGTGTGGAGTCTGCATGTCCTCCCCACGGTCGAGTGGCGTTCGAAGACATGCGTAGAATGGGCGTGCCTTCGTTGAAGGTTGGGCGTCGAGCTGGCACCTCGGCACCCGTAAAAAAATCTACTGCCAATCATTAGCGGACCGGAGTTCCACTGTGGTGACCCCTAACCGGGAAAAGCCGAAAGAGGAAGAAGATGATAAAGTCTTATTGACTTTAACAACTGGCTCAGCTACTGGTGTCATTCTACAGGGAACCAATACTTGTCAGCCTGGAAGGACATAGCTGACAGGCCACACTGCTTTGTCAGGGATGGTCTTCACCTGTCACCACTAGGCTTTTGGACATTGGCCAAAACATTATCCTCTCCTATACTGCCTTTTTGCACACAGCCAAACAGACAAACCTTCCAACATGGCAAAAGCTACTCAGGTTAAGCTAATGGTGTTACTGCTCAATGCTAAGAGTCTCAACAAGAAAATGCACTCCCTAGAAATGCTCCCAAACCCTGGATAATGCTGACATCTGTGCAGTTACTGAAACATGGTTCAAATCTATGGAAAGCACTCGGGGAAGTGCATGGCTATAATTCCTTTCACACATTCCAACCACCAACTGAACATGAAAGAGCAAACGGCAGAGATGCATCTATCTAAATAAAGGATAAGCACACTTTTAGGCTGGTCAAACAATATGACATGTTTGAGCTACTTCACGTCCAACTAGCCATGGGAAAAATCCATTACCATATTCTTGCTAGTTGCAGGTTCCCACTATGAACCAGGAAACCCATACATCATACCTGAATGTACTAGATTCACTCACCGTGAAGCCCAATGCCATTGTCATGGGTGACTAACTACCCATCCATTAACTGGTAGGCATACATGGCCACGAACATGCAGGCCAAATGATTTCTTTACTCTGTAAACTCAAATGCTCTGGAGAAGCTAGTCTGCACCCCTACTAGGGGTACAAATATCCTAAATCTGGTACACAAAAATATGGGTGAGTGCTGCACACACCCCCTCCAAAGTGTGATGAATTCACTGGTAAGATCAGATCACAAAACAGTCTCCTTCAAAGAAGGGTAAAACTATTCACCCCCACCTAACTCCAAAAAAACTAAGAACTTTTCTGCGGCAAATTACTTCCTACAAAGTGATGGCATAACTAGTTTCCAAGCTCCCCCAAACACAGTAGCCTGTGCACAGGGCATGCACAAAAGCCCTGTACAACCATGTGAACAACTGCACAGAAGCAGCAGTACCGGAAGGAAATAAGCCCAGGTCAAACCACAAAAACAAGACACCTTGGTGGACCCCTAGTATTAATACAGTAGATTGTACAACAAAAGAAAGAAAATCCTATTGAGAAGTAAGATGGAATGTGCACAACAGTACAAAAAGTCCCTCATTAGTCTAAACAAGCAAATCAGGGAATAGTCAAGACTCTGAAAGCAGACTTCGATGAAAAAATAGCCTTCCAAAGCCAAGGATAACCATAAGGCATTTTTAATTATGTCCTCAATCTTAATGGCAAGACCCAACAATATGCAGCCTTAGTTGTGAACAGCATTACTTATACTCAGCCAGAAGACATAGCAAATCTGCTGGCTAATAAATTCAGCTTAAATTTCACCTCCCCATCACCCCCAGTTCTCCCCCAAGAAATAGCCTCCACCACTCCCCCATCAACTATTATTAAAGAACAGGCTGCCACTGCGCTCTCTAAAGCTAAAACATGTCTGCAATTTGGCCAAATAATATACCATGTTGCATCTTACAGCTTGAATCAGGACCTGTCAGGCCCATTGGGATCTCTATCCTGACTGGATTTGGCCTGATACAGTGGAGGACAGCAACAGTTATCCCTCTGCATAAAGGGGGACAATCAACTGACACTGGTAATTATAGACCCATACGTTTGACTAGTTTTATATCGAAGGCCATAGAAAGAATAATCATGGACCCAATACATAATGAAATAGGAAACCTTCAGACACTGAACTCAACCCAATTCATCTTTGTCAAGGGCAGGTCATGCCTACTAAACCTGGTGGACTTTTTTGAAAAAGTCACTGGGACCAGGGATGAGGGTAAAACAGTGCATACTGCCTACCTTGACCTGGCCAAGGAATATGACACAATCCCACACCCACATATTATAAATAAGCAACGAAAAACTGGAAACCTGCAGCCTGCGAAACCAGCACTAAAGTAAAAAGCAGTCAGAATAACGTTCAGGAAGTTTATTAAAACTAGCAACGTTTTCGTCGTTACAAATGAACAACTTCTTCAGAAATTAATAATCACAGCAAATACTATCAAATTTAAAAATTCAACTCTATGAGTCATGTTTCTATCGAACAATCAACTAGAGCTGTATTGTTTAATTAATTAGTAGTTAAAAGCGTATTATGTAAAAATAAAAAGGTAGACAAAGTATATACAAAGTATCCTAAATATGCAAAATATTTTCTGGCGCAAACAGTGAAATGTAAAATCAAATAGTATACTAGTCTTATTGACAATTATGAAAGTGTGTATAAATAAAATAAAAATATATATAACTACTCATAAAAATGTGATAAACTAATGAATAATCCAAAAATTGTTATTATACATGTACAAACTCAGGGTTTAAACGTTAGTATTCTAGGTAAAACAATACATTCAATACCCAAGGTAACTTTTTAGTTTTAACCAACATGAAATGTTGCAGTTGTCATTTAGACCTGGGAATGAGAATGCATTAAGTTTTAGTTGCCATTCAAGTTCGCAACATTCAAGTAATAATGATGTGGGACCACCCCTACTATTATCTAAGATTTGATCAATTGCCACAAATGAAAAGGAATGATCAAATTTATCGCTAATGTGTTTAGCTAAAGCATTGTCTGTTTTGCCTTTAGTAATAGCATAAGTATGTTCATATACTCTATCTTTGAATTTACAATCTGTTTTTCCGATGTAATATGCAGGGCAGGAATTACACAAGGCTAGATAGACAATGCTTTTAGAATTACAGTCAAGTCTGTGTTGAATGAAAAATTTTTTGTTAGCAATCTGAAAAAAGTCAGTGGATTTTACATTTTTGCACATTTTACAAACACCACATTGAAAGCAGACTTTAGTTTTATTAGTAAATTTTAGTGTCTTAGTTTCCAATAAATTCTTTAAATTGGCACCTCTCATATATAGTAAAAAAGTTAAAACCAGTCCTATCAAATAGTGCATTGTCTTTACTGAGAAGTTGCCAATTCTTGTGTCTAAATGACAACTGGAACATTTCATGTTGGTTAAAACTAAAAAAGTTACCTTAGGTATTGAATGTATTGTTTTACCTAGAAGTACTAACGTTTAAACCCTGAGTTTGTACATGTATAATAACAATTTTTGGATTATTCATTAGTTTATCACATTTTTATGAGTAGTTATATATATTTTTTTTATTTTATTTATACACACTTTCATAATTGTCAATAAGACTAGTATACTATTTGATTTTACATTTCACTGTTTGCACCAGAAAATATTTTGCATATTTAGGATACTTTGTATATACTTTGTTTACCTTTTTATTTTTACATAATACGCTTTTAACTACTAATTAATTAAACAATACAGCTCTAGTTGATTGGTCGATAGAAACACGACTCAGAGTTGAATTTTTAAATTTGATAGTATTTGCTGTGATTATTCATTTCTGAAGAAGTAGTTCATTTGTAATGACGAAAATGTTGCTAGTTTTAATAAACTTCCTGAACGTTATTCTGACTGCTTTTTACTTTAGTGCTGGTTTCGCAGGCTGCAGGTTTCCAGTTTTTCGTTGCTTACATAGTGTTTGTTCCTTCCTGTTTTTCTTAGCTTGTATATTATAAATAAGCTCAAAAAACTGGGCATAAATCCCTACATCACCAGATGGATATCCAACTGGCTCATGGACAGGACACATGGTTAAAGTGGGTAAATCCAGATCTAGCAAGTGGTCAGTTACTAGTGGTGCGCCACAGGGTTCAATCCTTGGACCACTCCAGTTTGGAATATACTTCTCTGATGTCAAGGCTAATATGGAAGGCCTCTGGATGATAGTATCTGCCAATGACTGTAAGCTATGGGGCAGTCACTGAATCCCCAATGATGTAGATATCCTTTAAGAGGGTCTAAAGCAAACAAATTATTGGTGCCAGAGCCATGGCCTAAAACTAAAAGCAAAAAAATACATTATCATACCCTTTGGAAGCTAAAGACACCTGCAAATTACAACATTAACAGCACACTCCTAAGAGTGGACTCAGAAGTGAGAGATCTAGGTATACTGCTAGACAGTAGCTTGAACTTTGACCGCCATGTGTTAGGAACTGTAATTTTTCCCCACCCACCCTCCCTAGTGTTGTTTTTTTATACTTGGTGGCTTTGCAGTTGCCCGCCCATACTGTATATTTGATCTGTGACACTCCTCCCAGTCTAGTGTCATTAGTTCACTCAATCTAATAGAGAACATTTGTGAAGGCCAACCCACTCAGATTCTTAAAGTTGAATTAACTTCTGTTCCAGCTTACTCCATTTCCACTTTACTGGAAAAAAAAAATTCTAAGCTTGCTTCCCCCTTTCCTGTGGCAGGTCTGATATGGATTTGCTGTGTCCAGGACTGTTTGTGAGCTCCTAAGTCCCCCCCCCCACTTAACTGGGGTTAAACTATTCCTGGCGCCATAAAGTCTGTTTTTCAAAATTTCACTTGCAACTAGCCAGCTTTTTAGTTTTAGCACTCATCTGTTTCTTTGATCTCAGCACTTGTTCAGAACTCATTGTAAGCACTAAATAAGTTACAAATTACTACAGCACTCAACTTTCCTGACTTGTCTAGAGGAAAACAGTTTTTAGTACTTAGCAAATAAGCACCTATTCAGGCATGTCTAAAGGTCAGCTCCCGGCGTTTTCTCCTGCCTACCTGATGAATCTGGGCATCTTGAGACAATGCAGCAATTGCCTCATGTACACAGACAACCCTCTCCTCCAACCACCCAACACTACGACCTGAGAGAGATGCACTTATATAGACAAACTGGAAGCAAAGCTCTCTTTACCAAAGACAGGCCTAGACAGTCAAGAGGAGAAGGTAAACACTTGCCCCGCACTACACTCATCACATAGTCCCTCAAAACCTACACCACCAAAACACACACACAGAACCACAAAACACACACCTACATTCACGGAGGCTCTCTGTACTAATCTGCCAAACAACAGAGACCTCCAAAGCAGAAATGCAAGCAACCTCCACCCCCCCCCCAACACAACCCAAATGACACATAATCCACATACTCAGTGTGCCACTCAGATACAGCCCATAAGGCATAACGTACCCAACACTCTAGTCATAGGTGACTCTATAGTCAGGCACACTGATGTTCCACTCACCAGGCTAAACAAGGAAAAAGTTACTGTCAGCTGCCTGTCAGGTGCCAGTATCCACCACATAACGCACGCACTCAGGTCACTCCACAACAAGTATAAATATGACTCTGTCATTGTCCATGTTGGTGTGAATGACCTGAGACGTACCTCCCTGGACTACATGAAAAGAGACATGGAGGAGCTCTTTGATCTTGTAACCCAGGCCGGTATGACCCTAGCCCTGAGTAGCATCCTGCCATCACCCAGAATGACACCACAGTACAAGGACAAAATGATTGACTAACAATTGGCTAAGCTTCTGGTGTCATTCTAAGGGAATCCAGTATCTGTCTGCCTGAGATGACATGATCGACAGACCACTCTGCTTTGCCAGAGATGGCCTGCAATTGTCGCCCTTGGGATTCCGGATACTGGCAAAGGCTCTTGCCACCCCTATAGTGCCTTTTTTAGACAAGGTTCAAATGACAAATTCACCACCATAACAGGTACAAGCAAGCAAAATCTGAGGGTAATGCTACTCAATGCTAGAAGTCTAAACCTCAAAATGCACTCACTCGAGGCACTCCTTAAAATGGAGAACATTGACATCTGTGCACACAGAGACCTGGTTCAATGCTCCAGAGAGCACCCCTGCATTACCAGGCTATAATTCATACCACACCTTTCGGCCACCAAACCCAGACCGAAACACTAAAGGTGGAGGCGTGTCCATATTCGTTAAGAATATCCACACCTCCAAGCTAGTTGCTCAGCATAATGCATCCAAGATTATCCAAGTTCAACTAACTCTGGGCAAAACCGCAATCCAGATTGTAGCTTGCTACAGACCCCCCCACCTTGCCCCAGGATTCCCACTCCTCTTTTCTTGATACACTGGAAAATATTAAGGTACAACCCAACACTCTAATAATGGGTGATTTCAACTACCCTACCATTAACTGGGAAAACTACTCATGTACCAACTCTTTTCCTCAACGTTTTCTGGAAATCATCCATTCCAACGCTTTGGATCAACTTATCCACACCCCCACCAGAGGCAGCAATCATCACCAACATGGGTGACCGGTGTTCCACACCAAAGGTCAGCTCCTCGTTGGTCAGATCCGACCACAAGCTAATCACCCTAGACATCCACATCCCACTCCCACCCTCCATTAGGAAAACAACCATAAAAAATTTCTCCAAAGCCAACTTCACGCTTCTTAAGACAGAAGTGGCAAACTTCATGACACCCATGCAGATGGACAATAGAGGTACGACTGCTGAATCCTACACAAATGCACTTTATAAGCACTTACATGAGTGCATGGATCGTGCTATCCCTAACAGAACCAAGATGCTATCCTCCAAAAAAAGGAAGCCAATCTGGTGGTCTTCTGCCATAAACAAACTCGACAACAGAAGAAAGAAACTGTTGCAAAAAAAGAGTAAAATCCCACGGTTGGAGGAACTCACTGGTCAGCCTCAGTAAGAAGCTGAGATCCCTCAAAATCCTCCAAAGCTAGTTATGAAAACAAAATTGCCACTGATTCTAAAGACAACCAAAAAGCATTCTACAGCTATGTTAAAAATCTCAATGGCAACACTCAGATCTGCTCTGAGTTACAGCACAATTACACTAAATATACAGAACCAACTGATATTGCCAACATCCTGGCAGATAGGTTCAGTGCTAACTTAACCCCCCTCTCACCCCCTAATAAGGGCCCATTCTTTATACCGGAAGAATGCAATGTTCCTGTAATCACGGCTGCACAGGTAAAAACTTCACTCTCCAAAGCCAAGAACACAGCATCCATGGGACCTGACAACATCCCAGGCTGCCTTCTACATGAACTACAGAATGAACTGGCACCCCACCCAAGTACCATGTTCAATCATAGCCTCACCTCAGGCTTTGTGCCCACTGAATGGCGCACCGCGACAGTTATCCCACTCCACAAAGGGGGGGGGGGCCACAACAGACCCCGGGAACTACCGCCCCATTAGCCTGACGAGCCTCGTCTGCAAGGCCATGGAACTCATAAACAAAGACCGTGGAGATCTCCAAACCCTGGACCCCACACAGTATGGGTTTGTAAAAGGCAGATCATGTCTCCTAAACCTGATAGACTTTTTTGAAGTAGTCACCAAGGCCATGGATGAGGGTAAGGTGGTTCACACAGCCTATCTAGATCTCGCCAAGGCGTTCAACACCATCCCTCACTCTGGAATTATAGATAAACTCACTAAACTAGGTATAAATCCCTATGTCACAAGATGGGTTGCCAACTGGCTTACTGAAAGAACCCACACTGTGAAAGTAGCAGACTCCAAATCAAACTTCAGACCAGTGACAAGTAGAGTACCACAGGGTTCAGTCCTGGGTCCACTCCTGTTTGGTATCTACTTCTCTGAAGTACAGGCTAACACAGAAGGTCTTTGGCTAACTAAATTTGCAGATGACTGCAAACTAGGAGCCATAATTGAAACTCCTAACGATGTGGACATCCTTCAAAAGGGCCTCACTGAGGCAGATGCCTGGTGTCAAAGACATGGTCTCAAGCTCAATGCCAAAAAGTGCATTGTCATCCCCTTTGGTAAAAATTCTGTACCCATGAACTACCACATAGGCGGTAGTCTACTTAACAATGAAAGTGTGATAAGAGACCTTGGGACACAGGTGGACAGTAGTCTCTCCTTTGATAATCACAAAGTGGTCAGGAAATCCTTCTACGTGGCACACCTCATCACAAAAGGTTTCTCATCCGGAAAAAAAGAGGTAATTGTTCCCCTCTACTCATCACTCATTAGACCCATTATAGAGTACAACGCTCCTTTTGGTATGTACCTCACAAGACATCTACAACAACTGGAAAGGCCGCAAAAATACCTCACAAAGAGGATTACTGGCCTCAAACAGATGCCTTATGCAGACCGTCTCAAAAAACTCCAGCTTTTGTCGCATATTGCCTACCCAGAGGTGACCTCTGCCTAACATACAAAGCTATGTCAAACCCAGAGCTGTTGGGCATGCTCCACGTAAAGAAATCCCAATCCCTCCAAGCTACACGCTCTAGGGACCTAAACCTGGTCACCACAATAAGCAGAACATGCTGGAGGGATAGATTCCTATCTCAGAGACTTCCCATACTCTGGAACAAACTACCTATCTATAGCAAACAAAGCTCCTCAGTAGCACTCTTCATGAATAATCTTGATGATTGGATGGGAGATAGGTAATACACCCCGGGGATCACCTCTGTGGCTCTGCTTGACAGGGGCACAGGTAATTAATTTCCTTGGGGGGCAAAGGCCAGGGTACCATTTGGCTAGGCTTATATAGGTCCTAGGGCCAATAGCCTAGTACCTACCTATGAACCTATACACACCCACATGTACTTGTTGCAATACATGCTATGTGAGGTTGACTGAGTGTGATGGTCAATGTGTTGGTGAATGTGTCAAAGTTGTGTATATGTGGGATAGCCTAGTGGGAAACTGTTTCTAACATGGTATTTTGTGTTCCTAGCTTTGATCCCAGCAAAAGATGTGTACGTTATTGCTAGGCAGAAAAAGCAGTATGGCATACGGTCTGATGTAGTCCCCTGGTGTTGACTGGGGTGTGTCATTGGAGGTAAAGCAGTACATGTATGCCTACTGATTGTTACTGCTGGTGAATCTAACTCCTGTATGAATAGTAGTACTACCTGAAGCTGTAGGCCTAAACAGCACAGTATGGTGTATATGTCCACATTGCTTGGAACTACTGTTTTGTGTGTTCCCTGTAGTCCTCACAGATTACATACCTCAGGCTTACAGTTTTGCAAGTACTGACAAACAGTACTGTATGGTACACACGTAAAGCTCATCTGGGTTGCCATACCTTTGTGTCTTGCAAGTATGGCTGATGTGTGTGTGGGTATGCCTGTAACATGCCCTCTGTCATATGTGTGTTACAGGATATAAGTGCGTATCTAGCAACATGTATAATCTAGTACAGCAGTATGCCACCCATATTCACGAATGTACAAATATATTAGGCAGGGGTTTGCCATCAACAAGTAGTGTGGTATAATGGTAATACTGTAACTGGACTATACAATCATTGCGATGGAGGACATATTACGTTATGCATTAGCTTGATCTATACCTTCTGTGGCTAGGTGGTGCATTGTGTCGCATACAGTGTGCCATGTACTGTTGTATAGTCTTACATAATGATTTCACTTTGTTGCTGTGCAGAACATGGTGTAATATACAGTGTGTGCCAGACACTGTCATGCAGTTGTGGGGTGAGTACTGATATGTGGTATTGAAAGTGTGTATCCTCCGACAGCTAACAGGTTGCTATATATGGCAGTTCAGTGATATCTGTACTGTATAATGTTAAGTGTGCCATATGACTTGCTCAGACATATTGTTTCATTGTCTTCCAGGGATCACGGCCCACTGTCGGAACCCGAGCTTTAGTAGTGCTGAGGACGACATCATTACAAGCAGTCTGATCCAGCACTACAGAGTGCTATTCTCAAGAACCAGCCAGGACCAGCATAAGCGGACTGCAGTGTGGCAAGATGTTGTCCGTAGGGTAAATGACATTGGCATGCATAACCGGACATATGAGCAGGTACGCCATCACTGCAGTGATTTACTTAGACATGTCCAGCAGCGTGCATCTGATGTTCGTAGACAACAGCTTTCTACAGGTGGTGGGGTTACCATTCATCCCCCCCTCACCAGAGGGGGGGGTGAATGGTACTGAGCCTGGTGGCTCCTGGCATACACCAAGAGCAGCAGACATGTATAGTCATGGAGGTTGGAACCACCCAGCAAGTTCACACGGAGCGTGCAGGTAACATGGCATATCTGTAGACTACTGTTACCTCTATTGGTAGATCATGCATATGTGAGATGAGTACTGTGTAGTTAGAAGATGTGGAGCTTGGTGTTATGCAATACTGATCATTTGGAACATATTCTGTAGGCCTGTGAATATAAACAGTTGTACTACTGTAAGATTGCAAACCCACAGTAGAAATGCCACAGTTGTTGCCACTGACAAACTGTCTCATATCCTTGCAGGTCCCTCTGGTGTGACAGCAAGGCAGCAGACCCATGCTGGTGAGTGTGTTCTACATTTATTGTTGCAAATAAAATGTGCACGTCATAGGTAAGGTGTAGGCCATGTACACATGTAACACACCTATGCATAATGCATGCTGTGCATGTTTGCTGTGAGACTATGCACATCTCAGTAATGTGATTAGCTGCCTCAAACACATGCAATACACAGAGCATCCCAAACAAATGTGGCTACACTGTAGTGGCCATTGGATAGGCAGATTCGATACACATGCACACAACATACACAACTATGTCATACACAGAACATGTTAATATGCTACACATGACGTATTCACACACAGTCTGTAAAGTCACACTCCAGTATCCCAAATGTCATCCACACTGCACACATAATATACCTGAGGGGTAGAGGCCTATCATGGGGTGGTGAGACACTCTTCCACACACAACACATTCATGTTTGGCAATGCTCCTTATTGGGCACCTTACAAATCCATGTAACTGGCCGTGAAATGGTGGATGTAGCCATGGTACTGCAGTTCAGGTACAGCATGATAGGTGCTGGTCTGGCACACATTAGTAGCCTTGAGTGACCACATGATACTGCATGATGATGGCTTATAGTACTACGCCCCATCCAGTTATAGTAACCAGTACTACACATAGCTTTCATTGCTATACACCTCAATGTTGTGTGTGTGCAAACATATACACCTATACACAATATGCATAGCAATCACCATTTGCACAAACTGACACACATATGTCTTGTAATGCTATTGAGTGTATAGGTCACATGACACACATTGGGTATGTGTGATGTTAAATGTTGCAGTTGTGTTGTAGCCTGCCATGTCATGGCTGGCACTGGCATGTCCACAATATGATCTACACTCATCATAACTACTGTACATTGGCTATGTGGACCAATGGTATTCCAGCAGGTATACATGCACCACTGATCCTGTGTGTATACACAGCATGCATGGGCTAAACCTGTGTCCACAATTATCTGCTAAAGACACAGATGCTCTAATCAGAAATGGATATCTATGTGACACACAGATACACATCCAGCCATGGTATGTATACCTGTGAATGATGGTGCACAGGACAGTAAACAGCTTTTAATACTTGCACAGCAATGTTGTGTCCATGTACACATTGTGTTCCAGGGTGAGGCCAATCACCAAACAACACACATGCATCAAAGCCATGTATATGTTAGTAGCAAGGACTGTCTACACTCGCACTGCATGCTATTGAGCAACACACGTCCTGCATGCTAACATGTGTGATATGACTGTTTGGCTTGTGATACTGTACCCCATCAACTGCTATTGAGTATGCTCTGGATTGCTGGTGGTGTGTGTGTGTGTGTGTGTGTGTGTGTGTGTGTGTGTGTGTGTGTGTGTGTGTGTGTGTGTGTCTGCTTTAGTGAGGAGTGTATTTGTGTGCTTGTGTGCATGTGTTCTGACATCATGTACAGGTCGTAAAGTGTGTTTCCTGTCTTCCTCTCACAGGTGCTGAGGTTGGGCTGGTTCACTGCAGCAGGGAACCTGATGTCACTGACACAAATAGTGATAATGAGGATAGGTGTGTTGAGGCACAAGCATGTTTGCCAGGGTCTGTTGTTGGGCCACCAATCGACAGTACACAAGTGTCCACCCCATCCATGCACACAGTCATACTGCCAATACATCCATCATCACCAATGCCCTTAGCTGAGGGACAGTGTACAGTCGGCAATGGCCAGGACAGTGTGGTATCTATGGCACATGCATCCGGACACAGCAGCCATAGCCAGATGTCTGGAATGGCACCACATAGGCAGATGTCCAGGGGTTCTCGTCAGAGCACTGCTGGTCAACATGTTCCAGGCTGTCATGGAGGCACAAGCAAGTATGGAACGGTACATCAGACAGGTACTAAAGGCACAGAGGGCACATAACACCAATATAATTGACAGCATCTGTGACCTAGCAGGTGCCATCCGTAATTACACTGAGGTCACTGACAGACATTGGGGTGAGACATTAGATGTCTTCCGCAATGTCATGTCCATATGTCAGGACAGTGCGGGATGGTTGAGACATCGACGTGGACGTATGCCAGCAACATCAGCAGCTGGCAGTCGCCATGGACATCCATCAAGTCACAGCCGCTTCCGTAGTGCCAGTACCAGCCCCAGCAATGTTGGGGTTGGGCTGTCCATAGACCGTCCTAGAAGACCACGTGCACGTGGCACTGGCCAGTCCCAGCAGGGACCTGGATCCAGTGTACATATGTCTACCTCTGAGGATAGTACCCAGTCTGCTTAGTACTTGATACTGTCTGTAGCACCCCTGCCAGGCACAGGTACCATATCCATGGCCAGAGATGGTGATCTGTAAAGCCTGGCAGGTACAGTCTGTGGCTGTCCCACAAATCCCTGTATATGGCAGCCACATGGTGGAACTGTGTGCATGCAGACACACACACATAAACCAGACACCTAGGGCTAACACATACCTGCACACACTACATCCACATTGGCCCATACCAGTACTCTTGGCCCTCACACACACACACACACACACACACACACACACACACACACACACGTCGATTGTATGGCTCAATGTAGGCCTCTGGCAAACCAACAACACACCCTGTGCATATGATGAAACCTGTGCCACCTCCTGTCATCTGTAACATTGATGCAGGAACAGGCTAACATGGTGCTGATGCACAGGGTGACTTTATAGCAGTATAGCAATGTTAGCATGTTGTCAGCAGTAAAGTGTAATGATATCCTTGAAGGTGTAGCTGAGCAGGCATGATGCATTAAAGCTATGATTGTCAATGTAGTATTGTTTACACCAGTGTTAATTCCAATAGTGCATTGTCCACCCATGTGCTACTTGGCTGATGTATGTAGTATTGGCAGCATGTGTTAGAGAGTGGACAGTACGTGTGAGATGTGTGCAGCACAGATTTGCAGGTGTACATTTGTGAACATGGTGGAGGTGCACTGTCTGCATGTACGTGCATAGTGGACACATGGGCAGGGTGACATGCCCTGTATTACACAGTGTTAACACTCCATAGTTTCTATTGGTGGCCACTATGCATTGTACTACACACATTTTGGAATTTGAGTACACATGTGTGTATGACATGGTTTGACACTGTGCTGTGGGTGATACTGTTACTGTCATTGGGTTGCATTCTGGTAGTATACATAACTGCCCATGTGGCCACCAATAGAAACTATGGAGTGTTAACACTGTGTAATACAGGGCATGTCACCCTGCCCACAGTCCACTTTGATAATTCAGCTCTCAACTGGTTCCATGCCTATCTCTCTGGAAGGCAACAGGCAGTCCAATGGCAAAATAAGCTCTCTCAACCCTTACCTAATACCATAGGAGTTCCCCAAGGCTCCATACTAGGTCCCCTTCTCTTCTCTGTGCTTATAAACGAACTTCACTCAGTTATCCCACAAGCCACATGCATCCAATACGCAGACGACTCCACCCTTATTTGCTCAAATGTCGCTCTCCCTGATTTACAAGTAATGACCCAACAATGCTTTGCTACAATTGAAAAATGGCTATCAGAGAGGAAACTCATCCTTAACCCTAAAAAAACTAAGTTATTACTATTCTTTCCCACCTCAGTTCCTCCACCAATGCAATATTCCCCACTAGCTAATAATAGCACCTTCTTTGTTCAATCTAATAATGGCACCATAATTGAGCCTGTCACCAACAGTAACCTACTAGGGGTCATTACTGACAATAAACTTAAATTTAACTTGCACATCAGTCAAACCATAAAGACTGCAAATAAGAAACTCGGATCCCTGTACAGAATTAAGAACTTCCTCACCCCCATTGCCAAACTAACCATTGCACGTACCCATCTCCTCTCCACACTACTGTATGCCTCTCCTGTATTCTCTTTTATCAATATAGGTGACATTAATAAACTCTCAGTGACTTATAATCACATTGCCAGATTTATAACAGGTGCCCCTTATAGAACACATCACTGCCTTGACCTAAAGAAACTGGACTGGTTAGAACTACCTAATATTCTCAAACTTAACCAACTCTCGGAAGCATATAAAATCATTAAGGAACCTGACAAAACCCCCTCACTAAATAATCTACTGACCCCCTACTCCAACCTAAGTAGTCTTCGCTCCTCTAACAGATTACTGGTCCAAACCATCAAATCCAACAACATGGGAGGGGATGCTCTCTATGCCAATTCTATAGGCAAGGTTTGGAACTCCCTACCTAATAACCTAAGACTCTCTAACTCACTTTCTCAATTTAAAAAAACATCTTACACAATTTCTTAAGGCACATTGGCTATGCCCATGCGCAAATCCAGATTAGTTCCCTGTCATCTATAGCACATCCTACACTGCTTGAACAAAATTGGGTTACTTCTCAAATTCTTATTCTAACTGACTATTAATCCTATTCTTGCTGTTCTACAGCAAGCAGTTTCTTTATCATCCCTTAGAACTCTAGAAAGGTAATGAACTGGAATCTGTACATATTTACATTAATGACTCTTGAGATGCACTAGTATTTCAGAGTTGCATTTTAACTGTGCTACTGCTAACAACAGCTTAACCATGAATGTATATAATATGTTAACTAGTATCTTTTTTCATCTATGTAAATAGTAAACTTATTTGTATTTTTTCTCTGTGGAGCTTTTCTCCCCGGGCCTCCGCTGAAAATGGACATGTATCCATTCGGACCATCCCGGTCAACAAATGTAAAATAAATAAATAATAAATAAAATAAATAAATAAATAACCTCAAAAGCCTGACTATAAACAATCGTTAGATGATGTCTTGACAACTGACACACAGATGCAGGACACACAGTAACATTTGGATCCTTCAGGTACTATACTATGCCAGTAACCAGTGGTATTCACCTGCACCCATTCCTGGGACCACTCCTGTTTGGCATATAGCTCTCTTAGGTACAAGCAAACACAGTAGGGATATGTCCGTCCATGTCTGGAAATGCATACTGTGGGCTATAATGCATTCTCCAGATGACGCACACATCCTCCACAAGGGTATCATACAGACAGATACCGGTTGTCAAACCCATGCTGTAAAGCTATAAGCCAACTAAAGCATAGTCATCCACTTTTACAAAACATAGTATCCCCACAGTACCACATAGGTAGTAGCCCCCAACATGTTGAACTGGTACTGATGTGTACATACAGCCAAGTGTTACGTCATCTCTCCTTTGGTAATCACATTTCCAAAGGTATTTTGAAATCCCTCGGTGGATCACATAAGCAATAAGGGGTCTGCATGCATATCCACAAAGGTTGTTGTACACCTATAATGAATAGCCATCACTGACAGACTTTGCTATGTTTGAACAGGTCTGAAATATACCTCAGGCATAAACCCTCACTCACACTATTCAATAGAAACCGTAATGAGTGTGTGCGACATGGATGACCTGGGCCAGGGATCACTGCAGTGGCTGGGCTTGTCGCAAGCATACAGATGTGACCTAAGGTCTGGAAAATGGCAGCGCATACTGGCAAACATAACAGATGTGTTCATAGAGAAAGTAGGGCTCCCACCTATGACATAATTGAGGTCACATGTATGTATATGTATTTGCCACACAGCTACCTGACATGTGCAATGCACATACTGTTGTCATTGTGATATGTCATACAGTAGTAAAAGCAAATCCCACAACACATTGACCAACAGTGCCTCACACATAGAACACACACACACACACACACACACACACACACACACACACACACACACACACACACACACACACACACTCACCAAGTGCAGGATTCAAACCCCTACCTAACTACTTTATGATACTAGAGGAGTACGCATTAACACAACGCGCTATACACATTATTGGGAATTCTCTTTTCCACAGGTATATTTGTAGGATGGTGACATCATCAGACTTGACAAAGAAAAGTATACCACTTTTAAGGTGGTTTAGTAGTCTCCAAAAAGGTTGTTCCTGTCCAAGGAGACACACACACACACACACACACACACACTCTCATACAGTTGTCAAGTGCAGGATTCAAACCCCTACCTAACTACTTTATGATACTACAACAGTACGCATTTACATGACGTGCTATACACATTACTGGGAGTTCTCCTTTCCACAGGTATATTTGTAGGATGGTGACATCATCAGACTAAACAAAGTGGATTACATTAGGTGGGCTACATAGAAGGAATTTCTAAACACTTAGTAAACTCTTTTTTGATGATCACGTTGCCAATCTACCTGGGTCCCCAGGGCCATAATTATAATTCTCTGTACATACTGGATTACCACCTATGTGGTAATTTGTGAGCACTTTGTTTTATCCAAAGGGGATGACTATGCATTTTTTGGCATTCTGTTTGAGGGCACTGCTTTGACACCAGGTATCTGTCTCTGTAAGACCCTTCTGGAGGATGTCTGTGTCAGCCGTAGAGTCGATTATGGACCACAGCAGTCATCTGCAAAACTTGTTCAGCCATACTCCTCCCATGCTTGCCTGTATCTCTGAGCAGTATCTACTGAACAGGTGGGGTCCCAGGACCAAGACCTGTGGGATGCCACTTGTGACTGGTTTAGAGGCGGACATGGCACCCACAACTCTGAACATGTGTGTTTGATCTGTGAACCAGTTGGCCACCCATCCTGTGACATAGCTGTTAATGTTCAAGCTGGTAAGCTTGTCTATGATGCCAGAGTGGGGAATGGTGTCGAAAGGCCTTAGTGAAGTCCAGGTGGGCTGTGTGGACTTTCACCTCCATCTATGTCCTTGGTAACTGTTTCAAAGAAGTCAACTAGATTTAGGAGGCAGGATCTGCCTTTAACAAAGCCAAGTTGGGTAGAGTCCAGTGTCTGGAGGCTCCCAAAGTCTCTGTTTATGGGTTCCATGATAATTTGCTCCATAGCTTTGCAGACCAGGCTGAGTAGGCCTATAGGGCAATAGTTTCCAGGTTCTCTTGTGGCACCCCCTTTGTGGAGCTGGATGACTGTTGCTGTATGCCATTCTTTGGGTACATAGCCTGTGGTACGGTTGATTCTGGACAGTGAATGTAGGTGAGGGTGTAGTTCCTTTTGGGGCTGGTGTAAGACGCAGCCTGGGACACCATCCAGTCCCACTGATGCTGTGTACTTAGCTTTGGAGAGGGCTGTTTTTACCTGCAGGTCCATGAAGTCTGGGGCTCTGCATTCTTCTGGGATGGACACAGGCCCTTTTGGGGTGATGGGGGGGGGGTTTGCACTGAACTTGTCTGCCAGGATGTGGGCAATGTCAGTTGGTTCACTGTAATTTTTGCCATTTTGCAGTAGCTGACAGCATATTTGAGAGTTGCCACCTAAATGTTTGGTATAGCTAACGAAGGCTTTGTGGTTGTTATTCTTACACTCCTTGGCAATTTGTCTTTAGAAACTGGCCTTGGATTATTTTATCATTGATCACTGTTTCTTCATAATAAAGATCAGTGATGCCTTTCCTTTTGTGAAGTTTGCTCTATCGTGTTCATTTCCTCCTTCTGTTGTATAGCTTATTTATGGGCAACGACCACCAGATTGGTTTCTTATTTTTGGAGGAGTGCGTCTTGGTTTTACTTGGGATGTCTCGATCCATGCATCCCTGTAGATACTCATAGAATGCACTTGTAAATGATTCGGCAGATTGTATAGCATTATCCTATAGCAAGGGGGCTTTGGAACTTTCCACTTTGGTCTTGGGAAGTGTGCAGTTTGCTTTTGAAAATGTCTTCACAGTGGTTTCTTTGACTGGGGGGGGGGTGTGGATGTCCAGTGTGATTACTTCCTGATCTGATATTACCAGCGAGGGGTTTATCTCTGTTGTGGAACACTGGTACCCCATATTGGTGATGATCAGGTCCAGTATATTGTCACCTCTAGTGGGCGTGATGACCTGCTGTTCCAGGGCGTTTGAGTTTTTAAACTCTAGGAAACATTGGGCAAAGGACGTTGTACATGAGTAATTCTCCCACTCAATGTTTGGGTAGTTGTAATCTCCTTGTATAAAGGTGTTTGGTAGGACCTTTATATTTTCCACTGTTCTCAGGAATATTGAGTGAGGTTCCTGAGACAAGGTAGGTGATCTGTAGCAGGCTACAATCTGATAAGCAGCTTTGCCCAATGTTAGTTGCACTTGCATGGTCTCCAAGGCCTCATGCTGTGCCACTAACCTGAAGGTGTGGGTATTCATAAGCATAAGGTAAATGGATACACCCCTTCCTTTTGTATTTCACTCTGGGTTTTGGGGCCGAAGATCAGAGGGATTGTGAGTGTTTTACGTGGAGCATGTCCAACAGCTCTGTGTTTGACATAGCTTTGTATGTTAGGCAGAGATCACCTCTGAGTAGGTGATATGCGAGAAAGTACAGTTGGAGCATTCTGAGATGGTCTGTGTATGGCATGTATTTCAGGCCGCTAATGCTCTTTGTGAGGTATTTCTGCAAGCTTTCCAGTTGTTGTAGATGTCTTGTGAGGTACATAGCAAAAGGGGTGTTGTACTCTATTATGGATCTAGTGAGTGATGAGTAGAGGGGAACAACGTCCCCTTCTATTCTGCATGAGACACCTTTTGTGATGAGGTGTGCCACGTAGAAGGATTTCCTGACTACTGTGGGGATGTGATTATCACAGGTGTGTCCACTGTCCACCTGTGACCCAAGGTCTCTTATCACACTTTCAGTGTTAAGTATACTACCGCCTATGTTGTAGGTCATGGCTACAGAGTTCTGACCAAAGGGGATGACAATGCACTTTTTGGCATTGAGCTTGAGGCCATGGCTTTGACACCAGGCATCTGTCTCAGTGAGGCCCTTTTGTAGTATTTACAATTATGGCTCCTAGTTTGCAGTCATCTGGAAACTTCATTAGCCACAGACCTTCCATGTTAAAGTTTACTTCAGGGAAGTAGATACAAAACAGGACAGGACCCAGGACTGAACCCTGTGGTACTGCGCTCGTCACTGGTCCAAAGTCATACTTGGAGTCCGCTACCTTCACAGTGCGTGTTCTGTCAGGGAGCCAGTTGGCAACCCATCTTGTGACATAGCAATTTATACCTATTTTAGTGGGTTTATCTATAATTCCAGAGTGGGGGATGGTGTTGAAAGCCGTGGCAAGATCTACACAGGCTGTGCGAACCACCTTACCCTTGTCTACAGTTCTGGTAACTGCTTCAATGATGTCTATCAGGTTTAGGAGACATGATCTGTATTTTACAAACCCAACATGGTTGTGGTCCAGAGTTTGGAGATTACCAATGTCTTTTTTTACAAGTTGTATGATGATGCATTCCATTGTCTTGCAAAGCAGGCTCATCAGGCTAATGGGGCACTAGTTCCTGGGGTCCGTGGTGTCTCCACCCTTGTGTAGTGGGATAACCGTCAATGTGTGCCATTCAGCAGGCACAAAGCCTGAGGTGAGGCTATGACTGAACATGGCACGTCGGTGTGGTGCCTGTTCGTTCTGTAGTTTGTGTAGAACACAGCCTGGGAAGTTATCTGGTCCCATGGATGCTGTGTTCCTGGCTTTGGAGAGTGTTTTTTACCTGTGCAGCTGTGATGACAGCAACTTTGCAGTCTTCCATTATAGAGATGTGCTCTTTCATGGGTGAGAGGGGGGTAAAGTTAGCACTGATCCTATCTACTAGGATGTTGGCAATATCAGTTGGATCTGTATATTTAGTGCCAATGAGCTGTAACTCACAGCAGATCTGAGTGTTGCCATTGAGATTCTTAACATAGCTACAGAATGCTTTGTGGTTGTCTTTAGAATCTGTGTCGAGTTTGTTTTCATAACTAGCTTTGGAGGACTTTATCAGGGATCACAGCTTCTTACTGATGTTGACCATGAAGCTCCTCCACTCATGGGATTTTACCATCCTTTGTAACAGTTTCTTCCTTCTGTTGTGCAGTTTGTTTATGGCAGGGGAACACCAGATTGGATTCCTTTTCTTGGAGGATAGCGTCTTGGTTCTGTTTGGGATAGCACAATGCATGCAGTCATGCAAGTGCTTATAACGTGCAATTGGGAAGGATTCAGTAGTCGTAACTGTATTGTCCATCTGCATGGGTGTCCTGCAGTTCAGCACTTCTGTCTTAAGAAGCATGAAGTTGGCTTTGGAGACATTTAACATGGTTTCCTTAATGGGGGTGTGGATCCAGAACGTGGATATGTAGGGTAATTAGCTTATGGTCAGATGGGACCAATGAGGCGCTGACTTCAGGTGTGGAACACTGGTCACACACAGGACAAACCAAACCCCATAACCAACACAAATAACCACAAAGTGAGCTAAATGCTACTCATTGCCAGAAGTCTCAGCCTCCAGATGCACACACTTGAGGCATTTCTCATTATGGAGAATATTGATATCTGTGCAGTAAAAGAAACCTAGTTCAAGGCTCCAGACAGCACACCAGCACTACCAGGATACTACCCATTCCATACCTTCCAGCATCAGAACCTGAATCATAGCACATACTGTGAGGATGTATTCATATTCATCAAGGATACCTACACCTCTCTCTACATGCTCTCTACAGGATATGTACCCATAGAATGTTGCACAGCAATGTTCTTCACACTCCACAGGGGTGGGGCCACAAAAAACTCTTGGCATTCATGCTCTATGAGCCTGACGAGTGTGTTCTGCAAGGCAATGGAGCCAATCATAATGGAAGTCAACAATACAGAGATTGGGAACATTCACACAGTTGAGCACACCCAGTTTGGCTTCGTGAAATGCAGACCACGCCTCCTGAACTGGGAGGATTTCTTTGACAGTTACCCAGGCTACAGATGATTGAAATGAGCTCAACACAGTCTACCTATACCTCGCTAAGGCCTTTGACACCATTCCCCAGTCAGGTATCATAGATGAACTCACCAACCTGGCCATGTATCCATACATTACAAGATGGATTGCAAACTGGCTCATAGATAGATCCCACACATTAAGAGTTGCTGGCTACATGTCAGACTCTACACCGGTAACGACTGGTGTCCCCCAGGGTTCAGTCCTGGGGTCCCTCCAGTTTGGTATAGACTTCTCAGATGTACATGCCAACACAGGAGGGTTGTGGTTGACTAAGTTTGCTGGGAACTGTAAAGTGTTTGCTATAATAGATTTACCGGAATACAGACATTCTCTAGAAGGGACTCTATGAGGCAGATGTGTGGTGTCAGAATCATGGCCTCAAGTTCACTGTGGAGGAATGCATAGTAATCCTCTTTGTTGAAAACAAAATACCCACAAACTACCACATATGTGTCAGCCCCTTAAAAATGACAAGGTGATAAGGAATTGGGTGACACAAGTAGATAGCCATCTTTCCTTTGACAACCATGTTGCCAAAGTGATTGGGAGATCCTATTGGGCCCACCTAATCAACAAAGGGTTTGCATCAGGATCCAAAGAGGTAGTGTTAGCACTCAACTCTTACGTCACCAGACCCATCACTGAGTACAGTGCACCATTTTGGATGCACTGGACTTAGCATATCCAGCAGCTGTAGAGACCACATAGGTACCTCACCAAGAGGATTACTGGCCTCAAACAGTTGTGTTATGCAACACAACTGGTAAAACTAAATCTGTTCTTCGTTGCGTACCACCTACTCAGAGGCACACTCTGCCTAACATACAGAGCCATGTCCAACACAACTGTTGAACATGCTCCATCTACAGATAACATTGAATCGCCCTACACATTCCAGGGATATGAACCTCATCAGAACGACGAATACAACATGCTGGTGGGATAGAGTACCATCCCAGTCACTTGCCTTACTGTGAAACAGAGTCCCAATGTACATGAGACAGAACCCCTCGCTGACACTCTTCAATTGGAACCTTGATGAGTGGATGGGAAACAGACAATTCATGCCAGGCATCACATCAGCAGCCCTACTAGAAAGGGGCTTAGTGTACTAACTATTAGAACTAGGCCTTGGGAGACTACCCAATGGTGTGGTGAAAGCTGCACAACTTGCGTAGGCTGATATATGGCTTCGTGGAGATAGGTTCTTAGGTATGTAGTAGACTATGTGACAGGTACATGTCTACAGATAGCAGATGTGTACTTCATTGTACAGTCATGTTGTACAGCAGGCACATGGACCACATACACTGTAATGCTTACAGATACTGGTGGCTGTTATGTACAGTGGGAGAGATGTGCACCTCATGTCTTTCGTGCCATTGGGATGTGTGCTGGGTGGGACAGTCCTGGATGGCTCCCTGTCATGATCACCCTCTTACACACATCTCTGCCCATCCATCTTTGGCTTATTATACTGTGTTTCCCATATATATATATATATATATATATATATATATATATATATATATATATATATATATATATATATATATATATATATATATATAGGTAGGTAATAGGCTAATAGGCTATCTGCCTGAAGACATACATTAGTATGGCCAGAGTGCGCAGCTATCACCACCCATGGAGTTAGTTCCCTAGGCCTCTGTGTAGTACAGCTGAAGTGATCCATGGTGTGACAGTTCAGTTTCACATACACTGATCAAGGCTCCTCTGGAAGAGTGTCACATACACTGATCAAGGCTCCTCTGGAAGAGTGTCAGTGAGGGACTCGGCTTAATGTCGGTTGGCAGCCTGTTCCAAAGCAAGGGAAGTCTGAGTTAGTAATATATCCTCCAACATGTTCTATTTAATGTTGTGATGATGATATCCCTAGAGCATGTGGTACAGTGAGCTTGGGTTTACTTCAGATAGTGCATGTACATCAGTTCTGCATTGGACATGGACCTGACTGCTGGGCAGAGATCTCCTGAGTAGACAGTATGCAACAGAGTACAGATTGAGTTAAATTCAGTCTTGTTTCATGAGGCAACTGTTTAGGCCAGTAATCCTCTTGTTGAGGTACTTCAGTGGTCTTTCCAGCTGCTGAAGGTGCCTAGCCAGATTCATCGCAAGTGTGTTGTGGTACTCTCTGACGGGTCTGATGACTGATGAGTAGAGGGAACCTCCTTTGACCTACATGCAAAGACCTTGGCAGTTTGTGGGAACTCATAGCATGACTTCCTGACCACTTTGTGAATGTGTTTCTGGAAGCAGAGATGACTATCCACATGTGTCCATAGATCCCTTATTATCACCTCCATATTTAGGGTGTTGGCACCTATGTGGTATTTGTAGGACTATAACTCGAGGCCATAATTTTGACACCACATCTGTCTGACCGAGACCCTTTTTAAGGATGTCTCTGTTGTCCCAAACATCAATTATGACAACTTTTTTTGCAGTCATTCACAAACTTTGCTAAACATAGCCCTCATGTGTTTGACTGTATTTCTGAAAAGTATACACCAGACAGGAGGGGTCCCAGGACTGAGCCATGGGGGACAGCAGTTGTTACCAGCTTGAACAGGAGACCACAATTCTTACCTTGAGGGATCTATCTGAGCCCCAGTTGGCAATCCATATATTTATGCACAGGTTGTTGATTTTGTAGATACGACATGTGTCTGGGATGTTGGAAAAGGGGTTTTCAAGGTCTATGTGGGCTGTGTGTAGCTCATTTCATTGATGCATGTCCTGGATGACTGCCTTGAAAACAGTCTAGCAGGTTTGGGAACCATGATCTGCCCCTGACCAAACCAAATTGATACAGTTGGGTGTTTGTAGGCTCCCAATAGCTCTGTTTATGAGTTCCATCATGATGGACTCCATGGCCTTGCGGATCAGGCTTAATAGGCTTATAAGACAATAGTTCCCATGGTCTGTTGTGCACCAACACTTGTGGAGTGCGCCAAACGTTGCTGTAACACATTCAACAGTTTCATATCCTGTACAGAGGGCGAGTCTCAACAGACTGTTCAGGTGCAGGGTCTGTTTTGGAGTTCACATATGACACAGCTAGGGAAACCATGTCATCCCACAGACGCCGCGTTTTTAGGTTTGGAAAGTGCTGTTTAACCATTGTATATATGTGATTTCTGTGCTTTCACAATCTCCAGGTATGATAATGGGCCTTTTTGTCAGTGAGAGGGGGTAAATATGTATGAACCTGTCTGACAAGATGTTGGCAATGTCAGTCATGTATATGTATTGATTTACAGTTTGCACGGACTCAGAACATATACGAGTTTACATTGATATTTATGACATAGCGAAAGGAAGCTTCATGGTTCTCTGTGGACTCTGAGAATATTTTTGCCAGAACATAGATTGGATAATGTTAGGAGTGCTCATTGTTTATTGATGATACTGATCGGAGATTTATTGATCTTCTTTGAATTTTCACTTTCTTTGAACAACTTAAGTACTTGTAGTACATAGTTTGATTATGACAGGAGTCCAATATATTATATGGGTCTGTTTTCATATAACTGTATGCGCAAGGCAGGATTGGTGAATAGTGACAAGTTTCTGGGGTAAGAACTGCAACTGTCAGATATGTGTGGCCTACTGCTGTACTCAGACATGGCCTAAGTGTGTGAGCATGCCCAGTATGACCTTTCAGTATGTTGTTGACTGACATTCCAGTATGACCTTTCAGTATGTTGTTGACTGACATTTGCTTTGTTTATTTAAGTGTGTGAGCACGCCCAGTATGACCTTTCAGTATGTCGCTGACTGAAATTTGCTAAATTTGTTTAAGTGTGTGAGCATGCCCAGTATGGACATATATACTATGTGTGTGTGAAAAATAAAGTTGGTTTTTACTTCAAGGCTCACCTTTGTGTTGTACATCGACAGGAAGCATGCTGTGCCTGCAGGGCTTCCATGAGTCACTTTGCATAGACTTAACATTTCTACATACAGGAGGGACAGCTATTTGTAAATTTTTACCCGGGGGGGGGGCACACCTGATTGTTACTGTGGGTGTACATAGGATGAGGGGTTCACCTGACACTTATACACATTTGCTAGGCCTGCACTGCTATGTCAGGTACTCCATTTCAGTCTGTACTGTTGCCCATCGTATTGGCTTGAGGCATACTACTGTACTACAGATCTTAGCTTCCAATTTCACGTATATTAGTTTGTGACTTCATAGCCTACCCAACCCACATCACACTGCCTGGCCTGCTATCTGTCTGCATAGGCCTGGGGGGAAGTTCAGAGGGCATGATACAGCATTTGTTTGTGTTTGAGTTAGTCTACAATTGTCCTGCTGTGTCTGTGCCAGTGAAATGCTGTCATGGCTTAGTGGTTCAGTACTGTGACTATAGTGCACAGTATCCTGAGTTTGTGCCCTGTCACTGCTTTTTATTTTCCTGCTGGGCAGACCTGACTGGATAAGGAACAGTAAAGCAGGTGTGAGCGTGTTTACCCGACTTTGTTCGACTTTGCCCGACTTTGCCCAACATTGCCCAATGTTGCACTAATTTGCGCAGTGCAGCTCCGCGGAATTGTGCCTAAATATGCTAAACAGTGGTAAAATGTGCTTAGCACTGCTTTATAATGCTTAAAATAGGACAATCATGCCTCAGGTGGTGCTGCAGGGCTGCATATGTCGGATGCACATAGTACACTCCCTATACATGTTTGAAAACAGGTAGTGTCAAGTTAGGAATCCCTTTTATTGTATGTGCGAGTCAGGGAGAGGTGTCATTTCCAGGGTTCCTACAGAGTCAGTGCATGTGCTATGCATTGCCACTTTGCTAAGGCATACGGGGCACGCCTCCTTCTGCCTACTGGGGCAGGCTCAGGTTGTTCCTCCTCCGAGTCATGCTGTGCCTGTGCAAGCCTTGGCAATGGTGGGGGGCTGTATGGCCCTGCCTCATGCTGTTCCTGTTGCAGCTGTTTTCACAAGATCATATTGTGTAGCATGGCACATCCCATGACAATTTGGGTACATGTAGTTGGTGAGTACTGCAAGGCTCCACCAGATGTGTCCAGGCACCGGAACCATGACTTGAGCATCCCAAACACACACTCGATTATGTTTCTTGTTTGTGCGTGTGCCTCATTATGGAGTTCTTGTTCGGGTATGTGTGCATTTCTGATGGGAGTCAGCCACGGCTCCAGTGTGTATCCAGCATCCCCCACTAGGTGACCGTCAGGGATGTCCCCATTGGCAAATCTCTGGTACAGCTGCATCAGATGCCAGATGGGGGAATGGTGATAGCTTCCAGGGCAGCCAGCACACACATTCATTATTATGCCCTGGGCATCGCACACGACCTGGCAGTTGATGGAGGGGAAGCCCTTGCGGTTGATGTAGACCCTACCCCGCTCACCGGGTGGTGCTTTGATGTGTATATGCGTGCAGTCTATTGCACCCACTACCTCAGGGTATTCTGCTATTTGGTGGAAAAGACGCATATTGCTGGCCAATGCCTCACGGGAACTGGGGAAATATACATGCTCACCGACATGTGCTAACATGGCATCCAGGAAAGTACAGTTATGTACCTACCATAAATGCAGATGTCCGATAGATATGCAACTGCAGTCCTGACATATGGGTTGTCCTGCCTCAGGCAGCCCTTCGGTCGGCCGGATTCCAAAGTCTGGGTCCGGCGTCGACTGATGTCGCCTCTTCCCCGACGTCAGAGCGGCTGGGGTACATAAGCATCAGCCGATGCCATCTTCTTCAGTGTTTCTTGCCCCAGATGCCAGGTGCCCTCCAAGGAAGGCTAAATTTAGAGAATGGATAAAAAATCCAGACATGCACAACAGTAATAAACATATACACCATAACAGATATCCCCAGCTAATATGAAAAAGGGGGGAGTGGACCCAAAAAAGAGAATTACAGAGGGGTAGGAGGGAGGGAAAACCTGACTGCAGTTGCATATCTATCGGACATCTACATTTATGGTAGGTACAAAACTGTACTATGTCCTTCAAGAATGCAACTGCAGCCCTGACATATGGGTTGAATACCATAGCCAAGCTGGGGGTGGTAGGATCTAAGATAAGGATGGTGTAGCTAAAATGCCCTGCAGGACTGCAGAAGCAACGCCTGCTCAGGATCTGGAATATAAAGGCAGGTTGTAATGTTTGGAAAATGTATGCACGGAGCTCCATGTAGCAGCTTCTAGAATGTCCTTTGCAGCCACCCCTCTTAGAAAGGCTGTGGAGGTGGCTGTAGCTCTGGTGGAGTGCGGCCTGATATTGGCTGGCACACCTTTCCCATGGAAAGAGTAGCAGAATCTGATGCAGTTTCCAATCCATTTTGAAATTGTTTGTTTGGAAATTGCCTTTCCTTGTACTCCAGCAGCATAAGCTACAAATAGTTGGTCAGACTTTCTGTTGGCCTTTGTTCTGTCCAAGTAGTAGCGCAATTGCCTGTGTATGTCCAAAGTGTGCAGAAGCTTTTCTCCTTTATTTTGAGGATTGGGAAAGAAAGTAGGCAGGTGAATTGCTTGATTTAGAGAAACCCTGGATATCACTTTTGGCATGAATGAAGGATTGGTTCTTAAAGAGACTCTGTCCTGATGGAAAATGAGAAATGGAGGTACTGCCATGAGGGCCTGTATCTCCAAGACTCTTCTTGCTGAAGTAATTGCCAACAGGAAAACTGTTTTCCAGGAGAGAAATTGCAATTCTGAAGATGCTGCTGGCTCAAAAGGCGGAAGAGTTAATTTTTCCAAGACTAAGTTGAGGTCCCATGCAGGCACTGGTGGTTTTCTTGGAGGTTTGATATTCTTTATCCCTCTTAGAAACTGTCTTGGCAAAGGATGTGAAAACACAGGTGGATTACAGTTGTATTTTGCTGAAATTGCTGAAGCGTGTATTTTTATGGAAGAATAAGAAAGGCCATTGTGAAGCATTTCTGCCAAGTATTCTAGTATTTGTGGGATGCTCATTACTGATGCATCCTGACCCTTGTTGGCATTCCAGATGTTGAATCTCTTCCATTTGGCTGAATAAGTTTTTCTGGTGGAAGGCCTGCGTGCTTCCAGTAAGAGCTCTTGAACTTTTTTGGAGAGAGAGATATGGGGAGAAGTCATGGAATCCTCCAAGCTGTCAGATGCAATGTTTGCAGGTTGGGATGAACAGTCCTGTAATTGTGCTGAGTTATAAGCAGAGGCCATTGAGGCAGGAGCCACGGCTTGGTGCGAGTTATGCTCCTTAGTAATGGATACCAGTGTTGTCTTGGCCAGTCTGGAGCTATCAAAATGCCTTTTGGTTGTTCTGCTTTGATCTTCAGTAACACCTTGGTCATTAATGGTAGAGGTGGGAATGCATAGATTGTTAGGGAATTCCAGCTGAAGGAGAGAGCATCCATTCTCCAGGGCTGAGGATGGTGTGTCCTTGAGCAGAACTTCTTCAGATGATGATTGAGGTGTGAGGCAAAGAGATCTATGTCCAGCCTTCCCCATGCATGAGTTATTTGTGAAAAAATGTCTGGATGCAACATCCATTCGTGCGGGTCCATAATGTTTCTGCTTAGACTGTCCGTCAGAACATTGTCCTTGCCTGGGACAAACTGGGGTTGCAACTGTATGTTCAGTTTTAGGGACTTTTCCCAAAGAGTCATTGTTAGTCTGCAGAGGGGGTACGAATGGGTGCCTCCCTGTTTATGTACCACATAACAGTGGTGTTGTCTGTCTTTATTAGCAGATGACCTTGCTGAAGAAATTTTCCGAAGGCCTCGATTGCATGAATCACTGCCAACATCTCTTTTTGATTGATGTGCAGATGCAATTCCCGGGGTGCCCATTGCCCTTGAATGCATCTGCCCTCCATGTGCACCCCCCATCCATGATCTGAGGCGTCTGTTGTAATGGTTTGGCTTGCTTGAGGTTTGTTGAAAGACATGCCTTTGTTTAGCTGGCTTGCTTGTGCCCACCACAAAAATTCCTTTTGCAGACATGGAATGAGTGGAATAATTGCTTCTAAGTTGTGGCTGTGTTGAGACCATAAACTTTTTAGGTACCATTATAGTTTTCTCATGTGTAGTCTTGCCAGTGGAATCAGAAGAATGCAAGATGCCATGAAACCCAGGGCCTGCAGGATTTTCCTTGCAGTCATCTGGGTGTGCTTTGCTAGGCTTTTGAAGTAATCTGGTAATTGTTCTTGTTTTTCTTCTGTGAGGAAAGCCATTTGTGAGTTTGTGTCCAGTTTGGCTCCTAGAAAAATTATTTGTTGGGATGGCAGTAGTCTTGATTTTTGAATGTTGACTGTGTATCCCAAAGCCTGTAGTAAGTGAATGACATAGTCCAAGTTTCTTATCAAGGCTTGCTTGCTGTCCGCTTGTATAAGGCAGTCGTCCAGGTAAAGGTATATTTGTATCCCCTGAAGTCTGCAATGTGCAATTACGGATGCCAGGCATTTCGTGAATACTCTGGGCGCAGTAGAGAAGCCAAAAGGCAATGCTGAGAATTGATAATGCTCTGACCCTGCAAGAAATCTGAGGTATCTTCTGCAGCTGTGTCTGATTGGGACATGCAGGTATGCCTCCTTGAGGTCCAGAGTAACCAGCCAAGACCCCTTGCCCAGCATGGGAAGAAGTTGCTGTAACGTTAGCATTTTGAATTTTGGCACAATGAGAAAAGTGTTTAGAGTGGACAAGTCCAGTATAGGTCTCCATTGCTTTTCTTTTCTTGGAACAAGGAAAAGTCTTGAGTAGAATCCCTGGCCTTGTTCCTGAGGAGGAACCTTTTCTAATGCTTTGATTTGTAGCAGCCTTGAAACTTGTATGAGTGCCTCTGCCCTTTGATTTTGTGGCAGGTTTGGCATGCCTTGTCTTGCTGGTAAGGTATGGAAGTGGAACCTGTAACCTTTGTCTATTATGTCCAAAATCCATTTTTCCTTTGTAAAAACGTGCCAATTTTTTGAAAATAAAGATAATTTTCCGCCTAAAGGTGCTTCTCTTTGAGCCTTGGTCGGCGGTGTCAAAGTCAAGTCATTGTGATTGTCCCTGTGGAGCAGTAGAAGTCCCTGCGCCACTTCTTTGATTAGTTGGTTGCCATTGGCGGCCCCTGTAGGAGCCTCCGTATTGCCCTTTACCTCGAGCACACCTGTTTCTTCCCGTTTGGAACTTGTCAGTGTCTGGAAAGGACCAATTCTTCGAAGGCCAATTCCTACTGAACCTTGGTGGCTGAACCTGGAGGAAATCTTTGACTGTTTGTACTGATTTAGCCTTTTCCTTAATTGATTTCAAGACACCCTGTGCATTAGCACCAAATAGCTTGTCTTTTTCCAGAGGTGCATCTAGAAGCTTTACTTTAACATGATCTGGCAATGTCTGTTCTTTCAACCAAGCATGCCTACGTATGACGGCCCCTGTCATAGCTGCCCTACATGAAGCTTCCAATGCATCATAACCACACTGAAGAAAATTATTGCTAACCTGCTGAGTATTATGAACCAAATCCTGCAAGTCCTTTCTATCTAAAGGCTCAGGAGAGGCTAACTTTTTCTGCAAATCATCCATCAAGAAATCCTGATACTGAAACATATGAAAAAGACAGTTAAGTGCCCTCATGGCAAGGGTGGATGAGGTATAAACTTTTTTACCCCACCTCTCCAGGGACCTAGATTCCCTGTCTGCGGGCAAAGGATTTTTGGCCGTGGAGGTGGCCACTCCTTTGGGCCCCCGAGAAATAGTTTCTAGATCCACAGAGTGGGCCTTAAAGAGATGTTTATGAGTTTCAGGAACCCTGTAATATCTGTCTGGCGTGACAGGAGCAGGAGGGAGAGAATCAGGAGAAGTACTGGAGTCTGAGAACACATCATCCAATACATCTAACACTGGGGGTATAGCTAAAGGCCTGTGCTGGGGTAACTTAAGGAAAGTCCGAAGCCTTTTCCTGGAGTTGGAGAAATCCTGGCCCTGCCACTGAAAATGCTCTCTCATGGAGTGGAGAATTTCCCCGAAAGAAATATCCTCAGGAGGAGAGGCAGAGGGGATGGATTCATCAGCATCAGAATCCTCATAGGCCGGGAAGGATTCTTCCTGGGAATCTTAATGGCCTGACTCACTGGAGGCTTCATCTGAGGAAAGGGTAGCTGCCTGCTCAATCCTAGGCCTTTTGTCTGAAGGCGGCTGAGAACCTCTGTCTGGATGAGCCTGAGAGCCCCTGATTAAAGAAATTAGATCTGCAGCTAAAGTCATGATCTGTTTATCAGAAGTGGGACCCTGTGAAAAAGATTTAGGAGAGTGAGACTTAGTCTGGCTGGCAGCCTTAGCACGTGTGTAGGCCTTGATGGACATAGACACAGGAGGCCTAGCTGCCCCACGTGCTGGAGTAACTTTGTCCACCGGTATGGTGTCAGGCAAATCTTGGGCTTTGGTTTCAGGAGGAAAATCAACAACCGGCACCGGGGTAGCCTCCGGGACCGAAGTGTGCGGTAAAGCAGTGTCGTCGGCCTAGAGCGGTTGAATTACCGCCTCCGAAGAGACCGATGCACTTGTGGTAGGCTTAAGCGTGGTGTCGGAGGAAGTTGCAGGCCATGAAAGTCGGTCCCGGTCCTTCCATTTTTTTGGAAATATGTGCTGTCGGAAGTTCCGACGGCATGATATAGGAGTAATTTTCCCCAAAAACGTCTTCAGCAAATTCTGCCCGGCGCCTAAGTGTGCGCTTATTAAAGCAAGCACAGGCATCACAGGCTGAGACATCGTGGTCTGGGCCGAGGCAGGGAAGGCAGTAAGAATGGAAGTCCTTATGAGGTATTTGTTTACCACAAGACAAGCAATTATTAACTTTTGCAGTTTTATCTGACATCGGCTGAGGCAAGAAAAGGTTCCCCAACGGGGTACTTAGCTTTTTGATGATTTCGGTATCTGAAAACACAGGAGCTGGCCGACCGGCACTTGCGAACTGCTTCTGCTTTGGGCACCGCGCGGCAAGAAAGACTGAAGAAGATGGCGTCGGCTGATGCTTATGTACCCCAGCCGCTCTGACGTCGGGGAAGAGGCGACATCAGCCGACGCCGGACCCAGACTTTGGAATCCGGATGACCGAAGGGCTGCCTGAGGCAGGACAACCCATATGTCAGGACTGCAGTTGCATTCTTGAAGGACATCTGGTGCAGTACCCTGGATGCTGATGCCTGTGAAACCCCCATATCACCAGTTGGTCTCTGGAAGGTACCTGTAGCTAGTATTCGTAGGTCAACACATATCTTGGTATCCACTGGGATGGGTTCCCCTCTGTTGGTTCTGTGTGTGAGGCATGTCCGGCACAGCTCAACAATTTGCTGCAGGAGGTCTCTGTCCACTCTATAGTGCTCCACTATCTCCAGCTCCTGTAGCCCCTGGTAAGATACCCTGGGTCTGTACACTCACTGTGGGTTGCTCAGCAGCATTCACAATATCACCACCCTCAGCATCTTGCACATGTTGGCTTATGATAGCAATAGCAGCCCCTAACATTTTGTCTGACTTAAGCTTTTTAAGTTTTCACTCTTTGTATACTGCAGTGTTGCAGAGTTCTTGAGAAAAAACAAGGGGGGGTGGTGTTAGCAGATTTTAAAGTGCTGGGCTGGGTTGGGCTAGTCTACTGCCTGTGTAATTGGCTGATTCTGATATATTTCACCTGGCAGCTCTGCTAGTTCTCCTTGGTTAACTTCCTACTACTTCTTTTCCTTCCTTTTCCCTTTCAGTTTCCACAAGGGGCAGCGCCGCGCATACGCAAGCACAGGCTTACAGGTGCACCGCGAGCACACGGTGTAAGGACATTTGCAAGAAATTTCAGATATATCCATGGCGTACACCTTTGGTTTCTGGGTTTCAGCTAGGACAACTGTAGACATGCCTCTTGCAATCCTGAGCAACTCATGCAAACACAAGCCACTCTGCTCCAATAAGCTTACAGTCTTTCAGACATACCCCCTAATGATGTCACCTATCTTCTACTCTACTACTCCCCTACTCCTACACTTACACTCTAGGGACATGGCTCACATACCAGAGAAAATTGGGATTTACTATCCTTATCCTCATTTGCATAGGACTGCCTACTAATGCTTGGTTACATCTCTCAAACTGAGCTTCCCCCCTTAGCAACCACTACTCAGTAGCTTGTTGTCTTCAGCCTGCCATTCACCTGCATGACAGAATAATCTTTTTATTAAACATGCCTATTTTGGCAATTTTTTCCACTATTTTCTGTTTTTTAAAGCGCCGCACGTTTGCGCAGCACTGCACTATGCTTAAACATCGGAGATCGGGAAAAAAAATAAAAATTAATTTTCAACCTATAAAAATGCCAATGGCCTTATATGTGGCCATTGGCATGCTTCCTCAACAGGATGCATCCTTTATTTGGAGCTGTCATAGCTCCGTTTAGCTATTTGCAGAACGGTACTCCGTTACCAACAGAGTACATTTCTGCAAATAACACTACTCTTCCACGGACAGGTTAGTGTTTCTTGGATCGCAAATTTACCTCATTTGCATAGCTTTCAGCAGCAAATGAGGTAATTTGCATAACATAACACTGTCCATGCAAGAGTAGCTTTAGAAGCTCTCATGCACGCCCCTGCTGGCTGTTGCTGGATCGCTCGGCAGACATATTGGCTGTCTGCAGTCTTACACTACTCTTGGACTCCGTGCAAGCCTTCGTAAATCCGGTCCCAACACTCAAGCCAGTCAGTGTCAGTGATTCATTAAACTTTTTTTTGAAAAATAACTTATTCAACCAAAATGGACAAATCAAAGAAATGAACTTATTTTAACTACAACAGGATTACCAGAGTGTAGGAATGTGTCACAAATCTTACTTGGTGAGTTCACAAACAACAGCTCTGGATTGGGTTGAATGCACAAATGAATAAAAATCCTTCAATAAAAGGAACTGATGATTCCCCTCTTCATACTCTAATTTAACTAACATTTTTACTACACCATTTTTTGAAGCCTCCAACTATAGTTATTTTTATCTAAAAGCAATAAATGAAAAAGATTCCAAGTCTGGAGAATCTTATACCTCCAAAGCAAATGCTCATGAGTTTGCTGTGAGTGGGTGACAAAACCCCACTTATGGCATTCTTGCATCTCTTGGTACTGATCATGTATCATTTTAGTTAAAGTATGATGTTTCATTGATCTAACATTTGCTAATTTTGACATTCTATGTAAAAGAAAAGCCTTATGGATGAACCACCTGGAGTATGGAGAAGTTTCTTTGCTACAGTCAGAGCTGTAACTAGGGTCTGGTGTCCCCTCAATTTTTTTTAACTTGAAGACCAAAAAAAAGTAACCTCTCACCTCTTTAAACTGTAGCAAACTACCTGCTATAAACGTAATAGGTAGCCTACTATAGCTAAATGGAGTGCTAAGACCTTCAGCCCTGACCAAAAATACAGTATTAACATTTATTTCTGAATGCCTATACTACACTAAACCTCATACAGGAGCACTGAAACACTTTGGATCTGACTGCAAAAGCAGTACTGGCATTCAGTTAATACCAGTACTCAAGATCACACCTCTGGACATCTTGCACACAGTGTAGCTGCCCCCTTTACCTGACCCTAACTACTTCTCGGCCTATTGTCAACACAGAAGTCTAACCTTTTGTAACCCAAAACCACTTTGAAAGTTTCTTCCTGTGTAACAAAATTAAATTTTCTAGGGCTGCATCTCTGTTTATATTAACCGAGGCAGAAAGCTCCAGAAAGAACAGGAGATGATTAGCATTTCCGGCAATAACTTTAAAAAAGTAAGAGTCTGAAATTTAAAAAAAAGACATGCATTGTTGTGCATTTCAATGTGTACTTCTTACTTTGACTGGACACAACTATCCATGGATATGAAACATTAAATACCCCACATACATCCATAAGTGGTCCAGTGATCTAGTATCTGGCCTCTGATCTATAAATACTGTATTCAGATTATCAACCAAGATTATGGCCTGGCAACCTTGTTTAAATATCTCAGGTTTTAAGCTATATTATAAAAGAGGGACATGACTGATTTAGGTTACAAAAATAGACAAGGGGAGTGACAATACCACTGACAGACCCCTTCTATATTCTCTCTTATTATCTCTCCTAACAGCTATAAGAATGTCAAAGAAATGGAACTGTGCCACAAGTGTATAGACTACTCACAGCAAAACAAATATAGTATTGTTTTCATTTAAAAAGTGTTTAATTTTCTGCAGTAGTGTCTCTCAGTCTCAAGCAAATCACATGCTAATCTGCAAGACCCTGAGCAAATGTCTAAACCAAAGTGTCTTTTTTGCCATTTAAACCAGTTACATTAGTACACGGTCATTCAGTGGAAGTCATCCTTCAGGCAGACAATGCAGAGACCTTGACCAATTTGATGATTACCAGGGATGACGGCAAGCAGATTTTAACCCCCCCAAAAGAAAAACATTACAAACAGATTTCTAGTAAAGGGGTTCATGACATGAGAAAAAAAGACTAAGCACATCAGGTTTCGCCACATCTATAATGTCACCAAAACTATAATACCTCCAGCTATGCCAGGTGAGACCCACCCTGAGGGCATAAGGCCACTTTATTGGATCCCAAGCTGCTTTCATAGGTTCATAGGTTACCAGGCTAATGGCCCTAGAGCCCTTACAAGTCTAGCAATATTTACCCCGAGTTGCCTCAATTGTCAGAGGTTAAGTGGGTGAAATTTGCAGAGGTAAGAGTCTATGGTAGTTAATACAGACTTCCTCTGCCCAACAGCGACATGAGCATGACCCCAGGAGTGAATTTCTGGTCATCCATCCATCCATCCACTGATATAGGTTGCATTTGAAAAGGGTCATGGAGAGGGTCTGTTTCACATGAATTAGAAGCTTGTTCCAGAGAAGAGGCAGTCTCTGGGAGATGCATCTCCCTCTCCAGCATGACCTGTTCATGGCAGAGTGCCCCTTCACAGTTTGATTTAGAAATGTGTAGCATTTCCATCAGAGCCAGGTCAGAGACTGCCCTGCAAGTAAGACACAGATCATCCCTTAGCAACCTGTAGGAGGCAGAATGCAGTGACAGGGCTTTCAGTCTTTCTGCATAAGACGTATTTTGTGTACCCTATAATTTCTTGGTGTGAAACCTCTGTGGTCCTTCAATTGTTGCAGGTGTCTTGTGAGGTACAAGCCAAAGGGAACACTGGACTCAATTACTGGTCTGATGAAGGCAGGGTATAATGGAATTATTACATCGCTAGATCTAGATGCAATGCCTTTACTTGTAAGATGTGCCACATGGAAGCATTTCCTTACTACTGCGGATATGTGGTGGTCAAAGTTCAGATTACTATAAACTTGAGTACCCAGATCATGTAACACTGGGTCTACACTTGGGTGGTGTCTACACTGTAATTAGCATGGATGTCAGCTATCCCAAAGGGAATAAAAATGCATTTTTTTCCATGGTTTTGGCATCAATCTTTTGTCTGAGATAACCCTGTTTGCAGTATATTAACATTGTTAGGGGACTCGATGATTGCACCCAATTTGCAATCATCAGTGAACTTGGCCAGCCACAGGTCAAGTTTGCCTGGACTTCTGAGAAATAAATTTCGAACATTAGTGGACCCAGCAGAGAATCCTGTGGTATGCCACTAGTGACTAGTCTTCTGCTAGAGGTGAAGTCACTCATTCTGACAGTATGTGCCTTGTCAGTAAAGCAGTTGGCTACCCATCTGGTAATGTAGGGATTCATTCCCAATTGGGAGAGTTTGTCTATAATACATGTGTGGGGGATTATGTCAAATGCCTTGGCTAAGTAAAGATAGGTGATATGCACAGTCTTTCCCTTCTTCCAGGGCCTTCGTGACTTTTTCAAAGAAGTTAGCCATGTTTAACAGGCATGCTGTACCTTTAATGAATCCAAACTGGATTAAGTCCAGAGTCTGGAGATTGCTTATGTCCTTGTTAATAAGGTCCATAATGATTCTTTCCATGGCCTTGCAGATGAGGCTAGTCAAGCTTATGGGTCTATAATTTGGTTGATGGTCCCCCTTTGTGCAGAGTGATTACTGTTGCTGTCCTCCATTGTGCCGGGTCTGCTAGGTCATGCTTTAAGTTGTTTATAAGGGATATTGTCTGGTTGGTCCTACTGATTTTGCTTTTGGCCTTGGACAGCGCCAAGATGACCTGCTCTCTTGAGATAATAGGCTCAGAAATGGTGGTAGGTATACTTTGGAGGATGACTGGAGGGGACAAGGGATTAAAGTTTTCCCCAAATCTGTCAGCTAGCAGGCTGGCTATTACCTCTGGTTGAGTATGGGTGGTGCCATCCACAACCAGCTCAGCGCATAGCTGGGTATTCCCTTTTAAATTTCAGACATAGTTAAAGAGTACCTTGTGATTACCCTTAGCTAGGGAGGTTATTTTTGTTTCATAATCAGCTTTTGAGGACTTGACAAGATCTCTAATTTATTTGTTTAAGCTAGAGAGGGATTTCTTCCTCTACTAAACCAGTTCCCTCTTGTTCCTGGACATCAGTTTCTTTCTCTTGTTGTACAGCTTGTTTATACTATGGGTCCCACCAGAGGCGTGTTTTTTGGCAAGACCTGGTTTTAATGCAGTCAGGTACAGTCAATTCTATACAACTGCATAAGTGATTATAGAGAGCATTGCTGTACAACTCTGTATAGGAGTCCGTGTTATCTGCATTCAAGGATTCGAGAGGGCTTTGAAACTTCTTATACCATCACTATGTAAGAGGTAACTTGTCTTTGAAAAATTGCTAAGCATTTCTGAGCTTGATGGGGTATCTGAACTTATAATTACACGAAACGAGACTGATTTAGCACCTGTTTACAATCCCCATTACACTTAAAAATAAAAAAAAATATTTAATAGCATGTAAAGAAAAAGTACAGTTTTGTACCTACCATAAATGTAGATGTCCGATAGGTATGCATCTGCAGTCATAACAAATGGGTTGTCCTGCCTCAGGCAGCCCTTCGGTTGGCCGTATTCCAAAGTCTGGGTCTGGCCTCGGCTGATGTCGCACTTCACCCGACGTCATAGCTGCTGGGGTATAAAGGCATCAGCCGACACCATTTTCCTCAGTGTTTCTTGCCCCAGATGCCAGGTGCCCTCTAGGAAGGCTAAATTTGGATAAATGCAGATAATTCCAAACAGTAGAAAGCAAAATATATATACATATATACATACAAACAAATACACCACAATAGATTCCCCCAGCTAGCTAAAAGAGGGGTAAGTACCCTAGGAATACCACAGAGGGAAGGAGGGTGGGTAATCCTGACTGCAGATGCATACCTATCGGACATCTACATTTATGGTAGGTACAAAACTGTACTATGTCCTTCAAGGATGCATCTGCAGTCATAACAAATGGGTAGAATACCATAGCCAAACTGGGGGAGGAGGCACTAAGATAATGATGGTGTAGTTAAGATCCCTTGTAAAACAGCAGTTACAAAACCTGCTCGGGATCTGGAGTATAAAGGAAGATTATAATGCTTGGCAAATGTATGCACGGAGCTCCAAGTAGCAGCTTCTAAAATGTCTTTGGTAGCCACTCCTTGTAGGAAAGCTGTAGTGGTGGCTGTAGCTCTTGTGGAGTGAGGCCTGATATTTTCAGGAGTTGTCTTTCCATGAAAAGAGTAGCAGAATCGAATGCAATTTCCTATCCATTTTGAGATGGTCTGTTTTGAAATTGCTTTTCCTTGCACTCCTGTTGCATATGCTACCAGAAGCTGGTCAGTTTTTCTGCTGGCCTTGGTTCTGTCCAAATAGTAGCGCAGTTGTTTGTGTACATCCAAGGTGTGTAGTAGTTTTTCCCCCCTGTTCTGTGGGTTGGGGTAGAATGTAGGTAAATGTATGGCTTGGTTCAAGGATACCCTGGATACCACCTTTGGCATAAAAGTAAGATTGGTTCTCAGAGACACTCTATCCTGATGGAAGATAAGGAAAGGCTGCACTGCCATTAATGCTTGTAACTCAGATACCCTTCTTGCTGAAGTGATTGCTAGCAGGAAGGCAGTTTTCCAAGATAAGAACTGTAAGTCTGCTGTTGCTGCTGGTTCAAAAGGGGGAAGTGTTAATTTTTCTAGCACAAAATTGAGATCCCATGCAGGCAAAGGTGGTTTCCTTGGAGGCTTTACATTTTTGATCCCTCTCAAAAATTGTCTGAGGAGAGGATGAGAGAAGACAGGAGGATCCATGTTGTACTCTGCTGAAATTGCTGATGCATGTATCTTAATGGAAGAATAGGACAGGCCATTGTGGTACAATTCTGCTAAGTATTCCAGGATGTGTGCTAGGTTTGCTAGTGTGACATTTTCTCCCTTTTCTGCACTCCAAATGAGGAATCTTTTCCATTTGGCTGAATATGTTTTCCTTGTGGAGGGTGTGCGAGCCTCCAGGATAATGTCCTTAACCCTCTGAGATAAATCAAGTTGGTTTTGTTTTATGCAATTTTCCAAGCAGTTAGCTGCAGTGTTTTTAAGTTTGGATGCAGGGTCTTGTAGTTGTTCTGCGTTGCAAGTAAAGGACATAGAGGTAGATGCCATGAATGCGTCCGAGACATGCTTCTCAGTAGTGGGTACCAATGTTGCCTTGGCCAGTCTGGAGCTATCAGAATTACCTTTGGCTGTTCCTCTCTGATCTTCAGTAGAACTTTGTACATCAAAGGAAGAGGTGGAAAGGCATATACTGTCAGGTCCTTCCAGCTGAAAGAAAGGGAGTCCACCCTCCAGGCAAGTGGATGGTATACTCTTGAGCAGAATTTCTTCAGTTGGTGGTTGTGTGGGGAGGCAAACAGGTCTATCTCTGGCATTCCCCATTTCTTTGTTATGGTTTTGAAAATATCTGGATGCAGCATCCATTCGTGAGCATCCGTGGTAGTCCTGCTTAAGCTGTCGGCTAGTGAATTCTCTTTTCCTGGTACAAATTTGGCCTGCAGTTGGATGTTGAGATTCAGGGCCAAGTTCCACAGGTCCATTGCCGTCCGGCATAGAGGGTATGAATGTGTGCCTCCCTGTTTGTTGATGTACCACATGTCTGTGGTATTGTCCGTCCTTATCAGCAGGTGTCCTTGCTGGATGAATGGTCTGAATGCCTCGATTGCATGTTTCACTGCCAGCATCTCCTTTAGGTTTATGTGTAGATTCAGCTGGTCTTGTGACCATAGGCCTTGGATACACTTGTCTTCCATGTGTGCCCCCCAGCCTAGGTCTGAGGCGTCCGTGGTGATAGTCTGCCTTGGATGTGGTTTGTGGAAAGGCAATCCTCTGTCTGACAGGCCTGAGCCCACCACAGGAATTCTTTTTTCAAACATGGAATGATTGGTATCTGGGCTTCTAGACTGTGTCTGTGCTGAGACCATACATTCCTTAGGTACCACTGTAACTTTCTCATATGCAGCCTGGCATGTGGGATCAATATTATGCAGGATGCCATGTAACCCAGGGCCTGCAGGACTTTCCTTGCAGTAAGCTGAGTTTGTCTTGTTAATGCCATGAAATAGACTGGTAGTTGCTTTTG
Source organism: Protopterus annectens (assembly GCF_019279795.1). Classification (NCBI taxonomy): domain Eukaryota; kingdom Metazoa; phylum Chordata; order Ceratodontiformes; family Protopteridae; genus Protopterus; species Protopterus annectens. The sequence goes on along the minus strand of NC_056751.1, from coordinate 55,268,928 downwards.
TTTTTCCTCTGTGAGAAAAGCCATCTGAGTTATTGTGTCCAATTCTGCACCCAAAAATGTTATCCTTTGAGATGGCACTAGTCTTGACTTTTGTATGTTGACTGTGTATCCCAAGGCTTGCAGCAGTTGTATGACATTGGCCAAATCCTTTATTAATTTTGTCTTGTTGTCCGCTTGTATTAGGCAGTCGTCCAGGTATAGGTAGATTTGAATTCCCTGAAGCCTGCAATGAGCAATTACTGATGCCAGGCATTTCGTGAATACTCTGGGTGCAGTAGATAAGCCAAAGGGCAATGCTGAGAATTGATAATGCTCTGATCCTGCAAGAAATCTGAGGTGTCTTCTGCAATCTGGTCGTATAGGGACGTGCAGGTATGCCTCCTTGAGATCTAGAGTCACCAGCCAAGACTCCTTGCCCAACATGGGAAGAAGTTGCTGTAGGGTCAGCATTTTGAATTTTGGAACAATGAGGTATGTGTTCAGTGCGGACAAATCAAGAATAGGCCTCCATTGATTTTCTTTTCTTGGTACAAGGAATAGTCTGGAGTAAAATCCTTGGCCTTGTTCCATAGATGGTACCTTTTCTATTGCTCTCATCCTTAGTAAACCGATGATTTGTTTTAGAGCCTCTGATTTCTGGCTTGGTGGAAGGTTTGGCATTCCTCTCTTTTGGTAGAGTGTGGAAGTGAAACCTGTAGCCCTTGTCTATTGTTTGTAAAGTCCATTTGTCTCCTGTAATACAATGCCAATTTCTTGAGAATAAGGCTAGCTTTCCGTGCAAGGGTGCTTCCAGTTGTTCCCTGGTAGGCGGAATCAGAGCCAAGTCATTGTGTCTGTCCTGTAGAAGTGGTTGCAGTCGCAGCTGTGGCGGCACTTCTTTGGTTGGCAGGTTGCCACTGACGACCCCTGTAGGCACCCCTAGATTGACCTCTGCCTCTTGGGCGCCTATTTCTGCCTCTCTGTGCTCTGGAGTTGTCTGGAAAGGACCAATTCTTTGAAGGCCAATTTCTGCTAAACCTCGGAGGTTGGACCTGCAAAAAATCCTTGACTGTTTGGACAGATTTTGCTTTTTCTTCCACTTTCTTTAGAACCTCCTGTGCAGGGGAGCCAAACAAACTTTGTTTCTCCATAGGGGCATCCAGGAGCTTAGACTTAACATGGTCTGGTAAGGATTGTTCTTTTAACCAGGCATGCCTTCGAATCACTGCTCCAGTCATAGCTGATCTAAATGAAGCCTCCAGTGCATCATAGCCACATTTTAAGAAATGATTACTGACCTGCTGAGAATTGTGTACCAAATCCTGAAGGGACAAACAATAATCCAAACTGACAAAAGCAAACACGAAATGACTGGGCACCCAAGGAGAAACACAGCTCAAGATGTAAAGTTAAAACTCCAGCAGTTTATTTTCGTCACGAACTCCACACAAGTAACCAAGAGATCTCCATACAAATCCACAAGCAAAGTTGGTTGAGCGCTTTCATCTGCCTATAACAGATTTCATCAGAACCAAGAGACTCTAGACACAAGCCCTTATATAGCTAATTAGGCGCCAAAATTGGTTAATTGGTCATTAAATCAAAGCATAATCTGTACACAAAAACTGTTGTAAAACCAATAATGAAATATAAAAAAATGCATGAAAAATACATGAAAAATACATAATGCATGTAAAATATTAAACCTGCCTTGTTAAACTTCTTAAATTCATAGTGAATTCATTATAAAGTGTTAAAAAATTCATAAATTCCTAATAATACATATACCTATATACATACAAAAGATCTAAACATTTGCCTGTGTACATACAAAAAATCTGCTAAAAGTACAATAGCAAGTAAATGTCTAATGACACAGTAACTTGATACTAATACATACAAGGAAGGCCCACATACTAAAAAATGTCAACATGAAAAAATGTCAGAATATGTATACCCTATAATATGGTAAGATCTAATATAATCCAAATAAATACATATAAAAGGTTGCATGTATGTATGTACAAAAAGTATGTACAAAAAATATGTACAAAAAATATGGACAAAAAATAGTAGATGAGGGTAAATGCATACTGTTGGAATAAAATGCAACAATAATCAACTATCCAAAATAAGAAAAGGTTTAATGCTTATGTGATCATTAAGACCAGGTTTGGTCGTAGCATCACAGAACATTTGCCATTTGCTTTCAAGAAGTGATAAATAACATTTCCAGTTGCCCCCTGTGGCAGTTTGATCTATAGAATCTATGATGCTAAACAGAAAGGAATGCTCACTGCCTTTATCTAAAATGTGTCTACTTAACGCATTGTTAGGATCTTGCTTCCTAATTCTAAATTCTTGTCTTGAGTCTCCTTTCTGTTTTGCCTATATAGTATGCATCACACGCCACACAGGTGGCAACATAGACTAATCTAGATGTATTACAATTCCCCCCTTACTATGTAAACTGTTTCGAATGATATTTTTCAGTTTTACAACCTTGGCTTCATTGATAAACCTGCACTGCTTACATGTACCACATTTCCTGGTGTATCTAATTCCTACCACCTCTCTGTGATTCTGGTTGGTCCTTTCCAACATCCTTTTGATATTTAGTGAAGTTTTGTAAACAAAGTTTGGGGCATAACCCACTACACTACAAACATCCTCTGAAATTTTGAAGATTTGAAGAGATTCCAATGTTTTAAAAAGATCTCCTTCAAAACATTAACATAGGGACTGTACATAAGTACACAAGTACAGCCTCCTTGTACTATTATCTATTTCTGCCTCTCTGTGCTCTGGAGTTGTCTGGAAAGGACCAATTCTTTGAAGGCCAATTTCTGCTAAACCTCGGAGGTTGGACCTGCAAAAAATCCTTGACTGTTTGGACAGATTTTGCTTTTTCTTCCACTTTCTTTAGAACCTCCTGTGCAGGGGAGCCAAACAAACTTTGTTTCTCCATAGGGGCATCCAGGAGCTTAGACTTAACATGGTCTGGTAAGGATTGTTCTTTTAACCAGGCATGCCTTCGAATCACTGCTCCAGTCATAGCTGATCTAAATGAAGCCTCCAGTGCATCATAGCCACATTTTAAGAAATGATTACTGACCTGCTGAGAATTGTGTACCAAATCCTGAAGGGACTTACGGTCTAAAGGTTCAGGAGAGGCCAGCTTTTTATTCAGCTGATCTAACAAAAATTCCTGGTACTGTATCATGTGAAATTGACAGTTTAAAGCCCTGGCAGAAAGAGTAGCAGATGTATAAACCTTTTTACCCCATCTCTCTAAAGCTCTAGATTCTCTTTCAGATGGTAGTGGGTTTTTGGCAGAGGCAGCTGCAACACCTTTAGGGCCCTGAGAAATGGTTTCTGGGTCTGCAGCATGAGCCTTATACAAGTGGTAGTGAGAATCCGGGACCCTCTAGTATCTGTCAGGCTTTGCAGGGGCCAGGGGAAGAGAATCAGGGGCAGTACTGGCATCATTGTATGCATCATCAACAACTGATAGTACAGGTGGAATGGCTAAAGGCCTATGCTGTGATAAGTGTAAAAAAGTCCTTAGCCTTTTCCTAGAATCAGAAAAATCCTGACCCTGCCATTGGAAGTGTTCCCTCATTGAGTGTAGGGTTTCCCCAAAAGAAAATTCTTCTGGAGGTTGAGGCAGAAGGAATCGAGTCTTCTGCATCAGAATCCTCATAAGGTGAGTACGGGCCTTCCTGATGGTCCGATACATCTGAACCATCAGAGGAGTAGTCAGAGGACAGAGGTTCAGGGGGTTCAGTCCTAGGCCTCTTTTCAGGAGGGGGTTGTGAGGCCCTGTCTGGGTGAGGATGGGTTCCCCTGATCAGAGAAATAAGGTCCTCAGCAAGGCTGAGAATCTGGGAACTTGAGGTAGGCCTGTGAGAGGGAGCTTTTGAAGGTAAGGCCTTGGAAAGTTTGGCTGCTTTAGCCCTGGAAAAGGCCTTGATAGACATAGAAGCAGGGGGGTCTAGCTGCCCCACGTGCAGGAGTAGAGATGTCCAACGGAATAGTGTCAGACAACTCTTGTGTGCCTGCTACTTCAGCAGGAATTTCTGTAGCCGACTCAGCCATGGCCTGTGTGGCCTCGGTTATCGGAGGCATGCTTTCGGCAAGGAGAACTGAGGTCTCTGTTTCAGCCGAAACCGAGACACTCGCGATAGGCCTAACCGTGGTTTCAGCCGAAACCACGGGCCGCGAGTGTCGGTCCTTTTCTTTGCGTTTTTTAGCTAAATGTGTAGTCGGAGTCTCCGATGGCATTTTATATGCAAAAGTGGATCCAAAAAACTCTTCTGCAAACTCCGACCGACGTCTAAGAGTCCGTCGGTTGAAGGAAGCACAGGCTGAACAAGCTGATACGTCGTGGTCTGGGCCTAAGCAAGGAAGGCAGTAAGAGTGGAAATCCTTATGAGGTATTTGTTTCCCACAAGTTAAACAATTATTTACTTTGTCTGACATCGGCTGAGGCAAGAAAGAGTCCCCAACGGGTACCAGCTTTTAGAAGTCTTGATGCGTTGAAATCTCTGGATCTGACCGACCGGCACTTGCGAACAGCTTCTGCTTCGGGCACCACGCAGCAAGAAAGACTGAGGAAAATGGCATCGGCTGATGCCTTTATACCCCAGCAGCTATGACGTCGGGTGAAGTGCGACATCAGCCGAGGCCAGACCCAGACTTTGGAATCCGGCCGACCGAAGGGCTGCCTGAGGCAGGACAACCCATTTGTTATGACTGCAGATGCATCCTTGAAGGACATCCACAAACCACAAAATTGGTACTATTTAAGAAAAAAAATCTTTGCTTACATTTAACTTTCTCCCTCCTCTTGCCCTCCCCAAAGCACTTTTCCGAACATTAATGACATGAAGTAGGGCATATGCTTTATAGTCCCCCACTAGTCTGACAAACTCTGAAAGTCCAATATTTCCAGATTTTCTTGATCTGTCATACTTCACAAATATAATTATTGCACTGTAATCCCATATTAAGTTACTGGTTTTATTACTGTTCACCTCCGAACTCCTGCCTCTGCTTCATTTCCAATGTACTCTCAATTCTTCTAGTCAACTGTCATGATCCCTTTCTCCTTTCCAACATTTACCGTTGAAATAGTGAAAACGGTTTCACAGGTACAGTCTTCTCTGTAGTCTATTACCAGAAGAACAAGAAGGAGAATCTCCTCCTGTTTCATAGATCACTTTTTGTTGGACAAACTTTTGTATTCCTACCTTAGCATGTACTTCATTAAAAAATGATTTTGTTCCTCGAGGGAAAAATACCTTGAAGACAGCTGGGTACAGCAGTCTGAACGTCACACCTGTATCTCAACATACCCTGAATAGTGGAATAAATGTGCTCCTCTTCTGTGTACAATGAGTAATCATTCTCCACAAACACTGCTGTCATAATTTTTTCAGAATCAACTCCTTCTGCTGGGAGGATTGCATCTTTATTACTAAAAGCATAGCCTGCTTTCTTATAGCCAGGTTGGAGTATACACACTACGTACCCTTTCAACTAGCAACTCCTGCTGTGGAATACCAGTCCAGTTGCTTATTTGTGCTTCTATAAAATTAACAGTCTGTTCCTTCCACCTTCTCTGGTATAGCTGAAAATCTTAGGTTTTCTCTATGTGCTCTATCCTCAAATTCTATTTTTTTAAACATCTTCCTGAACAGTCTCATATTCAGACATCCTTTTTTTATTTCGACCTCTGATTTTGCAGCTTTATCATCTCATCTGAATATCTATTTAAAGCTTCTTCCTTTTTCTGGCCTTTTGTTTGTGTTGATATAATCCATCAGTGTTTCGTTTATTTTAACCAGGTCTGCATGCAGTCTTATATCTTCATGTAGGTTACTGGAAGTCACGTCTGAAGGTTGCATTGCTTTTTGCTGAACAGCTGCAGAACTCTCCCGTCAGTGTTTCTTCCTCACTTTTTGTATCCGTTTTTCCCAGGTGGTCTGTATTTATTTATTCTTGACATCCAGACAGTGCACTTACTAGCCAGTTATTGAAATTTATCCAAGAACACAAGTCTACTGGCCTTCTCTGCTGAGTTTCTGTTTTCACAATGGGTGAGCTAGAAATAAGCGGTTAGTCAATGTGCAGCCATCTTGGAAGTCCGCCAATGACATTTGCCTTGACTTCAGAGAAGTAAATGCCAAAAAGCATCAGTCCCAGGACTGATCCCTGAGGGACTCCACTTTGACTAGCATCTTTGCAGAGGTGGACTCCCCAATTCTAACTTCCTGGGTCCTGTGAGCCAGTTGGCTGTCCACCAGGTGACAAGGATCTGTACCTAACCTCTTAAGTTTGTCAACAATGCCTGAATGAGGGATTGTGTCAAATGCCTTGGTCAAGTCAAGGCAGGCAGCGTGAACCATTTTGCCTTCATCCATAGCTTTGGTGATCTTCTCGAAATTCTCCTGGTTCAGTAGGCATGACCTGCCCTTGACGAAAACAAACTGGGTTGGGTCCAATGTCTGGAGGTTTCCTATGCCAGCACTGATCATTTTCATGGTAATTCTTTCCATGACTTTGCATAAGAGACTAGTGACACTTGTGGGTCTGTAGTTTCCAGGGTTTGTAGAAGTTCAACCTTTGTGCAGAGGGATGTTTCTTGCTGCTCTCCATTCATGAGGCATGAAGTCTGCTCGGAGGATATAGTTAAACAGCAATTCCAGAGGGTCTGACAGATCATGTTTTATGCAATTTAGAAAGCATCCTGGGATATTGTCTGGGCCCACTGATGCAGTGTTCTTGGCCTTAAAGACAGCATTAAAGACCTGTTCCCTAGTGATAGCAGGGGGAGTTCTATTTCATGGTATCTCCTGAGGGAAGGTTGTTGTGGACAGAGGAGTAAAGTTGGAGCTGAATTTATAAGCTAGTAGGTTTGTTGTATCTTCTGGCTCAGTACAGGCAGCTTCATTTACAATGAGATCTGCAAACAATTGCGTATTGCCTTTGAGGTTGTGGACACAGCTGAGGGGGAAGTCTGCAGAAGGGGAATCCAGTACCATTGTCACATGTGCCAAGATGCTAAGGCACTTATTTTCAAAAAAAGATTTTCACAGTTTAATCTAATCCTTACTGTTTTAGGAGTACAAGAAAGATTTGACAGGAACTGACATTGCTGTACTCCCAGACAAAAGACACAAGCAGTACAAGTGTCCTAGTAGAGAAATACGTCTACAATAAGAATATTTGCCCTTTTGGACTGACATGAGAATTTTTATATACAACTTTTAAAGACAAAAAGAAAGGCTCCCAATGGAAATATGTATCTGCTCAAAGTTGTAGGTGAAACTGGCCACTGAGATGCCTCTGAGATGATATAACATACAGCAAGAAAAGTCTGAGTTACTCTTATATGTGCGTGCACTCTTGTGCAAAGAGTGGATATGTGGTTCACAAGGAAGAAACCTGAAACTTTTGTAGGCTGGCTGGATGTATGATACCCTTGGCAAAATTCATCCCATATACTTATGCCTTCTGCAACAGTGATCCAATGAAGAACACCTGAGGTCTTGTGGTGCAGTAACCTCCCTCTTAAGGGGTCTCAAATTAAGACACCCCTCCAAGGAACTATTTTAATGGCAAAAAGGAAAAGAGAAGGGAAAACCAAGTAAGATAAGCCAAGATGGATGAAGTTATGTACTTTGAGGCATAACAATGCTGTGTTGTAAATGTCTGACAGTTATGTGAGGATCAAGCACACAGGTGCTGCATTTGGGGCCTGACCACTTTTAAGGCATGAAAAAGAACCGTTTCCATTTATCTAGGTTTGAATTCCTTCAATTTGGTTTCCTAGTCCCTGTCAGAATGGTGGAACATGTCTTTTGAAAACATAAACCTAAAAGGGATGACAGCTAATTCATCCAAGCTGTCAGCCTTGGAACCATCAGATTCTAATTAATAAAGTGAACACCTTTTCTGTGCCGAGTGGTTCACATGCTGAAGTAACAGGACTAGTTCTGACCTTACTAATCTCAGTAGAAGGAAGACACCGCAATACTGCCTAGATCAAATGAGTGTCCTGCACTGTTTTCAAGACCATGGGTATAAAGGATATTGGAACATAGCCATAACGAAAAAGATCTGCTTTGGTTATGGAAAGCACATTTTTTGCCCAGATCCCCAAAGATGGTATCATGGTGCAAAAATTTCAAGACATTTTCCGGGAAAAGCAAAAATGTCTACTTCATACACACCTCACCTGTGGACTAAATCAGAATCACGTCCCTGTGTAACTTCCACTCTTATGGCTCTACATCTGTTATGCTCAGCTGGTCAGCTAAAGAATTCCCCTAACATGGACTGTAAAAGGCCCTGAGGATCAGTCCTATGTCTTGGGCTACATCTCATGCTTGAACTGCTAATCTTCAAAACAGTTAGACTGGGTCCCTTCTTGTCTGTTAATGTATAACATCACTGTAGTGTTGTCTGTTAGGATGTGCAAAGTCTTCTGGTGCCAATTAGGTGTGAATGTCTTGATGGATAGAATGACTGCCATTATCTGCTTTATTCTAATGGGTCTTCTGAGGTTCCTGTCTGAAGCCCCTTGGATTTTCAGTTTTTCCAATATGTGCTTCCAATGCTATGTCTGGGGCATTTACAGTGAGTACCTGGATGTTCAGGTCTATTTTGAAGGGCACCCTTAGACCGAGGTGCATCTTATAAATTTACCATGAGAGCTATTTTCTGATGCACTGTAGCAATGGACAAGGCATGCTGGCACCATCTGTTTCTCAAGCAACAATGTAGGTTCCACATTTGCAACTTTGCTAGGTGTACCACAGAAATAAAAAATGTCATGCATAACAGCGTTCTCAAGAATTCTCCTGCAGCAATATGACTCTGCTGGGCTACTGCCTGGAAGTATTTTGACAGAACAAGCAAATTGACTGGGGTGAAAAATGCTTTTTTTGTTCTGTGTCCAGCAATGCACACAGAAATAGGACTCATTTATAGGTGCTAGATTCAGACAGGTTTTAAGTGCTAGATGACCGTTTCTTTTAACACGTTTACTAAATTTTCACTTAAGACATAGGCAAACATACATTATTAACATAAACAAAAACAAACCACATTAACATGCTTCCAGTTACATACATTACGCATCACACATTCTTTTTTATACCTATCATCAGTCCAACATTACATAAATTGCTCAATTCCTGCCTTCCCTTAAACCTCACTCTTCCTCCTCCTGAACATTATTCTGCATCCATTGTTCCCACATTTTCATTTATTTCTATGCAATTTGCTCCTTTCCTTTCCAAAAAAATACCATTTCCATTTCTTTTACCTCTGTTACTATATTCAGTACTTTAAATACAGTTGGTTTAGAGACCATTTTCCATTTTTTTAGTTTTTTTTGTCAGCCAGCAGAATTAAACTCAAAAAGGTCTTACTATGTCTATGCAATTCAGATCCCATGTCCCAGTTCAAAAGAACCATTTAAGTTATACCCATCTAGTCACCCAATATTTCTGACAGAGTACTCTGTAGGGAATTTTTAAAGTCCGCCAACTCGTTGCATTCCCAATATTAACCTTTCATCTTTTGGTTTGAATTTGCCTCTCCTTAACCATTCCATGCATGTTCCACATTTCTTGTCTTTTCGTCTGATCCTTCACCTTATATTCTTTCTTTTATTTTTCCAAACTCAAAATATAAGAAAAGCGAATGTAGTACCAGATCGCACAACTGTTTTTATTATTACAACAAATAAGCACTTTCATCCCAAGCTTAATGTATTAGGAACTTCATCAGATTTATAATATTTCCTGTCTCACTTCAAAGTGATGACATCACATCCTACTGCTCTTAATGTGCAACAGTATGCCTCATGTAAATCTTACATACTAACTTGTATCATCCTTATAAACATGCATTCAACAATAAATTTCATAAATCTTAAAATTAAAAATTAAGAAATAAAAAATTAACAAATTAAATATATATATATATATATATATATATATATATATATATATATATATATATATATATATATATATATATATATATATATATATAGAAGGTACCTAGACTTATTAAGCTTTCAAATCATGTACTTGTAAAATACTCCTGTACAAGCATTTCCATGCTATAGTTTTAAAATCATATTTCTCCCCCCTAAAAGACTTAAAATATTAGCAGTTTTGACATGAACATTTCTTTGTTAATAGATACATCATCATATTAGTGCTTTCAGCTTAAGAAGGCTACTAATGGACAAGCTGTCATTTAGTCCTGGCCAATTTAGGGCATTTAAACGTAACTGCCATGTAAGCTCTAGTGTTTCCAAGTATGGCCAAGTGCCCCCTCTCAAGTATTTTTAAAAATTCCAGAACTATAAATTTAAACTGGTGTCCAGGATTTCCAGAATTATGTTTAGCTGGGGAGGTTAAATTCACACCCATCTCTTATATTTCTTAGGTGTTCACCTAACCTGTTCTTCAATTTCCGTTCCGTTTTTCCCACATAGTAACATGGGCAATTTTCGCATATAGCACAATACACCACTCTTTCACTAGTATAGCTAGATCTTTCCTTCACATTTATTCGGACCCCGTTTACTTCTAGACTACTAGTCTCAAGGACATGAGGGCAAAACTTACATGTGCCACATTTAAACATTTGTCCTTCTCTCTTATTTTCCTTTTGTTCTAGTAGATAATTTTATTCTAGCTCCCTTTCTATATACACAGGTTTCTCACCTAACAATTCCCTAATGTGTTTTTCATTACTTAAATTCCAGTTTTTAGTTAAAATATTTTTTACTACAACTGTATCTCTAGAAAAAGTTAGAAAACTGGATTGGTAAGGTGCCATTATTTGTTCAGTGTTAGTTATAACATTCTGTCACCCTACATTTAAATGTGCGATTCGTTCTATGTTATTTTGTCTTCCTATATCCACCAAGTCTTCTGTTTTACATTTCCACGTCCTGGTCTAGTTTTGACATTCAAAATGGGAACAAAATTCCCATTTTTCCTTTTTGTCTTGCCTTCATCCATTATTTTATCTATTGGTTCCGTAGGATAACCTCTTTTAATAAACATTCCTTTTAATAAATCGCATTCCTTAATAAAATTTTCCCATAATTTCACCATCTGTGCTGCTCGCACAAACTGTCCTTTTAGGACAGCTCTTTTTTTGTAACATAGGATGACAGCTGTTAAAATGAAGAAAACTGTTAGAATAAGTCTTCTTACAGAAAATTTCAGCTAGGAATCTCTTGTTCTCACAGTCATTTTCTAATAAGATGTCCAAATACGAATTTTTGTCTTCCTTAATAGTATAAGTGAACTTTAAGAAGTCCATTGTACCATTAAAATATTCCACAAAGGAAGTCGTTAGCTCCTTTGGCCCTTTCCATAAAATAAAGATGTTATCCAGGTAACATATGTATGTATTACAATAAGTGAAGAATGGGGTTGTTGTTAAAAATCTTTTCTTCTATTTGACCATTATTACATTCGCATATAGGCCTCCACAATAGGAGCCCATAGCTACCCCTTCATTTTGCAGATAATATTCCCCCTCAAATATAATATAAAGTTATTTCTCAACACTAGTTCAAATATTTGTTCATACATATTAATTTTGTTCTGGGGGATCTTTTTTGACTGTAGGTAATCGCACAACCACTCTATTCCAAGGTCATGGGGTACAATGCTGTATAGATTCACCACATCTATTGTTAGGAATACAAACTGATTACTGTATTCTAATGCATCAGTCTTCCTTAGAAAATCCCACGAGTCTATACAGATGCAAGGTTCTCCCTTAATATATTTATTAAGTTAAATAAACAGAATACCTCCCCTGTCACTGATCATTTCAACAACCTTGCATCTGACAACACTGTCATTGAAACAGTGCAAGAAACCAAACTTCTAGGTGTTATTGACAAACTTTCATTTGACCCCCATATACAGCAAAATATAAAGAAAACTCATCAAAAACTGGGACTCGTATAGAAACAAACATTTCTTTACTGCAGCAACCAAAACTATCCTTGCAAAAACATTTTTAGTTCACTCCCTTCTTTATGGTGCCCCTATCTTAACTAACTTACAAAATTCTACCCCAAGTTAGAACATGCTACAACAAAGTTGCAATGTTTGCCACAAACTCTAAATATCACACATACCACTGTAAACCACTCCTAGACTTAAACCGGCTTGAACTCCCCAACCAACTTGCCTTTATTCAGCTATCCACCTTACACAACCTTATTTTCAAGCCTACTGCCTGCCCTGCACTAACCAGTCTAGTCACACCTTAGACACTGAATCGATCCCTATGATCAGAAGACAAAAAATATCTTAGCTATCTCAAAACCCATAAGAAAACCTGGTCACTCTCTATTCATACTCTGTATCTATACTTTGGAATTCACTACCTCTAGCTACCAGGTCTATGCCTGCACTAACCCATTTCAAAGCCTCTTTAAAAAATCATCTTAAAAATATATGTCTCTGTTCCTGGATAAAGCCTGCCTAATGCTCAGGTCTTCCTCTTTCTGTCACATTTCAATCCCTCACAGAATGCAAGATCCTAAGGCTCTTCTAACACCTGCTCTGCTTCTATACTGTATCCTTAAGCTACTGCTCAGGCTTTATTGCGTCTATTCTTCTTAACTCTCTCTCACTATCTATCTGCATCACTAACTTTCTGGCTACTATTTTCCTAACTGAAACTAACATTCTATTTTGCTTGTGCTACTACAGTCAATGTCACAATGCACTACCTACGTACTACTTTTTTTTTTAGAGAAAGTCTACATCATATATGGTGAGAGTGACTATTACTGTCTGCAGTGTTTTAACAGTATAGAAAGTACAGTTTTATACCTACCATAAATGTAGATGTCCGATAGATATGCAACTGCAGTCATAACATATGGGTTGTCCTGCCTCAGGCAGCCCTCGGTCGGCCGGATTCCAAAGTCTGGGTCCGGCGTCGGCTGGTGTCGCCTCCTCTCCGACGTCACAACGACTGGAGTATAAAGGCATCGGCCGACGCCATCTTCTTCAGTGTTTCTTGCCCCAGATGCCAGGTGCCCTCCTAGGAAGGCTAAATTTGGTGAATGGATAAACAATTCCAGACATGCACAACAGTAACAAACAGATACACCATAGGAGATACCCCCAGCTAATAGGAATAGGGGGAGTGGACCCATAAAGAAGGTTGCAGAGGGGTAGGAGGGTGGGAAAATCCGACTGCAGTTGCATATCTATCGGACATCTACATTTATGGTAGGTACAAAACTGTACTATGTCCTTCAAGAATGCAACTGCAGTCATAACATATGGGTTGAATACCATAGCCAAGCTGGGGGTGGATGGAACTAAGAAAGTGATGGTGTAGCTAAAATGCCCTGCAGGACTGCCGAAGCAAAGCCTGCTCGGGATCTGGAGTATAATGGCAGGTTGTAGTGCTTGGTAAATGTATGCACGGAGCTCCATGTAGCAGCCTCTAGAATGTCCTTTGTAGCCACTCCTCTTAGGAAAGCTGTGGATGTGGCTATAGCTCTGGTGGAGTGTGGCCTAATATTGGCTGGCACACTTTTTCCATGAAAAGAATAGCAGAATCTGATGCAGTGTCCAATCCATTTGGAAATTGTTTGTTTGGAGATTGCTTTTCCTTGTACTCAAGCAGCATAGGCTACAAGCAGTTGGTCAGACTTTCTGGTGGCCTTAGTTCTGTCCAAGTAGTAGCGTAGTTGCCTGTGTATGTCCAAAGTATGTAGCAGTGCTTCCCCCCTGTTTTGAGGATTGGGGAAGAAAGTAGGCAGGTGAATGGCTTGATTTAGAGACACCCTGGAAATTACTTTTGGCATGAATGAAGGATTGGTTCTTAGAGAGACTCTGTCCTGATGAAAAATGAGAAAAGGAGGTACTGCCATGAGTGCCTGTATCTCCGAGACTCTTCTTGCTGATGTGATTGCCAATAGGAAAACCGTTTTCCATGAGAGAAATTGCATTTCTGAAGTTGCTGCTGGTTCAAAGGGAGGAAGAGTTAATTTTTCTAAGACGAAATTAAGGTCCCATGCAGGTACTGGCGGTTTCCTGGGAGGTTTGATATTCTTTATTCCTCTTAGGAACTGTCTTAGCAAAGGATGCAAAAACACAGGTGGATCACAATTGCATTTTGCTGAGATTACTGAGGCATGAATCTTTATGGAAGAATATGAGAGACCAGTATGAAACATTTCTGCCAAGTATTCCAATATCTGAGGTATACTCAATACTGTTGTATCCTGACCCCTGTTAGCATTCCAGATGATGAATCTCTTCCACTTGGCTGAATAGGTTTTCTGGTGGAAGGTCTGCGTGCTTCCAGTAAGATCTCTTGAACTTTTTTGGAAAGAGAGATATCGGAAGGAGTTATGGTAACCTCCAGGCTGTCAGATGCAATGTTTTCAGGTTTTGATGAACAGTCCTGTAATCGTGTTGTGTTAGAAGCAGAGGCCATAGTGGCAGAGGCCACGGTTTGGTCCGAGTTATGCTCAACAGCAATGGGTACCAGTGCTACCTTGGCCAGTCTGGAGCTATCAAAATGCCTGTTGGTTGTTCTGCTTTGATCTTCAGTATCACCTTGGTCAGCAGTGGTAGAGAAGGGAATGCATAAATTGTTGGGGAATTCCAGCTGAAGGAGAGAACATCCGTTTTCCAGGCTAAAGGATGGTGGGTCCTTGTACAGAACTTTTCCAGGTGATGATTCATGTGAGAAGCAAAGAGATCTATGTCCGGTCTTTCCCATGTCCTTGTTATTTGTGAGAAAATGTGAGGATGCAGCATCCATTCGTGTGGATCCAAGAAATTTCTGCTCAGCTTGTCCGCCAGTACATTGTCCTTGCCTGGCACAAACTGGGATTGCAGATGTATCTTCAGACTTAGAGATTTTTCCCAGAGAATCATTGTTAGTCTGCAGAGGGGATAAGAATGAGTGCCTCCCTGCTTGTTTATATACCACATAACAGTGGTGTTGTCTGTCCTTATTAGCAAATGTCCTTGTTGAAGTGATATTTCGAAAGACTCGATTGCATGTATCACTGCCAGCATCTCTTTTTGGTTTATGTGCAGATGCCTTTCCCTTGGTGTCCATTGACCTTGAATGCATCTGCCCTCCATGTGCGCCCCCCATCCATGGTCTGAGGCATCTGTTGTAATCATTTAAAGACATGCCTTTGTTTAACTGACTTGTTTGAGCCCACCACAAAAATTCTCTTTGTAGACATGGAATGAGTGGGATTACGTCCTCTAGGCTTTGGCTGTGTTGGGACCATAAGCTTTTTAAGTACCATTGCAGCTTTCTCATATGAAGCCTTGCCAAAGGTATCAGAAGAATGCAAGATGCCATGAACCCCAGGGCCTGCAGGATTTTCCTTGCAGTCAGCTGGGAGAGCTTTGCTACGCCTTTGAAGTACTCTGGTAACTGCTGTTGTTTTTCCTCTGTGAGATAAGCCATTTGTGTTTTTGTGTCCAGTTTGGCTCCTAGGAAAATAATCTGTTGGGATGGCAGAAGTCTTGATTTCTGAATGTTGACTGTGTATCCCAAGGCCTGTAGTAATTGAATGACATAGTCCAAGTTTGCTATCAAGGTTTGTTTGTTGTCTGCTTGTATGAGGCAGTCGTCCAGGTAGGGGTATATTTGAATCCCCTGGAGTCTGCAGTGTGCCACTACTGATGCCAGGCATTTCGTGAACACTCTGGGCGCAGTAGATAAGCCAAATGGCAATGCTGAGAATTGATAATGCTCTGTCCTTGCAAGAAATCTGAGGTATCTTCTGCAGCTTTGTCTGATTGGGACATGCAGGTATGCCTCCTTGAGGTCCAGAGTGACCAGCCAAGACCCCTTGCCCAGCATGGGAAGGAGTTGCTGTAACGTTAGCATTTTGAACTTTGGCACAATGAGATAAGTATTTAGAGTAGACAAGTCCAGTATAGGCCTCCATTTGTTTTCCTTTCTTGGAACAAGGAACAGTCTTGAATAAAATCCCTGGCCTTGTTCCTGTGGAGGGACCTTTCCTATTGCTTTTATATTTAACAGCTTTGAAACTTGAATGAGTGCCTCTGCCCTTTGATGAAGTGGCAGGTTTGGCATGCCTTGTCTTATTGGTAAAGTATGGAAGTGGAACCTGTAACCTTTGTCTATTAAATCCAGAATCCATTTGTCCTTGGTTAAGATATGCCAGTTTTTTGAGAATAAGGATAATTTTCCGCCCAAAGGTGCTTCTCTTTGAACCTTTGTAGGCGGTATGAAAGTCAATCATTGTGGTTGTCCTTATGGTGCAGCTGGACTGCCTGCGCCACTTCTTTGATTTGGTGGTTGCCATTGGCGGCCCCTGTAGGAGCCTCGGTATTGCCCTCTACCTCGGGCATGCCTGTTTTTTCCCCTTTGAAACTTGTCAGTGTCTGCAAAGGACCAATTCTTTGAAGGCCAATTCCTGCTGAATCTGGGTGGCTGAACCTGGAGGAAATCTTTGACTGTCTGTACTGATTTAGCTTTTTCCTCAATGGACTTCAACACATCTTGTGCATTAGCACCAAAAATTTTCTGTTTTTCCAGACGTGCATCAAGTAACTTTACTTTAACATGGTCTGGCAGCGGCTGTTCTTTTAACCAAGCATGTCTACGTATAACAGCCCCAGTCATAGCTGCCCTACATGAAGCTTCCAATGCATCATAACCACACTGAAGAAAATGATTGCTAACCTGCTGAGTGTTATGTACTAGATCCTGCAATGCCTTTCTATCAATAGGCTCAGGAGAGGCTATTTTTTCTGTAAATCATCCAGTAAAAAGTCCTAGTACTGAAACATATGAAAAAGGCAGTTAAGTGACCTCATGGCCAGGGTGGTAGAGGTATAAACTTTTTTACCCCATCTCTCCAGGGACCTAGCTTCCCTATCCGCTGGCAGTGGATTCTTGGCTGTGGAAGTAGCCACTCCCTTGGGGCCCTGTGAAATAGTTTCTAGATCCACAGAATGGGCCTTAAAGAGATGTTTGTGGGTGTCAGGGACCCTATAATATCTGTCTGGCTTGACAGGAGGAGGAGGGAGAGAATCAGGGTTAGCACTGGAGTCGGAGAAAACATCATCCAGGACATCCATAACTGCAGGGATAGCTAAAGGTCTGTGCTGGGGAAGCTTGAGGAAGGTACATAGTCTTTTCCTGGAATCAGAGAATTCCTGACCCTGCCATTTAAAATGCTCCCTCATGGAGTGTAGGACTTCACCGAACGAAAAATCCTCTGGAGGAGAGGCAGTGGGAATTGATTCCTCAGCATCAGAGTCCTCATAGGCTTGGAAGGATTCTTCTTGGGTATCTGAATGCTCAGAATCCCCAGAGGCTTCATCTGAAGAGAGGTTGTCGGCCTGCTCAGGTCTGGGCCTTTTCTCTGCAGGTGGCTGAGAACCTCTGTCTGGATGAGGGTGAGACCCCCTGATAAGCGAAATAAGATCTGCAGCAAGAGACATGATCTGTTTATCAGAAGAAGGGGCCTGGGCAGTAGGTTTAGGATGGGCCTTGGCCTGGCTGGCGGCCTTAGCACGTGCAAAGGCCTTGATGGACATGGATATAGGAGGCCTAGCTGCCCCACGCGCAGGAGTAACCTTGTCCACAGGAATGGTGTCGGGTAGGTCCAGAACTTCGGTTTCTGGAGGAAAATCAACAACCGGCACCGGTGTAGACTCCAAGACCGAAGGGCGTGTTAACGTTGTGTCGTCAGCCTGGAGCGGTTGAATTACCGCTTCCGAAGGGACCGAAGCACTCGCAGAGGGTTTAAGAGGAGTATCGGTGGAGGACGCAGGCCGAAGATGTCGGTCCCGGTCCTTTCGTTTTTTGGAAAATTGAGATGTCGGTTGTTCCGACGGCATGATACAAGCGAAAGATTCACCGAAAAAGTCTTCGGCAAATTCTGCCCGGCGCCTGAGAGTGCGCTTATTAAAGCAAGCACAGGCCAAGACGTCGTGGTCTGGGCCCAGGCAAGGGAGGCAATAAGAATGGAAGTCCTTATGAGGTATTTGTTTACCACAAGACAAACAATTATTAACTTTCTCAATTTGTTCTGACATCGGCTGAGGCAAGAAAAAATGTTCCCCAATGGGGTACCTAGCTTTTAGATGACTTCGGTACTAAAACCACAGGAGCTGACCGACCGGCACTTGCGAACTGCTTCTGCTTCGGGCACCGCGCGGCAAGAAAGACTGAAGAAGATGGCGTCGGCCGATGCCTTTATACTTCAGCCGTTGTGACGTCGGAGAGGAGGCGACACCAGCCGGACCCAGACTTTGGAATCCGGCCGACCGAGGGCTGCCTGAGGCAGGACAACCCATATGTTATGACTGCAGTTGCATTCTTGAATGACATCTGTCTAGACGTGTAGTAATATATTTCAACATCTTGTAGCAGTTTGTTCTTTCAACTTATTTTTTGTATAGTATTTCTAATGTAATTTTTACTATATTGGATTATACTGTATTCGTACTGTATTGTATGTGGAGCTTTTCTCCCCAGGCCTCTGCTGAAAATGGGTTCTGTAGAACCAGTCAGACCACCTCGGTAAACAAATGTCAAATAAATAAATAAAAACTTCCTTATCCAGGAATTTTGCCAAGGGGTAAGTAATCAAACCCCTTGCACCCACAATGGGCTTCAGTGGAGGTTGATACAAGTTTTTGTGCATACTGGGCACCCCAAAAATGACGGGTATTGTTGGAAATTCCACTGATAAATAATGAAGTTCTTCTATTGTGATCAGTCCATCAATAAACATATATTGTAAGAAACCTCTCATTCTTCTATAAGAATCATTCAGTTAATTCAGTGGACTTTTAACGTAGGTTTCAGTATCTAGAATTTCTTGCATTTTATAATTATAGTCAGTCTTATTCATTATAACAACCCCTCCCCCCTTATCTGGCATCATGATTCTAACACCTTTAGTATACATCAAAAACTCAAGTTCGAATCTTTCATCACAGTTCAGATTATCAAGTTTTTTTCTTCTATTTATGTAACTTAATTCACATAGATCTAATGCTCAAACCTTTTCAAACATAGCCAGCAATGGATGAATAGGAGGATTGTATGTGCTAGAGATTCTAAGTGGGTCTCAAATCTGTTCAACATTGTCAAACATAATATTCAAGTTTAATTTTCTCACATATTGTTTTAAGATCTATTAGGGTGTGCACCAAATTGGCGGGTTTGTTAGGTACAAATGTAAAACCTTTAGAGAGTAAGTTACATATAGTCACATTTATATTCAAATCAGAAAAATTATAAACTTTAAAGTCCTTTGAGCTATTTAACTCTATGCTTAATACTGGAAGTTGAAACCCACTTCCAGCTATAAGTTTCTAGGTTAAGAAGAATCATCCAAAAGATGGTTATCTATTAAAGAAAACTTCATGTCATCAAAACTGTTAATATTTTAAGTCTTTTAGGGAGGAGAAATATGATTTAAGTGCATCATGGAAATGCTTGTACAAGAGTATTTTAGAAGTACCTGTTTTGAAAACTTAAGTCTAGGTACCTTAGTTTTAAGGTTGGAAATAATTTGAACTTTGGGTTATATATATATGTATTTAATTGTATGTTAATTTTGTATTTCTTAATTTTTAATTTTAAGATTTAAATTTATTGTTGAATGCATGTTTATAAGGATGATACAAGTTAGTATACAAGATTTACATTAGGCATACTGCTGCACTTTAAGAGCAGTAGGATGTGATGTCATCGTTTTGAAGTGATTTAAACTACTGAGACAGGACACATTGTAAATCTGATGAAGTTCCTAATACATTAAGCTCGAGACGAATGTGCTTATTTGTTTTAATAATAACAGTTGTGCGCGCTGGTACTGCATTCGCTTTTCTCATTTCTTTTATTTTTCTCAAATTCAACTGCTGCCTGATTTTTATCTACTTCTGGTTTAATTTCCATTCCCGCTTGATGCCGATATGCTTCTGCTAGACTAAGAAGGGAAGTCATCTTAGATTTATTCTCCTCATGTTTCAAAACTTTCACTATGCTTGGGTCTTGTGAGGTCAGCAGATATGTATTCAGTCCCACAATTGCAGATCTATACATGTAATCAATTTCGAGGTGGTCTATGCCTCTTTTGGAACAAGGAATATATAATGTTGGTATGCACTTATTTTTATAAATCATTTGATGAGCATGAAGCATTCTTCTCGTTTTCCTGTCTAACATCTTTTGGGGCCAGTCAATCACTTTGAAACTGTAAGTTAGGACAGGAAGAGCAAATTCTGTATGGCTGTTGTGCTCCATACGGATCGGCATCCAAATCCCCAATCTCTTATTTCTTGAATTTCCCCCACTTCATCATTATCCCTTTCCAATTTGAATTATAACTTTCTGCCTGCGTTATGTATATGCATCTTAATTTTGTAACTCTACAATATCCCTTCAAATCAGGTAATCCTAAACCACTCTATTCTACTGGAGGGGTCAGCTTATCCTACTTAACGTTTACCTTCTTACCCTTCCAGACAAATTCCTTCAACTCTGTATTAATTATTGTCCACAACTTCTCCTCTGGTTGATAAAAATATGTCTGACCTGCATATAGAACTAAAGGGACTAAACATTTTCACTGCTTGCATCTTACTATTCATATCCATAAACTAGACCTTCCAGTTTCTCAGTTTTAGTATCTTTTCATTAGTCTATTCCTACATATCCTTAGCTAACAGAAGCCTTTTTCTTAATCCATACTCCTAAATACTTAATCTTATTGTGTCCACTGGGCACTGCTGAGTCAACTTCTGTCTGGGTATGTAATTTACAGCCATAACATTTGTTTTATCTTCACTAATTTTGTATCCCAAAAGACTTGAAACTGTCTCAAAATGTTCCACAACACTAAAATGCCATTTTCTGGATTTATCTGGTACAAAATAATATTGTCTGCAAATAAAGCTAACTTTTCTTGATTACCATACCAGTTGTATCCTTGAATTTCTGAGTATTTTTAGTTTCTTTGTCAATTACTCTAAATATAAGGCAAATAACAAAGAGGTAAGAGGACATCCCCAGCCTGGTTCCTCTGTTCAGATGCAACTTATCAGAAATAAACTTTCCCCACTTTAATTCTTGCCTCCAAACACTTATATCAACCTTATTGTTGCATCAAAGAATGCAATGCTTTCAAATGTTTTCTCTGCATCAAGACCCACCAATTACAGTGATATTTTCTTACATTCTGCTTTCTTCTGGATAATCACTGTTCTATTAATGTTGTGAAATGTTTGCTTCTCCTCCACAAAACCACACTGATCCAAATCTATCAATTTTGGAAACACCATTGCAATTCATTTAGTTGGTAAAGACAAACATTTTCCTATCTTAACTGTTAATTGTTGAGCCTTATCTACCTCTACCCTTGGCATACATAAGTCTTCCATAAATATTTTCATTTATGATCTTTCTTGATTTGCACATTTCTCTGCTTTACACAAATTTTTCATAAAACTTTCAAAATATATCTAACACCTCTACATGATTTCTGTTATTTTTCTTCTTATAAGTTACCCAAGTTTCTGTTGCTTGAGTCATTGTGCTAAAAGTTTTTCTACTCTGGAGTTATTATCAAAGCACAGCAATCTTTCTAAACTCATGCATACTATCCAGATAATCCCTTATTTTCTATTTATCACTCTACATTTGTGCCTCTTCTTGTTTTGAGATTGCCCTTATTCTGCAATATTTAAACTTTTGCCTGTCCCTCTAAATAATTCATATAACTTGTTATTCCTTAACCATATCTCTTTTTCTTTTATTTCTATCCTATTTTTAATCTCCATTCTCATTTTATCCTACTCACTAGCTGTAATGTCTGAAGAAATGTCTGTCTTCCTAATAACTCTCAAATAATTTGCACTGCCCATTCCTTAAATTCCTCTTTTTTAACAAGTAGGTGGAGAAGCGCTAGTGTCCCATTTTTACTTTATTAAAGTACAGTTTTGTACCTACCATAAATGTAGATGTTCGAGGATTCCCTTGCTGCAGTCCTGACAATAGGGTATAGTCCGCGTCCCAGTCGGCCCGAATACCAGAGTATAAGGCTGACGTCGGTCATGGCGCCTTAGACTGACGTCAGTACGTCAGGGTACTAATGCGCATGACCGACGTCATTTCCTCAGTCTTTTCTTGCCCCAGATGTCAGAAGACCCAAAAGACAAGTCCCAAAACAACCTGCACCAAAAACATGTACAATATATACAGTAATATATACAAAAATATAAGCATGTAAACTCACCTACACAACCACCCTGAAACACAGAGGGAAGGAGGGAGGGTAAATTGGACTGCAGCAAGGGAATCCTCGAACATCTACATTTATGGTAGGTACAAAACTGTACTATGTTCTTCGCCTTCCCTTGCTGCAGTCCTGACAATTGGGTAGAATCCCAAAGCAGAGGTAAGGGAGGCTGGCAAATTATAAAGTAGCAGGAGCTGACAACATGCCTTGTAAAACAGCTGTGGCAAAACCAGCTCTAGTCTTAGAGTATATAGGCAGGTGATAATGCCTAGAGAAAGTATGCACTGAACTCCAAGTAGCTGCTTCCAGAATATCCTTAGTTGCCACCCCCCTAAGAAATGCTGTTGAAGTGGCAGTAGCCCTAGTGGAATGAGGCCTAATCCCAGCTGGAACCTCTTTGCCATGATGGGAATAACAAAATGCAATGCAAAAGCCAATCCACCTAGAAATAGTTTGTTTTGACACAGGCTTGCCCTGTGAACTTAAAGCAAAAGAAACAAGTAACTGCTGAGACTGCCTAAAATCTTTAGTCCTGCTCAAATAATAACGCAATTGCCTGTGTACATCTAAAGTGTGCAAAATCTTTTCCCCTTTATTTTGAGGATCTGCAAAAACGTAGGCAAATGAATAGTTTGGTTTAAAGCCACACTAGAAACCACCTTAGGCATAAAGGAAGGATTAGTGCGTAATGATACCCTGTCCTTATGGAAAATCAAAAGGGCTCTACTGCCATAAGGGCCTGCAACTCAGACACCCTTCTCGCAGAAGTAATAGCCAACAGAAAAGCAGTCTTCCATGACAAATATTTCAATTCAGCAGTAGCTGCAGGCTCAAAAGGTTGTAGAGTAAGTTTTCCAACACAAAATTGAGATCCCAAGCAGGAGTAGGAGCTCTGCGTACGGGGGTCTTATATTCTTTGCCCCTCTAAGAAACTGCTTGAACAAAGGATGCGAAAACAAAGGTGGGTCACAATCATAGTGAGCTGAAATTGCTGCAGCATGAATCTTTATGGAAGAGAAAGACAAACCTTTGTCCAATAATTCAGTAAGATATTGAAGAGCCACACTCAAATTAGGCTCTGAAATCTCCAAATTCTTTGCTGTACTCCAAAATAAAAATCTCTTCCATTTTTCTCGTACACTCTCCTAGTACTAGGCCTTCTAGCTTCCATAATCACATTTAAAACTTGTTGAGGAAGCTGAGACCTACCATGCTTCAACACAGAATATGCCAAGCTGTGAGATGAAGAGATTGAAGCTTGACATTGAGCAGATGACCGTCCTTCTGAGATAACAGATGAGGAATCAGAGGTAAAGGCCATGGAGGCTTCTTTACAAGACTCCTTAGAAGTGGGTACCAGTGTTGCCGAGGCCAATCTGGAGCTATCAAAATCATCCTTGGCCTGTCCTGTCTGACCTTTAGTAATACCTTTGGAAGAAGAGGTAGAGGTGGAAAGGCATAGACATGAAGGTTTTTCCAACTGAAAGACAGAGCATCCACTTTCCAAGCTGTGTGATGAAACCCCTTTGTGCAATACTTTGGCAGCTGGTGGTTTAGTGGAGAAGCGAACAGATCTATGTCTGGAGTTCCCCATGACACTGTCAATTTCTGAAATACATGAAGATCCAGTTTCCACTCGTGGGGATCCATGATTTGTCTGCTTAATACATCTGCTAGGAGTTCTGTGCTCCTGGCAGAAACCTTGCCTGAAGAGTCAGTTGCAGGCTTAACGCAGTCTCCCATAAAATCATTGCTTGCCTGCATAGAGGATAAGAATGTGTTCCCCCTTGCTTGTTGATGTACCACATGACAGTTGTGTTGTCTGTCAGAATCAACACCTGCCCTGGAAGAAGTAACTCCTTGAACGCCATCAATGCAAACTGGACTGCTAACATCTCCTTCATGTTGATATGTAGATGCTGTAGTCTGGCAGGCCACTTGTCTTGTATCCACTTTCCATTTAGATGAGCTCCCAAGCAGTGTCCGAGGCATCTGTCGTTAAAATCTGACTCGCCTCTGGCGGGTCACAGAGAGTCCCTTGTTTAGGTGACATTCCTGAGCCCACCACAAGAATTCCTTTTGAAGGCAAGGTATTATTTGAATGACAGTGTCCAAATCTTGGCAGTGCTGTGTCCATACATTTTGAGATACCATTGCAGCTTCCTCATATGCAGTTTGGCATTGGGAAGCACCAGAATACAAGATGCCATGAACCCTAATGCTTGAAGGACTGTCCTTGCAGTCAGCACGGACTGATGAGATAGTTGATGGAAGTAAAGTGACAGACTCTTTTGTTTGTCCGGGGTTAAAAGGCCATCTGGGCTGCTGTATTCAGTCTCACACCCAGAAAGCACATGTCTTGAGAGGGTACTAGACTGGACTTTATTTCGTTCACAGAATACCCTAGGCATCTTAGCACTGCTATGACATATTCCAGATGCTGTAGAAGGTGTTCCTTTTCTTGAGCCAGAATCAGGCAGACGACCAAGTAAGGATAAATTTGAATGCCTTGAAGCCTGAAGTAAGCTATCACTGGAGCCAGAACCTTTGTGAATACTCTGGGCAGTAGATAAGCCAAAGGGCAATGCAGAGAACTGATAATGAAAATCTCCAGTTGAAACCGCAGATACTTTCTGCAACTTAGCCTTATGGGCACATGAAGGTAAGCTTCCTTGAGATCCAAAGTTACCATCCAGTGATCCTTGCCCAGCAGAGGTAACCGTTGCTGTAACGTCAACATCTTGAACTTGGGAATGTCCAGATAAGTGTTGAGGATAGATAAATCCAAAATTGGTCTCCACGTGTTCCCCTTCTTTGGTACTAGGAACAGGCGAGAATAAAATCCGAAGCCCCTTTCTGACACAGGGACTGGCTGAATAGCCCCTATCTGGAGTAACTGAGAAACTTGCTTGTGAGCCTCTTTTCTTTGTGGAGGAGGAACATCTGGCATGCCTTTGAAAGGGGCATTGTGTGGAAATAAAATCTGTACCCGTGATGAATGATATCCAGCACCCATCTGTCTTGAGTGATTAAATCCCAATTTTCTTTGAAAAGAGACAATCTTCCTCCCAAAGGAGCTGCCAGGCGAGAGTCCACTGGCAGCTGAAAAGGCGGGTCATTGGTTGTGCTTACGACAGGACTGACCCCTGCCCTCACCAGAAGTCTGAGCAGGGGAACTGTCTGATCTAGGCCTAAACGAACCTTGAGCCCTGCCCCTACCACGTCTAGACCTACCCCTAGACTGGGAACCATAAGCAGGATATGTCCACCCCTTAGCAGGCCAATTTCTACTAAACTTGGAGGCTGCACCTGCAAAATCTTTAACAGTCTGCATAGACTTAGCTTTGTCCTCCATTTTCTTTAAAACTGCTTCCACAGGCGGTCCAAACAACACATCAGACTGTAAAGGAGCATCCAAAATCCTGGTCTTAACATGCTCAGCTAAATTCTGATCCTTCAACCATGCATGTCTGCGAAGAACAGAACTAGTAGCAGCCACCCTCGAGGAGGCCTGAACAGCATCAAAACCACACTGCAAAGAATGCTTACCCACTTGTTCAGACACATGAACCAAATCCAGCAATTCTTTACACTCAATACCTTCCGCCAAAGCATCCACCTTAGATTTCAATTGTGAAAGGAGATAATTCTGATATTTCAGCATATGAAATTGACAATTCAACGCCCTCATGGCTAGAGTGGAAGAAGTATATACTTTCTTACCCCACCTATCCAAAGCCCTTGCCTCTTTATCAGAGGGTACAGGATTTTTAACCACAGAAGCTTTAACACCTTTAGGCCCCTGAGAAACAGTTTCTGGGTCCGCCCTGGGACTCTTAAACAAATACTTATGAGCTTCGGGCACCCTATAATACCTATCAGGCTTAACAGGAGCAGGAGGCAAGGAATCAGGGTTCAGAGAAGCCTCTGCAAACACATCCTCCACCACATTCAACACAGGAGGAATAGCTAAGGGCCTATGCTGGGGCAAAAACAAGAATTCCCTAAGCCTTTTTCTGGAGTCAGAGTAATCTTGGCCTTCCCATTTAAAGTGCTCCCTCATGGAGTGAAGAGTCTCTGAAAATGAAAAATCCTCAGGAGGAGAAGCTGAAGGAGTGGAATCATCCACATCAGAATCAGAATAAGTAGGAAACTCTTGCAAGTCTTCCACAGAAGACTCTGAAGCCTGTGAACACTGTTCAAAACTATCAAACTCCTGTTCCACCCTAGGCCTCTTATCAGGTGGGGGCATAGAACCTCTAATCAGAGTAATCAAATCTTCTGCCATTTTAAGCATATGTTTCTTAGGCACAGAGCCGAAATGCTAGGAGAAGCCCTTACAGAAGCTGAACTTGGCCTTCCTCTAAAGAAGCTTTGGCAACAGAAGGAGAGGCCCTAACTACCCTGGGAAGAGAGGGAAGAACAGTTACCTGAGAAGCCCCTCAGCCTGGCCTACCTCCTGAGAGGGCACATCCTGTAACAGTAAAGTATCTGCCTGAGACTCCATAGAGACTCCTGGCAAAACCTCTGGCTCCCCTGAGCCTTCTAAAGGACCGGCGTCCGGGACTGCGGTTCCTCACCCCTAGACTTCACTGTTTTGTCCTTGCGCTTCTTAGATGAAGCAGGCCGGAGCATCCGGCGGCATAGTATAATTACAACGCTTCCCAAACACTAACCTAGCACAATCAAGCCTCCTCTTAATAGTGCGCTTGTTAAATCTAGCACAAGAGCGGCAACCAACAACGCCGTGCTCAGGCCCTAAACAAGGTATACACAATGTATGATAATCCCTATGCGGTATCTGCTTCCCACAAGAAATACAGTTATTCACTTTTTCTGACATCCGGTTAAATACTGAGGCAAGAAAAACCAAAATGTTCTAACGGACTTAGCCAACTCTGTATTCGGTCTGAAACTCCGGTTTCGGAAAATCTCAGAACGCCAACCTGCACTCGCAAAATTGCTTCTGCATCGGACCATGCGGCAAAAAAGACTGAGGAAATGACGTCGGTCATGCGCATTAGTACCCTGGCGCACTGGCGCCAGTCTAAGCGCCATGACCGACGTCAGCCTTATACTCTGGTATTCGGGCCGACTGGGACGCGGACTATACCCTATTGTCAGGACTGCAGCAAGGGAAGACGAAGAACATCTGGTATTTTCATCTTAGTTTTTATTGTTGCATGATCTGAAATAGTTATTGGATGCATGTCAAAGCTTTCAATTAAGTGCACATGTTCCCGTGAAATATAATTTCTATCTAGTTCAGCTCATTTATTGTACCTTAGGGAATAATACGTAAATTCTTTCTGAGCTGCTACATGACATTTTGTTAGGTTTCGAGAGATCCAGGGACAGTAAAAAAAGTCAGTTCAAACTGCAGAGCTTTCTGCATCTCCTTTAGAGTTGCGGTATGAATGAAGCAGTCAATCAGGTATGGATACATGTAAATGTTGTTTGTCCTGCAAGCAGGAAAATTAACTTAGCAAATAGACCGGATGCAGTACATAAACCAAATTGCAAAGAGATGAACTAGTAAAAGAAACCCCCTACTTCAAATGAGGAAAGATCTGTCCAGTCTAAAGATAAGTGAAGGCAGACATCCTTTAGGTCTAAAGTGATTGTGTAAGATTCTAGGAAGAGAAGAGGTAGAAGGATTACAATGTTAACATCTTGAGTTTTTGGACTTTTAGAAATCTGTTTAGTTTTGAAACATCCAACAAAGGTCTCATATTTCTTTTTGTCTTGTAACTAATAACAGTGTGGAGTAGAAACCTCTGACTTCTTTCCCTTTTGGTGATCACACCTATGGCTTCCTGTGACAAATGTTCTTGAACTGGGGAAAGACCAGGTTTACTTTTCCTGGGGGCTAGAGGGGAATCCAGAACATTTTGATTCACTTATAAAATGCAGTTTATATCCCTGTCTTAGGACTAGAAGTTTCTACTTACCATGAGTGATAAGTGTCACTCCTATGAGACCTATGCAACCTCTTAGTTTCTGTTGTGGAAGTGGAAGGAGAGTTGACCGAAGACCAGGTGAGTAGAGGTGGAGTTTGAGGAAGGAGGAGGAAAGATGAGCTCAGACAAGTCATAGCTTTCCCCTCTGTGTCACAGCCCTAGTAGCACTCATACTTCCCTTTATGGTATGCTTGTCATTTCAGCTTGTGGAAGCCTCTCTTAACATTTGACTGCTTCTCTCTATCTTGCCTTGCATAGACTGGCCAGCTCTTTGTGGGTTTGTTTCTCCTAATCTAGGAGCAGAGGAATGAAAATGCTGCTTGACAGCATCATAGCCACATTTAATACATTGTTAAGAGCTGCATAATTTAAGTACTTTCCCTTTAAGATCCCTGTCTTCTCTTTTAGCTGGTGCAATAGAAACACATTACATTTCAGCATCATGTGGCTCTGGTGATTAACAGCCCTAAAGGCCATGGTAACAGAGGTGCATGTTTCCTTCCAAGATCGGTTGAGAATCTTGCTTTCTTTGCCATCAGGAAGTATATTCTGTGTAAGGGCTACAGTACTTCACATGCTGGAATCCATGGCTACCACAACTGGATCCTCCAAAGGATTCTTATAAAGGTACTTGTGCAAACCACTGACCCTGCAGCGGTTTGAGAATCTGGCTCCAAGGATGAATAGCAAAAGCATCTTTCAGGGCTTCTACTACTGGAGAAATGGCTGATGGCTTGAGTTAAGGTTGGCTCAGAAATTCTATGTACAATATTTGGGCCTGGGAAAATTCCTCAGATCATCTGAAGCTCTCTATTAATCTATGAGGGGTTCACTAAATGGGACATCCCATAGGGAAGATTCACAGAATAAGGAGTCCACACAATATCAAACTCATACAGTAAGCTGGGATACCTTGTCTACATATGACAATTCATCTGCCTTTTAGTCAGAGGAAATAGAATGCTCAGGGAGCTAGCATTACTTTTTCAAAGTAGCAACACCTAGCACTGACTTCTCTTCATAGTTTCACTGCTTGTTTACCAGAAATTCCTAAAAAAAGTCTGGGCCAGTGTGACAGCCATGCACTGGCCCAGTAATCTAGGGGCCTCAATCCTCACCCCTAATCAATCCTCACCCCTAACACCAGGGGTGTCCACATTGGGAAGGATAACAATTACAGACACATTATAGTACAATTTCCCTTAAGAGTACGCAGAGAGCACAGTCAAAGGGTGGTTTCTCCCTTTCTCTCCAGATCCCCAATAAGACACCTCATTGGCACACCTATAAAGTGCAGATCTCAGCCCAGTGATCAAGCTAAAACCTCCAGCACCCTCTCTGTCCACCCAGTGCTTCGTGTCCCTGCCCATGTTGCTGACACACAAACACTAAGATTTGATTTAGAGACAAACACAGACACTACTGGAGAAGGTTGGCACAGGTTCTCCAGCTGTGCCCATTCCTGCCAGTCTATAAGGTAGTACCAGCTGCCACCAACCAATATCATCAGCTACTAAAAAGCTCCTTATCAAAGGGTGTACAATTATTACAGTGCAAAGTGTGACTGAACAGCAAGCTTACTGGAGTGGCTTGGCCAGTATCACTATAGGGTACCTGACAAATCTTCAAACGCTCAAAATTTCGAACGTTACATGGTCAAGACCAAACGTTCGAAATTTTGAATGTTCGAAGATAGAATTTCAACGGCGCCATATGGCACAGATAGGGAGAATTTCCCTTTTCTGCACTGAAGTGCGGTATCGGAGTTGGTATATTTAAGTGGGGGGGTGTGGGGGCGCAGCTGTTAATCTTTTTTTACTTTTTTTTTTTTTGATGTTCGAACATCCAAATGTCGAACATTTGGTCTCGACTATGTAATGTTCAACATTTTGGATGTTTGAACATTTAACATAGACCCTCACTATATACATGCAATGTACTCTAGAGCTAAAATTATCTCTATATAAAACAGCCACAATTGAAAGGTTTAAAAATATTTAATAAGAAGAACACAAGACAATACTTATTACTACACAGTGCTAGTCAAGAGTTCAGAGATCACAGGAAAATATTTAAAATAATACAGTAGAATAGTTCTGATATCAGTATAGAAAACAACTAGTCTAATCTTTCTATGTCCAAGCTATTTCTAAGAGAGACACTAAAGTCTAAGATCCTACTTACATACAGAGCACAGGCAGAGTGTGAGTTGGATGTTCTCAAGACGTATGCAAAATGCTCTGAGTCTCTCTGTCTTTAAATTGATAGCACAGTACAACTGACTCATTTCAGATTACATAATTTTTTCTCTGGTTCCCAGGCTAACAGAAACTCAGAGTTTAGCAGCACTTTTGATTTTGCACCTGATCAGGAAGCTACAGCAATAAAAGACATTATACATTCAAATTCTAGCAATTAACTCTGGTATCAAAACAACAGCAAGAATTTTTTCATCCAGACATCTCGGCTCCAAGTTTTGAGATCAAACAATTATACAATGCTTGAATTATCAGCTTTCCTCCAGCAGAGTGCTATGTGGTTACATTTTTGAAGTTTAACATCCAATACATTTTTCTTATTTAAGAGAACAATCCTGTGGCTTATATTAATATTTACAAATGACAGAATTATCTACAAAATTCTATCTAGCTAGGCTGGCAGCCTTCACAGATCTTAACAGCCAACATGATTTTTTTTATGTGAGGAAGCCTAGAATGAGGTCCCAACCAGCATGAGCTATGGAAAGCTGGCGAATCTCTGTTATGGTCTGTAATGGGATGCCCTATGTCTGAAAGTGAGGACTTTGTTGGAGTACTCAGATTGTGGGCAGATATTTGTGATCTCAGAGTACCATCAACATCATAGCACACTATCAAAGGGATACCACCTTCACCCTTGCTAATTACAATCCAGGAGTCATAACTGCAGGTCAGTACAGGCCTCTGGAGTAACAGACAACAGGGTGGATTTGGCTCAGGAGAATGTGCCCACATTCAACTGTGTGGCAACCTTTGGTAGGGTCAAGTCAGAAGCATCAGCAGAACCAGTTGGCAAATTTTGTGGCTGCAAAAATGCCTTGGGAACCTTGCCACCCTTGAGCTAAGTGAGATTTATGGCCTTCAATAGACTGTTCTCAGCTTTCAGATATTTCTTCTCTATGAGGCACTCCTCTGAATAATATATATATATATATATATATATATTTTTTTTTTTACAGGACCTGGATAATGCTGTGGAAGTTCGAGGCCAGGCACACAACTTCTGAGTTGAGTAACCCCAGACAGATTTCACTCTCCACTTGACTGCCCTCTGGTTAAATCCTGCAAAACAGGAATAATTAGGCATGCTGTGCTTATAACCTAGATAAAAAGTACAGTTTTGTACCTACCATAAATGTAGATGTTCGAGGATCCACATTGCTGCAGTCCTAACTATTGGGTAGTCCGCTGTCCAGTCGGCCCGAATACCAAAGTATATGGCTGACGTCGGTCACGTCGCATTAGACTGACGTCAGTACGTCAGGGTACTAATGCGCATGACCGACGTCATATCCTCAGTCTTTTCTTGCCCCAGATGTCAGAAGACCCTAAAAAGACAAGGCCAAAACCAAAACATACCAAACATACCTGCACCAAAAATATATACAATATATACAAAGGTACCAGAATATAATCTCACCTACACAACCACCCCTAAACACAGAGGGAAGGAGGGAGGGTAAATTGGACTGCAGCAATGTGGATCCTCGAACATCTACATTTATGGTAGGTACAAAACTGTACTATGTTCTTCATTCCACATTGCTGCAGTCCTAACTATTGGGTAGAATCCCAAAGCAGAGGTAAGGGAGGCTGGCAAATCATAAGGAAGCAGGAGCTGATAACATGCCTTGCAAAATAGCTGTGGCAAAACCAGCCCTAGACTTAGAGTAGAGAGGAAGGTGGTAATGCTTAGAGAAAGTATGCACTGAACTCCAAGTAGCTGCCTCCAAAATATCCTTAGTTGCCACCCCTTAGAAATGCTGTTGAAGTGGCAGTAGCCCTAGTGGAATGAGGCCTAATCCCAGCTGGAATCTCTTTGCCATGATGGGAATAACAAAATGCAATGCAAAACCCAATCCACCTAGAAATAGTTTGTTTTGACACAGGCTTGCCATGCGAACTCAAAGCAAAAGAATCAAACAACTGCTGAGACTGCCTAAAATCCTTAGTCCTGCTTAAATAATAACGCAATTGCCTGTGTACATCTAAAGTGTGCAAAATCTTTTCCCCTTATTTTGGGGATCTGCATAGAAAGTAGGCAAATGAATAGTTTGGTTTAAAGCCACACTAGAAACCACCTTAGGCATAAAGGAAGGATTAGTACGTAATGATACCCTATCCTTATGAAAAATCAAAAAAGGCTCAACCGCCATAAGGGCCTGTAACTCAGAAACCCTTCTTGCAGAGGTAATGGCCAACAAAAAAGCAGTCTTCCATGACAAGTATTTCAGTTCAGAGTAGCTGAGGCTCAAAAGGTTGTAGAGTAAGTTTCTCCAACACAAAATTGAGATCCCAAGCAGGAGTAGGAGCTCTACGTGGGGGTCTTATATTCTTTGCCCCTCTAAGAAATTGCTTGAACAAAGGATGTGAAAACAATGGTGGGTCACAATCATAGTGAGCTGATATTGCTGCAGCATGAATCTTAATGGAAGAGAAAGACAAACCTTTGTCCAATAACTCAGTAAGATATTGAAGAGCCACACTCAAATTAGGCTCAAATCTCCAAATTCTTTGCTGCAGTCCAAAATAAAAATCTCTTCCATTTTTCTGCGTACACTTTCCTTGAACTAGGTCTTCTGGCTTCCATAATCACATTTAAAACTTGTTGAGGAAGTTGAGACCTGCTGTCTTTCAAAACAGAATATGCCAGGCTGTTAGATGAAGAGTTTGAAGCTTGACATTGAGCAGATGACCGTCCCTCTGAGACAATAGGTGTGGAATCAAGGGTAAAGGCCATGGAGGCTTCCTTACCAGACTCCTCAGTAATGGGTACCAGTGCTGCCGAGGCCAATCTGGAGCTATTAAAATCATCCTTGGCTTGTCTTGTCTGACCTTTAGAAGCACCTTTGGGAGAAGAGGCAGAGGTGGAAAAGCATACACATGAAGATTTTTCCAACTGAAAGAAAGAGCATCCACTTTCCAAGCTGTGTGATGAAATTCCTTCGTGCAAAACTTTGGCAGCTGGTGGTTTAGTGGAGAAGCGAACAGATCTATGTCTGGAGTTCCCCATGACACTGTCAATTTTGAAATACATGAAGATCCAGTTTCCACTCGTGGGGATCCATGATTTGTCTGCTTAACACATCTGCTAAGGAGTTCTGTGCTCCCGCAGAAACCTTGCCTGAAGAGTTAGTTGCAAGCTGAGCGCAGTCTCCCATAAAATCATTGCTTGCCTGCACAATGGGTAAGAATGTGTTCCCCTTGTTTGTTGATGTACCACATGACAGTTGTGTTGTCTGTTAGAATCAACACCTGCCCTGGAAGAAGTAACTCCTTGAAAGCCATTAATGCAAACTGGACTGCTAACATCTCTTTCATGTTGATATGTAGATGCTGTAGTCTGGCAGGCCACTTGTCTTGTATCCACTTTCCATCTAGATGAGCTCCCAAGCAATGTCTGAGGCATCCGTCGTTAGAATCTGACTTGCCTCTGGCCGGTCACAGAGAGTCCCTTGTTTAGGTGACATTCCTGAGCCCACCACAAAAATTCCTTTTGAATGCAAGGTATTATTTGAATGACAGTGTCCAAATCCTGGCAGTGCTGTGTCCATAGATTTTGAGATACCATTGTAGCTTCCTCATATGCAGTTTGGCATTGGGAAGCACCAGAATACAAGATGCCATGAACCCTAAGGCTTGAAGGACTGTCCTTGCAGTCAGCCCGGACTGAAGAGATAAGTGATGGAAGTAACTGGAAAGATTCTTTTGTTTGTCCGGGGTTAAAAAGGCCATCTGGGCTGCTGTATTCAGTCTCACACCCAGAAAGCACATGTCTTGAGAGGGTACTAGACTGGACTTTATTTCGTTCACAGAATACCCTAGGCATCTTAGCACTGCTATGACATATTCCAAATGCTGTAGAAGGTCTTCCTTTTCTTGAGCCAGAATCAGGCAGTCGTCCAAGTAAGGATAGATTTGAATTCCTTTTAGCCTGAAGTAAGCTATCACTGGAGCCAGAACCTTTGTGAATACTCTGGGCGCAGTAGATAAGCCATAGGGCAATGCAGAGAACTGATAATGAGAATTTCCAGCTCGAAAACGCAGATACTTTCTGCAACTTAGCCTTATAGGCACATGAAGGTAAGCTTCCTTGAGATCTAAAGTTACCATCCAGTGATCTTTGCCCAGCAGAGGTAAAAGCTGTTGTAACGTCAACATTTTGAACTTTGGAAT
Organism: Protopterus annectens; assembly: GCF_019279795.1. Classification (NCBI taxonomy): domain Eukaryota; kingdom Metazoa; phylum Chordata; order Ceratodontiformes; family Protopteridae; genus Protopterus; species Protopterus annectens. The sequence continues at coordinate 55,234,219 of NC_056751.1, read as the reverse complement.
GTCCAGATAAGTGTTGAGGATAGATAAATCCAAAATTGGTCTCCACGTGTTCCCCTTCTTTGGTACTAGGAACAGGCGAGAATAAAATCCTAGGCCTCTTTCTGGCACAGGAACTGACTGAATGGCTCCTATTTGGAGCAACAGAGAAATGTGCTTGTGAGCCTCTGTTCTTTGTAGAGGAGGAATGTCTGGCATGCCTTTGAAAGGAGGCAAGGTATGGAAATAAAACCTGTAACCGTGGTGAATGATATCCAGAACCCATTTGTCTTGGGTAATTAAATCCCAATTTTCTTTAAAAAGAGACAGCCTTCCTCCTAAAGGTGCCGCCAGGTGAGAATGTACTGGCAGCTGAAAAGGCAGGTCATTGGGTCTGCTTACGCAAGGACTGACCCCTGCCCTCACCAGAAGTCTGAGCAGGTGAACTCCCTGTCCTAGGCCTAAAAGAACCTTGAGCCCTGCCCCTACCACGCCTAGCCCTACCCCTAGACTGGGAATCATAAGCAGGATAAGTCCATCCCTTAGAAGGCCAATTTCTACTAAACTTGGAGGCTGCACCTGCAAAAATCCTTAACAGTTTGCATAGACTTAGCCTTGTCCTCCATTTTCTTTAAGACTGCTTCCACAGGTGAACCAAACAACACATCAGACTGTAAAGGAGCATCCAAAATCCTCGTTTTAACATGCTCAGCTAAATTCTGATCTCTCAACCAGGCGTGCCTACAAAGAACAGAACCAGTGGCAGCCACCCTCGAGGAGGCCTGCACAGCATCAAAACCACACTGCAAGGAATGTTTACCCACCTGTTCAGACACATGAACTAAATCCTGCAACTCTTTACACTCAATACCTTCCGCCAGAGCATCCACCTTAGATTTCAGTTGTGAAAGGAGATAATTCTGATATTTTAACATGTGAAACTGACAATTCAACGCCCTCATGGCTAAAGTGGAAGAAGTATACACTTTCTTTCCCCATCTATCCAAAGCCCTTGCCTCTTTATCAGGAGGGACAGGATTTTTAACAACTGAGGCCTTCACACCTTTAGGCCCCTGAGAGACCGTTTCGGGTCTGCCCTAGGACTCTTAAAAGATACTTATGAGCTTCAGGCACCCTATAATACCTATCCGGTTTAACTGGTGCAGGTGGCAAAAAATCAGGGTTCAGTGAAGCCTCTGCAAAAACATCTTCCACCACATTCAGAACAGAAGGTATAGCTAAAGGCCTATGCTGGGGTAAAACAAGAATTCCCAAGCCTTTTCCTGGAATCAGAGAAATCTTGACCTTCCCATTTAAAATGCTCCCTCATGGAATGCAGAGTCTCTGAAAATGAAAAATCCTCAGGAGGGGAAGCCGAAGGAGTAGAATCATCCACATCAGAATCAGAATAAGGAGGATACTCCTGCAAGTCTTCAGCCGAAGACTCAGAAGCCTCGAACATTGCTCAAAACTCTCAAACTCAGGTTCCACCCTAGGCCTCTTATCAGGAGGGGGCATAGAACCTCTTATCATAGTAATCAAATCCTCTGCCATTTTAAGCATATGTTTCTTAGGCAAAGACCCTGAAGCACTAGGAGAAACCCCACTGAAGCTACACTTGGCCTGCCTCTCAAAGAAGTCTTGGAAACAGAAGGGGAGGCTCTAACCACCTTAGGAAGAGAAAGAAGAACAGCCACAAGAGAAGCGCCGTCAGCCTGGGCTAATTCGTGAGAGGATAGATCCAGTAACACTAAAGTCTCTCCCTGAGACTCCAAAGAAACACCTGGCAGAACCTCCGCTCCACTGAGCCTTCCAAAGAACCGGCGTCTGGGACTGTCGGTTCTTCCCTCTAGGCTTTGCTGCTTTGTCCTTGCGCTTTTGGCGAAGCGGCCGGAGCATCCGACGGCATTTTATAATTACAACGCTTCCCAAACACTAACCTGGCACAGTCTAACCTTCTCTTAATAGTGCGTTTGTTAAATCTAGCACAAGAGCGGCATCCAACAACGCCGTGCTCAGGCCCTAAACAAGGTATACACAAAGTATGATAATCCCTATGAGGTATCTGTTTCCCACAAGAAATACAGTTATTCACTTTTTCTGACATCCGGTTAAATACTGAGGCAAGAAAAAACCAAAATAATCCCCAACGGGGTACTTAGCCAACTTTGATTCGGTCTGAAACTCTGACTTCAGAAACTTTCAGAACGCCAACCTGCACTCGCAAAACTGCTTCTGCATCGGACCATGCGGCAAAAAAGACTGAGGATATGACGTCGGTCATGCGCATTAGTACCCTGACGTACTGACGTCAGTCTAATGCGACGTGACCGACGTCAGCCATATACTTTGGTATTCGGGCCGACTGGACAGCGGACTACCCAATAGTTAGGACTGCAGCAATGTGGAATGAAGAACATCGGGCATTTACTGTGAAACAAAACACATGTACTAACTTTTTATGCAGAATTTGACATTTAGCCCTTACACCTGAAAGCTAAAACAAACTAGCAAAGAAAATAATTTTATTTTAAAGGGATACTTACTGGAACTCTTGAAGCCAGGTCACACCAAAGGACTGATGACACAATAACAGTGCATTCAATGTTGAGAGAACTATTGCAAGAAAGTGCTGATGATGGCACAAGCTAGCACTGATAACCAAGTGGGAGTGTATCCTTCCCAGTCAGAAGGAAAGGAAAGAGTGAAAAGCTTTCAAAGTCAAGCTGGCTGTCTGAACTTCAGTGGCAGAAGTTCCCAAGAGTAATTACTGCAAAAGCGAGCTGCATGATGAACATTTAAAGTTCACCAGTTAGAGGTACCCAGTATATTCTGTGATGTTTAATACCTGGCACCTTCCTCAACGCACTCTTTTGAACTATATAAATCCACTTTCCAGTCTAAATTACCACAAAATGATACAATTTCTCAGAACACTTCAACATTATTTCTTAATATTCATTGAGATAGCCGATGTCTGTGTTCCAGATTTAAGAACAAAGATAGGTGATGACTGAATATTCTGTGTTCCACGACGAAACAAAAATATTTTGACAGAATATCTAACACATAAACTTTGCAATGCTCTCGTAGTTGAGCACAGAGGGTCAAGGTAATAAGTTGATAATGAGTTTCATTCTGCATTCCTGGGTCTGACTCCCTCCATCACCATTTGCAAAATTGTGTGACTGAACAGTTAATCCTGAAAAGGAGGCACTTGTGCTTAGTGGCCTTAGATGCTTAAAGAGCAAATAATAAAAAAGACACAGGTAGCAGATATTACATGTATTACTAACAAAATGCAGCAACAGAACTGTGCAGTGCACATATCTTCACTGACTAGACAGACTGGGACTATGTTGTACAAATGACCTGTGCTTGGTTTGCATGTAATGCAAGAACTTGCCCCTTTCAACACACATCTACTATTTTCTCAAAGACACACATACACACACAGGCAGCTACGGGAACTGACTGGAACTCAACATGTTAAAAATAACCTCAAAGAAAACAAAACAATGACCTATATCAATCACAATGCTAATTCTGTCCTTCTGAACTTTCAAAGGTATATGGCAGCTATGATCACCCCAAGCTGCTTTTTGTTTAGAGTTGCAATTTCCGACCAAAAGTGTTGCTTGGTATGCAGAGTTCTAACGGCAGATAATGGTTCCCACAAGGCAAATTTCAAACGCATATCTACTAAGCACTAGAAAATTATAAAATGACAGTTTGTTTAGCTAACAGCACCATCACAATGGACACTCTCTAGTTTGTCAAAGTCCCACTGTGTTCTCTCGGCCCATACTCGGGTACATTTTAAAACGTGTGACCAAAATGAAACAGTTACATATTTACTGTTAAATATTCAGTTGTGTGCTTCACAGTATCAATGGTTGCTTTACTATCGGTATTTTATTTATAAATATGAAAGTACACTGTGTTTACATACTTTTATAAAATGCATACTGACAGAAATTGACTCCTCGTTCTCATTATTTACTAACCTGTTCATGATCACTGCCTGCTCTTCAATTAAATTTCCTTCTCCAATGACAATTGGCCCCGCCTCTGCAATAATCCTGGCTTTAGGGTGGACAACTGTCCTTGGACCTTTCAGAAAGAAATATGGATAATTTGTTTTTTAGTGCCCAAAACAGCATCTTTCACAGAACATAAACAGAAGAATCACAATATTCCCAATTCAGATCAGCTATAAGCAAATTACATTTCTGCAAAGTGTTCATACAACTGCGTATGTCTCAAGATGCTTGCATCAGGAATCTAGCATATTAGTAACTCTGTATAACTAACTCCAATACTATAAAACAGTACATTTCCTGCAAGGTATAAAGCAAGTTTAAAATCAAATTGTTTTTTTGTCACACTGGACATCATTTCTTTAATGCATGCTTAGCAGCTAGTTCTTAGAATTAAGTCAGATGTAAATTCAAATGATAGTTCTGAAAAATATGACAAGTCCTGCAACCTTACCAATCCTGGTATAACACTTTACTTGCCTGGACGTTTTGCAAGTGTTCACCAATGAAAAGGAAAAATAGCAGTGTCATCTGTTATGCTGCCACTTAACAGAAACTACATTCTACCCACTTGTAATCAAAGTGTTACTTGGTTATGTAGCTCTGTTTGCAATACCATTTTAAGAATTGTTCATTATCTAATACTGTCCAAGATATTTTTTCCTCCTTTATCTATGCAAACTTGTTTTAATCTGTCTCTGAACTTGGTTAAAACTTTTAAAAATTCTGTTTTTTTATTAAGATTTTCAGAAAAATGTTTCACAAGTGATACAGAAGTAATGCAAAATACATATTCTCCATCACAAATTATATCAGAAGATGTGGAGGGACAATCAGAAAACCCCAATTACTAGTCAATGTTCCATAAAAGTGAACTGCAGAAAAATGCAAACAGAAGACAATTAAAAAGTAGTCCGTCTACAAACTGCACTTTTCTGCATCAGTGTGCTATTTTTTTTCTGACAAAACTGCAGCACTAGAAAAACATGACCAATTGGAACTCTGTGGCTTCATAAAACAAAACCAGCTGTAGCAAAAACATACAAGCAGAAAACAGCTTAATTTACATGCTTCTTATATTTGCACTTTTCCACTTTGGTTCTGATTTTTTGTTTTAAATACAACTGTAGTTGAGTGGGGAAATTAAAAGAGAAGTAACTGCAGCAACAGTAATTACAAGAAACAGTAGCAAATGCTACGAGACAGAACAGCACACAGATTTCTCAACTACTGTTAAGTCTGTGTGCTTATCAGCTTCATGGCAGCTGCACCAGAAATAAAATTTCAAGGATAAAGTATCAGCATACAACATTGTGTGGTGTGTTGGCATATTCCCCTGCATCTTTAAGATGGATGGGTGTCTATGCATGTGTGTATTTCCCCTGCATCTTTAAGACAGATGGGTGTCCATACATGTGTGTGTGTGTATAATATATATATATATATATATATATATATATATATATATATATATATATATATAGATAGATAGATATGCATATACATATATATAGATATATATATATATATATATATACACACATGTAAATAAATATATATATATATATATATATATTTATAGACACACACACGTAAATATATATATATACACACACACACACATATATATATATATAGATATATATATATATATATATATATATATATATATATATATATATATATATATACACACACACACACACACGTGTAAATATATATATATATATATATATATATATATATATATATATGTAAGTTGTATGGTTCTGATGAAGTCATATTGTTCACTTGATGAAAGCACTCAACCATTTTACATTAAAGTTGGTGGTGCTCCTGAATAGCAGCTTCGTTTTTTTTGGTATTGGACATTTGTACTGTGGACACCTGCTTTGTGGTGCTGGATTTCCCAGGAGACGTGTTTGGATATTAGTTTTTGGACATTTTGCTTTGTTGTAAATATATATATATATATATATATATATATATATATACACACACACACACACACACACAAAAAATGAAATACACAATTGGTCAGCTTTTCAGATATTCTTGGTCCTATGCAAGTAGACGCGCAACTGTCTATGAACATCCAGTAATTGCAAGATATATTCTCCTTTGTTGGTAAACTTAGAAAAGAATACTGACAACTTAATGGTTTGATTAGTATTGGATTCTGACACCATACTTGGCAGAAAGAATGGATTAGTATGTAAGGTCACTCTATCTTTGTGGAAAATTAAGTATGGAGGTTTACAGAATAATGCTTGGATCTCAGAAATTATTCTTGTGGAAGTTATAGGTTCATAGGTTCATACTAGACAATCTGCCCTAGGGCATTTATAAGCCTAGCCAGAATGTGTTTGGCTTTCGCCACCCATTTTAAATTTATTTTGCTATGCCCTTTTTCGAGGTTAGTATACTGTGCCCCTGTCTAACCGTGACACAGAAGTGATACCCGAGGTAAACCTACGATCTCCCATCCACTCATCAAGATTCCTCTTGAAGAGAGTCAATGAGGGACTCTGCCTAACCTGGACTGGGATTTTATTCCAGAGTGAAGGGAGCCTCTGGGTTATGAATCTGTCCCTCCAGCATGTCCTATTTATTTCAGTGCTGAGGTTCAAGTCTCTCGAGCACGTAGCTCGATGGGATTTGGATTTTCTGAGGTGCAGCATGTCCATTAATTCCGGGTTGGACATGGCTTTATACGTCAGGCACAGATCGCCTCTGAACAGGCGGTATGCCACTGAGTAGAGCTGGAGTTTCTTTAACCGGGCAGCATATGGCATCTGTTTGAGCCCTTTGATCCTCTTGGTGAGGTACTTTTGGGGTCTTTCCAGTTGCTGCAGGTGTCTGGTAAGGTACATCCCAAAAGGGGCATTGTACTCAATTATGGGCCTTATGAGGGATGGGTAAAGAGGCACGATGACCTCCCCTGATCTAGATGTGAATCCCTTCATGATTAGGTGGGCTATATAAAATGGTTTTCTAACCACTTTGGCCACGTGGTTGTCAAATGAGAGATTGCTATCAACTTGGGTCCCCAGGTCCCTAATTACTTCTTCTGTACTTAATGGATTACCACCTGTGTGGTAATTTGTGGGCACTTTGTTTTTGCCAAAGGGGATGACTATACACTTTTTGGCATTTAGCTTGAGACCATGGCTCTGGCACCAGTTGTCTGTTTCTATGAGGCCCTTTTGGAGGATGCTTGTGTTGGCTGGAGAGTCGATTATGGCGCCCAGTTTGCAGTCATCTGCGAACTTGGTCAGCCATAGTCCTTCCGTGTTGGCCTGTACCTCCGAGAAATATATACCGAACAAGAGAGGTCCCAGGACTGAGCCTTGTGGGACACCACTTGTAACTGATTTGGAGTCTGACATGGCTCCAGCAATTCTAACCATGTGGGTTCTGTCCTTGAGCCAGTTTGCAATCCATCTAGTGACATAGGGGTTTATATTTAAGCTGGTGAGCTTATCTATAATGCCCGAGTGGGGTATTGTATCGAAGCCTTTGGCAAGGTCCAGGTAGGCTGTGGACCACCTTCCCCTCGTCAATGGCCTTGGTGACTGTTTCAAAGAAATCGACCAGGTTTAAGAGGCAGGATCTGCCCTTAACAAAGCTGAACTGGGTAGGATCCAGTGTCTGTAGGTCCCCAATATCTTTATTTATGAGGTCCATGATGATCCTTTCCATAGCTTTGCAGACCAAGCTAGTCAGGCTTATGGGGCGATAGTTTCCAGGATCTGTTGAGGCACCACCTTTATGGAGAGGGACCACTGTTGCTGTACGCCACTCTTTGGGCACATATCCTGTAGTAAGGCTGAGATTGAACAGTAGTTTTATGTTTGGGTTTAGCTCTTCTTGGAGTTCATGTAGGACGCAGCCCGGGACACCGTCTGGTCCCATTGATGCTGTGTTTTTTGCTTTGGAGATGACGGCTCTTACCTGAGCATCTGAGATGTCAGGGGGGCAGCACTCTGCTGGGATAGATATTTGCCCTTTTGGTGGGGGGGGGGGGGAGAAGTTTGCACTGAACCTGTCAGCTAGGATGTTGGCAATGTATGTGGGTTCAGTGTATTTTTTATCATTTTGGACTAATTCTGAGCATATCTGGGAATTCCCACCCAGGTTCCTAACAGAACTAAAGAAAGCCTTGTGATTATCCTTAGTGTCCTATGCAATATTTCTCTCGAAGCTGGCCTTAGACAATTTTATGAGTGCCCGTAGTTTTTTGCTAATACTGATCAGTGATGCCTTCCCTTTTTGGGATTTTGCTCTATCATTTAGTAGCTTCCTCCTTCTATTGTATAGTTTGTTTATGGCTGGGGTCCATCAGACAGGACGTCTGCCTTTGGAGGATTGGGTCTTGGTTTTATTTGGGATCGCATGATCCATGCATTCCTGAAGGTGTTCATAGAATGCGTTTATAAAGGATTCTGCGGTCTGGGCCGTATTTTCCACAGGCCGGGGGCTTTGAAGGATTCCACCTCGGTTTTGAGGAGTGTGAAATTTGCTTTAGAGAAGTTTTTCACTGTGGTTTTCTGGGCAGGGGTGGGGTCGGGATGTGAATATCCAGTGAGATTAGTTTATGGTCTGATCTTACCAGTGAGGGATACACTTCTGGTCTGGAGCATAGAGTCCCCATGTTGGTGATGATCAGGTCCAGTATGCTTTCCCCTCTTGTGGGAGTGGTAACAAGTTGTTCCATAGCATTTGAGTTTATAAATTCTAGGAACCTTTGGGCTAGGGTGTTGGAGCTAGAATAATGCTCCCAGTCTATGTGCATGCCACAAACCTTCCTAATGTAAAACAACTGGTCTGAAGCCCAAGTGCTTAATCCAAAAAGACTTAGAATGATAGCTACACTTTAATCAAGTTACTACCAAGCAGTAATAAATACAATTGAATACTTTAGAGAATGCCTGGATTAGTGCTCAACTTACACAGACAAAGCTAGATCCAGCAGGCCCGAATCCAGTCTATGCCACAGCAAACAAGGCGCACCAACTTCAGTAAGAAGCAGTTCAGATATGCATGCACTATAAGCCTTCCAACCAGAAATTCCCAGCTCAGAAGGGCAGAGTCCAGCCTCTCCTCCCACAAGAGTGCAGACCACGAACCCTCTTAATGTAAAATAATTGGCCTGAAAGCCCAAGTGCTTAAACCAGAATTAATACACTTTTAGAATAACAGACACTGAGCCCTCAATCAGCAGTTCCCAACCTAGAAGTATGTAAGCTACCTGTTCTGCCACTACAGTGCAGACCACAAACCCTCTCAGTGCAAAACAACTGGTCCGAAGCCCAAGTGTTTAAACCAAAAGGCTTAGAATGAGTTACACCAAGCAGTAATAAATACAATTGAGTACTTTTAAGATGATGCAAAAGTAAAATAAAGTAGGTAGAAACACAAGTACAGTAAAAGCAGATTACATTTTTTTTTTCTGAACAAGTGCTGAGATCAAAGAAACAGATTTGAGTGCTGAAACTAAAAAACTGGCTAGTTATAAGAAAAAAAAACTAAGCTAGAAGGCTTCCCTCCAACACAGAAGGGCTTGGGGGCTCAGAAGCCTACAAATAGTCTATACCACTTAACAGGAAAGGCAGGAAACAAGCTTAAATTTTTTTTTCCGTTTCCCAGATGCTCTCTTTGTACACAGTAGGAGTGCCTGAAATCAGAATATGATCTCACTGCACTCAGTTGAGTGAGCAAATGAGATGGGCCCAGAAGGAGTATCCAAACACAAATTTACAAGAGGGGTGGGCAGTTTCAAGGCCACTAAGATTAACACCAAAACAAAGACAGGGAGGGTGGGTGCGACTAACTGAAGATCAGAGTCAAAACTTCCAGTTCAGTTAATATTCCTGCAACACACAGTTAAAATCAATTTAAATACTGTATTTTTTGAAAGAAAAGTGCAGATAAAGGTACTTAAATTCTCTTATACGTCCAGTTGAATACAGCAAGTTCTTAGCCGGCCAAAGCTGAGGTTTTTAAGCAGAAAATATTTCACACTGTACCACTTAAATAGGCAAGGACAGGAAATCAAAGAATGTGGCTACCCCCACACCTGTAATTACTAGCAAATAACAAAATTCAGCAAACACTGACTAACTTCCAGTTCAGTTAATATTCCTGCAACACACAGTTAAAATCAATTTAAATACTGTATTTTTTGGAATAAAACGTGCAGATAAAGGTACTTAAATTCTTTTATATGTCCAGTTGAATACAGCAAGTTCTTAGCTGGCCAAAGCTGAGGTTTTTAAGCAATTTTATGGCAAAGAAGAAAATTGTCTTCAACATTAGATACTTAAAGGTCACATGTAGCTGCTGGTTCAAATGGGGATTGAGTGAGAGATTGTAGCATCATATTCAAATCCCATGGAGGAGTAGTCTCTTTAAAGGGAGGCCTTAGGAGAAAAGTACCTTTTAAGATAGCCTTGCTCAACTTGTGAGGAGCTATGGAGGAGCCATTGAATCCAGTGTGGTAATTAGAAATGTCTGCCAATTGCAGTTTAACGGTAGAAGAACTAGCACCGTTTAGAAATTAGTACACTAGAAAGTCCAAAATGTAATTAATAGGGGCTGAAAAGGGGTCAAGGTTGTGTTGTTGTGCCCAAATAACAAACCTTTTCCATTCGCTAGAATGTATCTTGTCAAAGGTTTATGGGAAGATAAAAGTATATGGCGAACAGGTGAAGAGAGCATCGACTGTCTGGCTATTAATGGAATTGGAGAAGCCAAGTAGTCAGCCTGAGGTTTAGTATGCCTGGAAGCATCATGCCTGTTGGGTGAGACAGGAGGTCCGGAGTCAGATCTAGAGTCCATGGTGGTTGAACCAGCTGAGGAACAGAGGTAGGGAAACCAAATGTGGCAAGGCCAACAGGGTGCAAATAGGATTACTGTGCTTTTCTACCTGGCAGCTTTCTGTAGAAATTTTGGGATCAATGGAATTGGTGGATAGGCACATTGAAGACCAGAAGGCCAATTGTGAAGTAAAGCATCCCTTGATGACTTCCCCTGTGGAGGAATTAGGGCAAAATATTTGCTGCACTTTTTGTTTAGGGGAGAAACAAAGACTGCAGCAAGGCTGGCCCCACTGGTGGAAAATCATATCCTGTCAGTTTTGTTGAGGGACCTTTCATGAGGAAGAAGAATGCACTTGCTCAGTTTGTCTGCTATCACACTAGATTTCCCCAGTATGTACACTGCTAAAAGAAACTTGTTGGAAGAGATTGCCCACTGCCAGACCCAGAGAGCTTCTCAACACAACAGGTAGGATTTGGATCCCCCTGGTTTGCTGATGTACAATACAACTAACATTTTGACCATTTTAATTGCAGCTGTTCGAGATAGGGCAGCATCTTGAAATGCCTGCAATGCTAACAGCACTACTCTCATCTCCAGAACATTTATGTGCAAATTGGCTTTTTCAAGGGGCCAGGTGCCTGGATTGTCTTTTCCCAGATAATGTCCGCCCCCCACCATATCTGGGAAGGAACCGCAGTCAATATGTACTTGGGTTGTTGGGGTGTGAAGGGATGGCCCTGAAGTATTTGGCTGGATTGGATCTGCCAATTTAGATCACTTTTGCACGTTTGAGTGATTCTTATCTGGTACAACACTGACTGACAAAGGATTGACCACTGACCCATTAGCATCCACTGAAAGATCCTCATGTGAAATCTAGCTACTGGAAAGAACAGTTGTGTAAAATCTTACCATAACCATAGATGTCCTTCTCTGCCATGGTGCAGTATTCTTGGTGTGGAATTTCCTGCCTTCAGGCGACTCGTACATCGGCTTCTATACAAAAGCATCAGCTTGGCTGTTGCAGCTGTGTGGGACATCACACGTAGGGCCATAAACCACGGACCTTAAGTGTAACGTCTGCACGCACAATCCTCAGAACTTGAAGCTAAGCAGGCAAAGTAGATGGCCCAACAGGATAGGCTGCCAAAGGTGACGTGTAAAAGGCACTAGGTCTCTTCCGTAATGGAGAGTGGCATCAGGGAACAGTCAGACTGGTAGCGCCTGTGAGGGGGAATGGTGGGTGGGAAGGAATACTGCAACATGGAAGAGAAGGACATCTATGGTTATGGTAAGATTTTACACAACTATTCTATGTCCTTCTATTCCTATGTTGCAGTATTCTTGGTGTGGGAGAGTACCACAGCTTAGTTAGATGAAAGGGTGGCAGATGCAGAAGATGATTCCACAAAGCCTTGCGTGATTGCCCTGGCAAATCCTGCACGTGCTTTGGAGATTTGGTCCAATTTGTAATGTTTGGTGAAAGTGTGGATAGTGGACCATGTAGCTGCTTCCATAATGGAAGCTGTATCCATGCCTTTTTGGAAGGACTTGGAAGTGGCCACTATTGTGGAGTGTGCCTTAACCCCAACTAGAGGGGTTTTTCCATGGTGTGAGTAACAGAAACAGACTGTATTTCTCATCCAGTATGCAATGGTCTGTTTGGTGACTGCCTTGCCCAATGCCCTGGGGTGGAAAGATACAAAGAGTTGTTTGGATTTCCTAATGTCTTTAGTCTTGTCCAGGTAAAATCTCAGTTGCCTGTGGACATCTAGGGAGTGGAGTATCCTGTCCCCTTGGTTTTAGGAGAGGGGAAAAATTGGGTAGGTGAATGGATTGATTTAGAGATAAAGTCATTGACTACCTTGGGCATGAAGGAGGGGTTAGTTCTCAGTGTGACCCTGTCTCTATGAAAAAAGGTGTAAGGTGAGCATGCCATTAAGGATTGTAGCTCAGAAACCCTTCTGGCAGAGGTAATAGCCACTAACAGTACTGTTTTCCAAGTACAAAACTGTAGACTGGCTGTATTAGCCAGTTTGAAGGAGAGCTGGGTGAGTTTTTCCAGGATGAAGTTCAAGTCCCATGGAGGGGGGATAGGCCTCTTAAGTGGTCTGATGAGTAGGACCCCTTTAAGGAAAAGTTTCACATGTAGCCTGGCTAACAAGGGAGGTTCCAGATGTAAGCAGGCTGATAATGCAGAGAGGTCCACTTTCACTTAAGAATAGGAAAGTCCACCCTTGATATGTTAACATATATGAGAGGGCTAGGGGGTGTCAGCCTCGTAAGGGTCCCTTTCCTATCCCAGAAACCACAGAGTAAATCTTTTCCATTTAGCAAGTAGGGAGTCACTGGCAAGATTTCTGGTTTGTCCTTCCTGATTTTCAGGACGACTTTCTGAATCAGAGGGAAGGGGGAAAGGCGTAAAGGAACTTCCCCTCCCAGGTGAAACTGAAGGGGTCTACTCTCCAGGCTTGGGGGGAGTAAGTCTTTGTGCAGAAGGTCTGCAGCTGCCTGTTCTGGGGGAAGGCAAACAGGTCTATTTGTGGAGTTCCCCACCGGTGGACTATGTCTAGGAAGACCGTCCTGTCCAGCATCCATTCGTGTTGTGGAGAGGATGTTCTGCTCAGGAGGTCTGCTTGCTTGTTGTCCTGCGAAGGGATGTAGCTAGCTTTCAGGGATAGGTTGTGCTGGGATGCTAGGTCCCAAATTAGTAGGGCTAGCCTGCACAATTGGTATGCCTTGGTACCTCCCTGTTTGATGTACCACATTACAGTGGTATTGTCCATCACTATCAGAAGAGGACCTGGTGCCAGTAGGGGTATGAAGGTCTGCAGAGTTAAAAGAACTGTCATCTCCCTTACATTAAAATGTTTGGTTTTCAAGGGAGGGTGCCACTGAGCTTGGAGTGCAAGGTGGCTCCCCAACCTGAGTCTGAGGCATCTGTAGGCAATATTTATGTGGGTTAAGGGGGCTGCAGTGGAAGCCCCGGGTTTAGTTGTACTTGTTGGATCCACCAAAAGATTTCCTTCTTTAAACAGGGAAGAGGGGGGATAACTTGTTCCAAGTGACTCAGATATTTTTGAGGTACAATTGCAGTTTTCGCATATGCATTCTCGCCAATGGTAGCAAGGGAATGGTTGCTGCCATCAATCCCAGGAGTCGAAGGAATTGCCTTGCAGTGACTGCCTGGGAGAGCAAGACTTCCTGGAAGTGGGAAGTTAGAGACAGAACCTTGTCCTGTGGGAGAAAGGCTTTCATGTGTTTTGTATTAATTCTGCAACCTAGGAATATCTTGTCCCTGTCTGGGTTCAGGGAGGACTTCTTGAGGTTTGGGGTGAACCCTAGACTTTGTAGTAGGGACACAGTGAAGTGAAGAGGTCTTAAGAGGGAATCTTCTGACTGTGCTAGCATAAGGATGTCGTCCAGATATGGGTAAATCTGGATTCCTTGGGTCCTGCAAAAGGCAATGGCTGGGGCTAGGCACTTTGTAAACACTCTTGGGGCACTGGATAAGCCAAAGGGCAAGGCCATAAATTGGAAGTGTGAGAATGGGCCAGAGAAACGCAGGAAACGTCTGTATGAGGCCCTGATGGGAATGTGCAGGTAAGTATCTTTTAGGTCCAAGGTGACCATGAAAGCATTTGAGGGTATAAGGGGTAAGAGAGTGGGAAGAGACAGCATTTTGAAGGATGGTACCTGCAGGTAAAGGTTTAGGAAGGAGAGATCCAAAATGGGTCTCCAGGGACCGTCCTTTTGAGGGACCCGGAACAGACGGGAGTAGAATCCCTTTCCTTCTTGTCCTGTGGGGACAGGCTCTATTGTGCCTTGTTGCTGCAGGTCTGACAGAATTTGTGGTAGGAGATGGCTTTGGTTTTTTGGGGGAAATGGAATGCCCTTCCAGGGGGGAATTTGTTTCCAGGATAGAAAGTATCCTTTTTGAATAATGGTTAATACCCATTGGTCTGTGGTAATTTTCTGCCAGAAGGGGAGACCGTGGGTAAGGCGAGCTGAGAGGGGCAGATGAGCAAGGCAGTCATGCAATAATAGGACCTCCCCTGTCCTGAAAGGGTTGTCTACGCTGAGGAGGTGGGCCTGGATGAGGAATGTCTTCTATTTCCTCTTCTGGGTCTGGAGGAGGAGGCAGCAGAATGCGGGTTACGCCTAACAAAGGTAGCCTTAGCCAGGTAGTTCCTGTAAAATTTGGGTAGAGGGGATACCAGGAGAGGTTTAATACCCTGTAGTTCTTTGCTTTTTTCTTGCAGATTCTTAAATAGGTCTGCAGATTGCTTTCCAAAGAGGAAGTTGTGACCCAGGTGGGCATTCAAGATTTTGGACTTGAAGTCCTCTAGCAGATTCTGTAGTCTAAGCCAGGAATATCTCCTAAGGACAGATGCTAATGCAGCAGAGTGAGCCAGAAGCTTCTGCAGCATTGTAGCTGCATCTTATAGAGTGTCTAGCCACTTGTAGTGCTAAGGCAATTTGGAGGAGATGTCCATTTTAATGGGGCTGTCAGGAATTGAAGCCAGCATAGAGGTGGCTTGAGATACTAAGTCCAGGGCATACTTGGTCATGTGTGTTTGACAGTTAATGGCTCTGAAGGCCAAAGTGGAGGAAGTGTACAACTTCTTGCCTATCCAATCCATGGATTTGCTATCTTTATCCATGGGCAATAGGGCGGTAGAAGGTAACAACCTAGACTACTTATCCGGGGCAGTGGCAATCACTACTGGGTCTGCTAAGGGTGGCTTTATGAGGACTATTTGTTTCTCTGGCACCTTGTAGAAGTGATCTGGGTGCTTAGGTGCAGGAGGCTGTGAGTCAGGATTCCAGAGGCTGCAGTAAAGGCATCCAAGTATGCAGGAAGAACAGGGGGTAATAGCTGAAGGGGAGGGGGACTCCACTTGCAGCAGTTTAAAGTATCTTTTTTGGATTTCTGTCATTTGGGAAGTATCCCATTTGAAATGGTCTTTCATTTTGGTGATGGTTTCACCAAATGTTAGGTCTTCAGGTGGAGAATCCCCTTCCACAGAATCCTCATCAGGAGAGTAATATTCCTGGGGAGAAACAATCTGGGATGCATAAGAGATGGATTCATCTGAGGAAGAGTAGGTAGATTCATGTTTTTCTTCTTCCTCAAGGAGGGGAGCCATGGGAATATAAGAAGCAGAGGTAGGTCTAGGGCTTAACAGTAGCAACATAGTTGTGGGTAAGGCAGAAAGTCTAAGGGCCATAAATGCCTGCATAAGAAAAGAGGTGAAGGCCTCCCAGTCTGGAGGGGCTTCAGAAGCAGGCGTAATATGTTTTGATTTCTGCTTCTTTTTGGTTGGAGTCAGTCTAGAGCTGGGTTTGGCAGCGGCTGTATCCGAGGTCCGGATCCCAGTTGAAGGAACTACCAAATCTGGTTCCCCCTCTACATCGACAGGTGTCAGCGTCTGAGAAAGCTCTGTGGACGTGCCAGAGGTTGGCTGTGCAGCGGTCTCCATGAGG
The DNA here is from genome assembly GCF_019279795.1 of Protopterus annectens. Lineage (NCBI taxonomy): Eukaryota > Metazoa > Chordata > Ceratodontiformes > Protopteridae > Protopterus > Protopterus annectens. Next base: position 55,217,894 of record NC_056751.1, on the reverse strand, counting down.
GAGGTCGATGGAGCTGACAAATCCACCGAGCACTCCAACTCCTACATCGGTAGTTGGCGGGGCTTCCGGGTGCGAGGCGGCAGGCGATGGCCTAGGCATCTTGGCCTTCTTTTGCAAAGGTTCTTGGACAGCCTCCAAAGTAGGATCCATCTTGAGAAACAACCATTTGAGGCGTTGGTTTTCTAAGTAAAGGTTTAAAGCTGCCAGATGGCTATGTAAGGACTTGGGCACTAAAGATTTATGGGGAATTTGGCGCCCGTATTGGCACTTTCCCTTTTTTCCTGACATCAGCTGAAAGTTACAACAACTAAGCTTAAGCAATGCAAAAGATCGATAAAAAAATTAGAAATGCAAAGAACCCAATGGGTTACCTATCTATAAATCAATCCGACATCTGGAGAGTGATCGTACAATGCAAAGTCGTCTGTGGCTGAAAAGTTCTGAGGATTGTTCGTGCAGACGTCACACTTAAGGTCCCTGGTTTATGGCCCTACATGTGACATCCCACACAGCTGTAACAGCCAAGCTGAAGCTTTTGTATAGGAGCAGACGTACAAGTCGCCTGAAGGCAGGAAATCCCACACCAAGAATTCTGCAACATAGGAACAGAAGGACATCTAAGGTTATTACTGCAGCCATCAAGCCCAAAGCCTGCAGGACTAGGTGGACTGAAATTGCAGTACTCATTATAATATTTCTGACTGTAGACCTTATTCTCTGAACTCTGTGTGATGGAAGAGAAGCAATGGCACATTTTGTAATGAGAACCACTCCTATAAACTCCAATGTCTGAGTCAGCTGTAACTGATTTGTTGTAATGTATGGTTATCTCCAGAAGAGTGCAAGTCTGGAGAACCTGGTCTCTTGGCATTATGAGCTGATTCCTGGTTGCAGCAGTAATGAGGTAGTCGTCTAGGTGGGGAAACACACAGAATCCCTGCAGTCTGAGGAGAGCTGCTACTACTGCCATTCATTTGGTGAACACCCTGGGGGGGCTGTGGTGAGTCCAAAGGGAAGTACTCTTAATTGGTAATGATTGGTTCCCAGCCTGAAACGTAGGTACTTTCTGGATTGCCTGTTCATTTTTATATGATAATTGGTGTTCTGAATGTCTACAGAGCACATCTAGTCGTCCTTGCCCAGAAAAGGGAAAATGGACTGAATCATCCGGAACTTGGTTAGCTGCACTGACTTGTTTAAAATGGTGAGATCCAAAATCGGTCTCCAGACCTTTGATTTCTTAGTCACGAAAAAGAACATTGAGTAAGTCCATGATCCTATTTGGTCTGGTGCGATATCTTGAATGACTTTTTGGTAGCAGCTTTTGTATTTGAATTGCTACTTGATCCCTTTGACTGGGGGAACATTGGGGATTCTTCTTTGAATTGGAGGTGGAAGGGAAAAGGGTATTATGCAGCCTCTGGAAATAATCCTCTGCACCAAAGTATCTTTTGTTAAGTCTAGCCAGGCTCTATGGTACAGGGATAATTGCCCCAGAGTGCCTCCAGAGGTGGGCAGTCAGGCCTCTGTTCAGGAGCGCTGGTAGGGTTTGTGAAAGAGACTCTCCTGAACCCTGATTTTGTGGGTCACTTCTGCCAGGTGGGCATCGTCAACCATTAGCATTCCCTCCTCTGCCTCCGGGGGAACCTCTTCCATATGTGTCTTGGAAAGGACATTGAGATTTTGTGAACTAAATTTTTCAGCCACTCCACTAATTCCTAGAATAGGATCTTTGGGGAACCAAAAAAATGTACGCCCACAGCAGACAACGTCCTTCCATCCTTCTCACACTTAGACAGTGTTTTTTTCAAGTTAGTGCCAAACAGTGTTGTTCCATCACAAGGGTCACTGACGAAAGAGTACTTAAATGGCTCTGCAAAAATCACACAAGTGCATCCAGGCATATCTCCTCATCGAAATGCCAGAACCTAATACCCTTGAGGTTGCTTCCACTATGTTGGAAACCAACCTCACACAATAATTGAATATGGATTGTAGGGTGGGCAACTCTGAAGTTACAGAATTTTGTACCTCTTCAGAAATGGCTCCTGAGAAAGTATTTGACAACTCCTTAATCAAATCTCTCTGAAGTCTAATAAAGTGTGCCAAATAGTTCAGTGACCTTAAAGCAAAGGTCGTTGAAGCAAAGACACACTTCCTTAATCTGTCCATCGCCCGTGACTCCCTGTTGGGGGGATGGACAGTGAAACTGTCGTCAACGACTTCCTTCTTTGTGGTCGCCGCTATGACCATGGCATCAACTGGAACCCCTTTCCCCTAGAACTGTCTGTCTGCAGTGGTGCCATTATCCTATCTGGTCTCTGAGGTATTGGTTCTATCCTGTCAAGTTCCTTCCACATCCGCCGAGAGACCATATCAATGAGCACATCAGTGGGCAGAGTCACCCAGGAGGTAGAGGGTCCAGTACCAAAGGCCTCTAGGAGAACAGATTCCTTGTACATTGGGTTGAAGGGGGGTCCAGCCACCTCTCTGCTTAAGAATTTCTAAGATGCCTCCAAATGAGACATTTTCAGGAGGTGACTGTGGGGACCCTTCACCTTCATAGAAATCTGTCTCTTCAGTGATGGACTCCTATGGGGAGTCTAAGTACTTCCGCTTACATGTCCTCTTCCTGGGCACCTCCCCAGTGGGATGCTCTGGGGAGATATTGGAAGATTAAATCAAAATGCCTTGAGAGGGAACACGGATCTTTGTACTGGATGCCCCTGTGGAGAAAGGTGGTGAGGCTCTTGATGCTGTGACATCATGGTAGAATGTCTAGGATCTGAGGGTGAAGGCTCCATCAGATCTGTTGAGACAGAGAAACCTTTTTTCACAGCCTCAAAGAAAGAGCTAGAAGGACCAGAAGAGGGGTTTAGATCAGAGATGACTAGCTTCTGAATTGTTGCCCCTCACTATTCTGATGGCAATACCCCTCAGGTGGAAGCTGGAGCTGAACTGTCCAGTGCAGAGGCTCTGAGGAGCAGAGATGGCTCAGAAAACTTCATAGTCAAATGCTGCACCCCGGATTCGACAGGCAGACTTTGGCTCCAACAGTTCTCCAGATCCGAGCGCAACAGAGCTCTCAGAAAAAATCTTGGATCAGAGGATACAGAAATCCTCAGCTCCAAGATTGACAAATCCAGACATCTAGGATCCTGTGACTCCAAAGCAACAGAAGGTGTCAGTGGAGAAATTTGCAAGGAAGGTGCAGTTGAAGGACGGATAACCTGACCCAGAGAGGTAGGTGCCAAAGGAAACTAGTCTGCCGCTGCACTGAGAGGATCTTCCTCACCACTCTCTCCACATCTTCTTCTGTACGGCGTCATGAGTGGAATATACAGATGGAGACTTCAGTCTTTCTAAGAAGAGTGATGGAAGCCTGTCAGGGACTGGATCCAAAGATGGAGAGTATGTGGTGCATGAAAGTACAGGGACCTCATGATTTCTACTGGGGTCGAATCCAACACAATAGGATCCGAAGGTTTCACTTTCCTCTGATCCAACTTTGTAAGGGTTGGATCTAATAATGCTGAGTCAGTCTGCTTAGGTTTTACAGAATCAAAAGTAGCAGTTGGGGCTCCTGTTGTCTCAATTTTTTTGGATCTGGGGTCGAGAATGGGCCCTTTTGAGTTCTCTTTTTTGAAGAGTCAAATGACAAAGATTTTGACGAAGAAGGTTTAGAGGTCGCCAATATAGCTTCTCCAAAGAATGAGAGAGTCGGCCCTTTTAATAGGAATTTGTTTTTATGCTTAATAACAGCGTAAGGATTGAAACCATGGTATATTGAGCAATCCTCTTGCAAATGAAGAGGACCCAAACAATAAACACAGTGTGTGGGCATCTAAAACTGGCAGTTTTTGCCCACACTTTGAACGTTTTGTAAAACGTGCGGGTTTATCTGCCATAATGAAAACTGTCAGTCAGTCAGTTTAGAGGAATAAGAACAACAACCACAATGATATCAGGAATATTAGGAAAAGAAAACAAGTATGACAGACAAAGATTTAGCAATTAAGAGAGCGTAAGGGAAATACCAACAATGGTAAGCAAAGGGCTACAAGATCATAAGGGAGAAGGGATACTAGTGATAGTATCTGAGAAGTACCACATATGGAGAGGCAATTACAGAAAATTTACAGAAACAGCAATGTAAAGGAGGAAATAAAGTAAACAAGAATACTAATTAAATGTTTACAGGAAAATACAGAGAAATATATCAATTTTACTTATCTAAATCATACAGCTCAAGAGACATGGTAGACCATGTCTGTTAGCTAGAAGCGGCAAACAAGATCTGAGGTTATTGGGGGTGGTGCGTTGTGGGTAAGGGGGAAGCTTGAGAGATCTGGTTGCCACGAGCTTTGGGAGCGACCGAGTCAGATCCGACTGACTGAATCTAAACCCATTGCTTGAGAACAAAATGAAAATTGAAAACATCAGATCTCCTTTTAAAAATGCTTTACATACCTTATGTGATGCTAATGAACAAGAAGAAAATCCCAGGTGAAGGGATGATTTAGCCACCAAGTAGACCTTGCAGGAAGAATCACTAGTCCCCTTATTAAAATGTCTGTTAAGAAGGTTAATTACCTATGACCTTTCTGTTCAGATAATGCTCCAATCCACAATGGAGATGCTACCATGGCTGTGGAGGTCAGTCGAACAAATGGAATGCAGAGAGACAAAGTGTACGTTGTTGTCAACCAGAGTAGATAACTGATGCAGCTGTTGGAAAGCTTTATTAAATGTCCAAAGGGCCAAGTTGCTTTGTTACATTGGATCCTGACAGTCTACTGCAATGCATATGGAGTCTTGCTTTTGGTACTGCTTGAATCATGGAAGCCATCAGACCCAGCACCTTGACTATTATGGTTATTTTAGGATGTGGGATTGTGGCCATGCTAGGATGTGGGTTCTTTGAAAGGCATATGACCTCCTGTACTATGAAAGAAGCTCTGTCCTGTTATAGTATTGCTTTCTGGTTGAACGTATTCAATTGAAAGCCTAAAAAATAAGGGACTGTGGTAGATCTAGCTGAGATTTTGCTACACTGACTGTGTTGACCCTCCCCCCAAGACTAAGTATTGTCGTGCTGTTAGGAGCTTCTCTAAAGAAGGTGTGGCAATGAGATAGTCATCTTGGTAGATAAAATTCTTACCCCTCGGCAGTCACATGTGTACTGTGATTGGGGCCATGCATTTGATAAACAACCTTTGACTGTGGTGAGTCCCAGCAGTAGAGGCTAGAATTGACAGTGACAGGCTCCCACCTAGAAGTGCAGGAAACTCTTGGATTACTTCGCTATTTTTATACCTAGGTATGCATCTTGGAGATCCAAACATATCCAGTCTCCTGTCCGTAGACAAAGAAATGACTGCACCATGACCATCTGGAATACTTTCTTCATGTACTGATTCAAACGATTTAGGTCAAGAAGTTGTCTGTGGCCCTACATCTTTTTGGGTGCCGAGAAGAATCAAGAGTAAAATCTGGACCTTCTCTGGTGTAGTAGGGCCTCCTGAATGGCTCTTTTTGCAGGAGATTTTCCACCTTCTTTTGCAATGCCCTCCTCTGTTGGGGTGGAACTATAGGGTGTTGACAGTGTGAGTGTTTAGGTGCTGTTACAAAGGGTAAAGTGTAGCTACTACATATAATCTCTTGAACTTATTTGTCTTGCATGATAGGTAGTCATGCGAGCCAACACAGGGAAAGACATCCCCTGACTGCCTCCAGATCAGAGTAGTCTGGGAACCCTTCAGGGTTTATATTGGCAGGCACCTCAAAAGGACTTGCTGAATGCTTCCTGATGTCGACCACTTCTGCCTCTTGGATGGCAGTTAGATGAGCAGTCCCTTCTACCTCAGAGTCATCTGTCTTATTGGTCGTCTTTTCTATGGCTGCTGAGATTTTTAAACCCATCAGGTTTTGGTGCCTTTTTGGGTCCATTAGAAAGACTGTTGGAGGGCTGAAAACTTAACTCCAACAGCTGAGATCAGTTTACAATCTTGTTCACACTGCAATTTGTCTTTTACCTTCTGCCCAAATAAGGAGGATCCATCAAAAGAAGCACTGACAAAGGCTACCTTGAAATGGATTGCAAAATCTGTGAGGCATAGCCAAGCTTGTCTCTGCAGTGCAGTGCTTAAGCCCAATGCCTTATCTGCTCCATCCTTTGCAATATGAATCCAATGCATAGCCAGGAGAAAAAACAGATGTAACAGTTGCCACCTGGGTCTCTTAACTGTGACCTCAGATCTCCCATGGGCAATTGGTTATTATAAGGGTACCCACTGTTATTTCTGCCAAATTCCTCTGAAACCTAAACATATGTGCCAGATAATTCAAATCCCTGGCTGAAAAAGTACTGGATGTATAAACACATGTCCTGACGCTATCCTTCATTTATAATTCTATGGGACCTCACACCTGGTAGCAGCTGACATCAATATGTGGACCACAAACAGTTCCCAACTCCAATGTTGTTTATTTTTGGAGGTCCATTGTACTCTGTCCAGTTTACAAAAAACTGGCTCAGTCACATCAAGCTCTTTCCAAACTTTGAAACACACCAGGACTACCAAATTATCAGGAGGTGGCACTACCCAGGCCACTGGGGGAAGAGGACTTATAGGCCTCCTGCAAAATCTCTTCCTCCAGGAAGACAAGGTCATTTGGCCAGGATCCCTTCTGTCTCATCATCACAAGGATCTCTCCAAAAGAGGTCTCTACATAAGGCATCTGTGTATGGGGAGGGGGCCTCTGAAGGGGAACGGAGATGCTTCCTTTCACAATACCTCTTCCTTGAGTGCTGGGTGGACAGTCGTCTGAACTCTCAGGGGAAGAAGGCACCCCAGACCTCTGCATTCTGGGCATAATAGGTCCTCTGCCCTGTGGAAACACCAACGATATGCAGCTGAAAGATTTTGTTTTAGCAGTGCTTAGGGTTGGAACTGATACAAGTCCTCTGTGTTTGAAAGTCCTCCATGGGTTTCAGGCCCAAGACTACTGGTATTAACTGCATCGGCATCAGTTTAGCAGGGATGACACCGGTGTCAAAGGATCCAATGCCAAAGTTGCCATGGAGGATTTCACAGCTGAAGGGTCAAACTCTGCCAACATCAACAATGGCCCTTGAAGGTCATAACAGGTGTTGACACAGACTGGCACTATATCCTGCAGTTTAGTAGTCCCTAGTGCCACTGTGGTCACAACGGAGGAACCCACCGGATGCAAGTGGCATCCGCAAAGAAAGAAAGCATATTTCTTCACTAATGGAGCCAGGATGGGCTGTAATATGAATTCCTACACTGATGGTGCCAAAAAAGGGTCTGCAGGAAAAACTGAAGAGAGGTGAGGGTTTCTTCTTGAGCAGCTTGGACACAGAAAGGTCCAAAATGACACTATACTGTAACTAAGCCTTCACAAAGGCTGACATCATGTGTTCCTAACCAAGCTAAGTGGAGGCCCTCGGGGATCTTTAGGAATGGAAGGATGCAGATAAACCAAGGTGGGAAAAGAGAAACTTGGAGAGCTCATGATCAGAGACAAAGTCTCCTGTTCTCTCTTCTAAGCAAATGAAGGTTATATACTCACCATAACTATGCATCTCTGTTGTCCATTTTCATTCTTCAACTACTGGGTTTTATATCCTGAACTAACCATTGGCAAGGCAAAAGTAAGGCTAGTACTAGAAGACTGGGGCTCAAACCTGGAACAAAGGTTCCACAAGAACCAAAAAGTCACTCCAGGAGCTAAATGGAAGGGGAAAAGAGGGTGAGGAGTTGTGGAAGACTGAAAATGGACAACACAGAGGTGTAGTTATGGTGAAGTACATAACCTTAATATCTGATGTTGCTCTTTTTTATTCCTTCCTCAACTATTGGGACAGAGTCCTCAGTAATGTGAACCTTGGGTGGCCCTCAATGAAGGACAATCCGGAGAAATGCAGAACCAAAAGCAGCCCTGTTTCTGGAAGTCAAACCCAATTTGTAACAAAAAACCACAACAGCAAGCTTGTATAAAGAAAAGACCACCAGCTAGTAAATCAACACACTTTATTCCTCTGATGTCTCGGCTACACAAGCCTTCAAGGAGTACAACTTCACAAATACACAACCTGCCTACATATATCCATCCATTACACAATTAAACCTAATTACACACCAATAAAACAATTAAATAAGGAATCTCCAGTTAAACTCAATATTTAATCTCTTAGGGGCCAAAGTGTCATATTTTAAAATATACACAGATTCTTTAAAAAGTAATTTATTTTTGATATTACTGTCATCATACATAAAAATGTTTATTTTTTCCAACACAGTACTTCTCAAACCATCACTTATACCCCCATGTCCCTGATTAAAATGTTCCGCTATTGAGCTTTCTTTTTTATTTCTAGCTATGTCCCTTATGTGTTCCAGCAGTCTAACCTTAAAGGGTCTTTTACTCTCCCCTATGTAAAACTTATTACAGGGACAACTGAGGGCATAAATAATGCCCTCAGTACCACAGCAAACGCAACCTTTTGCCGAAAAAAATGTCCATTCATTTTTCTAAAGCTCTTTGTAATATATTTACAAGTTTTACATCTGCCACAGGGGATGGTTCCATACTCTTAGACTCTTTTGAACAGTATCAAAAGGAATCACAGATTTAGATTTAACTAAAAAGTCTTTCAGATTCCTGCCTCTTCTATAAGATATTGTTGGCACTTCACTAATATTTTAGGACAAAACATAACCCCAATAAAATTTTAGTAAATTTATAAGAACCTTACTAAAACTACTATATGTTGTCACAAAATATATAATCTCCTTCTAATAATTTTCTTGACTTCTATAAGAATATTTAAATTCTGACCCACTCACAAATGTCTCGGAGATATACTCCCTTAGAAACTTACACCAACATTCATCCAATAATTCATTACTAAAGCCTCTATTTCTAAACATACATACACAGTTTTACCCATCTCAGTCATATAATCTTCCTCATTATTACATAACCTGTACAAATGTACAAATTCTCCAAATGGTATAGCTTGAATGGTATGGGGGGATGGCAACTTTGGGCCATTAAATATTGTATTCCACTTTCAAGTTTCCTATATACTGTTGTAAGAATTTTATTATCCTTACAACTATCCAGAAGGACATCTAAATAAGGAACACTTTGGTCCACCTTAAGCCCATCAAATTTTAAACCAAAGCTATTGTCATGTAATTCACTTACAAAACTATCCACCACCTCATTAATACCACCATCACACAAGAAGATTAAATCCGCAATAAACCTAAAGTACTTTTTTTTTTTTTTTTTTTTTTACATACTTATGAAAAAAATTGTGCTCTATATATGTATTCAGCCTCACAGACCCATACTAAGGTTAGCATAAGAGGGGACAAAAGATACCCCCACAGCTGTACCTTCTTTCTGCCCGTACAGATGCCCACCAAATTAAAAAAAGTTATTTCTCAGACAAAAGTCCAACAATTCAATGAAGAATTCCATCACTGGACTATGTCCTAAAAAGAATCTAACAGCTTCTAAGCCAAAGTTATGATTAATGCTGACATAGAGGCTTTTTATATCAATAGTTAACCAGTGCATACATTCACTCCATTGAACAGCCTCAAATTTTTTCAAAAAATCAAATACATCCTTTATGTTTGCAGGTAATAATTGTACTTTGGGTAGGACAAAGTAATGTAAAAACTGTCCTATTTTACATTAAAAGTATTCTTTTCCAAAAATTGTAGGACAACCAGGGGGATTAGTTAAAGATTTGTGAATTTTTGGAAGACAATAGAAATGGGCCATCCTACAACCCTCCATACCAAACTTCTTCTTAATGTCCTCAAGCGAAAAATAACCTAACCTATATCCTTTTCTCATTAATTCAGCATATTCATCTAAGGCGGTTGTATAGGCCTTAATTTCCACCTTTTCATACGTATTAACATTGTCCAGGTGTTCACTACACATATTTAGATACTGAACATAATCCATAATTACTAACTTATTACTCTTATCCGCAGGTTTAAAAATAATGTTATTTCTGACACTCAATGCAGTCAACATTTTCCACTCATCTTTTAAGTTGTACCTAGTTGTTTTAAACTCAGAAAAGCTTTTCTCAACAGCAAAATTTAACACTGAACAAAAATGCTGAATCCCTTCATGAGTAAAGGAAGGAAGAAACATACTTTTATAACTATTACTTGTATCCAACAACATATAGGCATTTACATCATCTTCTGACATGAATAAAAACTGTCATTAACTGAATCGTCTAAACTTTCATCACAATTCAAAGCACTATCACCAGAAAATTATTATTATTAAAAAAATTCTTTAAATGCAATTTTCTAACCAATCTAAAATATCAGCTTTGATTTTATACAATCTAGGTATAACAGTTGGTATAAACTTCAAACTGCAGTTTAAAACAGCGTATTCAGCATTATTTAAGACATAACCAGACAAATTTACAATACAAGAGTTACAGTCATTAGTAAATGGTAAGTTACCATTTACCTCTTTTGTAATACTGCTGCTACTGTGAGTATCTTGAGTGTACACTGCTAGGTTCCCCCTGACGTTTTCTCCCCTGAAATCCTTCTCTTGCTGCATTAAACTCCCTCCGAAATGTATGGTGGAGCTATTCCTCCTGCTGAGCTCTAGGTTTGTTTGTGTCTTTCGGCTTTTCCCGGTTAGGGGTCGCCACAGCGGAACTCCGGTCCGCTAATGATTGGCAGTAGATTTTTACATGCCGAGTTGCCAGCCCTGACGCACAACCTTCCACGAAGGTATGCCCATTCACGCAGGTTTCCACACAGAAGACGCTCTAGCTGAGAATCGAACAGGACAACGTCTTACTGTGAGGCGACAACGCTACCGCAGCACCACCAACCGCAGTCATGGGAAAATCATTTCTGTAAGTATAATCACCTTCCCATTTAGAGCGAAATCCTTCTGACGTAGAAAAAGGTGCATAATGATGCCATCTGCCATTCTCTTCACCCTCTTCAAATCCCACATGACCTCACACCCATCTGCGATTGGATCGTGACTGGAAGGCTCTACAGTTGTCAATCACGTAGGTCTCTCAAAAACTTCCCTTTTTTCTTCCCACAATTTCCCCTTCATACATGTCCATGAAATGTTTTTCAAGGTAGTCCACGTTTAAAATTCGATATCAAGGAGTGATCAATTTGTAATGAGCATTAAAGGTATGAGCAGTAGACCAGGTAGCTGATGCACAAATGTTATCAACAGATGTTCTAGACCACAAAGCGGATGAGGTAGCCATGGACCTGTTGGAGTGTGCTTTAGGGGGTCTGAGTAAGGACAGAGCTTGCTGACTGTTAACAAAGGAAATGCAATCCGTCAGCTATTTGGCTAAGGTAATTTTAGAAACTGGTGAACCCAATTTGTTTGGGGAAAAAGAGACAATTGCTCTGACTTTCTGAAATCTTTCATTGTATGAAAATAAAAATGAAGTTGTCTATGTATGCTCAAACAATGAAGCATGTATTCACCTTTAATAGCACAGTTGTGAAAGAAAAAAGGCAAATTAATAGTTTGAATAATATTTATCACTGAGGCTACTTGAAGCAAGAAGGAAGGATTGTTTTGTAAGGTAACCCTGTCTTTGTGGAAGATGATATATGGAGATTTGCAAGACAGAGCCTGGAGTTTAGAAACTGGTCTTGCAGATGTAATGGCCACTAGAAAGGACGTTTTCCAGGAAAAAAGTTTTAAATCAGATTTAGCTGATGGTTCAAAGGGGCTCAGAGTTAAAAACAACTCTCAAATCTCAGGGTGGGATGGGGGTCCTTCATTGGGGGCCTAAAGCAAAAAAGGTACCTTTAAGAAAAGTCTTGCACAATTTTTAAGAAGATAGTGGAGAATAATTTTCACCTGAAAGAAAATTGCACATTGCTGCCAATTGCACTTTGACAGTAGAAAAACTTGCTCCTTCTTGAAAAATAAAAACTCTAGGACAGCAGAAACAGGAGCAGTGAAGGTTTCCAATTCTCTATGGAGAGGCCAAACAGAAAATATTTTCCATTTACTTTTTTAGAACTTCCTAGTACAGGTCTTGTGGAAAGATAGTAGAATCTGTTGGACTGGGGAAGAAAGCCTGTGCTATCAGTGGAACTGAAGAAACCATGAGGTCAACCTGAGTCCTGGAATGCCCAGGTGATCCATCCCCATGGGATGAGAGAGAAGGTGTGGACTGGCATCCAGTATCCAGGGTGGATATAGAAGGTGAGACCAAAGGAATGGGAACCATACCTGATGAGGCCAAAACGGGGCAAAGAGGAAAACTGTGCTCTTCAACTGAAGTGCCTTCTGTAAGAATTTGGAAATATCGGGGGATAAGTGGAAAGGAGACTGGAGGACCAAACGTAGACTAGAGTATCTCTCAGGGCAAATAACCTGCTGCACTTGTTGTAGGGAGATGCAAAGAGATCGCAGCAAGGTTGACCCCATTGAAGGAAAGTCCTTGCTGCCACTGACTGACCGAGACCACTCATGAGGCATCAGAATGGACCTGCTAAATCTTCCCGCTAGCACAGTGGACTTCCCAGGTATGTGTGTTGCCATAAGAAAGTGGTGGGAGGAGATAGCCCAATGCCACACTTTCACTGCCTCTCAACAAAGGGGCTAAAATCAGGTCACCCCCCCCCCCCCCAGTTTGTTGCTGTACCAAGCCACAGATATGTAGTCAGTTTGAATAGCAATCTTCCCAAGAGGAAGAGCACCCTAGATGGCCTGCAACTCTTGGAGGACCACTCTCATCTCTAGGACATGTGTGAACTTCTCTCTTCTGGGGACCAAGTGACTTGGACCATCCATCTCAAGAAATGCCCCCCCCCCCCCAATCCAAGTTAAGAGGCATCTGTGTTTACCGTAGCTACTGAGGGTGGAAGAAAAAGAAGGTAGCCTTAGGAAAATTTGACCAACTGAATCCACCAACATAAGTGGTGCTTGCATATTTGTGAGAGTCTGATGGGTAAGGACAAGGGATGGCAAAAAATTGACCAGTAAACAGCTACAGTCCATTGAAGAATGTGCATATGAAAACAGGCTATAGTAACTAAGGTTATAGCTGCTGTTATTGACCCTAAGGCCTGAAGGATAAGTCTGGCTGGGAGAGAAGGGTGTATGATAAATTGTTCCACTTGACACCTGATGGTCCGTACTCGGTGTGGTGGAAAGGAGGCTATCTGACTGACTATGTTCAACTGAGTACCTATGAACTCCAGGCTCTGAAGCGTTGAAGATGAAACTTGCAGATGCTGACTATGATGTCTAGGGATTGACATAACTGGAGCAAGTAGTCCCTGGATTTCTCTAGAAAATGGTTGGTTGGGGCGGTGAGGAGCTGGTCATCTAGGTATGGAAGCACTCTGAATCCCAGTAGTGTCAAGTCAGGTGCTATCACTGTCATACATTTGGTAAACACCCTGGGGGCTGTGGTGAGACCAAAGGGCAAGGCTCTGAAATGGTAGTGACTGAAACCCAGCCAAAAGCACAGAAATCTTTGGGATTACCTGCTCATCTTGATGTGACAGTATGCATCCTGAAGATTGATGGAGCATATCCAATCGTCCTGGAGTAGAAACGTCAGAATGAACTGTAAACACTGGCTATTCAGAACTTTAACTTCTTTACAAACTGAATCAGTTTGCTTAGGTTTAGAACTGGTTTCAGGTCCCTTGTTTTCTTTGTCACTAAAAAGAATCTTGAGCAAGTTCCAAATCCTTTGTGGTCTGGTGGGACTTTCTGGATGACACTGTCTAGCAGCTTTTGAATTTGTAGAGCTGTTGCCTCCCTCTGACTGGGTGGAATGTTGAGCAGCCTCTTCCTTTTGTTTCAGGGAATCTGTGAAAATGGTATGAAATAACATCTAGATATGATTCTTAGCACCCAAATATCTTTTGTTATTAATGCCCAGGCATCTGGGTGCAGAGACAAGTGCTCTCCAACTGCCTCCAGAAGTTGGCAGTCAAGCAACCTTTCAGGACCGCTGAAAGGGTTGATCTGAAAAGGAGTCTCAGAAACCTTGGTAATGCAGCCCTCCCCTGCCGTGAGGGCAGTGTTTTCCATCAGAACTCCCCCTCTGCCTCTGGGAGAGATATCCCCACTTGAATCTTGGAAAGAACCCTGGGACTTAGGCAACCACATTTTCTTACCTCTTCTCTGATTCCTGGAAAAGGATCGCTGAGCAGTACAAAAATGTATCCCTATGGCAGACAAGGTCTTTCTTTCCTGTTCACTCCGGGAAACCGTTTAATTAAAAGTAGGGCCAAACAAAGACGATCCATCAAAAGAAGCACTGATGAATGAAGACCTGAAAGGCTCCACAAAGTTGCACAAATGCATCCAAGCATGTCTCCTAATGGCTATCCCTGAACCAGTTGCTCATGAAGTATCCTCACCAGCATGGAAAATTAACCTCATGTATGCATTAGAGATGGACAGAAGATGGCCAATTGTGAAGAAGACTTCTTGTAGTCCTCCACGGACATGGACTTTGAGAGGGATTCGGAAAACTCTTTGGTCAAATCCAACTGCAGCCTAGTGAAATGTGCCAAGTAATTCAGAGACTGTAAAGCAAAGGACGCTGAGGCAAAAATGTGCTTCCCGAAATAGCCCAGTGCCATGGACTCTCTGTTGGGGGGGGTGGACAGAGGAGCTCTGCTCTGCCAGCTCCTTCTTTGTGGCCACCGCCACAACCATGTCAACAACAGGAACTGCCTTGCTCCATTGTGCCCTGTCTTTAGTGGGGGCAATGAACTTCTCAGGATGATGGGGAATGAGTTCCTAAGCATCCAGTTCCATCCACTCCCAGTGAGAGACTACACCTATAAGCTCATCAGAAGCAGGAGTCACCCAAGACGTAGATGGGCCGAAACTAAAAGCTTCCAGGAACACTGACTCGTCCTAGAAAGGGGAATCAGAATACCATTCACCTTTCTGCTTGAGAATTTCAAAGATGTCTCCAAAGGAAATGTCATGAGGTGGAGGTCTGGGTGACCCCTCCCCTTCATTGAAGTCAGCGTCTTCGGTGACAGACTCCTGAGGGGGGTTTATGTATCTCCATTTGCACATTCTCTTACGGGGAGCCTCCTCAGTGGAATGGTCTGGAAAAGTGTTTGAAGAAAGGGAAAAGTCCTTGAGAGGGCCTGTCTGGACACTTGATAGGGCTGGCTGTCAGTGTGTGATAAGTCTGAGAGGATCAGAGCTTGGACTCTATCACGGCAGGGCTGTAGGATCCAAAGAAGAAACAGTAGTCATCTCTCTTGGATGAGAGAAGACCCTCTCTACCACTATGAAAGCAGAAGGACTGGGAAAAACCATAGCCAACCACACTGGAGCTGTAGCTCCAGATGCCACCATGTTCCGACCTTGGCTGGACAAGTGCCTCGAAGGGGGGGGGGGGGGTCGGAAAAGTACAGTTTTGTACCTGCCATAAATGTAGATGTTCGAGTGCAAACACTGCTTGCAGTCATTACACTTGGGTTATCCTGCCATCAGGCGGTCCCGCAGTCGGCCAGAGTTACAAAGTCTTGGTCCGGCGTCGATTGCTGTCGCCTCCTCCCCGACGTCAGTGCGACAGGGGTATATAAGATGCAGCCAATGCCATTTTCTTCAGTTTTGCTTGCCCCAGATGTCAGGTGCCCCCAAATAGGTAGGCAATACAAACTGCTAGTAAAAAAATACAAAAGAAAAGCAAACAACCATTTTTAGTTACTAGCAAATACTCCCCATAGGTAATAAAGGGTATGTGCCCTAGGTAAATACCAGAAAGTAAGAGGGGAAGGAGGGAGGGTAACCTGGACTGCAGCAGTGTTTACACTCGAACATCTACATTTATGGTAGGTACAAAACTGTACTATGTTCATCGTGTTACACTGCTGCAGTCATTACACTTGGGTAGGGAGGCTGGCTCTATAAGGCATTAGGGGTGGCTATAAGGCCCTGCAGTACAGCAGTGGCGAAGCCAGCTCTGGATTTGGAGTATAAAGGCAAATGGCAATGTTTGGTGAAGGTATGCACAGAACTCCATGTTGTTGCTTCCAAAGTATCCTTGGTAGGTACTCCTCTGAGGTAGGCAGTTGAAGTGGCTGTTGTTCTGGTGGAGTGAGATCTAATGCTGCTAGGTACAGGTTTCCCATGGTGGGTATAGCAGAAACGTATACAGTGTCCTATCCATTTTGAAATAGTCTGTTTTGAAATGTCTTTTCCCTGTGCTCCTGCAGCGTATGCTACCAATAATTGCTCAGATTTTCTGAAAGCTTTGGTTTTGTCCAAGTAGAAGCGTAACTGTCTGAATGTCCAAAGAATGTATTAGTCTCTCCCCTTTGTTCTGTGGTTTTGAATAAAAAGTTGGCAAGTGAATAGTTTGGTTTAGAGCCACACTTGATACCACCTTTGGCTTAAACGTAGGATTGGTTCTTAAAGACACCCTGTCCTGGTGAAAAATGAGGAAAGGTTCCACTGCCATTAGTGCCTGTAATTCTGAAACTCTTCGTGCTGATGTTATTGCCAGTAGCAGAGCAGTTTTCCAAGAGATGTATTTTAATTCTGCTGTGTTAGCTGGCTCAAAAGGAGGTAAAGTTAATTTTTCCAAAACAAAATTCATGTCCCAAGTAGATGTTGGTGCTCTACGGGGTGGTCTTATGTTTTTAGCCCCTCTGAGGTATTGTTTGAGCAAAGGATTAGAAAAAAATTGGTGGATCCGTGTTGTAATGAGCAGAGACAGCTGAGGCGTGGATATTGATGGATGAAAAAGAGAGACCCTTGTCCAGCATCTCAGTTAAGTATTGCAGTATCTGAGGAATGTTTGGGATTAGAGGGTCAAGGCTGTGCGCTTGGTTCCAGGCACAGAATCTCTTCCATTTGTCCGAGTATGCTTTCCTGGTGCTAGGCCTTCTGGCCTCCAGAATGACATCCATAACAGCTTTGGAGAGAGGTATTGCTTGCTTGACTAAGGAATTTTCCATGCAGCTAGATTTAAGGTCTTTAGCTGGCTGTGAAGTATCTCATTGTTGTGCTGAGTCAGCAACTGTGGAATTTGTGGTAAACTCCAGGGTGGTTCTTGTGTTAAGTTCTTTAAGATTGGGTACCAGTGCTGGCGTGGCCAGTCTGGTGCAATCAGGATAATTTTTGGCTCTTCCTGCCTGGCTTTTATGAGTACCTTTGGAAGGAGAGGTAAAGGGGGGAAAGCATATACTTGTAGTTTTTTCCAGCTGAATGAGAGGACATCCACTTTCCATGCTTGTGGATGGTAGCTCCTTGTGCAGAATTTCTGTAATTGGCAGTTCTTTGGGGTAGCAAAGAGATCTATGTCCTGGCTCCCCCATTTTTGTGTTATCATTCTGAATATTTGTGGATTCAGTTCCCATTCGTGTGGGTCCATAATGTTTTTGCTTAGGTCGTCTGCCAGTGTGTTTTTCTCTCCTGGCAGGTATTGTGCTTGCAGATGAACTTGGTAGTTTAGAGCTGTGTTCCACAAAGTCATGGCTTGTCTGCAGAGGGGGTAGGAGTGTGTGCCCCCTTGCTTGTTTATGTACCACATAACTGTGGTGTTGTCTGTCTTTAATAGTAATTGTCCTGGATGCAGTAGGTCCTTGAAAGCTATAATAGCATTTTGTATAGCTAGCATCTCTTTTTGATTGATGTGGAGATGCCTTTGCTCTGTGGGCCACTTGCCCTGGATACATTTTCCTGCCATGTGTGCTCCCCAGGCGTAATCCAATGCATCTGTTGTCAGTGTCTGCCTGGCTGTGGGTTGCGTGAAAGGCTGTCCCTTGTTGAGGTGACAAGCTTGTGCCCACCATCGAAACTCCTGTTGTAGGCAAGGAATGAGTGGTATAACTGTTTCCGAACTTTGACAGTGTTGAGACCATACACCCTTTAGGTACCATTGTAGTTTCCTCATATGCAGTCTGGCATATGGAATTAGTAGTATGCAAGATGCCATGTAGCCTAAGGCCTGCAGAATTTTTCTTGCAGGGAGTTGGGTCTTTGTTGCCATTAACTGAAAATATTGAGTCAGTTGTCCTTGCTTGTCTGGCGTGAGATAAGCCATCTTGGCCGTTGTGTTCAAGCTGAAACCCAGGAATATTATCTGTTATGAGGGCACTAGTTTTGATTTCTTTTCGTTTACTGTGTACCCCAGGCAACATAACTTTTTTAGTACGGCAGATGCTTTAGTAGAATGTCCTTGCTCTCTGCTTGAATCAGGCAGTAGTCCAGGTATGGATAAATTTGAATTCCTTTTTGCCTGCAAAATGCAATTACTGGTGCCAGGCACTTTGTGAAGATCCTGGGCGCAGTAGATAAGCCAAAGGGCAGTGCAGAGAATTGATAATGCATTGAACCAGCAAGAAATCTGAGGTATCTTCTGCAATTTTGTTTGATAGGGACATGCAGGTATGCCTCTTTGAGGTCCAAAGTCACGAGCCAAGCTTTCTTGCCCAGCATGGGAAGAAGCTGCTGTAGTGTCAACATCTTGAATTTCGGAACATCCAGGTAAGTGTTTAGTGTAGAAAGGTCCAGAATGGGTCTCCAGGCTTTGTCCTTTCTGAGAACAAGAAAAAGTCTTGAGTAAAATCCTTGTCCTTGTTCCTGTGGTGGTACCTTTTGAATATCTCTCATGTCCATGAGTGCTGTAATTTGTTTTTGAGCCTCTGCCCATTGATTTGGTGGCAGATTTGGCATTCCTTTTAGCCTTGGAAAGGTGTGGAAATGGAACCTGTAACCTTGAGATACAATGTTGAGAACCCATTTGTCTTTGGTGATGCAATGCCAGTTGTGATAGAAAAGTGCCAGTTTTCCTCCTAAGGGGGCTGCCAAGAGAGAGCTGTTTGGCAACTGTAGTGGAAAGTCATTGAGGCTGTTTTTTTATAAGGTTGAGGCCTGTCTTCCCCTTCTTTTTGGCCTGGTTTGCCCCATAGTTGAGACCTGTAAGGGCCTTGCGTCTGACCTCTACCTCTTGGATGTCTGTATCTGCCCCTTTGAGGTCTTTCTGTGACTGGAAAGGACCAATTCTTTGTTGGCCAATTTCTGCAAAAACGAGAAGGCTGAACCTGTAAGAAATCTTTCACCATTTGCATAGATTTTGCCTTATCCTCCATTTTCTTTAATACCTCCTCTGCCTTAACTCCAAACAGCACATCCTGCTGCAAAAGTACATCCAATAATTTGACCTTAACATAATCTAGTAACGTATGTTCTTTTAACCAAGCATGCCTTCTAATGACAGAGCCTGTAACTGCTGCTCTACAGGAGGCCTCTAAAGAATCAAAACCACATTGCAAAGTATGTTTTCCTACTTGTTCAGCTGCATGCAATAAATCCTGCATTTCTTTTAAGTTAGGAGGATCTGAATCTGGAAGCATCTTTTGTTTCAACTGAGACATCAAAAATTGCTGATATTTTAGCATGTGAAACTAGCAATTCAAAGCTCTTATTGCTAAAGTTGCAGACGTATATACCTTCTTTCCCCATCTGTCTAATGCTCTGGAATCTCTGTCAGAGGGAACTGGGTTTTTTGCTGATGAGGCCTTAATCCCTTTGGGTCCCTGAGAAATAGTTTCAGGGTCAGCAACAGGGTTTTGTACAGAAATTTGTGAGAGTCAGGGACTCTGTAATATCTATCAGGTTTAACTGGGGCTGGGGGTAAGGAGTCAGGGTTCAAACTGGATTCAGTGTACACATCATCCACAATGTCTAAAACTGGTGGGATAGCAAGGGGTCTGTGTTGGGGCAATAAAAGGAAGTCTCTGTGTCTTTTCTTGGATTCTGAGTAATCCTGGCCTTCCCAATGGAAATGATCTCTCATGGTATGTAAGGTCTCCACAAAGGAGTAATCCTCTGGCGGAGGCTGATGGAACTGATTCCTCAGCATCAGAATCCTCATAAGGGGGTAAAGAATATCCTAGGTCCGAGGAAGAGTCAGAGGAAATGGACACCTGGTCCGAAGATTTATAGTCTGCATCCTGCCTGGGCTTTTTATCAGGAGGGGGATGGGACCCCCTGATCAAGGTGATTAGGTCCTCGGCCATTTTTAGCATTTGTTTCTTAGGCATGGAAACCTGTCCTGGAGAGAGTTGTGTCTGTTTCTTATCCTTTAAGGGGGCCTTAGACTTAACAGAGGGTTTAATAGTTAACTGGGTAGGTCTGAAAACACCCTCTGTAGCTGTGGATTGCTCAGCTACCTCAGTTTCCTCTGTAGGTTTAGGATCGGTAAACTGAAGGCCTAGTGCATCCGAAGGCCCAGCCAGCTCCACGTGGGAGTCGGAGGTGGTCTGTGGTTCTGTGGAAGTGGTCGTCAGGGGCTGCGTAGGCGCCTCGCTGAAAACCAGAGAACCGGTGACTGGCCTAGAAGAGGCCTAGTCGTCCGTTTTGGGCCTCGAATGCCTGTCCTTCTTGCGCTTTTTATGCATTGTGGTCGTCGGAATTTCCGACAGCATGGTGTAATTGAATTTTCTACCAAAATAATGTTGGGCAAAATCAAACCAACGTTTAATAGTGTGCTTGTTAAACCTACCACAAAACCGAAAACCAGTGACGTCGTGGTCAGGGCCTAGGCATGGAATATAACAGGAGTGGAAATCCTTATGAGGTATTTGCTTCCCACAAGAACTTTTACTGACATCGATCTGAAGCAAGAAAAAGTTTCCCCAACGGGGTACTTAGCTTTTTTAGAAGACTTCGGTTCTGGATTCGGAATGAAAATCTCAGGAGTCGGCCGACCGGCACTTGTAAACTGCGTCTGTTTCGGGCACCGCGCGGCAAGAAAGACTGAAGAAAATGGCGTCGGCTGCATCTTATATACCCCTGTCGTACTGACGTCAGGAAGGAGGCGACAGCAACTGACGCCAGACCAAGACTTTGGAACTCTGGCCGACTTCGGGACCGCCTGACGGCAGGATAACCCAAGTGTAATGACTGCAGCAGTGTAACATGATGAACATCAAGCTGTCCAACTCAAGCCCTACGGGGCAGGTACTGCTCTGACAACCTCGGAGTGGAACCCAGCCCTCCCCCCCCCAGACCTTGAGCTAAAGCTTTGCCTCCAAGACTCATCCTGGTCTAAGGGAATTAGTGCTGAACAAGTCAGGGAAGCAGTCATTGTCGAAGACCTACTGTCTTTGGATCTGAAGCCAACACTCTCGGGTTTCTCAGATCTGAAGGGTCCAAAATCACCAGCTGGATCAGAGAAGGTAAAATCACAGTATGATAAGCAGAAGGGAGGCTCTCAGATCCAATGGGAGATGGAGCCAGGATAATCCCCATCTGAATCCGAGCTCTGAGGAACTTCCTCATCATCCTATCCACTTTGGGTTTAGAAAGGCTCCTAGGAGGACCTGATGGAGCAAGTGGTAAATTGGAGCAGTCACTCTCTCCTTGGGGTCTCCTGAAGAAAGGGAGAATGGAGCCAAGGAGGGATAGTTTCCAGAGAGAATCCTGAGGACTGGGTCCTTGGAGACTTAGCAAGGGGAGGTGTTGGATCCAACAATGTCAAATCCAACTATTTTCGCTTTGGATCTAAGGCTGTCAGATAGGATTCATTTTGAACTTTTTTGTAGAAGGCCCTGAAGAAGGAGTTGACTTAGGAGAACAGGTTGGAGACCGTCTTCTTAGTTCCTTCACTCCAAAGAAGCCTTAAGATGTTTTTTGCAGGGATTTTAGCCCATGCAGCAGAAGGACAGGAAGGAGGAGGAGGTGGTAGCAAGCCCTTTAGGACCAACTTGTTATGATGGTGACTAAGGGCCCTGGAATTAAATCCTGTGCAAATGCAGCAGTCTGTATTTAAGTGTAAAGCATCCAGACAATAGACACACTCCCTGTGGGCAACATAATTAGGGATCTTATGTCCACAGGAAATGCATTTCTTAAAACCAGTGGGTTTAACAGCCATAATCATAAGAAAAAGGAAAAAGCTTTTTTTTTTAACTACCAACAATGGTAGGGTAAAGAAGTTACCCTCTAAAGGGTAGAAAGAGAGAAGAAGGGGGGAAGAAAAGCACCAACAATGGTACCAAGAGCTACTCTAAGTAGAAAAATAGAAGAGATAGGATGGAAAGCTAAGATTTAACCTTAACACGATAAAATCTTGTGAAAAACTAGGTAAGGGAGAAAGACGTGATAATAAAAAGTAAGACTATAGGAAGAAAAGCAAGGAAACTGCACTTACAAAAATAAAAAAACACATCCCAAAGTGAGAAGGATCCATGATATGGCGTCAAACAAGATCTGAGGTACTGCAGGTTGTCTGGAGCATTATGGGTAAAGGGAGAAGCTCAAGAGGTGGATCCAAGAGTCTAGTAAATGTGACCGAGTTGAATCTGAGGCTGGATCCGAAACGCAATAGCTGAGGAACAACTGATAAAAGACATCAGATTCAGTGGTTCCAAATGACTCCTGCCTCGGAGGGGACAATAACCTGGTAGAAGTAGCACAAGAAGCAGGCCCGGGAGGGAGGA
Organism: Protopterus annectens; assembly: GCF_019279795.1. Lineage (NCBI taxonomy): Eukaryota > Metazoa > Chordata > Ceratodontiformes > Protopteridae > Protopterus > Protopterus annectens. The sequence goes on along the minus strand of NC_056751.1, from coordinate 55,195,380 downwards.
ATATACACCTTCAAGACATTGGCAGGCAAGAAATCGAGAAAACCATTAAATGTCTGAGTCACTGACCTCTCCTTTTTCTTCTCAGAGCAAGGGGTGAACTTATACTTTTCAAGAATGTTCTCCTCCTCAGATGCCTCTGTACTTAGATCTCTGATGACCAAGATAATATGGTGGTCAGGTACAGTCCTAGAATTGAAGTTCCTACAAATTCTACTGGACTCAATGTCCTACCCCAAGACAGATAATACACGTTTTCGTGTCTAAAGGTTAATTTTATGCCAACACTGGGAGCATTTTTTAAACTGGAAGAAATAAAAAGAAGTTAAATACTCAACATAACGTTCCATCTGTGTTGTCCATTTTCATTCTTCCTCGTGAAGTGGGTTTGGCTATGACCCTAGGATCCACCTCTGACACTTTTCACAGCTCATGGATATTGAAAACTCTTGAGCTCCTCCCTTACCCATAATGCCTTAGTCTCCTACCATACCTCAGAGCTTGTTTGCTGACCTTCTTAGAAACAAAACCAATATCTGGAGCTCAAAGGCAGGAACATCGATTCCCTTAGTATCTTCTCATTGTTCCAGAAGTCACAAACAAAATGGTAAGGGGTTGGAGAGAGGGGGAGTTGAGTAAGAATGAAAATGGACAACACAAATGGAACGTTATGGTGAGTACATAACTTCTTTACCTAACGTTGTCAATTTTCATTTGTTCCTCAACAAATGGGACAGAGTCCCCAGCTACCAGAATCCTGGGAGGACTCTAAGGAAGGATGTTCTTGAGCACTGTTGAGTTGAAGGCTGCTCTTCCCCTGGAGACCAAATACAATTTGTAATGAGTAATAAAAGTATGAGGATTAGCCCAAGTTGCAGCAGCACAAATATTATCCATGGAAGATCTGGATAAAAATACTGATGAAGTTGCCATGGACCTGGTTGAATGAGCTCTTAAATACAAACCTAATTTGTTGTAGACAAAGGAAATGCAATGAGTTAGCCATTTAGCTAAAATTACTTTTTAGTAACTGGGTTGCCCAATTTTGATTCCGCAAAGGAGAAAAATAATTGATCTGATTTTCTTAAATTTTCCTTTCTACATAAATAGAAACGCAACTGTCTGTGAACATCTGTCAAGTGTAATATGTACTCTCCTTTGTTCATAAAATTTGGAAAGAAAAATGGAAGATTGACAAGACTGTTTGATGCTGGATTTTGCCACTACCTTTGGAAGGAAAGATGGGTTGTTTTGTAATAATATCCTATCTTTATGACAAATCAGATAAGGAGGCTTAGAAGATGGGGCTTGAAGTTCTGAGACTCTTCTAGCAGAGGCTATGGCTACTAAAAAGATAGTTTTCCAAGTTAAAAATTTTAGTTCACACTGCGCTGACAGTTCAAATGGAGATAGAGTTAAACTTGTAAAACTACATTTAAATCCCATGGTGGGAGTTGGATCTTTAAAAGGATATCCAAGAAAAAGGTTTCCCTTATAAAGGCCTTACACAGTTCTGAGGAAGCTAAGGTGGAACAGATTACTCCTATGTGAAATCAGAAATAGCAGCTAGTTGTACTTTAATAGCTGAGGAGCTAGCCCCTTCATAAAAAACTGTAGAAAAAAAACTCAAGAACTTTAAGTGCTGGTGCTGAAAAAGGGTCAGTGTCTCCCTGGTGTACAAAAAAAAAAAAAAACAAATCTTTTCCATTTACTTCTGTAAATCTTCCAAGTGGAAGTTTTATGGGAAGACAAAAGAATGTGACAGACATGTGAGAAGGCCAGGGTTGTCTAGCTATGAATGGAGGTGGAGAAACCATGTGGTCAACTTTAGGCCTAAAATGTCCAGGTGAATCATATATGTCGGGTGAGACAGGAGATCTGGAACTGGATACGGAATCCATGGTGGGCGAACTAGATGAGGCCAAAGAAAAAGGAACCAAACCTGATGAGGCCAATAAGGGGCAACGAGGATGACTATGCTCTTCAATTGAGATGCTTCCTGGAGAAACTTGGGGATTAGAGGAGTAGGAGGGTAAGCATAGAGGAGACCATGCGGCCAATCATGGAGGAGTGCATCTCTCAGTGATTCCCCAGTGGGGGGAATCAGGGCAAAGTACATTTTGCACTTGTTGAGGGAAGATGCAAAGAATCACAGCAAGGCTGGTGCCATTGGCAGAATATCTTTTCTGCAACTCTCACACTGAGAGACCACTTGTGCGGCAATAAAATGGACCTGCTCAACTTGTCTGCTATCACATTAGATTTCTCAGGATGTGTGTTGCTATCAGAAATTGACTGGATGAGATTGCTCACTGCCACAATCTCAGAGCTTCTTGACACAAGGGGTAACATCTGGTTCCTCCTCGTTTGTTGATGTACCAGACGACTGACATATTGTTCATCTGAATTCCAATAGGCCCAGAAGGAGAGTCTTGAAAGGCCTGCAACTTTAGGAGGACAGCGCTCATTTCCAAGACAGTGATATGCATGTTGACCTCTTTGGGGGACCAGGTGTCTTAGGTTGCCTTTCCCAAGAATTGCCCCCCCCCCAAATTTGAGAAGTGTCCGTGGTCACTAAGGCCTTGGGCTGAGGAAGGATGAAGGGGTGGCCTTGTAAAATTTGATCTAAGAGAATCCACCACAAGAGGTAATTTTTGCATGCCTGAGTTATTCTGATCTGGGTGGACAAAGACTGGTGCAGAATTGATCACTAAATAGCCAGGGTCCATTGAAGAATTATTATATGGTATCTTGCTAATAGAACTAGAACTAGAACTATAGCAGTAGACAATGACCCCAAAGCTGTCAATTGAGTTGACAGAATTATTCTGGATTACCTTTTTGACTTGAAATCGAATAATCTGTACACTTAGAAAGGGAGGCTGTCACTGATATTGAACAAGGCCCCTGTGAACTCTAATACTTGACAAGATTCTAGTCGAGATATGTTGTGATTGACTAATTCCCAGGTGAGAGCACAACTGGGGTACATAATCTCCTGCTTTTATCAGCAGATACCTGGTTAGAGCAATTATGAGACAGTCATCCAAGTAAGGAAACATCCTGAATCCTTGCAGTCTCAAGTGGGCTGCTACTACTGCCATGCATTTGGTGAACTCCTGGGGGCTGTGGTGAGGCCAAAGGGCAAAACTCTGAATCGGTAATGACTGACTTCCAGCTGGAAACATAGGTATCTTCTGGATCGGCTGTTCATTTTTATGTGATAGTATGCATCCTGAAGTTCTATTGAGCATATACAGTCATCCTTGTTAATGTAAACACAGACAGGCAGAATGGACTGAACCATGACCATCCAGAACTTCATGTATTGAACTGATTTGTTCAGATTGCTGAGATCCAAAATTGGTCTCCAGTCCCCTTCTTCAGCACTAAAAAGAAACTCGAGTAGGTTCTGGACTTTTTTCTGGTCCGGCAGGACCTCTTGGATGTCTCTTTTTTTTCTAACAGTTTGTTTATTTCTTGTGCTGCTGCTTTCTTCTGACTGGGTGGAACATCTGGAATTTTGTTTACTGTTAAGGGGGGAGGGAAAAGGGTATTCTATAACTTTTGGAAATAATCCTCTGCACCCATGTATATTTTGTAATCTGTAGCTAGGCTCCCTTGGTGCAAGGATAGAGGACCTTGACTGCCTCCAGAGGTGGACAATTGGGACTCCTTTCAGGAGTACTGGTAAAATCTGTTACAGAAAAAGTGTTCCTAGATCCTTGGTTCTGGGGGCCTCTTCTGGTGTGTGGATTTAGTCTTCCATTACAGTCCCTCCCCCCCCGTCCCTGGGAGGAACTATCTCCACATGGATCATGGAAAGGACCCTGGGACTTCCTGAACCATGTTTTTTAACGACTTGGTTGATTACTAGAAAGGTTCCTTGAAGAGTCAAAAAATGTACTCCCATTGCAGAGAGGGTTTTACCATCATGCTCACAACTGGATAGTGTATCTTTGACCTTGGACTAAACAAGGAAGCTCCCATTCATTGATGAAGGAAGACTTGAAGGGCTCCGTAAAATCAAAGTTGCATCTAGGCACGTCTCCTAATGGAAATGCCTGAACCTGCCACCCTTGTGGTACCTTCAGCTGCATGTGAAATGAGTATCATGGACACATTTGAAATGGACTGTAGGGTAGCAAACTGAGATCTCCACCTCAGAAGTTATGGTTTCAGAGAGGGATTTGGTAAATTCCTTAATCAAATCTCTCTACAGTCTGGTGAAATGGACCAAATAATTCAGCGATGGAAGTGCAATGTTCGCTGAAGCATATAAATACTTCCCAAATCTGTCCAGTGGCCTAGACTCCCTGCTACAGGGATAAACAGAGGAACTCTGTTCTGAGAGTTCTATTTTTGTGGTCATTGCTATGGCCATAGCATCTACTGGTACTCCTTTCCTCCAAAATTCCCTAACTTTGGAGGTTGCCAGGATCCTGTCTAGTCTCTTGGGGATTGACTCAATACAGTGAGGTTCACTCCACACCCATCAAGAGATCCCAATGATGAGTTCTTTGGCAGGTGGAGTCATCCAGGAGGTACATGGGTCAGATCCAAAGGCTTCTAGGAATAACAATTTCTCTTGGGAAGGGTTGTTGGTAGACCAGCCACCCATTTGGTTGAGGATCTCCAGGATGTTTCCAAAGGAGATGTCAACAGCTAGTGATCTTGGGGACCCTTCTCCCTCATCAAAATCAGTATCTTCCATGACCAACTTCTGAGGAGAGTGTAAGTGCCTCCTTTTGCACATTCTCTTCTGAGGGACTTTTTCAGCAGGATGTTCCAAAGAAGTATCAGAAGACAGGAGTATACCTTGGTGGGTAGCCTGGAGACTCTGGCCCTGTGGAGTAAACACAAAGACAGATGGGTTTGGGAAGAAGGATTTGGAGGGGGGGTCATCCTTCCACCTGAAGCAGAGAAAGTTCTCTCTCCTACCTCAAAAGCAGTATGCCCCAGACAGAAGGAGGTCGATGACTTCAAGAAGACATGCTTCCGGACTGTTTCCTTCTGACCCAAAGGCAGACCACTCAAGGTGGAGTTGGAGCCGAGCTGTGCAATGCCAAGGCTCTGAGGGGCTGAGATGCCTCTGACAACTTTGGAGTTAACTCGAACACCTTGGATCTGGCAACAATGCTATGGCTACAAGAGTCATCTTGCTCCAAGACACTCAGAGATGGTATCAGAGTGGAAGATGCAATAATCTTTGGCTCTGATATGGATGTCTCCAGCATTCTCGGATCCAAGTGCTCTGAAACCAACGATCGTATTGGAGTGGGAGCCAAAATAGGTGTAGTAGTACTGGTAAAGGATTCTAAACCCAATGGGGTGGAGCCGGGAGAACTCCCATTTGAATTTGTATTGAGAGAAATTGCCTCAACATCCTTTCCACATCGGCTTCGGTCAGGCTTCTGGATGAATAAGAAGAGGAAGCAACTTATGCGGCCCTGGAATGGTGATGTCTCTCTAGAAACAGAGATGGAAGGCAGGAGTGTACGGGATCCAGAGAAAAAGCATACTGGGTCTGAGGAAACTTCTTCAGAGATGGGAGGTGGGGGGGTATAGAGACTAAGCATATCAGGTCTGAGGATTTTCCCTTCAGATCTGATGAAGTCAGATTCAATTGTTTAGATAACTTAAGTAGTTCTGTACTAGGAGCCAAGTTCAGAGCAGAAGATCCAGAAGGGTCTGAAGGATGATTCTTGGCCTCTTTTCACTCCATTGTCTTGGGGGTTTGAGCCCCATATATAGTCTCATAAAAGGTGGTTGGAAGTAAGCCTTTTAAAATGAATTTATTCTTCTGATTCACCAAGGCCCGAGGAATACAGGCCTTACATACCTCACAAGGTGCATTCAAATGGGCCGGGCTTAGACAGTACACACACAAATCATGTGCATCTGACAGATGAAGTTTTTGGCCACAGGTCTACATTTTTTAAAAGCTGATGTTTTTTCAGCCATTCCAGAATAAGAAAAGGGAATTTTTCTTTTTTTGAAAAGAAAAAAGTGAAAAAATTATCAAAATTACTAACAATGGTAACTGAAGGAGCTACCACAAGGGTATAAGATAAGAAAATACCAACAATGGTAATATACATTTACACCAAAGGTGAAGAAAGGGTAAGAGAGGAATATTACAGAATATGAAGAGAAAGGCTAGATATATATAATCTACTTTTACTCACAATCACCAAGGTTCGAGGGCTAACAGCTACCACACCCACACACGAAGGCGGCAAATGAGATCTGAGGTATGGTAGGCGACTAGGGCATTATGGGTAAGGGAGGAGCTTAAGAGTTTTCAGTAAAAAGCAGCCGAGTCGGATCAGACTGTCAGATCCAAACCCACTTGTTGAGGAATGAATAAAAATTGACAACATCAGATCCTTTTATAGACAACCACAGGTTAACTCCTACAGCAAACAGCAAAACAAGGTGAACAAAAGTGGTAGAAAACCAGGTGAACAAAAGTGGCAGAAAACCTCTACCCAATCAAACATTTTTTCTAGCTAAACATACTGAACTACAGGGGGAAAAAGATATACAGTAAACTTCTGAATCAGATGAATCAACGCACACAGGCAATTTTTTTTTTGGCACAATGGGTGGGGAGGGAGTGTAGAAAGATCAGGGAATAAGAAAAGTCTTAAATGAACAAATATGAACAAGTACAAACAGAAAAAGTTAACCAATATTAGTAAGTTTTGATAAATTTCGTACTTATCTGCACCCAAAAGGAGAGAATAAAACCCTTATAAAAGCTTGTGCAAGCCTGGAGATTTAGCAGTAGTGGTAGCAACATATGACAATTAAAGGTCGGGGAGGAGCTCAAACTTGCAGTAGTCTTGTTGTTGAAAAAGGGGGTACCAAGATAACCAATCCACCAGTTTCCACAGTCCATAGTGGGACACAATAAATCAACAACTTTAACAATGTGCACAATTAACGGAACCTACATTTGCATATATTAAACGCAAACAATTACCCATAAGGTCATATCTTGTTAAGAAAGTCTCAAACATGTAAAACATTGTTCTAGGGCAGTTAACTGTCTATTACCACCAAACACTTTCTGAAATATGCTCATAAAATGTCTTACTTTAATTAGCAGTCACAATTCAGACTGCTATTGATTACAGATAAATTGCAAGTTATTGAACTGATATTGCAAAAATACCACGGCTATGTGCTGCTTTGAGAAATTAGCAGCAGGGGTACATTTTTTTTTAAATGTGACAACTCAGATTACTATGCTGTCCTACATTAGAACAGTGCAGCATAACATCACATCCTGTGTTTACATTAACAGTTGTTTAACATATACAACAGAAACAGGGAAAATAGAGA